>NC_141009.1:60011529-60611529 GCF_052327205.1 Somniosus microcephalus | reverse complement strand
GCCTTACTCTAACAGGCCTTACTCTAACAGGCCTTACTCTAACAGGCCTTACTCTATCAGGCCTTACTCTAACAGGCCTTACTCTATCAGGCCTTACACTAACAGGCCTTACTCTAACAGGCCTTACTCTAACAGACCTTACTCTAACAGGCCTTACTCTAACAGGCCTTACACTAACATGCCTTACTCTAACAGGCCTTACTCTAACAGGCCTTACTCTAACAGGCCTTACTCTAACAGGCCTTACCCTAACAGGCCTTACTCTAACAGGCCTTACTCTAACAGGCCTTACTCTAACAGGCCTTACCCTAACAGGCCTTAAACTGGCAGGACTTGACAGTTTCCTCAGCTGCTTGTACCTCCTCTTAGTATTGGGGACGGTGCTCCTTCTTTCCTCCCAGGCTCTCTCCAGGCACCATCCCTAGAGGAGAGTGGTGAAGTGCTGAGGATAGTAACCCTCCTGTCGATCACTTACTGCAGCAGCACCTCCACGGCTCTCCCATTACTTGTTTTTTATTTTGCTCTCTGTGCTTCAGAAGTTGCCCAGGAATGATTTTCAGGCTTTCCATTATTTTGTGCTGATGAAGGAACTCTTACCTTCACGTGGTTGCTGAAGCCCTTTAATGAACGACATCAAACACTGGAAGTTACCACAGAAACAACTCTTAGCACAGCTTGGTAGGCACAGCTCCCTCCCCCAGAGTGCCAACAACAGGAAATCGTACACCATTACATAACTATAAGAGTTCTTTAGCAGGGTAGGGGTTACTCACTGTATAACTGTGTGAATTGGTGGCCGTGGCTTCAGCTGCCTGGGCCCTAAACTCTGGGATTCTCTCCCTAAAACTCTCCGCCTCTCCACATCTCTTTCCTCCTTTAAGATGCTCCTTAAAACCTACCTCTTCGACCAAGCTTTTGATCACCTGCCCTAACATCTCCTTATGTGGCTCGGTGTCAAATTTTTAAAAATATAACACTCCTGTGAAGCACCTTGGGACGCTTTATTACGTTAAAGGCGCTATATAAATATAATAAATTGTTAATGAAGTTGCTGTTTACTCAGCAGGGTATGGATTAATAAGTGATGTATAATGTGACTGTGTATTTGTCTGTTTGACCACAGTCTGTGAACAGATTGTGCACCTCAAGTGAGGCATCACGAATGAGGAATCTATTTCCAGTCATTTCCTGTGTGCAGCAGTTTATCTTGTTTGAAGTGGTGTGCAAACACTGTGGACATTAGTTAGGCAGCATCCTGTATGCACTGTGCTTTCAAATACACATCCAGACCTCATTACAGCCTTGGTCCAAACATGGACAAAGGAGCTGAATTCCAGAGGTGAGGTGAGAGTGACTGCCCTTGACATCAAGGCAGCTTTTGACCGAGTGTGGCATCAAGGAGCCCAAGTAAAACTGAAGTCAATGGGAATCGGGGGGAAAACACTCCACTGGCTAGAGTCATACCTAGCACAAAGGAAGATGGTTGTGGTGGTTGAAGGTCAATCATCACAGCCCCAGGACATCGCTGCAGGAGTTCCTCAGGGCAGTGTCCTTGGCCCAACCATCTTCAGGTGCTTCATCAATGACCTTCCCTCCATCATAAGGTCAGAAATGGGGATGTTCGCTGATGACTGCACAATGTTCAGTTCCATTCGCAATTTCTCAGATAATGAAGCAGTCCATGCCCGCATGCAGCAAGACCTGGACGACGTTCAGGCTTGGGCTGATAAGTGGCAGGTAACATTCACATCACTCAAGTGCCAGGCAATGACTATCTCCAACAAGCGAGAGTCTAACCACCGCCCCTTGACATTCAACGGCATTACCATCGCCGAATCCCCCACCATCAACATCCTGGGGGTCAGCATTGACCAGAAACTTAACTGGACCAGCCGCATAAATACTGTGGCTACAAGAGCGGGTCAGAGGCTAGGTATACTGCAGCGAGTGTCTCACCTCCTGACTCCCCAAAGCCTTTCCAGCATCTACAAGGCACAAGTAAGGAGTGTAATGGAATACTCTCCACTTGCCTGGATGAGTGCAGCTCCAACAACACTCAAGAAGCTCGACACCATCCAGGACAAAGCAGCCCACTTGATTGGCACCCCATCCACCACCTTAAACATTCACTCCCTCCACCACCAGCGCACCGTGGCTGCAGTGTGTACCATCTACAAGATGCACTGTAGCAACTCGCCAAGGCTTCTTCAGCAGCATCTCTCAAACCCGCGACCTCTTCCACCTAGAAGGACAAGGGCAGCAGGCGCATGGGAACACCACCACCTCCAAGTTCCCCTCCAAGTTACACACCATCCTGACTTAGAAGTATATCGCCGTTCCTTCCTCGTCGCTGGGTCAAAATCCTGGAACTCCCTCCCTAACAGCACTGTGGGAGCACCTTCACCACACGGACTGCAGCGGTTCAAGAAGGCGGCTCACCACCACCTTCTCCACGGCAATTAGGGATGGGCAATAAATGCTGGCCTTGCCAGTGAAGCCCACATCCCAGGAACAAATTAAAAAACGCATCTCATAGTGTGCAGAGAGACAGATAAACACACAGGCATACTGACACACAAACAACAGGCATAATGACGCAAACACACACAGACAGCAGGCAAACAAGCATAGGCATAGAAAGACATGCAGAGACATACACACATACAGGCATACGCACACGCACACACAGGCACACTCACACTCACACACACACACACACACACACACACACTGGCACACACAGGCACACACACAGGCACACACACACACAGGCACACTCACACACACACACACACTGGCACACACACTCACACAGGCACACACACAGGCACACACACACAGGCACACACACAGGCACACACACACACAGGCACACACACACACACAGGCACACACACACACACATGCACACGCACACACAGGCACACGCACACACACACACACACTCACACACACACACAGGCACACACACACTCACACACAGGCACACACACACACAGGCACACGCACACAGGCACACACACACACACACGCACACACAGGCACAGACACACACACACACAGGCACACACACAGGCAGACACACACACACACAGGCACACACACACGCACACACAGGCACACACACACACACAGGCACACACACACACACACAGGCGCACACACACACACACACACACAGGCACACACACACACACAGGCACACACACACACACAGGCACGCACACACACAGGCACACACACACAGGCACACACGCACACACACACAGGCACACACACAGGGGCACACACAGGGGCACACACAGGCGCACACACAGGCGCGCACACACAGGCACACACGCACAGACACACACACACACAGGCACACACACAGACACACACGCGCACGCACTCTCACACACTCTCACACACTCTCACACACACACAGCTCTGACAGGTAGCTGGTGCTTTTTGTTGGAAATTTTTCCCCCTGCATTCCTTTCATATTCTCAAAATACATGAAAATGATTACTGTAAAACACCAGACAGATATAGTCAAAGAGAATTAAGCTTTTGATTTTTCAGTGTACCAACAAACAGACCCAGTCAGAAACCTTGTATATTTCAGAAGCTGTGAGGCAGGAAGTGTTCCGCACGAGCAGAATTCAGAAGCTGTGTACTTATGACAGGGCTGGCTCCACATTAATCAGCTCTGATAAAAAGCAGCAAGCAATCTCTCACACTACGTTACAGTGTGACCTAAATATGTCGGCTAGATTTTGTCATTCTCTGCTAGCGAGATCCCCATGCTTGTTTGAGTCACATTCTAGTTAATACACTATGTAAAGCCCTGTGCTGTGTAAATGTGATGCCAGCAGAACCAGAGAACAGTAAGTGGTTGATGGCTGGTGACAGGTGGGTTGTGCGGTGGGGTGAGGAACGTAGCACACTGTCCTAGCAGCTCTAAGACCTGAACTCAAGCCCAGCTCAATTGGACTGAACAAAGGGCTCAGCCGTGGCTCAGTGGAAGCACTCATGACTCTGAGTCAGAAAGTCATGGGTTTAAGACACATCCCAGAGATAAAAACGAGGCTAACTCTCCAGTTACTCTACTGAGGGAGTGCTGCACTGTCGGAGGTGTCGTCTTTCCGATGAGATGTTTAACCAAGCATGGCAGATGCAATATAACATGGATAAATATGAGGTTATCCACTTTGGTGTCAAAAACAGGAAGTAGATTATTATCTGAATGGCAATAAATTGGGAGAAGGGGAAGTGCAACGAGACCTGGGAGTCCTTGTGCACCAGTTGCTGAAGGTAAGCATGCAGGTGCAGCAGGCGGTTAAGAAGGCAAATGGTATGATGGCTTTCGTAGCGAGAGGGTTTGAGTACAGGAACAAGGATGTCTTGCTGCAGTTGTACAGGGCCTTGGTGAGACCGCACCTTGAGTATTGTGTGCAGTTTTGGTCGCCTTATCTGAGGAAGGATGTTCTTGCCATGGAGGGAGTGCAGCGAAGATTCACCAGACTGATACCTGGGATGGCAGCAATGACGTATGAGGAGAGATTGGGTCGATTGGGCTTATACTCGCTGGAGTTTAGAAGAATGAGAGGGGATCTCATTGAAACTTATAAAATTCTGGCAGGACTGGACAGACTAGATGCAGGGAGGATGTTCCCGATGGTTGGGGAGTCCAGAACCAGGGGTCACAGTCTAAGGATAAGGGGTAGGCCTTTTAGGACAGAAATGAGGAGGAATTTCTTCACCCAGAGAGTGGTGAACCTGTGGAATTCTCTACCACAGAAGGCAGTAGAGGCCAATTCATTAAATATATTCAAGAAGGAGTTGGAAATATTTCTTAAGGCTAAAGGGATGAAGGGGCATGGGGAGAAAGCAGGGACCGGGTACTGAATTTGGATGATCAGCCATGATTGCATTGAATGGCGGAGCAGGCTAGAGGGGCTGAATGGCCTACTCCTGCTCCTATCTTCTATGTTTCTATGTAACCAAGTCTGCCTTCTCAGGTGGACGTAAAAGATCCCATAACTGAAGGTCTTACTTCAATGGCAGTTGACTCCCACTGCCCGGTATCTGCTTGTATGGTAGTGGGGCCTGGGTAGTAGTAATAGAACATCGCTTGTGACCTCAACCAGCTGTTCATGTCTGTCATAATTTCTCCGAGGGCAGACTGAGGGTAGACCTGGTGAGACGAGACCTGATAGGAATTGTTAAACTGTTTTTTTTCACAGCGAGTGAATGTGCAGAGTACTAGTGATCATGCTCACTTAACTCAATCAGGACCAGTGTCAACTTGGACCTCTGGTTGCACTCTCGACCTTGAAGTCAGAAGGTCATTGGTTCAAGGCCCACTCCAGGACTTGAGCACATAATCCAGGCTGATGCTGCAGTACTGAGGGAGTCCTGCATTAGCAGAGGTGCTGTCTTCAAAATGGGAATTAAACTGAGGCCCTGTCGAACTGTCATGGTGGGTGAATGGTGCTATAGGCTCTTTTACAAAGAACAAAAGGGGAGTTGTCGTGGCCGACCTTTATTCATCAATCAACACCTCCAAAAATACAGATAAGCTGGTTATTGATCTCATTGCTGTTTGTGGGACATTTTGCTGTGTGTACATTGGCTGCTGCAATTGTTTACAAAACAGTGATACATTTGGGGACAGTAGCATAATGGTTATGTTACTGGACTAGTAATCCTGAGGCCTGGGCTAATGATCCAGAGACGTGAGTTCAAATCCCACTACAGCAGCTGGGGAATTTAAATTCAGTTAATTAAATAAATTTGGACTAAAAAGCTGGTATCAGTAATGGTGACCATGAAACTATCGGATTGTTATAAAAACTCATCTGGTTCACTAATGTCCTTTAGGGAAGGAAATCTGCCGTCCTTACCTGGTCTGACCTATATGTGACTCCAGACCGAGGTTGACTCTTAACTGCCTGCGGAAGTGGCCAAGCAAGCCACTCAGTTGTAACAAACCACGACGAAAAACAAGAATAAAACCGGATGGATCACCTGGCACCGGATTCAGGTGCACAGTAAAGGCACACTCGACCCTGCAAAGTCCTCAACAGCCTGACATAGTCATAGTCACAGAATCATACCTTTCAGCCACTGTCCCAAACTCCTCCGAGGATGACTTGCTTCCACATTAAAAATGAGTTCGCAGGTGACTGATGAGTCCAATGCGGGACCTACAGTCTCTGTCACAGGTGGGGCAGACGGTGGTTGAAGGGGCGGGTGGGTGGGGTGCTTGGGTTGACGTGCGATCCTTGCGCTGCCTGCGCTTGGCTTCCGCTTGCTCCCGGTGAAGGGACTCGAGGTGTTCGGCGCCTTCCCGGATGCTTCTCCTCCACTTTGTGCGGTCTTGGGCCAGGGATTCCCAGGTGTCGGTGGGGATGTTACACTTTTTCAAGGAGGCTTTGAGGGTGTCCTTGAAGCGTTTCCTCTGCCCACCTGGGGCTCTCTTGCCGTGCCGGAGCTCCGAATAGAGCGCTTGTTTTGGGAGTCTCGTATCGGGCATGCGGACAATGGAGATGGAGATGGAATCCCATCCCTGGGTATGTCCTGTCCCACTGGCAGGACAGACCCACCAGGGGTGGCGGCACAGTGGTATTCAGTCAGGAGGGAGTGACCGTGGGAGTCCTCAATTTTAAGGTCTCATGGCATGAGGTCAAGCATGGGCAAGGAAACCTCCTGCTGATTACCACGTACCGCCCTCCCTCAGCTGATGAATCAGTACTCCATGTCGAACACCACTTGGAAGAAGCACTAAAGGTAGCAAGGGCACCGAATGTACTCCAGTCACTTTCATTCATAAACTGGGCACTAACAAATCCAATCCCGTGAATATTGGAATACCATTGATTCCTGGGGATTTCCTGTTAGACACAAGCACGTGGAATTTCCGCAGGTCTTTTTCCAATCTACTTCTGTAACTTCAATGGAATCCGCAGAGAAAAGGCGGAAATGGATATAATAGGAAGTTTAGGCTGTTTCTCCACCTAAGTTACGGCAGTAGATCGGGAGCCCACCCCCGTGAACTGCCTGTTTCCTGCCTCCTGTCTGCTTTTAAGGTGGGCAAAAAGTGGTTAACTATTTCTGTCATTACTGCTATCGCTCATGTTCAACCAAACCCATATACCTGTGGCTCACCTGTCAAACCAAGTAACGTGGTCACGCGTGAACCAATATTCAAATTCCAACATTACATAGGAACAAACTGTAGTTAAAGTTACATATATAACTCCATGGTGTAAATTAACGAAAAGATAAAATGCCCGTTAATATGGAGATTGGGCTCCGATAATGACATCAGGAATTTTAGACGTTGGCTTGCACAGTGAAGCTGTTTTGGCCAATCTAGCAGGGAGAGGATCCGATGCCAGAATAGGCCCATAAACGTAAGCGGATTTTCTTTTTTTACTGTTCTTGTAGGGCCAGGAGGAGCAGGAGTGCTACAGGAAAGTTTAAGCTTCCCCTGCCCCAAGGTTTGCACCCTCCCCTGACTACAAGGCCCTCCTGAACTCCCTCCCAACCACTTATGAGTGCCAGGGATCGTTCCGTTGGGTCCCCGTCGGTGGCCTCCTGGCTCTCAATGTCCTGCTTCCCCCTACCAGCCAGGGAGCACCTCCTGCCGGGTTTATAACATAGAAACATAGAAGATAGCAGCAGGAGTAGGCCATTAGGCCCCTCGAGCCTGTTCCACCATTTAATGAGATCATGGTTGATCATTCAAATTCAGTACCCTGTCCCTGCTTTCTCCCCATATCCCTTGATCCCTTTAGCCTTAAGAAATATATCTAACTCCTTCTTGAATATATTTAATGAATTGGCCTCCATCGCCCTCTGTGGGAGAGAATTCCACAGGTTCACCACCCTCTGGGTGAAGAAATTCCTCCTCATCTCAGTCCTAAATGGCTTACCCCTTATCCTTAGACTGTGACCCCTGGTTCTGGACTCCCCCGCCATCGGGAAAATCCTTCCTGCATCTAGTCTGTCTAGCCCTGTTAGAATTTTATAAGATTCAATGAGATCCCCTCTCATTCTTCTAAACTCTAGCGAATATAAGCCTAATTGACCCTGTGGTGTGTGTAACCTGTTCCACCTTAAGAGAACTTAAGCCTGTTCCACCTTAAGAGATGTACTACTTTCTCTGGCTGCTGTATACGTAATACCGGTGGTGACCACCGGTATATAAGCACTGTGTAGCAAGATTGTATTTCATATAGTCCTGACCTCCAACCAGTAAAGACCTGTTGAACTTTAATCTTGTAGTCTGTGTGTTATTAATTACAACTAGAACACACAGACTTTACAGTGGCGACGAGTCAGATTCTTACCCTGCGGCAGTTTATATCCACGGCGGCTTCGTCCACAGAACAGACGTCGAAGAGAGGCTTCCACCCTCATCACCCTGCTGGAAGACACGTCGCGCGGCAGACATCGAGAAACCAGAGTGCAGAAGACATCCTGAACTCGAAGCCTCCATCAGCGGCTGTCAGCTATCTTCTTTCTACCTCGGTAGTGGGTAAGCCGGGCAGCGACGCGACCAGAAAGTCGGCCGCGTTGGCTGTACAGACGGGGAGGGAAGACGGAGGAATAAGGGCGGTGAGATCGATCGCGACCGGAGATAAGGGCCGGGCAGCATTCGGGCCGAAAGGCGCAGCGCGGGGACATCGATCGCGGCTGGTGATAAGGGCCGGGCCGCATTCGGGCTAAAAAGGCGCAGCGTCTGGGGGCAACTGAAGGTGCAAGAGCCGCGGTGAAGTGGAGACAGCGTCGGGGGAAGGGTGAAGACCGCCAAGCACGGGAAAACCGCCATTTTGTAGGTGGAGGACAAAGACAAGAGCGCGGAAGCCGCCATCTTGGATAAAAATAAAAATAAATTAAATTGCAACGATGCCTAAACATGGGAACATTAATACCTTTGATAGCGACATCGAAGATTGGGCTATGTATGTAGAACGCATACAAAATTATTGGAAAGCAAATAAAATCCCAGATGAAGAGAAAGCACTAACATTATTAAACTTAATGGGTGCGAAGACATACGGGCAATTGAAACACCTTTTATCACCAGATGAACCGGCGGATAAGACGTTCGAGGAGATTGTTACTGTCCTGAAAAATCACCTAAACCCCACGCCGCTGATGCTAGCGGAACGATTTACATTTTACAGCAGAAGGCAGCTGAAGGATGAAAGCAATGCTGAATATTTAATGGAATTGCGTAAGCTAGCAAAGTACTGTCAATTCGGAACGAGATGGACAGAGGCGCTACGAGATAAATTTGTGTGTGGTTTATTAAAAGAAGATACACAAAAGCGATTGCTCGAGGAGAATGAGCTGACGCTTGAGAAAGCGGTCACTATGGCAGCAGCACACGAAGCCGCAGCGAGAGGCACGGCAGTAATGCAGCTACGGTCACCGGAACTCAGTACAAATAAATTGGGTTTGAGTACTGTAAAATGTTATCGTTGCGGAAAGACAACGCACGATCAGAACCAGTGTTGGTTTAAAAACCAAGAATGCAGAACGTGTGGCAGGCTTGGCCACATAGCTAAAGTATGCTGGTCAGGAAAGAAGACCAGCAACAAAAAGTCACCGCAAGGAAAAGACATAAAGGTACACAAGGTGACAAAGAACAGTTCGACCGAACAGAAGTCAGATTCAGACGCTAGCAGTAATGAACTGGGTAGCTTAAGAGTACACAACGTTGGTAAGGATGCAGATCTCCAGACAATTTGGGTCACCCTTCAGATAGCAGGAGTCCAAGTAAAGATGGAATTGGACACTGGATCGGCATTGACGGTCATGAATAAGAAAGATTACAAAAGGTTATTCCAACATATTCCCCTACGGGATACGGAGATTATATTGAAAACATACACGGGGCAAAGAGTGTACCCCATCGGAAAGATAGAGGTAAAAGTGGTCCACAAGGGCGAAGAAAGCCAAGTAATGGACTTATATGTGCTACCTGAAGGAGGTCCACCACTACTGGGACGGGAGTGGATTAGGAAAATGAATATGGACTGGCACTCCTTGAAGGCACTAACGGTAGATTCCGGGGAAACAGATGTCAAACCTAAACGATTGTCCAGAATATTGGATGATGCTAAAGAGGTGTTCCAGCAGGGACTGGGAACACTGAGAGGAATTACGGCAAACATCAAGATTGATGAACATGCACACCCAAAATTTTTTAAAGCCAGACCGGTACCCTATGCAATACGACCTACTGTAGAAGCGGAACTGGAAGTGCTAGAACGTTCAGGTGTACTGTCTAAGGTAGATTGGAGTGAGTGGGCTACGCCCATTGTTCCCGTTATGAAACGTCCTTCGAGCAACAAGCCAGGAGAACCAGGGAAGGTTCGCATCTGTGGAGATTTCAAAATCACCGTTAATCCGGTGCTTCACACGGTGCAGTATCCGCTTCCGCGGATTGAGGATATTTTTGCTTCGTTGTCTGGCGGGAAACACTTCACCAAGATAGACCTGGCGCAGGTGTACTTGCAGATGGAGGTTGAAGAAGAGTCACGCCAATACCTCACGATCAACACGCATCGAGGTTTGTACCGGTACAATAGGCTGGTTTTTGGAGTGGCATCGGCTCCAGCAATTTGGCAGAGGGCCATGGAGCAGGTATTACAGGGAATTCCAGGCACACAATGTTACCTGGACGATATTCTGATTACAGGTGATGGTGATGAAGAACACCTCGCAAACTTGGAACTGGTGCTCAACAGACTGAAAGAGTATGGACTTAGAGTTAATCGGCAGAAATGTGAGTTCTTCCAGAAGCGGATCTCGTACTGTGGTCATGTCATTGACCGGGAGGGGCTTCATAAGTCTCCTGACAAGATAGAGGCAGTTGTAAAGGCTCCCGCTCCGGATAATGTCTCTCAGTTGAGGTCGTTTCTAGGATTGATTAACTATTACCATAAATTTCTACCAAATCTATCCACGGTACTGCACCCGCTAAATGCTCTTTTACAGAAGGTTGTACCATGGGAATGGAGCGAAAACTGTAAGAAGGCATTTCGCAAAAGCAAAGAATTGATCACCTCAGAGGAAGTGTTGGCTCATTTCAACCCGACACTGCCTATTCGGTTGGCTTGTGATGCTTCTCCATATGGTATTGGGGCAGTACTCTCACACAAGTTGCCAAATGGCACGGAAAGGCCAGTCGCGTTTGCATCCAGATCATTGACCTCCGCTGAGCGCAACTATGTGCAGATCGATAGGGAGGCTCTCAGCCTTGTATGGGGAGTGAAGAAGTTTAATCATTACCTGCAGGGCCAAATATTCACACTTCTGACAGACCATCAGCCGTTGGTATCCATTTTTAACCCTAAGAAGGGTGTTTCAGTGATGACAGCACAGCGTCTCCAGAGATGGTCCCTTTTCCTAGGGGCACATCAATATCAAATAGAATTCAAAGGTACGAAGCAGCATGGCAATGCTGATGGGCTGTCGTGCCTGCCACTACCTGAAGAAGAAGAAACGACGAAAGTCGACCCTGTTGAGTTATTTCATTCGACCATCATCGAGTGTTTACCAGTCACCAATGCAAGTATTGAAAGAGAAACCAGGAACGACCCAACACTGTCCAGAGTCTACGAGGTGACAGTGAAAGGATGGCCAACACGTGGTGATCCTCTGTTACCGGCATTCTCGGTAAGGCGAGACCAGCTGTCCGTCTGCCATGGTACTTTGATGTACGGGACAAGAGTGATTATTCCTCCCAAGTTAAGAGAAAGAGTTCTAAAAGAACTGCATGAAGGTCATCTGGGGGGAGTTAAGATGAAAAGTCTTGCTAGTGCTTATGTATGGTGGCCGGGTATTGACCAACAGATAGAGGAGTTGACGAAAAGCTGCGCTGGGTGCCAAAAAGTGCAAAATGCACCTCCGATCGCACCACTACACCCATGGGAATGGCCTTCAGCCCCATGGCAACGCGTACATATTGACTTTGCTGGTCCATTCATGGACTCCATGTTCCTAATTGCGGTGGACGCACATTCCAAATGGCCAGAAGTGATCAAAATGAATACCACTACTTCAGAAAAGACAACTGCGGTGTTAAGAACAATATTCGCAAGGAACGGATTGCCAGAACAGATCTGTTCGGACAACGGACCACAGTTCATGTCGGAAGAATTCCAAAAATTCTTAAAGAAGAATGGGGTGAAACATTATACCTCTGCCCCATATCATCCGGCGACAAACGGGTTGGCCGAGAGATTTGTCCAAACATTCAAAAAGGCAATAAAGGCCATGAACGATGACCAGATTCCGCTACAGCACAAGGTGGACAATTTCCTAATGGCGTATCGAAACGCCGCTCATGCAGTGACTAACCAAAGTCCTGCCATGATGTTTTATAACAGGAGGTTGCGGTCCAGGTTGGACTTGTTAAAACCAAATGTGCGGAGGGAAGTGGAAAACAAACAGTTCCGGCATATTAATAACAAGTCCACTCGAAGTTTCGAAGTAGGACAATCAGTGTTGGCAAGGGGCTATGGAAACGAAAAATGGCAGTCCGGAACAATTCGGGCCAGACAAGGACCTCTGATGTACACAGTAGATATTGGTAACAATGTGATAAGGCATCATGCGGATCAACTGGTAGAATCAAGAGCAAGGGTCGAACCCATGGTTGCGACAGAGACAACTGTGGAAGACGTTAATGAACCTGAAGCATCTACCTCGGCAGGGACTGTACCTGATGATGACGTCCAATACATAGGAAACCAACAAGAAGAGTCACCTCAGCAACAAGAATCAGAGACCACTGAAAGGCGTTATCCAGACCAAATCAGAAGGCCTCCTGAGAGACTGAACCTTTGAACTGTTTATACCTGAAGTTATATATGTATATATGTTATGATGTTATGTTAAATGGGGATATGACTATTAAGCTAAAAAGGGAGGATTGTGGTGTATGTAACCTGTTCCACCTTAAGGTGGAACAGGCTTAAGTTCTCTTAAGAGATGTACTACTTTCTCTGGCTGCTGTATACGTAATACCGGTGGTGACCACCGGTATATAAGCACTGTGTAGTAAGATTGTATTTCATATAGTCCTGACCTCCAACCAGTAAAGACCTGTTGAACTTTAATCTTGTAGTCTGTGTGTTATTAATTACAACTAGAACACACAGACTTTACAGACCCAATCTCTCTTCATACGTCATTCCTGCCATCCCAGGTATCAGTCTGGTGAATCTTCGCTGCACTCCCTCCATGGCAACAACATCTTTCCTCAGATAAGGTGACCAAAACTGCACACAATACTCAAGGTGTGGTCTCACCAAGGCCCTGTACAACTGCAGGAAAACATCCTTGCTCCTGTACTCGAATCCTCTCACTATGAAGGCCAACATACCATTTGCCTTCTTAACCGTCTGCTGCACCTGCATGCTTACCTTCAGCGATTGGTGCACAAGGACACCCAGGTCTCGTTGCACTTCCCCTTTTCCCAATCTATTGCTGTTCAGATAATAATCTGTCTTCCTGTTTTTGCCACCAAAGTGGATAACCTCGCATTTATCCACATTATACTGCATTTGCCCAATCACCCAACCTGCCCAAATCATACTGGAGTTTCTCTGCATCCTCCTCACAGCACACACGCCCACCCAGCTTTGTGTCATCTGCAAACTTGGAGATATTACATCTAGTTCCCTCGTCTAGATCATTAATATATATTGTGAATAGCTGGGGTCCTAGCACCAATCCCTGCGATACCCCACTAGTCACTGCCTGCCACTCGGAAAAAGACCAGTTTATTCCAACTCTTTGCTTTCTGTCTGCCAACCAGTTCTTTATACAAGTCAGTACCTTGCCCCCAATCCCATGCGCCTTAACTTTACACGCTAATCTCTTATGCAGGACCTTATCGAAAGCCTTCTGAAAGTCCAAATGCACCACATCCACTGGTTCTCCCTTATCTATTTTACCAGTTACATCCTCAAAAAATTCCAGTAGATTAGTCAAGCATGATTTACCTTTTGTAAATCCATGATGACTTTGTCCGATCCTGTCACTGTTTTCCAAGTGCTCTGCTATTACATCTTTTATAATGGACTCTAGCATTTTCCCCACTACCGATGTCAGGCTTACCGATCTATAATTCCCCGTTTTCTCTCTACCGCCTTTTTTAAATAGTGGGGTTACATTAGCTAACCTCCAATCCTTGGGAACTGTTCCAGAGTCTATAGAATTTTGGAAGGTGACCAGCAATGCATCTACTATTTCTAGGGCCACTTCCTTAAGTACCCTAGGATGTAGATTATCAGGCCCTGGGGATTTATTGGCCTTCAATCCCGTCAATTTCCCTAACACCAATTCCCTACAAATACTGATTTCATTCAATTCCTCCTTCTCATTAGACCCTATGTTCCCCGACATCTCTGGGAGGTTATTTGTGTCTTCCTTTGTGAAGACAGAACCAAAGTATGTATTTAATTGGTCTGCCATTTCTTTGTTCCCCATTATAAATTCCCCTGATTCTGACTGCAAGGGACCTACGCTTGACTTCACCAATCTTTTTCTCTTCACATATCTATAGAAGCTTTTACAGTCAGTTTTTATGTTCCCTGCAAGCTTACTCTCATATTCTATTTCCCCCCTCTTAATTAATCCCTTTGTCCTCCTTTGCTGAATCCTAAACTGCTCCCAATCCTCAGGTTTGCTGCTTTTTCTGGCCAATTTATATATCCTCTCCTTGGATTTTATGCTATCCCTAATTTCCCTTGTTAGCCATGGTTGAGTCACCTTTTTTGTTTTATTTTTATGCCAAACAGGGATGAACAAATTCTGTAGTTCATCTATGCGATCTTTAAATGTTTGCCATTGCCTATCCACCGTCAACCCTTTAAGTAACGCTCCCCAATCCATCCTAGCCAACTCGCGGCTCATTCCATCATAGTTTCCTTTATTTAAATTCAGGACCCTAGTCTCTGAGTCAACTACTTCACTCTCCATCTTAATGAAGAATTCTATCATATTATGATCGCTCCTCCCCAAGGGGCCTCACACAACAAGATTGCTAATTAATCCTTTCTCATTACATAATACCCAGTCTAAGATGGCCTGACATATTGGTCCAGGAAACCATCCCGTATACACTAGGAATTCCTCCTCCACAGTATTGTTACTAACTTGGTTAGCCCAATCTATATGTAGATTGGGCAGGTGACTCGAGCTATTAGGATCCGGAGGGTTTGCTGCCCACTTCGGCCCCTGCCTGCAGAACCCCCACCCCAAGTCAAAATTGGGGCTAAAGAGTTAGAGAGTAGGAGATCAGAGAGAAAGAGAGACTTCTTATTTTTGTGTTTGAGCAACATCACAGGAGATTCAATTAGTATTTATAAAGAAGCTAAAAACTCTAGGGGCAAATAATTACTGCACAACTTCTCCTTCACCTGAACTTAAATCTAGTACAGGTAGACTATCCTTTATCCGAACTTCCGAAAACCTCTGAAAACCGAAAGTTTTTTCGTTCAGCGTAAGTCGTGCGCACGACATGACCCGAGTGGCGCAAAACATGAAAGGAGAGGTCCTCCGGGGCCCAGAACAAGAATTCCTGCAGATTGTCGACACGCCGGCCTTCGCTCTCGATGTGAAGTGTGACTGAGGGAGCTCTGCCTTTCCCTGTGAGCAGGGCAGAGGGTCACAGAGTTCCCTCCTGGGTAGGAGATTGCAGGCCGAGCCGGGCAGTGTGAAGGAGATACCGGGAGAGTGAATCCAACAATACAGCGGCCCGTCCGATATTCTTTTCTCCCCCCCCCCGACCTGATTTGCGGGCCAGCTTAGCGTAGGAGTCAGCCGATATCCGGCTTTCCCACAACTGGCGGCGGCAGTCGAGCCCCAGACCCCCGCTAAGTCAAGGAATTCAGAGAAGCAGGAAGGGGAACGAGATACGGAGCAGGGGGAGCTGTAAACAGACTGTGAGCGGCAGCACAGAGAAGCAGGGAGGGGAATGAGACACGGAACAGTCGCAAGAGGTAGCCTGAACTTTTAAAATTTATATTAAATACAAATACTAATTACCAAATTAATTTAATGTCCAGAGTTTCCCAGTCTGAAATAATACCTTCTGAAATCCGAAAATTTCCGAAAACCGAAACACAGCTGGTCCCAAGGTTTTCGGATAAGGGATAGTCAACCTGTACTGGACTCTGGCCGGCTTCTAGTTCACAATCCTAGATCTAATCGTGTGTCTGGGGTCCTACTTTCTGAATCTGAATTCGAATGGAGCATGTGATTCTGATTGGTCTCTTAAGTTTCATGTTCCTTAAAGCACCAGCCCCCAAACTGTGTAATCTTCTTACGTTCTCTCCAATATCCACCGCTCCCGACACCCAGTCACGATTGAAGATGAAAGGGTAGATGTTCCTGACCCTTGTCCTCAGGGAATGCCCATTTCCATGGGTGGAAAGGTCAGGGAAAAGGGGTGCAGTCCTGTTTTGCTGGTTCTTCGCCCTGCTACGTTGCCTCAGGATTTCCAGGACTTCCCAGAAAGGTCAGAGTGGACCTTGACTTGCAGTAGATACAACAGGCCCATCAAACCTACATTAATGAGGTGGGATGTGGCATTCCTGCCCACCTGCCTCATTTTGCTGGGACATCCTTGGCAGGGGGTCCCGGCAGAGGGGCACCCAGCGAAGCACGGCACTACAAACTGCCCTCGATCCACCAGGGTCTGCGGGGGTCCCGACCGAGGGGCATCCAGTGAAACATGGCGCTACAAACTGCCCTCGATCCACCAGGGCCTGCAGGGGTCCCGACCGAGGGGCACCCAGCGAAATATGGCACTACAAACTGCCCTCGATCCACCAGGGTCTGCGGGGGTCCCGGCCGAGGGGCACCCAGCGAAGCATGGCGCTACAAACTGCCCTTGATCCACCAGGGTCTGCAGGGGTCCCGACCGAGGGGCACCCAGCGAAACATGGCACTACAAACTGCCCTCGATCCACCAGGGTCTGCGGGGGTCCCGACCGAGGGGCACCCAGCGAAACATGGCATTACAAACTGCCCTCGATCCACCAGGGTCTGCGGGGGTCCCGACCGAGGGGCATCCAGTGAAACATGGCGCTACAAACTGCCCTCGATCCGCCAGGGTCTGCGGGGGCCCCGACCGAGGGACATCCAGCGAAACATGGCATTACAAACTGCCCTCGATCCACCAGGGTCTGCAGGGGCCCCAACCGAGGGGCACCCAGCGAAACATGGCACTACAAACTGCCCTCAATCCACCAGGGTCTGCAGGGGTCCCGACAGCAACTCGAAGGTAGGAAGGTAAATAGCTCGCTTTGATTTCCTCCATCTCCCTAGGAAGGTTTCAGGCATCAGCAGCTGGAAAGCCCCAATCTCAGATAATAGACTTGTTAGCAGAATTAAAGCCTATGAGATTAAAGGGAAAGTGACAGTACCGATACAAAATTGGTTAAGCGACAGAAAGCAGAAAGTCGCGGTGAACGGTTGTTTTTCAGACTGAAGGGAAGTATACAGTAAGGTTCTATATTAGAACCACTGCTCTTTTTGATATATATTAATGACCTGGACTTGGGTATACAGGGCCTAATTTCAAAGGTTGCAGATGACAAGAAACTTGGAAGTGAGAAGGATAATAACAGATTTCAGGAGGACATTGACAGACTGGTGAAATGGGCAGATACATGGCAGATGAAATTTAACACCGAGAAATGCGAAGTGATACATGTTGGTAGGAAGAATGAGGAGAGGCAATATGAACTAAAGGGTACAATTTAAACAGGGTACAGGAACAGAGACCTGGGGATGTATGTACACAAATCTTTGAAGGTGGTTGGACAAGTTGAGAAGGCTGTTAAAGAAGTATATGGGTTCCTGGGCTTTATTTATAGAGGCCAGGACGGTGGCATAGTGGTTAGCACTGTTGCCTCACAGCGCCAGGGACCCGGGTTCGAATCCGGCCTCGGGTGACTGTCTGTGTGGAGTTTGCACATTCTCCCCGTGTTTGCGTGGGTTTCCTCCGGGTGCTCCGGTTTCCTCCCACAGTCCAAAGATGTGCGGGTTAGGTTGATTGGCTATGATAAATTGACCCTTAGTGTTAGGGGGATTAAATACGTGGGGTTACGGGGATAGGGTGGGATATGTGTTGGTGTAGGGGTTACGGGGATCGGGTGGGATATGTGTCGGTGCAGGCTCGATGGGCCGAAATGGCCTCTATCTGCACTGTGGGGTTTCTGTGATTTCTGTGATTCTGTGAATAGAGTATAAAAGAAAGTTATACTAAACCTTTATAAATCACTAGTTAGGTCTCAACTGGAGTACTGTGTCCAATTCTGGGCACCACACTTGAGGAAGGATGTTAAGGCCTTAGAGAGGGTGCAGAGGAGATTTACGAGAATGATTCCAGGGGTGAGGGACTTCAGTTATGTGGAGAGACTAGAGAAGCTGGGGTTGTTCTCCTTAGAGCAGAGACGGTTAAGGGGAAATTTAACAGAAGAGTTCAAAATCATGAAGGGTTTCGATAGAATAAATAAGAAACTGTTCCCATTGGCAGAAGGGTCAAGAACCAGAGGACACCGATTTAAGGTGATTGGCAAAAGAGCCAGAGGCGACATGAGGATTTTGTTTAATGCAGGGAGTTGTTGTGATCTGTAATGCGCTTCCTGAAAGGGCGGTGGAAGCAGATTCACTAGTAACTTTCTAAAGAGAATCGGATAAATACTTGAAGGAAAAAATTTACAGGGCTATGGGGAAAGAGCAGGGAGTGGGACTAATTGGAGAGCTCTTTCAAAGAGCCGGCACAGGCACGATGGGCTGTCTGGCCTCCTTCTGTGCTGTATCATTCGATGACTCAGAGGACTGACATACAGTGGTAGGCCCCAGAGGGCAGCACCTGCGCTCAGAATTTCCTGCCTGGGAGATGGCCTGTGCTGGCGGTGTCCCTGAAAAGTACTGGTGCTCTTAGGCCTGGACAGGTGCAGTGTGCTTCAGGAAGGAGGGGGACCAGGAAGATTTACTGTGCCGTTCTTGCTCTGACTTCACACAAAGAGGTGTGAGGCTGCACTTCACCTGCTGTAATCCTTCCGCATTCTTTACATTCTTGTGGCTTGAGGAGGATATTTGTAAAATATTGAGTCTGGGGTTATTATTGGTCCTCTTGTGTTGTGGAGAAAGCAAAGCAGGAAGCTGTGTTGCTGCACTACACGGGCTACTGCTCACAAAGATGCTTATCACTTCCTGTGACATTCTCTGATGATTTTCTGTTGGTTTCCTCTTTAATTTTTAATGTTAACCCTACCTTGTGCTACTCCAGTGAGGGAGTGTGGCATTGTCAGGGATGCTGTCTTTCGGATGTGACGTTAAACCGAGGCCCCGTCTGCTCTCTCAGGTGGACATAAAAGATCCCATGGTGCTATTTCGAAGAAGAGCAGGGGAGTTCTCCCCGGTGTCCTGGTCAATATTTATCCCTCAACCAACATCACTAAAACAGATTATCTGGCCATTAGCATGTTGCTGTTTCTGGGATCTTGCTGTGCGCAAATTTACTACCCTGTTTTCTACATTACAACAGTGACTACACTTAAAATGTACTTCATTGGCTGTAAAGCGCTTTGGGACGTCCTAAGGTTTTGAAAGGCGCTATAGAATTGCAAGCTGTTTCTTTCCTTCTTTACATGCTTGTCAGGTTTTATCTTTATATATGTTGTGTTGCTGAGAGCTGTAAAATGCCATCTGATCCAGTACCATCATTAAGCAGCTCCCCTCAGGGTTCCACAAGTCATGAAAGGCTGAAGCACACTGCAGTTAACCTGCTGACTGCAGCTGCACAGAGCTCACCACAGGAGGAGCAGGCTATCCAATCGGACCCTAATCCTCAAACCAGTCCTGACACGCTACCCAATCAGATCCTGATCCCCAAACCAGTCCTGACACGCTACCCAATCAGATCCTGATCCCCAAACCAGTCCTGACACGCTACCCAATCAGATCCTGATCCCCAAACCAGTCCTGACACGCTACCCAATCAGATCCTGATCCCCAAACCAGTCCTGACACGCTACCCAATCAGATCCTGATCCCCAAACCAGTCATGACACGCTACCCAATCAGATCCTGATCCCCAGACCAGTCCTGACACGCTACCCAATCAGATCCTGATCCCCAAACCAGTCCTGACACGCTACCCAATCAGATCCTGATCCCCAAACCAGTCCTGACACGCTACCCAATCAGATCCTGATCCCCAAACCAGTCCTGACACGTTATCCAATTACATCCTGATTCAAGCTCAGTCATTGGCAGTCAAACAGTATCTGCTGATGCACAGAGTGGTTGTTAAATCTGTGAGTTATCTAGTTAATTAAGACACAGACTAATTAATAACAATCAAAAACAGGTCTTTACTGGTTGGAGGTAGGGACTATACTGAATACAAGATTACTGCACAGTGCTTATATACCGGTGTGTTCACCCCCGGTATTACGTCTACAGCAGCCTGAGAAAGTAGTACATCTCTTAAGGTGGAACAGGCTTAAGCTCTCTTAAGGTGGAACAGGTTACATACACAACAGTGGTCTTAAATAGAGTGCACCTAAACAGAGAGTAAAAGTTGGGACTTTGGAGAGAGTGGGAATTTGATGCAGAGGAGGAAGGAGGTGCTGTTTTTTGCCTCGAATTTTTGCAGTGGTTCGTGTTACAGGTAAATATTTAATTTAATCTAATTTAATTCACTATTGGATCTAGTAATGGGGAATGAACCGGAGCAGATAAGAGAAGTAAAGGTAGGGGAACATATAGGCAACAGTGACCATAATATAATATGCTTTAAGGTGATAATTGAGAAGGACATAAGTATGAAGAAAACCAGATTAATAGATTGGAGAAAAGCTGATTTTGAGGGGCTGAGAATAGAACTTAGGAAAAAAAAATGGGCAACAATATTGGCAAACAATGATGTAGAACAGCAATGGGAAACATTTAAAACAGTGTTCAACAGAGTGCAGGAAAATATATTCTGCTAAATATATTCTACTAAAGGAAAGAACAAACTAAACAATAATGAGACTCCATGGATAAATAAAGCCATAAGGGAACAATTGAGGGTAAGGAAAGAGGCATACATTAAGTACATAGACAGCAGGGGAGTGCATGATAAGAGAGAATACAAAAAGATTAGGAGAGAAATTTAAAAAAAAACAATTAGGGAGGCAAAGAGGAACTATGAAATTAAGTTATCAAGGAACATAAAACAAAATAGTAAAATATTTTATAGGCACATCAATAAATAAGGAAGGTTGGGATGGGAATAGGGCCATTAAGGGATAGTCAGGATAATACCACAGGTAACGATAGAGAGATGGCAGAAATATTAAATAATTATTTTGCTTCAGTATTTACCAGGGAGATAGAACAGGTGGACATGACATTGGATAATGAGATTAGTAATGAGTTAAGTGCATTTAAAATAAAAAAGGGGATATATTAAATTAATTTATCAAACTCAAAGAGGATAAAACCCCTGGTCCGGATGGATTGCATCCGTGCATTTTAAAAGAATCTAGGGAAGAGAGAGCAGAGGCATTACTACACATATTTAATAATTCGTTAGGAAAAGGTATAGTGCCAGAGGACTGGCGGATAGCTAACGTAATAGCGATATTTAAGAAGGGGGATAGAACATGTCCAAGGAACTACAGACCAGTCAGCTTAACATCAGTGGTAGGAAAAATAATGGAATCCCTACTAAAGGAGAAAATAGAAGAACATCTAGAAACCAGAAATATAATAATGAATAGTCAACATGGATTTCAAAAGGGAAAGTCTTGCTTGACCAACCTTATTGAATTTTTTGAAGAGGTAACAGAGAGAGTAGACAAGGGTAATGCAGTAGATGTAATTTATCTGGATTTTCAAAAGGCCTTCGATAAGGTACCGCATAATAGACTGATGAACAAGGTCAGAGAGTGCGAAGTCTGGGGACAAGTAGCAGAATGGATTGCGAGCTGGCTTCAGGACAGAAAGCAGAGAGTGGGAATAAAGGGTAGCTATTCACAGTGGCAGAAGGTGGGTAGTGGTGTTCCACAAGGATTAGTGCTGGGACCACTGCTGTTCACAATTTACATTAACAATTTAGACTTAGGAATCAAAAACACAATTTCTAAATTTGCGGATGACACCAAATTGGGGGGGATAGTCAATACTGTGGAGGACTGCAACAAGTTACAGGAGGACATTAATACACTTGCAGAATGGGCATATCATTGGCAAATGAAGTTCAACACAGATAAATGTGAGGTAGTGGAGTTTATTTCTAAAGGGATAGAATTGAAAAGTAGGGAAGTTCTGCTAAACCTGTATCGAACCTTGGTTAGACCACACTCAGAGTACTGCGTACAGTCTGGTCGCCATATTATAAAAAGGATATAGAGGCACTGGAGAGGTTGTAAAGAAGATTTACAAGAATGATACTAGAAATGCCTGGGTATACATATCAGGGAAGGATGAACAGGCCTGGTCTCTTTTCTCTTGAAAAAAGAAGGCTGAGGGGTGACCTAACGGAGGTCTTTAAAATTATGAAAGGTTTTGATAGAGTGAATACAGAGAGAATGTTTCCACTTGTGGGGAAGAGCATAACTGGAGGCCATCAATATAAGATAGTCACCAACAAATCCAATCAGGAATTCAGAAGAAACTTCTTTATCCAGAGAGTGGTGAGAATGTGGAACTCACTACCACAGGGAGTGGTTGAAGCGAATAGTATCGATGCATTTAAGGGGAGGCTAGACAAGCATATGAGGGAGAAGGGAATAGAGGGTTATGCTGATAGATTTAGATGAGGAAAGATGGGAGGAGGCTCGAATGGAGCATAAACTGGTTAGGCCGAATGGCCTGTTTCTGTGCCGTATATCCTATGTAATCCTGTGTAATAACTTAAATTAAATCAAGTAATTAGTTATAAAAACTAAACTATAAGCTAAGTTAATTGAATACATAAACTTTAATTAATTAAATAAAACAAGGTTATATAGGGATGGTAGTGCAGGCGGTGTGCCACATCTGCAGCACCTGGGAGTTTGTGGAGAGCATTGTGATCCCTGACAACCACGTCTGCAGTAATTGTCTGCAACTCGAGGAATTTCAGCATAGAGTTCTTGAGCTGGAGTCCGAGGTGCAGACATTGCAGGGCATCAGAGAGGAGGAGCGTTACCTGGACACATTGATCCAGGAGGCCGTCACACCCCTTATGGTAGGTAGTGGTACAGGTCTGGTTAGTGGTCAGGGACAGGAGGGTGTGACAGCGACTCAGGCAGGTAGGGGACCCCAGCTGCAGTGCTGGAGGAGTCTCGGCCTTTGTCCTTATCCAACAGGTACGAAGTTCTTGCTGCCTGTGTAGATGAGAGCAAAGTCTCCAGGGTGGATGAGTAAACTGACCACGGCACTGTGGTGCAGGAGGCCATTCAAGTGGGGGGAGTGAAAAGGAATGTTGTATTGGTAGGGGAGGGTATAGTCAGGGGAGTAGGTAATATTCTCCGCAGCCGCAACCGGGAGTTCCGATGGCTGTGTTGCCTGCCCAGGGTTGAGGATATCTCCTCGCGGCCGGAGAGGAACTTGGAGTGGGAGGAGGAGGATCCAGTTGTCGTGGTCCACGTAGGAATCAACGACATAGGTAGAACTAGGAATGAGGTTCTGCTGAGAGTTTGAGGAGCTAGGATACAAATTAAAACGCAGAACCTCACAGGTAATAATCTCTGGATTGTTACACGAGCCACGTGCGAATTGGCATAGGGACAAACGGATTCGAAAGTTAAACGCGTGGCTGAAAGAATGATGTGAGGCGGGAGTTTCAATTCATGGGGTACTGGGGAAAGAGGGAGCTGTTCCATTGGGACAGCCTCCACTTAAACCGGGCTGGGATCAGTGTCCTGGCGAATCGAATAACTAGGGCGGTAGATAGGGCTTTAAACTAATGAATGGGGAGAACGGTTGGGAGGATTCAAAAGTCAAAAGTAGAAAGAGAAATGTCAAGGCTGTAGAGCAGAGCAGAGTAGTGATTTGAGTAAAAATAAGCAGAGTGGGTCAGGAAGGGACAGCGAGCTTAACGAAGATAATAGGGCATCAGCAACTAAGGTGACATTAGGGAAAAATAAAAAAAAGTCAAAGCTAAAAACAAAATAGAGGAATTAATAGCAGTGATAGAAATAAATGGGTTTGATCCAATAACCATTACAGAGATGTGTTTGCAGAGTGACCAAGGTTGGGAACTAATACGTGGACACGTGACTTTTAGAAGAGATAGGCAGAATGGAAAAGAAGCAGGGGGTGGGGTAGCCCTGATAATAAAGGATGTGATAAAGACAGTAGAGTGAAAGGATCTTAGCTTGGAAAAACAAGATGTAGAATCACCTTGGGTGGAGCTAAGAAATGACAAGGGGCATAAAACACTGGTGGGAGTAGTTTATCGGCCCCCTAACAGTAGTATAAATCAAGAAATTAGAGGTGCATGTAACAAGGGTAATACAATAATCATGGGGGACTTTAATTTTCATATAGAGTGAGCAAACCAAATTTGCAGTAATAGTGTAGAGGATGAGTTCATGGAATGTATTCAAGATAGTTTTCTAGATCAGTATGTCGAGGAACCAACTAGGGAACAGGCTATTGTGCAATGAGATAGGGTTAATTAATAATCTTGTCGTAAAGGAGCCTCTGGGGAGCAGTGATCATAATATAATAGAATTTATGTTGAGTTTGAGAGTGGTTTAGTTCAGACCAAAACTAGGGTCTTAAATCTGAACAAAGCAAACTTTGTAGGTATGAGAGGTGAGTTGGCTAAGGCAGGTTGAGAAGCTAGGTTAAAAAATATGACGGTAAATAATTCATAATTCACAATGAATATACATTCCCATAAGGAATTAAAAAAACCACGGGAAAAATGGTGCAACCGTGGCTAACAAGAGAAGTTAAAGATAGTATTAGATTAAAGGAAGCGGCTTCTAATATTGCCAAAAATAGTAAGCCTGAGGATTCAGAGGATTTTAGAATTCAGCAAAGGAGGACCAATAAATTGATAAAGAGAGAGAAAATAGAATGAGATTAAACTAGCAAGAGATATAGAAACAGACTGTAAAAGCTTCTATAGGTATGTAAAAAGGAGGAGATTAGCAAAAGTAAATGTGGGTTCCTTACAGGCAGAGACAGGAGAAATTATAAGGGGGAATAAGGAAATGGGAGAGACATCGAAACATAGGAAGGAACATAGGAACAGGAGTAGGCCATTTAGCCCCTCGAGCCTGTTCCGCCATTCAATGAGATCATGGCTGAACTGCGATGTCACTCCATATACCCGCCTTTTTGAATCAGAACCTGTTTTGGACCCTTCTCCTCCACACTGTTCAAACACTGACCGACCTCAGTCCTTAGCAGAATAGTGAATATAGAATTGAGGGGGATGGACTAAATGCAATTTTGCACCTAGTTATGCTTCGAGCTGTGGCTCAGTGGTAGAACTCGAACTATCTATCTATGATTTCACATGAATTTCTCAAATTTATATCTCATGCGAACATATGCCTGATCATATTCTGCCCACGCCCTGCAATATTCAACCTACAACTGATCATATTAAGCCTGCACCTTGCAATATTCAGCTTGCACCGTGAAATATCCCGCATTACCAAAATTATGCCCTGAAGCACTCAAACTACACACTGAAATACTCAAACTAAACCCTGCCATATCCAACTTGTACCCCTAAATACTCAAATTGTACACTGCAATACTCAAATTACACCCTAAAATATTCAAACTGCATTCTGCAATACCAAAGCTTCTTATTTTATTTGTTTATGGGATGTGGGCATCGCTGGCAATGCCAGCATTTATTGCCCATCCCTAATTGCCCTTGAGAAGGTAGTGGTGAGCCGCCTTCTTGAACCACTGCAGTCCGTGTGGTGAAGGTGCTCCCACAGTGCTGTTAGGGAGGGAGTTCCAGGATTTTGACCCAGCGACAATGAAGGGTCGCTGATATACTTCTAAGTCAGGATGGTTTGTTACTTGGAAGGGAACTTGGCGGTTGTGGTGTTCCCATGCACCTGCTGCCCTTGTCTTTCTAGGTAGAAGAGGTCATGGGTTTGGGAGGTGCTGCCGAAGAAGCCTTGGCGAGTTGCTGCAGTGCATCTTGTAGATGGTACACACTGCAGCCACAGTACGCCGGTGGTAGAGGGAGTGAATGTTTAAGGTAGTAGATGGGGTGTCAATCAAGCGGGCTGCTTTGTCCTGGATGGTGTCGAGCTTCTTGAGTGTTGTTGGAGCTGTACTCATCCAGGCAAGTGGAGAGTATTCCATCACACTCCTTACTTGTGCTTGTAGATGGTGGAAAGGCTTTGGGGAGTCAGGAGGTGAGACACTCGCCGCAGAATACCTAGTCTCCGACCTACTCTTGTTGCCACAGTATTTATGTGGCTGGTCCAGTTAAGCTTCTGGTCAATGCTGACCCTCAGGATATTGATGGTGGGGGATTCGGCGATGGTAATGCTGTTGAATGTCAAGGGGCGGTAGTTAGACTCTCACTTGTTGGAGATAGTCATTGCCTGGCACTTCTGTGGCGCGAATGTTACCTGCCACTTATCAGCCCAAGCCTGAACGTTGTGCAAGACTTGTTGCATGCGGGCATGGACTGCTTCATTATCTGAGGAGTCGTGAATGGCACTGAACACTGTGCAGTCAGCAGCGAACATCCCCATTTCTGTCCTTATGTTGGAGGGACGGTCATTGATGAAGCAACTGAAGATGGTTGGGACTAGGACACTGCCCTGAGGAACTCCTGCAGCAATGTCCTGGGGCTGTGATGATTTACCTTCAACCACCACAACCATCTTCCTTTGTGCTAGGTATGACTCCAGCCACTGGGGAGTTCCCCCACCCCCCCGATTCCCATTGACTTCAGCTTTACTAGGGCTCCTTGATGCCAGACTCGGCCAAATGCTGCCTTGATGTCAAGGGCAGTCACTCTCACTTCACCTCTGGAATTCAGCTCCTTTGTCCATGTTTGGACCAAGGCTGTAATGAGGTCGGGAGCTGATTGGTCTTGGCGGAACCCAAACTGGGCATCAGTGAGCAGGTTATTGGTGAGTAAGTGTCGCTTGATAGCACTGTCGATGACACCTACCATCACTTTGCTGATGATTGAGAGTAGACTGATGGGGAGGTAATTGGCCAGATTGGATTTGTCCTGCTTTTTGTGGACAGGACATACCTAGGCAGTTTCCCCATTGTCGGATAGATGCCAGTGTTGTAGCTGTACTGGAACAGCTTGGCTAGAGGCGCGACTAGTTCTGGAGCACAAGTCTTCAGCACAATAGCCGGAATGTTGTCGGGACCCATAGCCTTTGCTGTATCCAGTGCGCTCAGCCGTTTCTTAATATCACGTGGAGTGAATCGAACTGGCTGAAGACTGGCTTCTGTGATGGTGGGGACCTCAGGAGGAGGCCGATATGGATCATCCACTCGGCACTTCTGGCTGAAGATGGTTGCAAATGCTTCAACGTTGAATTTTGCACTCACGTGCTGGGCTCCACCATCATTGAAGATGGGGATATTCATGGAGCCTCCTCCTCCTGTTAGTTGTTTAATGGTCCACCACCATTCACAACTGGATGTGGCAGGACTGCAGAGCTTTGATCTGATCTGTTGATTGTGGGCTCGCTTAGCCCTATCTATAGCATGCTGCTTCCGCTGTTTAGCATGCATGTTGTCCTGTGTTGCAGCTTCCCCAGGTTGGCACCTCATTTTTAGGTACGCCTGGTGCTGCTCCTGGCATGCTCTTCTACACTCCTTATTGAACCAGGGTTGGTTCCTTGGCTTGATGGTAATGGTAGAGTGAGGGATATGCCGGGCCATGAGATTACATATTGTGGTGGAATACAATTCTGCTGCTGCTGATGGCCCGCAGCGCCTCATGGATGCCGAGTTTTGAGCTGCTAGATCTGTTCTGAATCTATCCCATTAGCACGGTGGTAATGCCACACAACAAGATGGAGGGTGTCCTCAGTGTGAAGACGGGACTTCGTCTCCACAATGACTGTGCGGTGGTCACTGCTATCAATACTGTCATGGACAGATGCATCTGCGACAGGTAGATTGGTGAGGACGAGGTCAAGTAGGTTTTTCCCACGTGTTGGTTCTCACCACCTGCTGCAGTCCCAGTCTGGCAGCTATGTCCTTCAGGACTCAGCCAGCTCGGTCAGTAGTGGTGCTACCGAGCCACTCTTGGTGATGGACATTGAAGTCCCCCACCCAGAGTACATTATGTGCCCTTGCTACTCTCAGTGCTTCTTCCAAGTGGTGTTCAACATGGAGGAGTACTGATTCATCAGCTGAGGGAGGGTGGTAGGTGGTAATCAGCAGGAGGTTTCCTTGCCCATGCTTGACCTGAAGCCATGAGACTTCATGGGGCCCGGAGTCAATGTTGAGGACTCCCAGGGCCACTCCTTCCCGACTGTATACCACTGTGCCACCACCCCTGGTGGGTCTGTCCTGCCAGTGGGACAGGACATACCCAGGGGTGGTGATGGAGGAGTCTGGGCCATTGGCTGAAAGGTATGACTCTGTGAGTATGACTATGTCAGGCTGCTGCTTGACTAGTCTGTGGGACAACTCTCCCAATTTTGGCACAAGTCCCCAGATGTTGGTGAGGAGGACTTTGCAGGGTCGACTGGGCTGGGTGTGCCGTTGCCGTGTCCGTAGCCGGTGCCGAGGGCAAGGCCGATGCCTGGTGGTCCGTCCGGTTTCATTCTTATTGTTTTTCGTTGCGGTTAGTTACAACTGAGTGGCTCGCTAGGCAATTTCAGAGGGCAGTTAAGAGTCAACCACATTGCTGTGGGTCTTGAGTCACATGTAGGTCAGACCAGGTAAGGACGGCAGATTTCCTTCCCTAAAATACATTAGTGAACCAGATGAGTTTTTATGACAATCCGATAGTTTCATGGTTACCGTTACTGATACTAGCTTGATATTCCAGACTTATTTAATTAACTGAATTATAAATTCCCCAGCTGCCGTGGTGGGATTTGAACTCACGTCTCTGGATCATTCGTCCAGGCCTCTGGATTACTAGCCCAGTGACATTACCACTATGTTACCGTTCCCATGAAATACACAAACTACACCCTGAAATATTCAAATTCACCCTGCATGAGTCAAACTCCTCCCTGCAATAGGAACATAAGAACGTAAGAAATTGGAGTACAAGTAGGCCACACAGCCCCTCGAGCCTGCTCCACCATTCAATAAGATCATGGCTGATCTTCGACCTCAACTCCACTTCCTGCCCGATCCCGATACCCCTTCATTCCCCATGAGTCAAAGGGGCAAAAATTGGGTCGCACCCCCTTTGGGGTGCTAATTTTAAGGCCCCAAAAAAGTTACCACCCCACGCCCGAAATTCGATGGTAGTGCCCCAAGCAGGATCCAGGGCGCTACTGGAAGCGCTCCCCCTCCCTCTCGGGGCGCTCCAGCCCAATATCGCGGCATTATGTGCCACAGCGCCATGCGCGCCGGCACGTCGCGCCACGGTACTGCAGGCCTCCCTCCTGTTATTAAAGGGGAGGGGCCTTGCACAGCACGAACCGGGGCCCAGCTGGGCCACCAGGGAGTAGGGTGCCGACAAAAGAGCCCGGCACTCAGGAGCAGTGCTGAGCTGCCCGATCGCGGCCGGCACCCCACGGGGAGATGGCAGAGGGGGCAGGTGCTGGCAGGCAGCCAGCCAAAAAAATGGCTGGCTGGCACTTCCCCTTTAAATATTGTTGCCCCAGCCGCACGTACGCCCCCCCTGACCCTGTCGGACATAGCATCTCGCGGTACGTCAGGGGGCGCGACCGAAGTTTGCGGTCGGTGCGCGAGCAGGGCACTGCGCACGGCGATGCCGTCATTGCCGCAGGTGCAGCGCCGCAGGGTGCTACCACCTACTGCTGCCGCTACCTCCTGCTGAATTTCGCGGGAGGCAATAGCGGCGCCGCACCCAGGCGCTAGTAGTTTTGCGCCTCATTAATGCGCTAACGGGAGGCGCAAAGCAAATGAATTTTGCCCCCCCATAAAATCTATCTCTCTCAACCTCGAATACACTCCATGATTCATCATCCACAGCCCTCTGGGGCAGAGAATTCTACAGATTCACAACCCTCTGAGTGAAGAAATTCCTCCTCATCTCAGTCTTAAATGGCCGACCCCTTATCCTGAGACTGTGACCCCTAGTTCTAGACTCTCCAGCCAGGGGAAACAACCTCTCAGCATCTACCCTGTCAATCCCCCTCAGAATCTTGCATGTTTCAATGAGATCACCTCTCATTCTTCTAAACTCCAGAGAGTATCGGCCCATTCTACACAATCGCTCATCATAGGACAGCCCTCTCATCCCAGGAATCAATCTAGTGAACCTTCGTTGCACCGCCTCCAAGGCAAGTATATCCTTCCTTAGATAAGGAGACCAGAACTGTGCCCAGTACTCCCGGTGTGGTCTCACCAAGGCCCTGTACAATTGGAGCAAGACTTCCTTACTCTTATACTCCAACCCCATTGCAATAAAGGCCAACATGCCATTTGCCTTCCTAATTGCTTGCTGTACCTGTATGCTAGCTCTCTGTGTTTCCTGTACGAGGACACCTAAATCTCTCTGAACACCAACATTTAATAGTTTCTCACCATTTAAAAAATATTCCGTTTTTCTATTCTTCCTACCAAAATGAATAACCTCACATTTCACCACATTATACTCCATCTACCACCTTATTGCCCACTCACTTAACCAGTCTATATCACTTTGCAGTCTTTTTGTGTCCTCCTCACAGCTAACTTTCCCACCTAGCTTTGTATCATCAGGAAACTTGGATACATTACACTCGGTCCATTCATCAAAGTTTTTTTTAATAGATTGTAACGAGCTGAGGCACAAGCATTGATCGTCGCGGCAGCCCATTAATTACACCCAGCCAACCTGAAAATGACCCAATACTCTATCAATGCTAATATATTACCCCCAACCCCATGAGCAATACTTAAGCTGCAACCTGAGGTACTTAAACTACACCCTGCAATACTCAACCTAAACTGAAATACTCAAACTACACTGAAATACTCAAACTACACTGAAATACACAAACTACACTGAAATACTCAAACTACACTGAAATACACAAACTACACTGAAATACTCAACCTAAGCTGAAATACTGAAACTACACTGAAATACTAAAACTACACTGAAATACACAAACTACACTGAAATACACAAACTACACTGAAATACACAAACTATACTGAAATACTGAAACTACACTGAAATACACAAACTACACTGAGATACACAAACTACACTGAAATACTGAAACTACACTGAAATACACAAACTACACTGAAATACTCAAACTACACTGAAATACACAAACTACACTGAAATACTCAACCTAAACTGAAATACTGAAACTACACTGAAATACTCAAACTACACTGAAATACACAAACTACACCCTGCAATACTCAACCTAAACTGAAATACGGAAACTACACTGAAATACTCAAACTACACTGAAATACACAAGCTACACCCTGCAATACTCAACCTAAACTGAAATACTGAAACTACACTGAAATACTCAACCGAAACTGAAATACTGAAACTACACTGAAATACTCAAACTACACTGAAATACTCAAACTACACTGAAATACACAAACTACACTGAAATACACAAACTACCCTGAAATACTCAACCTAAACTGAAATACTCAAACTACAATGAAATACTCAAACTACACTGAAATACACAAACTACACTGAAATACTCAAACTACACTGAAATACACAAACTACCCTGAAATACTCAACCTAAACTGAAATACTCAAACTACACTGAAATACTCAAACTACACTGAAATACACAAACTACACTGAAATACTCAAACTACACTGAAATACACAAACTATACTGAAATACTGAAACAACACTGAAATACTCAAACTACACTGAAATACTCAAACTACACTGAAATACTCAAACTACACAGAAATACACAAACTACACTGAAATACACAAACTACACTGAAATACACAAACTACACTGAAATACACAAACTACACTGAAATACACAAACTACACTGAAATACACAAACTACACTGAAATACTCAAACTACACTGAAATACACAAACTACACTGAAATACACAAACTACACTGAAATACATAAACTACACTGAAATGCACAAACTACACTGAAATACTCAAACTATACTGAAATACACAAACTACACTGAAATACACAAACTACACTGAAATACACAAACGACACTGAAATACTCAAACTAGACTGAAATACACAAACTACACTGAAATACTCAAACTACACTGAAATACACAAACTACACTGAAATACACAAACTACACTGAAATACACAAACTACACTGAAATACTCACTACACTGAAATACTCAAACTACACTGAAATACACAAACTACACTGAAATACACAAACTATGCTGAAATACTCAAACTATACTGAAATACACAAACTACACTGAAATACTCAAACTACACTGAAATACACAAACTACACTGAAATACACAAACTACACTGAAATACACAAACAACACTGAAATACACAAACTACACTGAAATACACAAACTACACTGAAATACACAAACTACACTGAAATACACAAACTACACTGAAATACTCAAACTACACTGAAATACACAAACTACACTGAAATACACAAACTACGCTGAAATACTCAAACTATACTGAAATACACAAACTACACTGAAATACTCAAACTACACTGAAATACTCAAACTACACTGAAATACACAAACTACACTGAAATACACAAACTACACTGAAATACACAAACTACACTGAAATACACAAACAACACTGAAATACACAAACTACACTGAAATACACAAACGACACTGAAATACTCAAACTACACTGAAATACACAAACTACACTGAAATACACAAACTACACTGAAATACTCAAACTACACTGAAATACACAAACTACACTGAAATACACAAACTACACTGAAATACTCAAACTACACTGAAATACTCAAACTACACTGAAATACTCAAACTACACTGAAATACTCAAACTACACTGAAATACACAAACTACACTGAAATACTCAAACTACACTGAAATACTCAAACTACACTGAAATACTCAAACTACACTGAAATACTCAAACTACACTGAAATACACAAACTACACTGAAATACACAAACTACACTGAAATACACAAACTACACTGAAATACACAAACTACACTGAAATACACAAACTACACTGAAATACACAAACAACACTGAAATACACAAACTACACTGAAATACACAAACTACACTGAAATACACAAACTACACTGAAATACACAAACTACACTGAAATACACAAACTACACTGAAATACTCAAACTACACTGAAATACACAAACTACACTGAAATACACAAACTACACTGAAATACTGAAACTACACTGAAATACTCAAACTACACTGAAATACACAAACTACACTGAAATACTCAAACTACACTGAAATACTCAAACTACACTGAAATACTCAAACTACACTGAAATACTCAAACTACACTGAAATACACAAACTACACTGAAATACTCAAACTACACTGAAATACTCAAACTACGCTGAAATACTCAAACTACACAAATACACAAACTACACTGAAATACTCAAACTACACTGATATACACAAACTACACTGAAATACACAAACTACACTGAAATACACAAACTACACTGAAATACACAAACTACACTGATATACACAAACTACACTGAAATACACAAACTACACTGATATACACAAACTACGCTGAAATACTCAAACTACACAAATACACAAACTACACTGAAATACTCAAACTACACTGATATACACAAACTACACTGAAATACACAAACTACACTGAAATACACAAACTACACTGAAATACTCAAACTACACTGAAATACTCAAACTACACTGAAATACACAAACTACACTGAAATACAAAAACTACACTGAAATACTCAAACTACACTGAAATACACAAACTACACTGAAATACTCAAACTACACTGAAATACTCAAACTACACTGAAATACTCAAACTACACTGAAATACTCAAACTACACTGAAATACACAAACTACACTGAAATACAAAAACTACACTGAAATACTCAAACTACACTGAAATACTCAAACTACACTGAAATACACAAACTACACTGAAATACTCAAACTACACTGAAATACTCAAACTACACTGAAATACTCAAACTACACCCTGAAATACACAAACTACACTGAAATACTCAAACTACACTGAAATACACAAACTACACAGAAATACTCAAACTACACTGAAATACACAAACTACACTGAAATACTCAAACTACACTGAAATACTCAAACTACACTGAAATACTCAAACTACACTGAAATACACAAACTACACGGAAATACAAAAACTACACTGAAATACTCAAACTACACTGAAATACACAAACTACACTGAAATACACAAACTACACTGAAATACTCAAACTACACTGAAATACACAAACTACACTGAAATACACAAACTACACCTTGAAATACTGAAACTACACTGAAATACTGAAACTGCACTGAAATACTGAAACTACACTGAAATACTGAAACTACACTGAAATACACAAACTACACTGAAATACACAAACTACACTGAAATACACAAACTGCACTGAAATACTCAAACTACACTGAAATACTCAAACTACACTGAAATACACAAACTACACTGAAATACTCAAACTACACTGAAATACACAAACTACACTGAAATACACAAACTACACCTTGAAATACTGAAACTACACTGAAATACTGAAACTGCACTGAAATACTGAAACTACACTGAAATACTGAAACTACACTGAAACACTGAAACTACACTGAAATACTGAAACTACACTGAAATACTGAAACTACACTGAAATACTGAAACTACACTGAAACATAGAAACGTAAACATAGAAGATAGGAGCAGGAGTAGGCCATTCGGCCCTTCGAGCCTGCTCCGCCATTCAATGAGATCATGGCTGATCATCCAAATTCAGTACCCTGTCCCTGCCTTCTCCCCCTATCCCTTGATCCCTTTAGCCTTAAGAAATATATCCAACTCTTTCTTGAATATATTTAATGAACTGGCCTCCACCGCCCTCAGTGGCAGAGAATTCCACAGGTTCACCACTCTCTGGGTGAAGAAATTCCTCCTCATTTCAGTCCTAAATGGCTTACCCCTTATCCTTAGACAATGACCCCTGGTTCTGGACTCCCCGGCCATCAGAAACATCCTTCCTGCATCTAGTCTGTCCAGGCCTGACAGAATTTTATAAGTTTCGATGAGATCCCCTCTCAACCTTCTAAACTCCAGTGAGTATAAGCCCAATCGACACAATCTCTCCTCATACGTCATTCCTGCCATCCCAGGTATCAGCCTGGTGAACCTTCGCTGCACTCCTTCCATGGCAAGAACGTCCTTCCTCAGGTAAGGCAACCAAAACTGCACACAATACTCAAGGTGTGGTCTCACCAAGGCCCTGTACAACTGTAGCAAGACATCCTTGTTCCTGTACTCGAACCCTCTTGCTACGAAGGCCAACATACCATTTGCCTTCTTAACTGCCTGCTGCAGCTGCATGCTTACCTTCAGCGACTGGTGCACAAGAACACCCAGGTCTCTTTGCACTTCCCCTTCTCCCAATCTATTGCCATTCAAATAATAATCTGCCTTCCTGTTTTTGCCACCAAAGTGGATAACCTCACATTTATCCACATTACAGTGCATTTGCCATGTTTCTGCCCAATCACTCAACCTGTCCAAATCGTACTGGAGTTTCACGACATCCTCCTCACAGCTTCCCCTCCCCCCCAGCTTTGTGTTGTCTGCAAATTTGGAGATATTACATCCAATTCCCTCGTCCAGATCATTAATATATATTGTGAACAGCTGGGGTCGTAGGACCGATCCTTGCGGTACCCCACTAGTCACTGCCTGCCACTCGGAAAACGACCCGTTTATTCCAACTCTTTGCTTTCTGTCCGCCAACCAGTTCTCTATCCAAGTCAATACCTTGCCCCCAATCCCATGTGCCTTAATTTTGCACGCTAATCTCTTATGCGGGACCTTATCAAAAGCCTTCTGAAAGTCTAAATACACCACATCCACTGGTTCTCCCTTATCTATTTTACCAGTTACATCCTCAAAAAATTCCAGTAGATTAGTCAAGCATGATTTACCTTTTGTAAACCCATGTTGACTTTGTCCGATCCTGTCACTTTTTTCCAAGTGCTCTGCTATTACATCTTTTATAATGGACTCTAGCATTTTCCCCACTACCGATGTCAGGCTTACCGGTCTGTAATTCCCCGTTTTCTCTCTACCACCTTTTTTGAATAGTGGGGTTACATTAGCTACCCTCCAATCCATGGGAACTGTTCCAGAGTCTATCGAATGTTGGAAGATGATCAGCAATGCATCTACTATTTCTAGGGCCACTTCCTTAAGTACCCTAGGATGTAGATTATCAGGCCCTGGGGATTTATCCTGTGCTTGTTCCCTCCATCAGAATTTCTATGGCTCCACAAGAGAAACCTGGCATTCTGTGCCCTGCTGAACATGCTTGCAGGTATATTTCCAAACAGAGGGCTCTGCCTTGCAAACCACAATGACACCCCCTTTAAGCCGCTGCAGTTTTTGAAATCCTCCGACAGTATACGATTTTCCACTCAACTACGGGTAAGCTTCAAGACAGAGATCAATAGATTTTTGGATATTAAGGGAATCAAGGGATATGGGGATAGTGCAGGAAGCTGGAGATGAGGCAGAAGATGTTCCCAATCAGAGGTGTTTTCCATTCTGAGAGCACCCCCCTCTGAGATTATGGAAGTGCTGTTGACACCAGAAATATGCGGGGAGGGCAAAGGTGAGTGTACCACTGTACTGTGTGGGTGGTCTTCTCACTAAAACTCGAATGGAAAATCTAGTCTGTGAAGTCTTTGCCATGACTAACCTTTGTCTCTGTGGTTTGCATCTTTTATAATAGACTCTAGCATTTTCCCCACTACTGATGTCAGGCTTACCGGTCTATAATTCCCCACTTTTTCTCTACCACCTTTTTTGAATAGTGGGGTAACATTAGCCACCCTCCAATCCATGGGTACTGTTCCAGAGTCTATGGAGTTCTGGAAGATGACCAGCAATGCATCTACTATTTCTGGGGCCACTTCCTTAAGTACCCTGGGATGTAGATTATCAGGCCTTGGGGATTTATCGGCCTTCAGTCCCATCAATTTTCCTAACACCATTTCCCTACAAATACTGATTTCTTTCAGTTCCACCCTTTCATCAGACCCTATGTTCCCCAGCATCTCTGGGAGGTTATTTGTGTCCTCCTTTGTGAAGACAGAACCAAAGTATGTATTTAGTTGGTCTGCCATTTCTTTGTTTCCCATTATAAATTCCCCTGATTCTGACTGCAACAGACCTACGTTTGACTTCACCAATCTTTTTCTCTTCACATATCTATAAAAGCTTTTACAGTCAGTTTTTATGTTCCCTACTAGCTTACTCTCATATTCTATTTTCCCTTTCTTAATTAATCCCTTTGTCCTCCTTTGTTGAATCCTAAACTGCTCCCAATCCTCAGGATTATTGCTTTTTCTGGCCAATTTATATGTCCTCTCCTTGGATCTTATGCGATCCCTAATTTCCCTTGTTAGCCTACACTGAAATACTGAAACTACACTGAAATACTCAAACTACACAGAAATACTCAAACTACACCCTGAAATATTTAAGAAAGGAGGGAGAGAGAAAATGGGGAACTACAGGCCTGTTAGCCTCGCATCAGTAGTTGGGAAAATGCTGGAATCTATTATAAAGGATGCAATAACTGGGCACTTAGAAACTAATTGTAAGATTGGGCAGAGTCAACATGGACTTATGAAAGGGAAGTCCTGTTTGTCAGAACTATTGGAGTTCTTTGAGGATGTAACTCGTGGAGTAGACAAAGGGGAACTGGTAGATGTGGTGTATTTGGATTTTCAGAAGCCTTCGATAAGGTCCCACACAAGAGGCTGGTGAACAAAATTAGGGCACATGGAATTGGGGGTAATACACTAGCATGGACTGAGAATTGGTTAACAGACAGAAAACAAAGGGGGGAGAAACTGGGTTGAGCCACAAACGGGGCGCCAAGCTCGCCTGGGCGCCAGATTTTGCGCTGCGATCAGAGCAGCAGCGATCGCCGGAAATTCAGCTTGAGCGCCCCAAGAGGGACACGGGGCGAGGCTCGAGGCGCTCCGCGTCCCTCTTAGGGCGCTGAAACTGAATATCGCAGCGCAACGTGCCGCAGTGCCACACGCTGCGGCATGGCGTGCTGCGGTACTGCAGGCCTTCCTCCTATTCTTAAGGGGGAGGGGCCTGCACCAGCGCGATGAGTGATCGCGAGGCTGGCAAAAGAGCCCGGCACCGAGGAGAAGTGCCGGGCTCTCGGAAAACAGCCGGCAATGCTGCGGGGGGAGAGCAGGAGGTCGGGGACGGAGGTGCTAGCAGGCGCTGCCGAAAAAAACGGCCGGCCCACACCTCCATCTTAATTTGCGCCACTGCCGCCACAGGTAGGCCCCGTGAACCGGGCGCGATTAGCAAGCGGCGCTACAGAGACGGTTGCTGCCAAATATCGCGATCGGGGCGGTAGCGGGGTGCTGCGCACACCGATGACGTCATCGGTGGCGGCGCAGTGCAACAGGCTAATGCCACCATTAGCGGCCCAGCTAAATATCACGGGAGGCATGGCCAGTGGCGCTAAAGCCACTGAGTGCCCTCTTTAGGCGCTAACTGGTGGTGCAGCCCACCGAATTTCTCCCCCAAAGAGTAGGGATAAATGGGTCTTTTTCAGGATGGCAGGCTGTGACTTAAAAAAATTTGTTTATGCGATCAGAGCATCGCTGGCAATGCCAGCATTTATTGCCCATCCCTAGTTGCCCTTGAGACTAGTGTGGTACCGCAAGGATCGGTGCTTGGGCCCCAGCTATTCACAATCTATATCAATGATTTGGATGAGGGGACTAAATGTAACATTTCCAAATTTGCTGATGACACAAGGCTAGGTGGCAGTGTCAGCTGCAAAGAGGATGTGAAGAGGCTTCAAGGGGATCATGACAGGCTCAGTGAGTGGGCGAGAACATGGCAGATGGACTATAATGTGGATAAATGTGAAGTTATCCACTTTGGTAGAAAAAACAGAAAGGCAGAGTATTTCCTAAATGGTGAAAGATTGGGGAATGCAGATGCTCAAAGGAACCTGGGTGTCCTTGTACATGAGTCACTGAAAGTGAATGTGCAGGTGCAGCAAGCCATTAGGAAGGCAAATGGTATGCTGGCCTTCATTACAAGAGCATTTGAGTAAAGAAGTCTTACTCCAATTATATAGGGCCTTGGTGAGACCACATCTGGGGTACTGTGTACAATTTTGGTCTCCTTACTTAAGGAAGGATACACTTGCCATAGAAGGAGTGCAACGAAGGTTCACGAGATTGATTCTTGGGATGGCGGGACTGTTTTATGAGAAGAGATTGAGTAAACTAAACTAGGCCTGTATTCTCTTGAATTCAGAAGAATGAGAGGGGCTCTCATTGAAGCATACAAAACTATTACAGAGCTTGATAGGGTGGATGCTGGGAGAATGTTTCCCTTGGCAGGGGAGTCTAGAACCAGGGGCCACAGCCTCAGGATAAAGGGTAGGCCATTCAGGAGTGTGATGAGAAGAAATTTCTTCACAGAGGGTGCTGAATCTTTGGAATTCTCTACCCCAGAGGGCTGTGGAGGCTCAGTCGTTGGGTATATTCAAAACAGAAGTTGACAGATTTCTGACTAGTAAGGGCATCAAGAGATATGGCGATAGGGCCGGTGAATGGAATTGAGGCAGAAGATCAGCCATGATCTCATTGAATGGCAGAACAGGCTCGAAGGGCTGAAGGGCCTACTCCAGATCCCATTTCTCATGTTTTTATTTTCTTAAAACTCAACCTACACAGAAATACTGAAGTTACACAGAAATACTCAACCTACACTGAAATACTCAACCTACACTGAAATACTCAAACTACAGTGAAATACTCCACCGACACTGAAATACTCAACCTACACTGAAATACTCAACCTACACTGAAATACTCAACCTACACTGAAATACTCAAACTACACTGAAATACACAAACTACACTGAAATACACAAACTACACTGAAATACTCAACCTACACTGAAATACTCAACCTATACTGAAATACTCAAACTACACTGAAATACACAAACTACACTGAAATACACAAACTACACTGAAATACTCAACCTACACTGAAATACTCAACCTACACTGAAATACTCAAACTACACTGAAATACACAAACTACACAGAAATACTCAAACTACAGTGAAATACTCAAACTACACTGAAATACTCAACCTACACTGAAATACTCAAACTACAGTGAAATACTCCACCGACACTGAAATACACAAACTACACAGAAATACTCAAACTACACTGAAATACACAAACTACACTGAAATACACAAACTACACAGAAATACACAAACTACACAGAAATACACAAACTACACTGAAATACTCAAACTACACTGAAATACACAAACTACAGTGAAATACTCCACCGACACCGAAATACTCAAACTACACAGAAATACACAAACTACACTGATATACACAAACTACACTGAAATACACAAACTACACAGAAATACTCAAACTACACTGAAATACACAAACTACACTGAAATACTCAAACTACACTGATATACACAAACTAAACTGAAATACACAAACTACACTGAAATACACAAACTACACTGAAATACACAAACTACACTGAAATACACAAACTACACTGAAATACACAAACTACACTGATATACACAAACTACACTGATATACACAAACTACACTGATATACACAAACTACACTGAAATACACAAACTACACAGAAATACTCAAACTACACTGAAATACACAAACTACACTGAAATACACAAACTACACTGATATACACAAACTACACTGAAATACACAAACTACACTGATATACACAAACTACACTGATATACACAAACTACACTGATATACACAAACTACATTGAAATACACAAACTACACAGAAATACTCAAACTACACTGAAATACACAAACTACACTGAAATACACAAACTACACTGATATACACAAACTAAACTGAAATACACAAACTACACAGAAATACTCAAACTACACTGAAATACACAAACTACACTGAAATACACAAACTACACAGAAATACACAAACTACACTGAAATACACAAACTGCACTGAAATACTCAAACTATACTGAAATACACAAACTACACTGAAATACACAAACTACACTGAAATACACAAACTACACTGAAATACTCAAACTACACTGAAATACACAAACTACACTGAAATACACAAACTACACAGAAATACACAAACTACACAGAAATACACAAACTACACTGAAATACACAAACTACACTGAAATACTCAAACTACACTGAAATACTCAAACTACAGTGAAATACTCAAACTACACTGAAATACACAAACTACACAGAAATACTCAAACTACACTGAAATACACAAACTACACTGAAATACACAAACTACACTGAAATACACAAACTACAGTGAAATACTCCACTGACACCGAAATACTCAAACTACACTGATATACACAAACTACACTGAAATACACAAACTACACTGAAATACTGAAACTACACTGAAATACACAAACTACACTGAAATACACAAACTACACTGAAATACTCAAACTACACTGAAATACTCAAACTACACTGAAATACACAAACTACACTGAAATACACAAACTACACTGAAATACACAAACTACACTGAAATACACAAACTACACTGAAATACTCAAACTACACTGAAATGCACAAATGGGGTACAGAGTGGAGCTATAGTAGGGGGTGATTTACAGCCAAATACAGAGGGAAAAACAAGTCAGCTGGGAAGGCAAAGCAAATATGTGAAGGCAAAAGAGAATATGGCAGGGCTGGAAGGCATTTATTTTAATGCAAGGAGTCTTGCAAATAAGGTGGATGAACTGAAGTTGTTGTTGAACACATGGGAGTACGATATTGTTGCTATCACGGAGACATGGTTGAGGGAGGGTCAGGACTGGCAGCTCAATATTCCGGGGTATAGAATCTTCAGGCGAGACAGAGGGGGGTGTAAAAGGGGAGGGGGTGTTGCAATATTAATTAAGGAGTCAATTACTGCTGTAAGGAGGGATGATATATTAGCGGGTTCCTCTAATGAGGCCATATGGGTAGAACTTAAAAACAAAAAGGGGGCAAGCACTTTGCTGGGAGTGTACTATAGGCCCCCAAACAGTCAGGGGGAGATAGAGGAACAGATATGTAGGCAAATCTCAGAAAAGTGCGAAAATAATAGGGTAATAATAGTGGGGGATTTCAACTTCCCCAATATAAATTGGGATAGTCAGAGTGTGAAAGGCTTAGAGGGTGCAAAATTCTTAAAGTGCATCCAGGAGAGCTTTTTGAGCCAACATGTAGAAAGTCCGACAAGAGAGGGGGCTGTACTGGACCTAATTCTGGGGAATGTAGCCGGGCAAGTGGTGGAAGTGTCAGTAGGAGAGCATTTTGGCGACAGTGACCATAATTCGGTGAGATTTAAGGTGGTCATGGAAAAAGACAAAGACGGCCCGGAAATAAGGGTTCTAAATTGGGGGAAGGCCGATTTTAATATGATAAGGCAGGATCTGGCCAAAGTGGACTGGAAGCAGCTACTTACAGGAAAATCCACATCAAAACAGTGGGAGACTTTCAGAAGGGAAATAGAGAGAGTACAACGCCAACATGTTCCTGTAAAGGTCAAGGGTGGGACCAACAAGCAAAGGGAACCTTGGATGACAAGGGATATACAAAAATGCATTAGAAATAAAAGGGGGGCTTTTGGCAGTTATAAAAGACTAAAGACGGAAGAAGCCCGAGAGGAGTACAAAAAGTGCAGGGGCATATTTAAAAAGAAATTAGGAGGGCGAGGAGGGGCCATGAAATAACACTGGCGAGCAAAATAAAGGAAAATCCTAAGATGTTTTATAAGTATATTAAGGGCAAGAGGATAACCAGGGAAAGAGTAAGGCCCATTAGGTACCAAAGAGGCAATCTGTGTGTAGAGCCAGATGAAGTAGGTGGGGTTTTAAATGAATTTTTTGCATCTGTGTTCACTATGGAGAAAGACGATGCAGACATAGAAATCGGGCAAGGGGACTGTGACATACTTGAACATATTAGCATCGAGAGGGAGGAGGTGCTAGCGGTTTTAGCAGGCCAAAAAGTGGATAAATCCCCAGGCCCGGACGAGATGTATCCCAGGCTGCTGTGGGAGGCAAAGGAGGAGATTGCAGGGGCTCTGACACAAATTTTCAGAACCTCTCTGGCCACAGGGGATGTACCAGAGGACTGGAGAACAGCTAACGTAGTACCATTATTCAAGAAGGGTAGCAGGGATAAACCAGGGAATTACAGGCCAGTGAGCCTAACATCTGTGGTAGGGAAATTATTGGAAAAAATTCTGAGGGACAAAATTAGTCTCCACTTGGAGAGGCAAGGATTAATCGGGGATAGTCAGCATAGCTTTGTCAAGGGTAAATCATGTCTGACAAATCTGATTGAATTTTTCGAGGGGGTGACTAGGGGGGTGGATGAGGGAAATGCTGTGGATGTGGTTTACATGGACTTCAGTAAAGCTTTTGACAAAGTCCCGCATAGGAGACTGGTCAAGAAGGTAAGAGCCCATGGGATCCAGGGGGCCTTGGCGCGTTGGATCCTAAACTGGCTGAGTGGCAGGAGGCAGAGGGTGATGGTCGAAGGTTGCTTTTGTGACTGGAAGCCTGTGTCCAGTGGGGTACCTCAGGGATCGGCGCTGGGTCCCTTGTTGTTTGTGATCTACATAAATGATCTGGATGAGAATGTAAAAGGTATGATCAGTAAGTTCGCAGATGACACGAAAATTGGTGGGGTGGTAAATTGCGAGGAGGAAAGCCTCAGGCTACAGGACGATATAAACGGGTTGGTCAGATGGGCGGAAAAGTGGCAAATGGAATTTAACCCTGAAAAGTGCGAGGTGATGCATTTTGGACGGACAAATAAGGCAAGGGAATACACAATGAGTGGTAGGACCCTAGGAAGTACAGAGGGTCAGAGGGACCTTGGTGTACATGTACATAGATCCCTGAAGGCAGCGGAACAGGTAGATAAGGTGGTTAAAAAGGCATATGGGATACTTGCCTTCATTAGCCGAGGCATAGAATATAAGAGCAGGGAGGTTATGATGGAACTGTACAAAACGCTGGTGAGGCCACAGCTGGAGTACTGTGTGCAGTTCTGGTCGCCTCACTATAGGAAGGATGTGATTGCTTTGGAGAGGGTGCAGAGAAGATTCACCAGGATGTTACCTGGGATGGAGCGCCTCAGCTATGAAGAGAGGCTGGACAGGCTGGGGTTGTTTTCCTTGGAGCAAAGAAGGCTGAGGGGGGACCTGATTGAGGTGTACAAAATGATGAGGGGCATAGATAGGGTAGATAAAGAGGAACTTTTCCCCTTTAGTAGGGGGGTCAATAACAAGGGGGCATAGATTCAGGGTAAGGGGCAGGAGATTTAGAGGGGATTTGAGGAGGAACTTTTTCACCCAGAGGGTGGTTGGAATGTGGAACTCAATGCCTGAAAGGGTGGTAGAGGCAGGAACCCTCACAACATTCAAGAAGCATTTGGATGAGCACTTGAAATGCCATTGCATACAAGGCTATGGACCAAATGCTGGAAAATGGGATTAGATTGGACAGGGATGGATGGGCGGCGCAGACACGATGGGCCGAAGGGCCTCTTTCTGTGCTGTAAAACTCTATGACTATGACTCTAACTACACTGAAATACTCACACTACACTGAAATACTCACACTACACTGAAATACTCAAACTACACTGAAATACTCAAACTACACTGAAATACTCAAACTACACTGAAATAGAGTCATAGGTATACAGCACAGAAAGCGGCCCTTCGGCCCATCGCGTCTGCGCCGGCCATCAAACCCTATCTATTCTAATCCCATTTTCCAGCACGTGGTCCGTAGCCTTGTATGCTATGGCGTTTCAAGTGCTCATCTAAATGCTTCTTGAATGTTGTGAGGGTTCCTGCCTCTACCACCCTTTCAGGCAGTGAGTTCCAGCTTCCAACCACCCTCTGGGTGAAAAAGTTTTTCCTGAAATCCCTTCTAAACCTCCTGCCCCTTACCTTGAAACTATGCCCCCTGGTTATTGACCCCTCTACTAAGGTGAAAAGTTCCTTTCTATCTACCCTATCTAAGCCCCTCATAATTTTGTTCACCTCAGTCAGGTCCCCCCTCAGCCTTTTCTGCTCTAAGGAAAACAACCCCAGCCTGTCCAGTCTCTCTTCATAGCTGAAGCGCTCCAGCCCAGGTAACATCCTGGAGAATGGCCTCTGCACCCTCTCTAATGCAATCACATCCTTCCTGTAGTGTGGCGACCAGAACTGCACACAGTATTCCAGCTGAGACCTAACTAGCATTTTGTACAGCTCCATCATAACCTCCCTGCTCTTATATTCTATGCTTCGGCTAATGAAGGCAAGTATCCCATATGCCTTCTTTACCACCTTATCTACCTGTCCTGCTGCCTTCAGGGATCTATGTACATGCACACCAAGGTCCCTCTGATCCTCAGTCCTTCCTAGGGTCCTACCATTCATTGTGTATTCCCTTGCCTTGTTAGTACTCCCAAAATGCATCACCTCACACTTTTCAGGGTTAAATCACATTTGCCACTGTTCTGCCCATCTGACCAACCTGTCTATATCGTCCTGTAGCCTGAGACTTCCCTCCTTGCTATTTATCACTCCACCAATTTTTGTGTCATCTGCGAACTTACTGATCATACCTCCTACCTTCATATCTAAATCATTAATGTACACTACAAACAGCAAGGGACCCCAGCACCGATCCCTGTGGTACACCACTAGACACAGGCTTCCAGTTACAAAAACAGCCTTCAACCATCACCCTCTGCCTCCTACCACTAAGCCAATTTTGGATCCAATGTGCCAAAGTGCCCTGGATCCCATGGGCTCTTACTTTCTTGACCAGTCTCCCATGTGGGACTTTGTCAAAAGCCTTACTGAAGTCCATGTAGACTACATCAACTGCATTACCCTCATCCACACACCTAGTCACCCCCTCGAAAAATTCAATCAAATTGGTTAGACATGATCTCCCCCTGACAAAGCCATGCTGACTATCCTTGATTAATCCTTGCCTCTCCAAGTGGAGACTAATTCTGTTCCTCAGAATTTTTTCCAATAATTTCCCTACCACTGATGTTAGGCTCACTGACTGGCCTGTAATTTCCTGGTTTATCCCTACTACCCTTCTTGAATAATGGTACTACGTTAGCTGTCCTCCAGTCCTCTGGCACCTCCCCTGTGGCCAGAAAGGTTCTGAAAATTTGTGTCAGAGCCCCTGCAATCTGCTCCCTTGCCTCACACAACAGCCTGGGATACATCTCGTCTGGGCCTGGAGATTTATCCACTTTTAAGCCCGCTAAAACCGCTAGTTCCTCCTTCCCTCTCAATACTAATTTGTTCAAGTATATCACAATCCCTCTGCCTGATTTCTATGCCTACATCGTCCTTCTCCATAGTGAACACAGATGCAAAATATTCATTTAATACCTCACCTACATCTTCCGGCTCTACACACAGATTGCCACTTTGGTCCCTAATGGGCCCTCCTCTTTCTCTGGTTATCCTCTTGCCGTTAATATACTTATAAAACACCTTGGGATTTTTCTTTATTTTGCCCGCCAGTGTTTTTTCATGCCCTTCTTCGCTCTCCTAATTTCTATGTTAAGTACCCCCCTGCACTTTCTATACTCCTCTAGGGCTTCCACTGTTTTTAGCCCTTTGTATCTGCCAAAAGCCTCCCTTTCTTTCCTAATCCATTCTTGTATATCCCTTGACATCCAGGGTTCCCTGGACTTGTTGGTCCCACCCTTGACCTTTATGAGAACATGTTGGCGTTGTACTCTCTCTATTTCCTTTCTGAATGACTCCCACTGCTCTGATGTAGATTTTCCTACAAGTAGCTGATCCCAGTCCACATTGGCCAGATCCTGCCTTATCATATTAAAATCGGCCTTCCCACAATTTAGAACCTTTATTTCCGGTCCATCTTTGTCCTTTTCCATGACTACCTTAAATCTCACCGAATTATGGTCACTGTCACCAAAATGCTCTCCTACTGGCACTTCTACCACTTGCCCGGCTACATTCCTTAGAATTAGGTCCAGTACCGCCCCCTCTCTTGTAGGACTTTCTACATGCTGGCTCAAAAAGCTCTCCTGGATGCACTTTAAGAATTCCGCACCCTCTAAGCCTTTCACACTCTGACTACCCCAGTTAATATGGGGGAAGTTGAAATCCCCTACTATTATTACCCTATTCTTTCTACACTTCTCTGAAATTTGCCTACATACCTATTCTTCTGTCTCCCCCTGACTATTTGGGGGCCTACAGTACACTCCCAGCAAAGTGCTTGTCCTCTTTTTGTTTTTAAGTTCTACCCATATGGCCTTGTTGGAGGAACTTGCTAAGATATCATCCCTCCTCACTGCAGTAATTGACTCCTTGATTAATATTGCGACACCCCCTCCTCTTTTACACCCCCCTCTGTCTCGCCTGAAGATTCTATACCCCGGAATATTGAGCTGCCAGTCCTGCCCCTCCCTCAACCATGTCTCTGTGATAGCAACAATATCATACTCCCATGTGTTCCTCAACACCATCAATTCATCTGCCTTACTCATAAGATTCCTTACATTAAAATAAATGCCATCCAGCCTTGCCATACTCCCTTGTGCCGTTATATATTTGCTCTGCCTTCCAGGCTGACTTGTTTTTCCCTCTATATTTGGCTGAGCGTCACCCCCTACTATAGCTCCACTCCGTATCCCATCCCAGTGTAGTTTGAGTATTTCAGGAAGAAGTAATACTCAAACTACACTCTGAAATACTCAAACTACACCTTGAAATACACAAACTACACTGAAATACTCAAACTACACTGAAATACACAAACTACACTGAAATACACAAACTACACTGAAATACACAAACTACTCTGAAATACTCAAACTACACTGAAATACACAAACTACACTGAAATACACAAACTACACTGAAATACACAAACTACACTGAAATACACAAACTACTCTGAAATACACAAACTACACTGAAATACTCAAACTACACAGAAATACTCAAACTACACTGAAATACACAAACTACACTGAAATACTCAAACTACACTGAAATACACAAACTACACTGAAATACACAAACTACTCTGAAATACTCAAACTACACTGAAATACACAAACTACACTGAAATACACAAACTACTCTGAAATACTCAAACTACACTGAAATACACAAACTACAGTGAAATACTCAAACTACACTGAAATACACAAACTACACTGAAATACACAAACTACACTGAAATACACAAACTACTCTGAAATACTCAAACTACACTGAAATACACAAACTACTCTGAAATACACAAACTACACTGAAATACACAAACTACACTGAAATACACAAACTACACTGAAATACACAAACTACACTGAAATACACAAACTACACTGAAATACACAAACTACAGTGAAATACTCAAACTACACTGAAATACACAAATTACACTGAAATACACAAACTACACTGAAATACACAAACTACTCTGAAATACTCAAACTGCACTGAAATACACAAACTACTCTGAAATACTCAAACTACACTGAAATACACAAACTACACTGAAATACTCAAACTACACTGAAATACACAAACTACACTGAAATACACAAACTACTCTGAAATACTCAAACTACACTGAAATACACAAACTACACTGAAATACACAAACTACACTGAAATACACAAACTACACTGAAATACACAAACTACTCTGAAATACACAAACTACACTGAAATACGCAAACTACACTGAAATACTCAAACTACACTGAAATACTCAAACTACACTGAAATACACAAACTACACTGAAACACACAAACTACTTTGAAATACACAAACTACACTGAAATACACAAACTACAATGAAATACTCAAACTACACTGAAATACACAAACTACACTGAAATACTCAAACTACACGAAAATACACAAACTACACTGAAATACACAAACTACAATGAAATACTCAAACTACACTGAAATACACAAACTACTCTGAAATACACAAACTACAATGAAATACTCAAACTACACTGAAATACACAAACTACACTGAAATACACAAACTACAATGAAATACTCAAACTACTCTGAAATACACAAACTACACTGAAATACTCAAACTACACTGAAATACTCAAACTACACTGAAATACTCAAACTATACTGAAATACACAAACTACTCTGAAATACACAAACTACACTGAAATACACAAACTACACTGAAATACACAAACTACTCTGAAATACACAAACTACACTGAAATACACAAACTACACTGAAATACACAAACTACTCTGAAATACACAAACTACACTGAAATACTCAAACTACACTGAAATACTCAAACTACACTGAAATACTCAAACTACACTGAAATACACAAACTACACTGAAATACACAAACTACACTGAAATACACAAACTACTCTGAAATACACAAACTACACTGAAATACTCAAACTACACTGAAATACACAAACTACACTGAAATACTCAAACTACACTGAAATACTCAAACTACACTGAAATACTCAAACTACACTGAAATACTCAAACTACACTGAAATACTCAAACTACACTGAAATACTCAAACTACACTGAAATACTCAAACTACACCGAAATACTCAAATTACACTGAAATACACAAACTACACTGAAATACTCAAACTACACTGAAATACTCAAACTACACTGAAATACACAAACTACACTGAAATACACAAACTACACTGAAATACTCAAACTACACTGAAATACTCAAACTACACTGAAATACTCAAACTACACTGAAATACACAAACTACACTGAAATACACAAACTACACTGAAATACTCAAACTACACTGAAATACTCAAACTACACTGAAATACTCAAACTACACTGAAATACTCAAACTACACCGAAATACTCAAACTACACCGAAATACTCAAACTACACTGAAATACTCAAACTACACTGAAATACTCAAACTACACTGAAATACTCAAACTACACTGAAATACTCAAACTACACTGAAATACACAAACTACACTGAAATACTCGAACTACACCGAAATACTCAAACTACACTGAAATACACAAACTACACTGAAATACTCAAACTACACTGAAATACTCAAACTACACTGAAATACTCAAACTACACTGAAATGCTCAAACTACACTGAAATACTCAAACTACACTGAAATACTCAAACTACACTGAAATACACAAACTACACTGAAATACTCAAACTACACTGAAATACACAAACTACACTGAAATACACAATCTACACTGATATACACAAACTACACTGAAATACTCAAACTACACTGAAATACTCAAACTACACTGAAATACTCAAACTACACTGAAATACACAAACTACACAGAAATACACAAACTACACTGAAATACACAAACTACACTGAAATACACAAACTACACTGAAATACACAAACTACAGTGAAATGCACAAACTACACTGAAATACACAAACTACACTGAAATACTCAAACTACACTGAAATACTCAAACTCCACTGAAATACACAAACTACACTGAAATACTCAAACTGCGCTGAAATACTCAAACTACACTGAAATACTCAAACTACCCTGAAATACTCAAACTACACTGAAATACTCAAACTACACTGAAATACACAAACTACACTGAAATACTCAAACTACACTGAAATACACAAACTACACTGAAATACTCAAACTACACTGAAATACTCAAACTACACTGAAATACTCAAACTACACTGAAATACAGAAACTACACTGAAATACACAAACTACACTGAAATACTCAAACTACACTGAAATACTCAAACTACACTGAAATACTCAAACTGCACTGAAATACTCAAACTACACTGAAATACTCAAACTACACTGAAATACACAAACTACACTGAAATACTCAAACTACACTGAAATACTCAAACTATACTGAAATACTCAAACTACACTGAAATACTCAAACTACACTGAAATACTCAAACTACACTGAAATACACAAACTACACTGAAATACTCAAACTACACTGAAATACACAAACTACACTGAAATACACAAACTACACTGAAATACTCAAACTACACTGAAATACTCAAACTACACTGAAATACTCAAACTACACTGAAATACTCAAACTACACTGAAATACTCAAACTACACTGAAATACTCAAACTACACTGAAATACTCAAACTACACTGAAATACTCAAACTCCACTGAAATACACAAACTACACTGAAATACTCAAACTGCGCTGAAATACTCAAACTACACTGAAATACTCAAACTACCCTGAAATACTCAAACTACACTGAAATACACAAACTACACTGAAATACACAAACTACACTGAAATACTCAAACTACACTGAAATACACAAACTACACTGAAATACACAAACTACACTGAAATACACAAACTACACTGAAATACACAAACTACACTGAAATACTCAAACTACACTGAAATACTCAAACTACACTGAAATCCACAAACTACACAGAAATACACAAACTACACCCTGAAATACACAAACTACACTGAAATATTCAACACACACCCTGAACTTCAGCTTGCCCCCTTGTGATAGACAACCTGCCCTCAATAAAAGTCATTATGAAGCATGCTGTATTGCACAGGATTACACAGGATATACAGCACAGAAACAGGCCAATCGGCCCAACCAGTCCATGGCAGCATTTTTGCTCCACTCGAGCCTTCTCCCATCTTTCCTCATCTTACTCTATCAGCATAACGCTCTATTCCCTTCTCCCTCAGATGCTTATCTAAGCGCCCTTTAAATGTATCTATACTATTCGCTTTAACCATTCCCTATGGCGGCGAGTTCTACATTTGCACCACTCTCTGGGTAACAACGTTTCTCTTCTGAATTCCTTATTTGATTTCTTGGTGACTATCTTATATTGATGGCCTCTAGTTATGCTCTTCCCCACAAGTGGAAACATTCTCTCTGTGTCCACTCTATCAAAACCTTTCATAATTTTAAAGACCTCTATTAGGTCACCCCTCGGCCTTCTCTTTTCAAGAGAAAAGAGACCAGGCCTGTTCATCTGTTCCTGATATGTATACCCTCGCATTTCTAGTATCATCCTTGTAAATCTTCTCTGCACCCTCTCCAGTGCCTCTATCTTTTTAATAATATGGCGACCAGAACAGTACGCAGTACTCCAAGTGTATCTAACTAAGGTTCGGTATTCTGCCTGTAATCTACACCGTGCGATGCTCAGACAGAATACTGTGATATCTAGCCTGCACACTGTGATATCCAGACTGCAGCCTGCAATATGCTGCTAGTGGCCAGTGCTACTCAACCTGGTCACTGTGGCCAGTGATACTCAGCCTGGTGACTGTGGCCAGTGATACTCAGCCTGGTCACTGTGGCCAGTGATACTCAGCTTGCTGCCTGTGGCCAGTGCTACTCAGCCTGGTCACTGTGGCCAGTGCTACTCAGCCTGGTCACTGTGGCCAGTGCTACTCAGCCTGGTCACTGTGGCCAGTGCTACTCAGCCTGGTCACTGTGGCCGGTGATACTCAGCCTGGTGACTGTGGACGGTGATACTCAGCCTGGTCACTGTGGTCGGTGCTACTCAGCCTGGTCACTGTGGCCAGTGATACTCAGCCTGGTCACTGGCCGGTGATACTCAGCCTGGTCACTGTGGCCGGTGATACTCGGCCTGGTCACTGTGGCCGGTGATACTCAGCCTGGTCACTGTGGTCAGTGATACTCAGTCTGGTCACTGTGGCCGGTGATACTCGGCCTGGTCACTGTGGCCGGTGATACTCGGCCTGGTCACTGTGGCCGGTGATACTCGGCCTGGTCACTGTGGCCGGTGATACTCGGCCTGGTCACTGTGGCCGGTGATACTCGGCCTGGTCACTGTGGCCGGTGATACTCGGCCTGGTCACTGTGGCCGGTGATACTCGGCCTGGTGACTGTGGCCGGTGATACTCGGCCTGGTCACTGTGGCCGGTGATACTCGGCCTGGTCACTGTGGCCGGTGATACTCGGCCTGGTCACTGTGGCCGGTGATACTCGGCCTGGTCACTGTGGCCGGTGATACTCGGCCTGGTCACTGTGGCCGGTGATACTCGGCCTGGTCACTGTGGTCGGTGATACTCGGCCTGGTCACTGTGGCCGGTGATACTCGGTCTGGTCACTGTGGCCGGTGATACTCGGCCTGGTCACTGTGGCCGGTGATACTCGGCCTGGTCACTGTGGTCGGTGATACTCAGTCTGGTCACTGTGGCCGGTGATACTCAGCCTGGTCACTGTGGTCGGTGATACTCAGCCTGGTCACTGTGGCCGGTGATACTCAGCCTGGTCACTGTGGCCGGTGATACTCGGCCTGGTCACTGTGGCCGGTGATACTCGGCCTGGTCACTGTGGCCGGTGATACTCGGCCTGGTCACTGTGGTCGGTGATACTCGGCCTGGTCACTGTGGCCGGTGATACTCGGCCTGGTCACTGTGGCCGGTGATACTCGGCCTGGTCACTGTGGCCGGTGATACTCGGCCTGGTCACTGTGGCCGGTGATACTCGGCCTGGTCACTGTGGCCGGTGATACTCGGCCTGGTCACTGTGGCCGGTGATACTCGGCCTGGTCACTGTGGCCAGTGCTACGCAGCCTGGTCACTGTGGCCAGTGATACTCAGCCTGGTCACTGTGGCCAGTGATACGCAGCCTGGTCACTGTGGCCAGTGATACCCAGCCTGGTCACTGTGGCCAGTGATACTCAGCCTGGTCACTGTGGTCAGTGATACTCAGCCTGGTGACTGCGGCCGGTGATACTCAGCCTGGTCACTGTGGCCGGTGATACTCAGTCTGGTCACTGTGGCCGGTGATACTCAGCCTGGTCACTGTGGCCAGTGATACTCGGTCTGGTCACTGCGGCCAGTGATACTCAGCCTGGTCACTGTGGCCGGTGATACTCAGCCTGGTCACTGCGGCCAGTGATACTCGGCCTGGTCACTGTGGCCGGTGATACTCGGCCTGGTCACTGTGGCCGGTGATACTCGGCCTGGTCACTGTGGCCGGTGATACTCGGCCTGGTCACTGTGGCCGGTGATACTCGGTCTGGTCACTGTGGCCGGTGATACTCGGCCTGGTCACTGTGGCCGGTGATACTCGGCCTGGTCACTGTGGCCGGTGATACACAGTCTGGTCACTGTGGCCGGTGATACTCGGCCTGGTCACTGTGGCCGGTGATACTCGGCCTGGTCACTGTGGCCGGTGATACTCAGCCTGGTCACTGTGGCCGGTGATATTCGGCCTGGTCACTGTGGCCAGTGATACTCAGCCTGGTCACTGTGGCCGGTGATACTCGGTCTGGTCACTGTGGTCAGTGATACTCAGCCTGGTCACTGTGGCCGGTGATACTCAGCCTGGTCACTGTGGCCGGTGATACTCGGCCTGGTCACTGTGGCCGGTGATACTCGGCCTGGTCACTTTGGCCGGTGATACTCGGCCTGGTCACTGTGGCCGGTGATACTCGGCCTGGTCACTGTGGCCAGTGATACTCAGCCTGGTCACTGTGGCCAGTGATACTCAGCCTGATGACTGTGGCCGGTGATACTCAGCCTGGTCACTGTGGCCGGTGATACTCAGCCTGGTCACTGTGGTCGGTGACACTCGGTCTGGTCACTGTGGCCGGTGACACTCGGCCTGGTCACTGTGGCCGGTGACACTCGGCCTGGTCACTGTGGCCGGTGACACTCGGCCTGGTCACTGTGGCCGGTGACACTCGGCCTGGTCACTGTGGCCGGTGACACTCGGCCTGGTCACTGTGGCCGGTGACACTCGGCCTGGTCACTGTGGCCGGTGATACTCGGCCTGGTCACTGTGGCCGGTGATACTCGGCCTGGTGACTGTGGCCGGTGATACTCGGCCTGGTCACTGTGGCCGGTGATACTCGGCCTGGTCACTGTGGCCGGTGATACTCGGCCTGGTCACTGTGGCCGGTGATACTCGGCCTGGTCACTGTGGCCGGTGATACTCGGCCTGGTCACTGTGGCCGGTGATACTCGGCCTGGTCACTGTGGCCGGTGATACTCGGCCTGGTCACTGTGGCCGGTGATACTCGGCCTGGTCACTGTGGCCGGTGATACTCGGCCTGGTCACTGTGGTCGGTGATACTCGGCCTGGTCACTGTGGCCGGTGATACTCGGCCTGGTCACTGTGGCCGGTGATACTCGGCCTGGTCACTGTGGCCGGTGATACTCGGCCTGGTCACTGTGGCCGGTGATACTCGGCCTGGTCACTGTGGCCGGTGATACTCGGCCTGGTCACTGTGGCCGGTGATACTCGGCCTGGTCACTGTGGCCGGTGATACTCGGTCTGGTCACTGTGGCCGGTGATACTCGGCCTGGTCACTGTGGCCGGTGATACTCGGCCTGGTCACTGTGGCCGGTGATACCCAGCCTGTGATATTCACCCTTGTTTAGCCTGCATCTCCTGCATCTTAGGGTAGTTAGTCAGCAACCTATGAAATACAGCCAGCTGTTTGAGCGCAATCTGGCTCTGGGAAACATTTTATTAATAAAATTCCAGATGAATATTTAAAGATGTGGTGTAAAGCGGAGGAGAGAGGAGTGAGGAGCCCACTCAGAGACACCCCACCATGTCGCGGTGTCAGTCTTTGCACCAGTGTCCACTGATCATTGCTGCGAGTTTAAGCCTTTGCTGCGAAGTGCACCTGCGGTTGTCTACTTAACCCGTTAATCACTGCAGGAGCATGGAGACAAGAGGAAGGTCTGATATAGAGTTTATTCACAGAATACAATCAATAAAGAAACATTCTTTGTGTTCCTAGCACTGCTCTCGGCGCGCTCTCCAGCACTGACTGTTACCTTTGGCAGCAGGTGTTCCATACACCTTAGTTGATGATAAAGACCAGAATTTCTCCATCATGTTGTGCCCTAAACGCGTTAATGGTTTCTTGGAGCCCAAGGCCGGGTTTGTGGGGTGAGGCGAGGAGCTAAAACAAACCCAATCTGCTCGGACACACAGGTAAGAGCAGCTTTTATTATCTGGTTACTGTGACTGACAGGTTGATCTGGAAACAAACAAACTTTAACCGTTTCAGCCCAGCTTCCACTGGAACCGTAGGGGGCTGCTGTGCTCTCATGCAGGGCCAGCTGGACCGGGTGGCTGAGTCCTGGTGCTGACTTTGGGCTGACAATGCACAAAAGCTTTTAACGTGCCTTTGACGTCAGGGAAGTTAGACGCAGGTTTGTGGCTTAGACAAGGATGCTTGCAATTAAAAATAAGTGCTGTTAAATGCTGTTCTCTTTATCTAAAGATCAAAATCTAAAATTTAGGTAAAAAAATATGTTCTTGCCAGATTCGGCATTCTGGTGAAGTATTGAGGGCACTGGACTTGGCCTGGGCCGGAATGGGTCTCAATAGGCTGGCTGGGCCTGGGCCAGAATGGGTCTCAATAGGCTGGCTGGGCCTGGGCCAGAATGGGTCTCAATAGGCTAGCTGGGCCTGGGCCAGAATGGGTCTCAATAGGCTGGCTGGGCCTGGGCCGGAATGGGTCTCACTAGGCTAGCTGGGCCTGGGCCGGAATGGGTCTCACTCGGCTGGCTGGGCCTGGGCCGGAATGGGTCTCACTCGGCTGGCTGGACCTGGGCCAGAATGGGTCTCACTAGGCTAGCTGGGCCTGGGCCAGAATGGGCCTCAATAGGCTAGCTGGGCCTGGGCCAGAATGGGTCTCAATAGGCTGGCTGGGCCTGGGCCGGAATGGGTCTCACTCGGCTGGCTGGGCCTGGGCCGGAATGGGTCTCACTCGGCTGGCTGGGCCTGGGCCGGAATGGGTCTCACTCGGCTGGCTGGGCCTGGGCCAGAATGGGTCTCACTAGGCTAGCTGGGCCTGGGCCGGAATGGGTTTCACTAGGCTAGCTGGGCCTGGGCCGGAATGGGTCTCAATAGGTTGGCTGGGCCTGGGCCAGAATGGGTCTCACTAGGCTGGCTGGGCCTGAGCCGGAATGGGTCTCAATAGGCTGGCTGGGCCTGGGCCAGAATGGGTCTCACTAGGCTAGCTGGGCCTGGGCCAGAATGGGTCTCAATAGGCTAGCTGGGCCTGGGCCAGAATGGGTCTCAATAGGCTGGCTGGGCCTGGGCCGGAATGGGTCTCAATAGGTTGGCTGGGCCTGGGCCAGAATGGGTCTCACTAGGCTAGCTGGGCCTGGGCCAGAATGGGTCTCACTAGGCTGGCTGGGCCTGGGCCGGAATGGGTCTCACTAGGCTAGCTGGGTCTGGGCCGGAATGGGTCTCACTCGGCTGGCTGGGCCTGGGCCAGAATGGGTCTCACTAGGCTAGCTGGGCCTGGGCCAGAATGGGTCTCACTCGGCTGGCTGGGCCTGGGCCGGAATGGGTCTCACTCGGCTGGCTGGGCCTGGGCCGGAATGGGTCTCACTCGGCTGGCTGGGCCTGGGCTGGAATGGGTCTCACTCGGCTAGCTGGGCCTGGGCCGGAATGGGTCTCACTAGGCTAGCTGGGCCTGGGCCGGAATGGGTTTCACTAGGCTAGCTGGGCCTGGGCCGGAATGGGTCTCAATAGGTTGGCTGGGCCTGGGCCAGAATGGGTCTCACTAGGCTGGCTGGGCCTGAGCCGGAATGGGTCTCAATAGGCTGGCTGGGCCTGGGCCAGAATGGGTCTCACTAGGCTAGCTGGGCCTGGGCCAGAATGGGTCTCAATAGGCTAGCTGGGCCTGGGCCAGAATGGGTCTCAATAGGCTGGCTGGGCCTGGGCCGGAATGGGTCTCAATAGGTTGGCTGGGCCTGGGCCAGAATGGGTCTCACTAGGCTAGCTGGGCCTGGGCCAGAATGGGTCTCACTAGGCTGGCTGGGCCTGGGCCGGAATGGGTCTCACTAGGCTAGCTGGGCCTGGGCCAGAATGGGTCTCACTAGGCTGGCTGGGCCTGGGCCAGAATGGGTCTCACTCGGCTGGCTGGGCCTGGGCCGGAATGGGTCTCACTCGGCTGGCTGGGCCTGGGCCGGAATGGGTCTCACTCGGCTGGCTGGGCCTGGGCCGGAATGGGTCTCACTCGGCTAGCTGGGCCTGGGCCGGAATGGGTCTCACTCGGCTGGCTGGGCCTGGGCCGGAATGGGTCTTAATAGGCTGGCGAATACTGTGGCATGGATCGAGAATACATTAAGCTTTACCAACCGATAGCGGGCATCAGTTTAAGACGCTGCATTGGCAATGGTTTTAGGCATTGTATAATACTGGGGCCGAAAAAGAAGCAATTCCGAGGTCAGAGTCAAGTATGTGCAGGTTGCTTGGCAACGCTGCCTCTCAGGCAAAACTATCAAGACAGCATAATACTTGCCACTCAATCTGAATTTGATACCTTTGATTTCACAGAAAACACAGAAACTCCCAGATGAGATAATGCAGTTATAGATAATTTACCATATAGGCTGCTGCCAAAGCACAGCAAATCGTTCAGTCTTGGAGTAATCCTTTTTTTGTTTGTTGCAAATGCTACTTTGCGACAGGGAAAAGCCGGGGCCTTCCCTCTCCTCCTCCTACATGATTGCACAGGAAGACAGCGGGTTTCGGAGCTGGCAGCTGCAGGCCGCCCCGCAGTACTGCTGGAAGGTCTGGTAGCAGCTGCGGTCAGCCTCCCCGCCCCACTGGCCCGGGTTGGCGGCGAGGGCCTCGGCTGGCAGTCGGGCGAGGATGCTGGTGTTGACAGCCAGAGCCGCCAGGCCGTAGTCGGTGAAGAGGACGGTCTCCCGGCGGCAAGTGGGGCAGGAGATAAACTTGTACTTGGGGCAGGACTCGTAGAGGATCTGCAGGCACTCCTCGCACACCGAGTGCAGGCAGGAGAGGATCCGTGGCCGCTTGTTGGTGGCGTTATACACGTGGCCGCAGGTGGGGCATTCCAGGGGCTCCGAGATGGCGGACTGGTGAAGCACGTACTGGTTGACAATGACCTCGTCCGACGGCGTCTGCCGGTGGTAGCACATCTCTGCACTGGCCTTGCGGTGGCCTTGGCCAAACTTCTCGCGGCGGGGCGGTGTCCTGGCCAGTCCGCCGGGGCTCCGGGCCTTCTCCAGGGCAGGGACGTCGGTGCAGGCCTGGTTCGCGATGATCTCCGACTCCAGGGGCCAGGCGCACCTCCCGACGAGCGGGGGCTCCCGGGCGCACTGCGAGGGTCCGTAGCGGGCCTGCGAGCTGGGGCAGTCCCCAAACTTCTCCGCCGGCACGATCTTCACCGCCTCCATCTTGATGGCGGCCTGCTGCTGTTTCAGGCATGCCATGGGGAAGGGGGTAGGAGTCCGAGCTGCGGCTGGGCAGCCTGCTTCACAGGCAGGGGCTGTACTCGCCACACTGTCTGCCCATCTCTGCACCCTGCAGGCTTCCCTCTGTGCACCAGGATCCTTTACTCTCCATATAGCAGGCTCAGGCTGCAACACAATCAGCGGGAAACATCCTGAATCCTCCGCACAGCCTCCACCGGATCCAAACAGCCTGATATTTATCTAGTGAGGCTGACAGGTGCTCTCAGTGTCAGCTTTACAGCAGCACGATCCGACTTCTCTTCCTCTGCTGGACTCTCAATCTCTGTGAATGCTGCAATATGAAGCAAGTGGGCAGGCGAGCGCTGCAATCATGTTCTAGAAAAAGCCTCTATGACAGTGCTGAGTGAGCGGCAGAGAAGCTCTCATTCACTGAGGAGATTTCTCAGCTGAGGAATAGTGAGCTGCTGGAAGATGCTTGGTTGAATCACGTTACCTGCACTTGCAGACGATCTGGTGCTTCCAGTTTCCAACGAGCACAGCCTCAGCCTTCCCTCTATTAGCGAAATGTGTGTCTCTGTGTTGACAGTAAGGGCAGTGGCTGCTCTGCAGCTTGTTCTCTCTCTCTTGCTCTGTCTCTCCGAGCCCTCTGTTTACCTCTGATGGCAGTGTTGTCTGCAGCAGCACTGCAGTACTGCAGCTAGCTCACATTTCTCTCATTCAGCACCGTGTGGGGGGCTCCAGGCCGCAGTCCCTCAACGCAGGCTACCTCTGCAACTGAAGCCAACCTCTAGCTGCTTGCCTTTTTCATTCATATGTCTAACCTTCAAAGGGCTCTCGCTGTGGTGCAATCGATGCTGAGAAAGCAGAGGATGATGCTGTTGCCATTTCCTTCCTGAGTCACAGTGGCTTGGTGCTGCTACTGCAAGAGAAAGCAGCACCAGCTATTCCCCTGAGCACTTCACACCCTCCTAGCCAGCGAGGTCACCTCTAGATAGTTCACACACTTAACCCCTCCACTCTTCCCCTGTGTTAAGTGTTGACTGCTGCCTCCTGGCACCTCTGCCTATCTCTGCTGTTTGATAGTGGGCAATGACGAAAAGGAAACTATATTTGTTTTGAGTTCCTTTTGAAGTCTGTCTGCTTGACGTGTTTTTCACTCTTAAAATCTCTCAAGACAATGACATTTACTGAATGTCTGTGAAAATAGCATTCGAACTTTAAACACAAAATGGGGTCTGCCAAACGGTTTAATTCCATGAGTGCTGCGAAAGGCAATTAAAGCAAATGTACTTAATTCATTGAGAAGTGCCAGTAAAGGGGCCCACAGTGCAGAAAAATCACACAGATCAAACAGGTTAGGAGAGAAGACAAGGTGAATCAGGAAGCTGTGAGAAACTGACACCAAGCATGTATTTTAAAAGCCTGCTGATTATAACATGAATGGAAGAATGTGAGAGGTAAGGAGTCCCTTACAGCACTAAGGTCCTGAGATAAGTTCAGTAGGAGCCTTAATTGTAGCACAGTGAGCAGCAAGCTGTGCTAAACATAGGCCATAGAATAACTCAGCGAGAGTAAGGAATAAATGATGGGCCAACAACAGCAAGGTATGAGACACATGGAGCCAATAAGAACAAGGTGTAGAACACACGGAGTCAATAAGAACAAGGTATAGAACACACAAAGCCAATAAGAACAAGGTATGGAACACATGGGGCCAATAAGAACAAGGCCTGAGGCACACGGTGCCAATAAGAACTAGGTATAGATCCCATGGGGCCAATAAGAACAAGGCATAGATCGCACGGAGCCAATAAGAACAAGGTATGGAAAACACGGGACCAATAAGAACAAGGTATGAAACACACGGGGCCAATAAGAGCAAGGTATAGATCACACGGGACCAATAAGAACAGGGTATAGAACACACAGGCCCAATACGAACAAGGGCTAACCAAATTAGTAACAATACTGTGGAGGAGGAATTCCTGGAGTGTTTACGGGATGGTTTCCTGGACCAATATGTCGAGGAACCAACTAGAGATCAGGCCATCTTAGACTGGGTATTATGTAATGAGAAAGGATTAATTAGCAATCTTGTTGTGCGAGGCCCCTTGGGTCAGAGCGATCATAATATGATAGAATTCTTCATTAAGATGGAGAGTGAAATAGTTGACTCAGAGACTAGGGTCCTGAATTTAAATGAAGGAGACTACGATGGTATTGAGCTGCGAGTTGGGTAGGATTGATTGGGGAATGTCACTCAAAGGGTTGACGGTGGATGGGCAATGGCAAACATTCAAAGATCGCATGGATGAACTACAGAATTTGTTCATCCCAGTTTGGCATAAAAATAAAACAAAAAAGGTGACTCAACCGTGGCTAACAAGGGAAATTAGGGATAGCATAAGATTCAAGGAGAGGACATATAAATTGGCCAGAAAAAGCAGTAAACCTGAGGATTGGGAGCAGTTTAGGATTCAGCAAAGGAGGACAAAGGGATTCATTAAGAGGGGGAAAATAGAGTATGAGAGTAAGCCTGAAGGGAACATCAAAACTGACTGTAAAAGCTTTTATAGATATGTGAAGAGAAAAAGATTGGTGAAGTCAAGCGTAGGTCCCTTGCAGTCAGAATCAGGGGAATTTATAATGGGGAACAAAGAAATGGCAGACCACTTAAATACATACTTTGGTTCTGTCTTCAAAAAGGAGGACACAAATAACCTCCCAAAGAGGTCGGGGAACATAGGGTCTAATGACAGGGAGGAACTGACAGAAATCAGTATTTGTCGGGAAATGGTGTTAGGGAAATTGATGGGATTCAGGACCGATAAATCCCCAGGGCCTGATAAGCTACATCCCAGGGTACTTAAGGAAGTGGCCCTAGAAATAGTAGAGGCCTTGCTGGTCATCTTCCAGAATTCGATAGACTCTGGAACAGTACCCATGGATTGGCGGTAGCTAATGTTACCCCACTATTCCACTATTCAAAAAGGGTGGTAGAGAGAAAACGGGGAATTACAGACCGGTAAGCCTGACATCGGTAGTGGGGAAAATGCTAGAGTCCATTATTATAAAAGATGTAATAGCAGAGCACTTGGGAAAAAAGTGACTGGGTCGGACAAATTCATCATGGATTTACGAAAGGTAAATCATGCTTGACTAATCTACTGGAATTTTTTGAGGATGTAACTGGTAAAATAGATAAGGGAGAACCAGTGGATGTGGTGCATTTGGATTTTCAAAAGGCTTTCGATAAGGTCCCGCATAAGAGATTAGCGTGCAAAATTAAAGCACGGGATTGGGGGCAAGGTATTGACTTGGATAGAGAACTGGTTGGCAGGCAGAAAGCAAAGAGTTGGAATAAACAGCTCTTTTTCCGAGTGGCAGGCAGTGACTAGTGGGGTACCGCAGGGATCGGTCCTTGGACCCCAGCTATTCACAATATATATTAATGATCTGGACGAGGGAACTAGATGTAAGATCTCCAAGTTTGCAGACGACACAAAGCTGGGTGGGCGTGTGTGCTGTGAGGAGGATGCCGAGAAACTCCAGTATGATTTGGACAGTTTGAGTGATTGGGCAGAAGCATGGCAGATGCAATATAATGTGGATAAATGCGAGGTTATCCACTTTGGTGTCAAAAACAGGAAGGCAGTGTATTATCTGAATGGCAATAGATTGGGAGAAGGGGAAGTGCAACGAGACCTGGGCGTCCTTGTGCACCAGTCACTGAAAGTAAGCATGCAGGTGCAGCAGGCGGTTAAGAAGGCAAATGGTATGTTGGTCTTTGTAGCGATAGGGTTTGAGTACAGGAACAAGGATGTCTAGCTGCAGTTGTACAGGGCCTTGGTGAGACCACATCTTGCGTACTGTGTGCAGTTTTGGCTGCCTTATCTGAGGAAGGATGGTCTTGCCATGGAAGGAGTGCAGCGAAGAGTCACCAGGCTGATACCTGGGATGGCAGGAATGATGTACGAGGAGAGACTGGGTCGATTGGGCTTGTACTCGCTGGAGTTTAGAAGAATGAGAGGGGATCTCATCGAAACATATAAAATTCTAACAGGACTAGACAGACTAGATGCAGGAAGGATGTTCCCGATGGCAGGGGTGTCCAGAACCAGGGGTCACAGTCTAAGGATAAGGGGTAAGCCATTTAGGACAGGGATGAGGAGGAATTTCTTTACCCAGAGAGTGGTGAACCTGTGGAATTCTCTACCAAAGAAGGCAGTAGAGGCTAATTCATTAAGTATATTCAAGAAGGAGTTCGATATATTTCTTAAGGCTAATGGGATATGGAGAGAAGGCAGGAACAGGGTACTGAATTTGGATGATCAGCCATGATCTCATTGAATGGCGGGGCAGGCTCGAGGGGCCGAATGGCCTACTCCTGCTCCTATCTTCTATGTTTCTATGTAAGGCCTGAGGCACATAAGGCTAATGAGAACAAGGCCTGGGGTGCACTGGGCCAATAAGAACAAGGCCTGGGGCGCACTGGGCCAATAAGAACAAGGCCTGGGGCGCACTGGGCCAATAAGAACAAGGCCTGAGGCGCACTGGGCCAATAAGAACAAGGCCTGGGGCGCACTGGGCCAATAAGAACAAGGCCTGGGGCGCACTGGGCCAATAAGAACAAGGCCTGAGGCGCACTGGACCAATAAGAACAAGGCCTGAGCCGCACTGGCCCAATAAGAACAAGGCCTGAGGCACACTGGGCCAATAAGAACATGGCCTGAGGAGCACTAGGCTAATAAGAACAAGGACTGAGACATATAGGGACAACGAAAATGTTCTTTAAAAGCTAGAGGATGCTTGGACTCTTCCCCAGATTAGTGGGTTAAAAGCCTTCTCTTTCTCTTGGCTTTAAGATTTGTAAATAAAATGAGTTTAGACATGCGGCCTAGAAATTCGGTGGCGCGCCAGTCTCACCAGGGCGCCGGAAGTACCGCCCTGGAAGGAGTTGTGAGTGCCCGCCGGAAATTCAGTTTGAGCGCCCCAAACGGAAGCGCGGTGCTACTCGAGGCGCCCCGCATCCGTCTTGGGGTGCTACAACTGAAAATCGCAGCCCAACGTGCCGCAGCGCGCTGCGGTACTGCAGGCCTTCCTCCCCTTCTTAAAGGGGAGGGGCCTGCTGCAGCGCGATCTGAGATCGCGAGTGCCGGCAAAAGAGCCCGGCACCGAGGAGAAGTGCCGGGCTCTTGGGAGACAGCCGACACAACGCGCTGGGGGGGGTGGACTCAGGAGGCCGGGGACGGCTGCGCGAAGAGGTGCTGGCAGGCGGCCAGCAAAAAAAATGGCCGCCCTGCACCTCAGCGCCTCCACCGCCGCAGGTAGGCTCCCCTGAACCGGTCGCAAATTGCGACCGGCGTTACAGCGGGGGGGCGCTACCAAATTTTGCGATCAGGGCGGTAGCGGGGCGCTGCGCACACCGATGACGTCATCGGTGGCGGCGCAGCGCTACCGGCTAACGCCGCCATTAGCACCATGCTAAATTTCGCGGGAGGCGTGGCCAGTGGCGCTAAACCCACTAAGTGCCTTCTTTGGGCGCTAACTGGTGGCGCAGCCCACCGAATTTCTAGGCCTCTAACTCCCGCAGCTAGAGTTGCAATGGGCACAGCACAAGATTGACCATAAAATGGCACAATTTGGCTTTAAATTAGAAATCTCACTCCACGAGATGTCAGATGTGAAAAAATATGACACTGGTACTTTGGGGGGTGCACTTCTGAGGTTGGGATTGGGACAGATAGCTGCAGCAGACATGGGGAGCTACAGCCTGTATCAAACCCGTACTGAGCTGTGAGTGTTTGATGGGACAGTGTGGAGAGAGCTATGTCCTGTATCTAACCTGAGCTGAGCTGTGAGTGTTTGATGGGACAGTGTAGAGGGAGCTATGTCCTGTATCTAACCCGAGCTGAGCTGTGAGTGTTTGATGGGACAGTGTAGAGGGAGCTATGTCCTGTATCTAACCCGAGCTGAGCTGAGAGTGTTTGATGGGACAGTGTAGAGGGAGCTATGTCCCGTATCTAACCCGAGCTGAGCTGCGAGTGTTTGATGGGACAGTGTAGAGGGAGCTATGTCCCGTATCTAACCCGAGCTGAGCTGTGAGTGTTTGATGGGACAGTGTAGAGGGAGCTATGTCCCGTATCTAACCCGAGCTGAGCTGCGAGTGTTTGATGGGACAGTGTAGAGGGAGCTGTGTCCCGTATCTAACCCAAGCTGAGCTGAGAGTGTTTGATGGGACAGTGTAGAGGGAGCTATGTCCCGTATCTAACCCGAGCTGAGCTGTGAGTGTTTGATGGGACAGTGTAGAGGGAGCTATGTCCCGTATCTAACCCGAGCTCAGCTGAGAGTGTATGATGGGACAGTGTAGAGGGAGCTATGTCCCGTATCTAACCCGAGCTGAGCTGAGAGTGTTTGATGGGACAGTGTAGAGGGAGCTGTGTCCCGTATCTAACCCGAGCTGAGCTGCGAGTGTTTGATGGGACAGTGTAGAGGGAGCTGTGTCCTGTATCTAACCCGAGCTGAGCTGAGAGTGTTTGATGGGACAGTGTAGAGGGAGCTGTGTCCCGTATCTAACCCGAGCTGAGCTGCGAGTGTTTGATGGGACAGTGTAGAGGGAGCTGTGTCCCGTATCTAACCCGAGCTGAGCTGAGAGTGTTTGATGGGACAGTGTAGAGGGAGCTGTGTCCCGTATCTAACCCGAGCTGAGCTGCGAGTGTTTGATGGGACAGTGTAGAGGGAGCTGTGTCCCGTATCTAACCCGAGCTGAGCTGAGAGTGTTTGATGGGACAGTGTAGAGGGAGCTATGTCCCGTATCTAACCCGAGCTGAGCTGAGAGTGTATGATGGGACAGTGTAGAGGGAGCTATGTCCCGTATCTAACCCGAGCTGAGCTGTGAGTGTTTGATGGGACAGTGTAGAGGGAGCTGTGTCCTGTGCTATACCTAACTTGGGCATGCTTGATGGGGCACTGTAGAGAGAGGTTAACTCTGTACCTAATCCATGATTTACCGAACCTGGGAGTGTACAAAAAGTGTTGTAGTCCCAACTGTAACAGTCACCAGGAAAATCTCCAAAAAAATACAAATTTAAAAAAGTAAGAGAATCAAGTGAAAAAAGAATTAAAAAAATAACAGAACATAAGGGGCCATGGGAACCTGATTTAAACACACAAAGGGCTAATGAGGACCAGGAATTAACACACTGACCCAACGAGGACCAGGTACAGAACACATTGAGCCAATAAGAACAATGTGTAGACACACTAGATCACTGGAAACCAGGTATATAAATGCAACTTGTTGTTGTTGTATAGATACACTGAACCAATGAGAACTAGGTATAGACACACAGCCAATACAAACCAGGTACTGTAAAGACATTTTGAGATTTTACCAACAGTATTTGTCCCTGGAAGGGATTTTGGTTTAATTTATATTCTGATGTTGCTATGAAATTAGGTCTTGTTCTCAAAGGGGTAACTCCTAGTGAGACACAAGCTATCTGAGATGTTTTAGGATAGATTAGTCCAATGAATAGACATGTCTGCACCTTTAATGTTGGAATGATTTACATAGTAAGACGCCCAACAGGGGGCCCAGCTAAATGGGCAATGCAATTGCCATGGCTCCCATACCAAGGAGAGTTATCATTCAAGGGGGTAGCGTTGCTTGACAGTTCAGTGAGCCTAACCTCGACACAGATAGATAAGGACAGATCAGAGGTGAAGCTTTGTTTTCCCTCTCAGGGTAGTCCTGCTCAATTTGGAGCCTCGAACAGAGTGCGACAGGAGGGTTTTAGTCAGCCTTGGCTCAGTGGTTGCGCATTCGCCTCTGAGTGAGAAGGTCGTGAGTTCAAGGCACACTCCAGCTTTTCGAGCACATAATCTAGGTAGACACTCCAGTGCAGTGCTGAGGGCGTGCTGCATTGTCAGAGGTGCCGTTTTTCAGATGAGACGTTAACCCGAGGCCCCATCTGCCCTCTCAAGTGGATGTAGTAGATCCCATGGCACTATTCAAAGAAGAGAAGAGGAGTTCTCCCCGGTGTCCTGGGCAATATTTCTCCATGAACCAACATCACTAAAGCAAATTATCTGGCCATTTATCTCATTGCTGTCTGTGGGACCTTGCTGTGCACAAATTGGCTGATGGCTTCCTACATTACAACAGTGCCTACACTTCAAAAAGTACTTCATTGGCTGTAAAGCATTTTGGGAAGTTCTAATAGTTGTGAAAGGTGCTTTCTTTGCTTTGTAAAGTTAGTGGCAGTTTAGGGGATTGCTAATTTGTAAACTGTGTTTAGCCCATAACAAAGGGGGAAGCCACGTATTTCTATTGGCCCAGTAATTCCTGTCACAACGCGTGAGTACGGACGGGGTACTCACGCGTGTGACCGAAGGAATTGCCGGTTTTCAGCATGCACAGCGCATGCGCTGAAAACCGGCATTTCCTGTCCTCTGACCCAAGGGGTTAAGAGGCAGAACGCGCGCGACTTGTGATGCAGCGCGTGCCCAGTGAAATTCCTTTTATTTTTCAGAGTTGCCCGAGTGTAAAGGCCTCCGGTTTTTACGCGTGGAAAAACCAGACGTAAGTACTTAGTTTTACAGGTAAGTGGGCTTTTAGTACAACTTAGAACATTTTTTTCCACAGGTTTATTATTTTTAAAGAATTTACAGTAAGGTAAGTTTAGTTTTAGACCCTATTTTTTAAAAATTTATTTTTTTCAAAAAATTGATTAATTGTTTAAAACATTTTTTTAAACTTATTTATAGTTAATATAATCAGTGGGATGTTTTTTTAAATTTTATTTAAAGTTTAAGTAGTGTTTTGGCAGTCCATACTTTTCATGAGTTTGACAGTTCTTACTCTCAAACTCATGAATGAGTTTCCCCTCCCCTGATTGGCTGCACAGTGCTCACCTGATCCCAGCCGGCACATCGCACTAACTACGCCGCTGGATCAGGTAAGCACATCGCGCCGACATCTGAACCGGGCCAGTGACAGGAAATGCGAGCAGGCCCGGGCTTCAGATGTCGGCGCGCAGGGCGAGTGCACATCGGGGGCTTGCACGCGCGGCAAGCTCCCGATCCTAATTTCAGGGCCAATATTTTGAGCATACGAGGAGTAATAGAAAATAGAATTTTGCTGTGAAAACGATGTTCTATTCATTCATATACATCAAGCAAAATAGAGCAGTTTGTTGGTTTACAATTGACCTTGTCTCACTAGGGTGCTTTTCAGTCAACCTTCCAAAAAGATAGGAGAACACAAGTGCTGGCATGTGCGAGTTCACAGTACACCGTACATCAAACAAGGTCTTATTGTTACAGTCCCTGCATTATGCTATAGTTTAATTAGATATTGGGTAGTAAAGGAGCTCTTCAGTTTGTAGGTGACTTCAGGTCGCTTACGGGAGTGATTGGTGGCGCTGAACCCAAGAGAATATCTAGTGCAGACCCAAAATTTTAACAGACACACTGAACGAATGAGAACCAGGAATAGACACACCAGACCAATGAGAACTGGTTATTGACACACCAGACCAATGAGAACTGGTTATTGACACACCAGACCAATGAGAACTGGTTATTGACACACCAGACCAATGAGAACTAGTTATTGACACACCAGACCAATGAGAACTAGTTATTGACACACCAGACCAATGAGAGCTAGTTATTGACACACCAGACCAGTGAGAGATAGTTATGGACACACCAGACCAATGAGAACTAGTTATTGACACACCAGACCAATGAGAACTAGTTATGGACACACCAGACCAATGAGAACTGGTTATTGACACACCAGACCAATGAGAACTAGTTATTGACACACCAGACCAATGAGAACTGGTTATTGACACACCAGACCAGTGAGAGCTAGTTATTGACACACTAGACCAATGAGAACTAGTTATGGACACACCAGACCAATGAGAACTAGTTATGGACACACCAGACCAATGAGAGCTAGTTATGGACACACCAGACCAGTGAGAGCTAGTTATTGACACACTAGACCAATGAGAACTTGTTATGGACACACCAGACCAATGAGAGCTAGTTATGGACACACCAGACCAATGAGGACTAGTTATGGACACACCAGACCAATGAGAACTAGTTGTGGACACACCAGACCAATGAGAACCAGCAATTTGAAGTATTGAGAACCAGATGTAGGCACACTGAGCCAATGAGAATCGGACAAAAACAAATAGAAGTGAATATGGAAGACATTGAACCAATGAGAATCTGGTATGGGGCACACATGGCTCACAATAAGAATGAGCCGTACAACATTTTACAAATGGCCATGTTGACTGGAGCTGAGCTATTGCCCTGTAATGAGCATTGCAAGGACTCTGCTTTTAGCTCCTCAGGGCAATGATCAAACAGCTTTAACCATTCTCTACTTCTTTTAAGGTATCAAAAAGTATGCAAATGTCTAGCTTGAAACAGCATTTTCTTATGTAGGTGCAAACGAGAAAGGTGCCAATTCAGGTTGGATATTACAGGACCCACCTGCAATATCCACAGGTGGGACCCGCAATATCCACAGGTGGGACCTGTAATATCCACAGGTGGGACCTGTAATATCCACAGCTGGAACCTGTAATATCCACAGGTGGGACCTGTAATATCCACAGGTGGGACCTGTAATATCCACAGGTGGGACCTGTAATATCCACAGCTGGAACCTGTAATATCCACAGGTGGGACCTGTAATATCCACAGGTGGGGCCTGTAATATCCACAGGTGGGACCTGTAATATCCACAGGTGGGACCTGTAATATCCACAGGTGGGACCTGTAATATCCACAGGTGGGGCCTGTAATATCCACAGGTGGGACCTGTAATATCCACAGCTGGAACCTGTAATATCCACAGGTGGGGCCTGTAATATCCACAGGTGGGGCCTGTAATATCCACAGGTGGAACCTGTAATATCCACAGGTGGGGCCTGTAATATCCACAGGTGGAACCTGTAATATCCACAGCTGGAACCTGTAATATCCACAGGTGGGGCCTGTAATATCCACAGGTGGGACCTGTAATATCCACAGGTGGGACCTGTAATATCCACAGGTGGGACCTGTAATATCCACAGGTGGGGCCTGTAATATCCACAGGTGGAACCTGTAATATCCACAGGTGGGACCTGTAATATCCACAGGTGGGACCTGTAATATCCACAGGTGGGGCCTGTAATATCCACAGGTGGAACCTGTAATATCCACAGGTGGAACCTGTAATATCCACAGGTGGGACCTGTAATATCCACAGGTGGGACCTGTAATATCCACAGGTGGGGCCTGTAATATCCACAGGTGGGACCTGTAATATCCACAGGTGGAACCTGTAATATCCACAGGTGGGGCCTGTAATATCCACAGGTGGGACCTGTAATATCCACAGGTGGAACCTGTAATATCCACAGGTGGAACCTGTAATATCCACAGGTGGGACCTGTAATATCCACAGGTGGGACCTGTAATATCCACAGCTGGAACCTGTAATATCCACAGGTGGGACCTGTAATATCCACAGGTGGAACCTGTAATATCCACAGGTGGGACCTGTAATATCCAACCTGAACCCACAGGAGGCTCTGCAGACCACATAGTCAAATGGCAAGAGCCAAGGAGCTTGAAAAACACTCGGCTTATGGGGAAGGGCTTCAACCCTTATTTTGGATGAAGGACAGTCGCTACGAATAATTGACAGTCTCCAGCCTTGCCCTGAGCAGGTAGATAAAGTAGGAGCTGCAAGAAGGGCAGACAAAACTGCATCAGGTACTGACTACAGCGTTGCTCTGTCAGCAGGAAGCCCCAACCTTTGACTGTACAGCCCTGCGCAAACGACAGCATTCAATGGAAACTCATCACTGTTTTAATGGAAACAGCTGAGAGCAAAACACAAACAATAGTGAAAGTACATAACCTGGTTATATTCAAAGAATATAAAGCAAGTAAGAAATGCTTCCCTCCTTGCAAGCGCAGCCACAGCGATGAGGCAATGCAAACCCTTTGTTTCCCTCCACCCCCAAGGGTAAAGCATGTCGAGTGTACAGAAGTTAGTTGGCTCCCCCAGCACAACCACACTGTATAATTCAGACAATACATAGCCTTCACCTCCCCAGCACAACCACAGTGATGTAGATTGAGCAATATATATAGATCTTGTATTCTTCAGTAGCAAACCACAGAGACAAAGGTTAGTCATGGCAAAGACTTCACAGACTAGATTTTCCATTCGAGTTTTAGTGAGAAGACCACCCACACAGTACAGTGGTACACTCACCTTTGCCCTCCCCGCATATTTCTGGTGTCAACAGCACTTCCATAATCTCCGGGGGGGGGGGGCGGCTCTCAGAATGGAAAACACCTCTGATTGGGAACATAAGAACATAAGAAATAGGAGCACGAGAAGGCCATTCGGCCCTTTGAGCCTGCTCCACCATTCAGTAAGATCATGGCTGATCTTCTGCCTCATCTCCACCTTCCTGCACTATCCCTGTTGTGTATGTAATATGTGTGCTACTTTGAACCTATGGACAGGACTGCACTACTTGTAGGGCGTAGTGATACGCAGTACCACTCCTGGCCATAGGGGTATAAATAGTACTGTGGGTACTGATCTCCCCTCAGTTCCCGCCTGTGGGCATGAAGTAAAGACCTACGTGTAGTCCCTACCTCCAACCAGTAAAGACCTGTTTTATTGTTACTGATTAAGTCTGAGTATTAATTACTTGAACAACTCACAGATTTAACACTGGCGACGAGTCTGATTCGGACCCTGCGGCAGTCACTCCACGGCAGCTTCGTCCACAGCCAGGACGTTGCAGAGAGGTTTCCACCCTCTCCACCCCACTGGAAGACATCCTGACCTCGGAGCCTCCATCGGCGACCGTCAGCTTCTTCTCCAGCTTGGTGGTGGGTAAGCCGTTGTCTGAGCCGGGCAGCGACGCGACAGGCAGTCGACCGCGTTGGCCGCACGAACGGGGCTGGGGGAGCTGGAGGAATAGGGCGCGAGAGCCGCTTCGAGCGGGAGGCGTTTCAACAGAGCGATCGCATCTCCTGATAAGAGCCGAGAGCCGCTTCGCGATCCAGCGATCGCATCCGCTGATAAGGGCCGCACTCGGGCGATCGCGGCGAAGATAAGGGCCGCACTCGGGGGCTGAAGGGAGACGGCGTCGGGGGACGGGTGAAGACCGCCAAGCGCGGGAAAACCGCCATTTTGTGGGCGGAGGACGACGGCAAGAGCGGGAAGCCGCCATCTTTGATAACAAGTAAAGAAAATAAAATCTGAGAAATTGCAAATCTACAATGCCTAAACACGGGAATATTAGCACCTTTGATAGTGACCTCGAAGATTGGGCCATATATGTTGAAAGAGTAAAAAATTATTGTAAGGCCAATAAAATTCGTGACCAAGATAAAGCTCTAACATTATTAAATTTAATGGGTGCGAAGACATACGGGCAATTGAAACACCTGTTATCACCAGATGAACCGGCGGATAAGACGTTCGATGAGATTGTTACTGTCCTGAAAGATCATCTAAACCCCACGCCGCTGATGCTAGCGGAACGATTTAAATTTTACGACAGAAGGCAGCTACAGCATGAAAGCAATGCTGAATATTTGCTGGAATTGCGTAAATTAGCGAAATATTGCCAGTTTGGAACGGGACTGACAGAGGCACTTCGAGACAAATTTGTGTGTGGTTTATTTAAACAGGATACACAAAAGCGACTGCTAGAGGAGAATGAGCTGACGCTTGAGAAGGCGGTCACTATGGCAGCAGCACACGAAGCCGCAGCGAGAGGCACGGCAGTAATGCAGCTACGGTCACCGGAGCTCAGTGCACACAAATTGGGTGTGAGTTCTGGCAAATGTTATCGTTGTGGAAAGACAACGCATGATCAGAACCAGTGTTGGTTTAAAAACCAAGAATGTAGAACTTGTGGTAGGCTTGGACATATAGCTAGAGTATGCAGGTCAGCGAAGAAGACCAGCAACAAGAAGTCACCGCAAGGAAAATACGCAAAGGTACACAAGGTGACTGAACAGGAGTCCGATTCAGACACTAGCAGTAATGAACTGGCTAGCTTAAGAGTACTCAACGCTGGTAAGGGTGCAGACCTCCAGACAATTTGGGTCACTCTTCAGATAGAAGGAGTCCAAGTAAAACTGGAATTGGACACTGGATCGGCATTGACGGTCATAAATAAGAAAGATTACGGAAAGTTATTCCAACATATTCCCCTACAGTATACGGGGATTATATTGGAAACATACACGGGGCAAAGAGTGTACCCCATCGGGAAAATAGAGGTTGCAGTGGTCCACAAGGGCGAAGACAGTCAAATAATGGACTTATATGTGATATCTGAAGGAGGTCCTCCACTACTAGGACGGGAGTGGATTAGGAAAATGAATATGGACTGGCATTTCCTACAAACAATAACGAGTGCGAACTCGGTGAAGATAGTCGGCCCAGACTCTGGAACGGATGATGGTAAGCCCAACTCAGGTGCAAAAGACAAAGTTTCAGCACAGAATTCCACTGAGCAACAACAACATAGTTTAACTGTGGATTCTGAGTCTGGCAAGTCTACTGATGTGCCCATTTCTGAGGGACACCGGGCTCGAACTCAACTCCATTTCAAACTACAACAGCAATTAGAACAAATGCTTCACCGTTTTGAGCAAGAGTTGAATGCAACGAAAGAGTTCTTTGATATAGAGTTGGAGAATCTGGAAAGACAACAGAAGCAGCTGATGGAGAAAATGGAGCAGGAGCACACAAAACGTCTGATGTCAGAGGAGTTAACGGTCAGCCAACTCCTGCATATGCTGAAGGACAGGACTCTGAAATGGGAAAAACTTGAACACGAACTTCAATATTCAAACGAAAGGGGTTCGGAGCTCTCAAAGGTTATTGGAAGAGCTGAGGTGGCAACACAGACTGAGATGACTGCAACAGAGCAGCCCTTGGATGCCAAAAGTACGCTGACTCACGTCAACGTAGAACAACAGACCGCTGAAACAGCTGCTCCGGTAGAGGGATTGAATAGTCCGATCAATCAATCTCCAAAAGAAGTTGAAGTAGTAAAATCTCAAATGAGGTCATTAGTAAACGACTTGCTGAAAACCCAGAAAAAGCTGGATGAAGAGGTACGCATGAAGAAGTCTCTTCAGGAAAGATGTCTGGACTTGGAACAAAAGCTGGCTAACGCCCAGCTGGGTATGGAGGAAATAGAAGACCCTCTCGCTGGCCTAGATCAGGACGACACCGAATATTACTATGCCCTGTCCTGCCCAACTTGTAACTTCGACTCCCACCATACAGAAATCATGGAGGAGCACCGAATGTCTACGGAACATCGGGAGAAGGTGGCTCTACTACGGAAAAAGGAGGAAGAGAAGGAGGAACTGCGCATGCAGCTGGCAGCTGACAGTGGAGCCCAGAGAGTCTCCAAGAAGCAGAAAAGGAAAAGTCGAAACAGAAGATGACCCATCTGAACCATTATTACCTCTACCAGATCACACACGTGGTCCCTCCGAACGGAGCCAATTCAGTTCGGAAGTTCAAACTGTTAAATCCATGGAAGGACTATTGAATGAGTCACTCCAGCAACGTGAACCGACTACACCACAGAGATTGAATCTGTGAACTGTTTTCCGCAGAGACTGAATCTGTGATCTGTTTTGACATGAAGTTATCTATGTATCTATGTTATTACGTTATGTTAAATGGGGAGATGACTGTAAAGCTAGGAAGGGAGGAATGTTGTGTATGTAATATGTGTGCTACTTTGAACCTATGGACAGGACTGCACTACTTGTAGGGCGTAGTGATACGCAGTACCACTCCTGGCCATAGGGGTATAAATAGTACTGTGGGTACTGATCTCCCCTCAGTTCCCGCCTGTGGGCATGAAGTAAAGACCTACGTGTAGTCCCTACCTCCAACCAGTAAAGACCTGTTTTATTGTTACTGATTAAGTCTGAGTATTAATTACTTGAACAACTCACAGATTTAACAATCCCCATCACCCTTGATTCCCTTAATATCCAGAAATCTATCGATCTCTGTCTTGAAGCTTGCCCGTAGTTGAGTGGAAAATTGTATACTGTCGGAGGATTTGAAAAACTGCAGCTGCTTAAAGGGGGTGTCATTGTGGTTTGCAAGGCAGAGCCCTCTGTTTGGAAATATACCTGCAAGCATGTTCAGCAGGGCACAGAATGCCAGGTTTCTCTTGTGGAGCCATAGAAATTCTGATGGAGGGAACAAGCACAGGATAAATCCCCAGGGCCTGATAATCTACATCCCAGGGTACTTAGGGAAGTGGCCCTAGAAATAGTAGATGCATTGCTGGTCATCTTCCAAAATTCTATAGACTCTGGCACAGTTCCCATGGATTGGAGGGTAGCTAATGTTACCCTACTATTCAAAAAAGGTGGTAGAGAGAAAACGGGGAATTATAGACCGGTAGGCCTGACATCGGTAGTGGGGAAAATGCTAGAGTTCATTATAAAAGATGTAATAGCAGAGCACTTGAAAAAAAGTGACAGGATCGGACAATGTCAACATGGATTTACAAAAGGTAAATCGTGCTTGACTAATCTACTGGAATTTTTTGAGGATGTAACTGGTAAAATAGATAAGGGCGAACCAGTGGATGTGGTGTATTTGGACTTTCAGAAGGTTTTTGATAAAGTCCCGCATAAGAGATTAGCGTGTAAAGTTAAGGCACATGGGATTGGGGGCAAGGTATTGACTTGGATAGAGAACTGGTTGGCAGACAGAAAGCAAAGAGTTGGAATAAACGGCTCTTTTTGCGAGTGGCAGGCAGTGACTAGTGGGGTACCGCAGGGATTGGTCCTTGGACCCCAGCTATTCACAATATATATTAATGATCTAGACAAGGGAACTAGATGTAATATCTCCAAATTTGCAGACGACACAAAGCTGGGTGGGCATGTGTGCTGTGAGGAGGATGCCGAGAAACTCCAGGATGATTTGGACAGGTTGGGTGATTGGGCAAAAGCATGGCAGATGCAATATAACATGGATAAATGTGAGGTTATCCACTTTGGTGGCAAAAAGAGGAAGGCAGATTATTATCTGAATGGCAATAGATTGGGAGAAGGGGAAGTGCAACGAGACCTGGGTGTCCTTGTGCACCAGTTGCTGAAGGTAAGCATGCAGGTGCAGCAGGCGGTTAAGAAGGCAAATGGTATGTTGGCCTTCGTAGCGAGAGGGTTTGAGTACAGGAACAAGGATGTCTTGCTCCAGTTGTACAGGGCCTTGGTGAGACCACATCTTGAATATTGTGTGCAGTTCTGGTCGCCTTATCTGAGGAAGGATGTCCTTGCTATGGAAGGAGTGCAGGAAAGATTCACCAGGCTGATACCTGGGATGGCAGGAATGACATATGAGGAGAGATTGGGTCGATTGGGCTTGTACTCGCTGGAGTTTAGAAGAATGAGAGGGGATCTCATTGAAACTTATAAAATTCTGACAGGACTGGACAGACTAGATGCAGGAAGGATGTTCCCGATGGTCGGGGAGTCCAGAACCAGGGGCCACAGTCTCAGAATAAAGGGTAAGCCATTTAGGACAGAGATGAGGAGGAATTTCTTCACCCAGAGAGTGGTGAACCTGTGGAATTCTCTACCACAGAAGGCAGTAGAGGCCAATTCATTAAATATATTCAAGAAGGAGTTGGATATATTTCTTAAGGCTAAAGGGATGAAGGGGTATGGGGAGAAAGCAGGGACCGGGTACTGAATTTGGATGATCAGTCATAATCACATTGAATGGCGGAGCAGGCTCGAGGGGCCGAATGGCCTACTCCTGCTCCTATCTTCTATGTTTTTATGTTTCTAGGAAGGGGCTCGTATTGGGCTGAGGTGCTGTAGGACTCCCAGGAAGCTTCCTAACAAGAATGATAGGAGGTGGCTCCCAGCATCAATGAGCAACATACTGCTTCCCTGGAGGCAATGTAGGAAGAAATATAATGACTGTACCAGGTCAGCCAAGGTAATAGAGCCTGTTGTTACCTTCCATTAATTCAGTGCACGCGGCATTTATGATGCTTCCAATTATCTTCCCCTCGCGCTGCATTAAATTAGTTTTGATGTTTGCCTTGAATGCCCACCTGTACACTTAGCACCACCAGCCTTGCATTCAGGCCAAAGAAATCGTCCATCCAATGTAGTTGCATGATGTCATGTCATCACACTCGATGGGCTGCATACAGACAGTTGGTGTCACTGTGAATCATCATGACAGTGCAAGCTCTCACTGTTTTGACTGCTGAAGAAGTAGGAAGAGTTCAGGGTTCATGCTAACCATCATGTCCCACTCTTCCTTCTCATCTGCTCCCTGATTCACTCACTGTCCACGAACCAGTTGGAAGCTGGATGTGAAGGCATTTGATGAGGATATTACTATATCATCTTTTCCTCTTCTCTTTCTGTAATTGTGTCAGGGAACGCCAAGCCAGGGTCCAGGGAGACTTGGCCAAAGAGTAGTTCACAGCGCACGCCGTCACTCATTCTGCTCCGTCCAAGTACCAGTTCAGATATCGCCACCTGGGGAGATTTAGAGAGTGATATATAGAGGAGCGCACTGTGAAGAGAACGAGCATGAGCAGCTGGCACAGGAACCTCCTGGCTGAAGGGCCGGTTCATTGCATCCCTTGGCTGATGAGCCTTGACATTGTAGGGGGTTTCTCTTGCTCGTTCTGGTCTCCTACCAGGCTTTGTGCAATAATTACCCTTGAGTGGTTCGACCCACTCTTCCCTACGGTTCTAGACCTTGGACTTAGGTGCAGGGAACTGTAGTGCAGAGAAAGACTCAATAGACCAGGTTGAATAGCACGAAATGGATGCTTTTATTATTGAACAGTTTGCAGCATTATAAAATACATATCATAAGCACAAATCAAAGCGACTACAAGCATGCACATATCCATAAACTTGATTCCATGGAAATGGGAAACACACGGCACATCGAAAAAGGGAAAACACATTACGATTACCCTTACCCTCTCCCTCCCCTAGACCTAAACTAAGTTTCGACTTGAGGAACTCGGGATCATGCTCACCACTTTCAGATTCGCAAAAGAGGGGGTTCGCAGCCTTTTGGTACAGCCTTCCGTCGCCACGTGGATTTGGAAACTTCTGGCGCAGCTTGTTTTTCTCTCTCTCAGGCGATGAGGCAGTGGACCCAGCCTCGATGAGCGCCCGTCATGGCTGAATCCGTTAACAGTTATTGAAGAACTGGCACGTAGGAGAATTTATTAACCGATGTGATGTTGAATAACTGGATGCACATGGGAGAGTCCGTTTATTTCTCTTTCCCGCCTGGCTTAGGCTTTTCCAGAGGGTGTCTTCTCCTTCGGCCTGGGTCGTCGATGATCTCCCGACAAAAGTACCCGGGCCACCCTCCTTCGTCTTCCCTTTGTGGCTGAACCTTGCCTGGCCGAACACCGACCACGCTGCCTTAACCGACGAGTCCGTCCCGAAACGTGAATCTGAAGCGAAGCGCCGAAGCGTACTCCCAAGCGTTGAAGAAGATGAAAACCGAAGTGAAGTCCGAAGCGAGGCGTAGCGTAGAGGTGAAGCGTCCTGATGGCCTTTTCAATCCATAGTTATACCCTTTTGGGACAGTCTTATCTCCCGCCAGATCATAGTCCAGTCTTTGTAATATTTTTGGCGGGCAGAAATCTCTGCAGGGGCGCTTTGTCTTGTAACGGGAGCCGGTGATAGCTTAACTGGCCTTCCTGGCCAATAATGTCTTTTACTTTGTCACCGTAACTCGGTTCGCATATTGATCGGTCTGGAGATTGCCCTTGATGGCTGTTAAACGGTTTTTCCTTTGTACAGTAAATGGGTTTAAGTGTTCATTCAATTGTCCGCCCATATCTTGATGGGCCCCATCCTGTTACCTGAAACTGTCTTGTACTTAGAATCCAATTGAATATGTATGCCCATTTCCCTGAGTTTCGGTTTCCCGATACTGGCTTTCGCGGGCTTACTGTCCTCAATCCACAAGCCTGCCTGGCTTGCAGTAACAGAAATCAAATGGTCCAAGAAACTGATCACGAGGTCCGGCGGCCATTTTGTATGCCCCTTTTTATCAAAGGGTTTTCTGTATAAGCTTCTTTTGGTCAATAAAGCTGTATTATTAATCCTGTTTTCTTGCGTGATTATTTAATGAAAATTTCCGAATCTTACAACATCACTGATCCTGCTTTCAAAATGGATGTCTTCTGAAAATCATACATTGCTGCAGGTCTGTAGCCCTGCAGGTTAGAGCATCCCAAGTGCACATCCAAGTACTTTTTCAATGTGATTAGGGTTCTGCCTCTACCACCCTTCCAGGCAGTGAGTTCCAGACCCCCACAACCCTCTGGGTGAAGAAATTTCCCCTCAAATCCCCTCTAAACCTTCCACCAATTACTTTAAATCTGTGCCCCCTGGTTTGTGACTCCTCTGCTAAGGGAAATAGGTCCTTCCTATCCACTTTATCTAGGCCCCTCATAATTTTATACACCTCAATAAGGTCTCCCCTCAGCCTCCTCTGTTCCAAGGAAAACAGACCCAGCCTATCCAGTCTTTCCTCATAGCTAAGATTCTCTACTCCCAGCAACATCCTTGTAAATCTCCTCTGTACCCTCTCTAGTGCAATCACATCTTTCCTGTAATGTGGTGACCAGAACTACACGCAGTATTCTAGCTGTGGCCTAACTAGTGTTTTATACAGTTGAAGCATAACCCCGCTGCTCTTGTATTCTATGCCACTGCTAATAAAAGCAAGCATTCCGTATGACTTCTTAACCACCTTATCTACCTGGCCTGCTACCTTCAGGGACCTGTGGCTATGCACTCCAAGGTCCCTTTGTTCCTCTACACTACTCAGTGTCCTACCATAGAAACATAGAAACATAGAAGAAAGGAGCAGGAGTAGGCCATTCGGCCCCTCGAGCCTGCTCCGCCATTCAATGCGACCATGGCTGATCATCAAATTCAGTACCCGGTCCCTGCTTTCTCCCCATACCCCTTCATCCCTTTAGCCTTAAAAAATATATCCAACTCCTTCTTGAATATATTTAATGTATTGGCCTCTACTGCCTTCTGTGATAGAGAATTCCACAGGTTCACCACTCTCTGGGTGAAGAAATTCCTCCTCATCTCTGTCCTAAATGGCTTACCCCTTATCCTTAGACTGTGACCCCTGGTTCTGGACTCCCCGACCATCAGGAACATCCTTCCTGCATCTAGTCTGTCCAGTCCTGTCAGAATTTTATAAGTTTCAATGAGATCCCCTCTCATTCTTCTAAACTCCAGCGAGTACAAGCCCAATCGACCCAATCTCTTCTCATACGTCATTCCTGCCATCCCAGGTGTCAGCCTGGTGAATCTTCGCTGAACTCCTTTCATGGCAAGAACATCCTGCCTCAGATAAGGCGACCAAAACTGCACACAATACTCAAGATGTGGTCTCACCAAGGCCCTGTATAACTGCAGCAACACATCCTTGTTCCTGTACTCAAACCCTCTCGCGACGAAGGCCAACATACCATTTGCCTTCTTAACCGCCTGCTGCACCTGCATGCTTACCTTCAGCGACTGGTGCACAAAGACACCCAGGTCTCGTTGCACTTCCCCTTCTCCCAATCTATTGCCACTCAGGTAATAATCTGCCTTCCTGTTTTTGCCACCAAAGTGGATAACCTCACATTTATCCACGTTATATTGCATCTGCCATGCATTTGCCCAATCACCCAACCTGTCCAAATCATCCTGGAGTTTCTCTGCATCCTCCTCACAGCACACACGCCCACCCAGCTTTATGTCGTCTGCAAATTTGGAGGTATTACATCTAGTTCCCTTGTCTAGATCATTAATATATATTGTGAATAGCTGTGGTCCAAGGACCGATCCCTGCGGTCCCCCACTAGTCACTGCCTGCCACTCGGAAAAAGACCCGTTTATTCCAACTCTTTGCTTTCTGTCTGCCAACCAGTTCTCTATCCAAGTCAATACCTTGCCCCCAATCCCATGTGCCTTAACTTTACACGCTAATCTCTTATGCGGGACCTTATCAAAAGCCTTCTGAAAGTCCAAATACACCACATCCACTGGTTCTCCCTTATCTATTTCACCAGTTACATCCTCAAAAAATTCCAGTAGACTAGTCAAGCACAATTTACCTTTTGTAAATCCATGTTGACTTTGTCTGATCCTGTCACTGTTTTCCAAGTGCTCTGCTATTACATCTTTTATAATGGACTCTAGCATTTTCCCCACTACTGATGTCAGGCTTACCGGTCTGTATTTCCCCGTTTTCTCTCTACCACTTTTTTTGAATAGTGGGGTAACATTAGCTACCCTCCAATCCATGGGTACTGTTACAGATTCCATCGAATGTTGGAAGATGATCAGCAATGCATCTACTATTTCTTGGGCCACTTCCTTAAGTACCCTAGGATGTAGATTATCAGGCCCTGGGGATTTATCGGCCTTCAATCCCATCAATTTCACTAACACCATTTCCCTACAAATACTGATTTCATTCAGTTCCTCCCTTTCATCAGACCCTATGTTCCCCGACATCTCTGGGAGGTTATTTGTGTCCTCCTTTGTGAAGACAGAACCAAAATATGTATTTAATTGGTCAGCCATTTCTTTGTTCCCCATTATAAATTCCCCTGATTCTGACTGCAAGGGACCTACGCTTGACTTCACCAGTCTTTTTCTCTTCACATATTTATAAAAGCTTTTACAGTGAGTTTTTATGTTCCCTGCAAGCTTACTCTCATATTCTATTTTCCCTTTCTTAATTAATCCCTTTGTCCTCCTTTGTTGAATCCTAAACTGCTCCCAATCCTCAGGTTTACTGCTTTTTCTGGCCAATTTAAATGTCCTCTCCTTGGATCTTATGCTATCCCTAATTTCCCTTGTTAGCCACGGTTGAGTCACCTTTTTTGTTTTATTTTTATGCCAAACTGGGATGAACAAATTCTGTAATTCATCCATGCAGTCTTTGAATGTTTGCCATTGCCTATCCACCGTCAACCCTTTGAGTGACATTCCCCAATCAATCCTACCCAACTTGCGCCTCAGACCATCATAGTTTCCTTTATTTAAATTTAGGACCCTAGTCTCTGAGTCGACTACTTCATTCTCCATCTTAATGAAGAATTCGATCATATTAATGTGTATTCCCTTTCCTTGTTAGCCCTCCCCAAATGCATTACCTCGCACTTCGCCGGATTGAATTCCATTTGCCACTGTTCTGCCCACCTGACCAATTTATTGATATCTTCCTGCAGTCTACAGATTCCTTCTTTAGTATCATCCACACAGCCGATTTTAGTATCATCTGCAAACTTCTTAATCATACCCCCTATTTTCAAGTCTAGATCATTGATATATACCACAAAAAGCAAAGGACCTAGTACTGAGCCCTGCAGAACCCCACTGGAGACAGCCTTCTAGTCACAAAAACACCCATCAACCATTACCCTTTCCTTCCTGTCTCCGAGCCACTTTTGAATCCAACTTGACACTTTGCCCTGGATCCCATGGGCTTTTAACTTCGTAACCAGTCTGCCATGTGGAACCTTATCAGAAGCCTTGCTAAAGTCCATGTACACTACATCAAATGCACTATCCTCATCTACCCTCCTTGTTACCTCCTCAAAAAATTCAATCAAATTTGTCAGTCACGACCTTCCCTTAACAAATGTGTGTTGACTATCCTTGATTAATCCGTGTCTTTCTAAATGAAGATTTATCCTGTCGTTCAGAATTCTTTCCAATAATATTCCCACCACCGAGGTTAGTCTGACTGGCCTGTAATTACTCGGTTTATCCTTTTCTCCCTTTTTAAACAAGGGCACCACATTAGCGTTCCTCCAGCACTATGCCTGAAGCCAGAGAGGATTGAAAAATGATGGTCAGGGCCTCTGCTATTTCCACTTTTACTTCGCTTAACAGCCTGGGATACATTTCATCCGGGCCTGGGGATTTATCCACTTTTAAAGCTGCTAAACCCCTTAATACTTCCTCTCTCACTATGTTTATTTCATCTAATATTTCACACTCCTCTGATAGTCTTGGAGATCAGCCAGAGAACCTGAGGCAGGGTGTCACTGGTATTAGTGGTGCCATTACTTCTGTTGTCTCATCGATCAGTGACAATGGTGAGCTAGTGCCCAGCAGCAGAGACATGGCTGGAATGGGAACAGATAATGGCGCTGTTTCTCAGGGCGGCAACACTCTGGGCCCCTCTCCCTCCAGCCCCCTTTGATGGCTGCACAATTCACAAAGCAGGCAGGACCAGCCTGCCTACCCATTGCGGAAGTGCTGAGCCTGAACCATCGTAGGACTCAGCAGCCTGGAGACAGGACCACCTCAACCCCAAGGGTTTCATATGCACACATGTCATAACTACTGCCACTCAGGCGGTACCCGAGACGAAGCACGAGAGTACTTACATCACACATTATTGCTAAGGGGACCCAGCATTAAGCACTCACATACATGACATGTTTGGTGAGTGAAAATCTGGTTGCACTGTGGTTGTTGTGCTAGGAGAGAATATTCTTCTAAAGGTTTCATCAGATGTTAGGAATGGGATATTTGTGTGTTGCCTGGGAGATTTAAGACACTGTAGGTGAGACGTATTTATAGAGGGCACAGGTGTACACAGGACTGTTAATTAAGAGAATTGAGGCAGTTTTCATGTTCTACAGCCCCATTTGCGCTTGAAAGCGGGGCAGTAACGGGACCAAAGTGGCACACGTAATGGAAGCACCAGCTTACTGACTGCAGCCAGACCTCGATCCAAGTGGCCAGAGCTCCTGCCAGATCCAGATGGGAGCCTCATTAACATATGATACTCGGGGTCAAATGATGTTGTTGCGATCCCCAACTCCATTTTAGTCTCTGCCCCCATTGCTACCACCAGTTCCTGCTTCCACCCACAAACCATGGCCAATACAGGCTGGAGGGGGACCAGCTCCAGCAATATCTAAAAGGATTCTCAGCCGCTCTCAGGTAAAGCGGTAGAAAGTTTTGAGAGAAATTTTTCTTGTATTAGAGAGTGGGGTTTTGCTGCTTAGATGATTTTAATGTATCTGTAGTTGCTACTGAACCTTGTGAACTCTGCAGTGTACTTATTTCTTCATAGGGTCAGTCTGGGAATCTCACACTGGCAGAAGCAGGAGGAGCAGTTGGAGGAAGGAGAAAACAGCTGTAGCTGCAGGAATCCCTGCTCTTCAAACAGAGTCTATAGGCCCGGGACAACATACCTGCAGTTCTGTCAGGAGCAGTGCGTAAGGAGACTTGTTTCTCTGTGAGGCTGTGACAGAGTTGTGCCACTTTCTGCAACAAGACCAAATGCCACAGCATTGCCTGTTGCAGTCAAGCTCACTGCAGCCCTCAACTTCTTCGCCTCCAGCTGCTTCCAGGCTGCCAACGGAGATATCAGCATCAGTCAATCTGCATTTTGTGCTTGCCTTAAGCAGATTAATGATGCCATGTTTTCTAGAGCAAACACTTTTCCCATGGACATCCAGAAGCAGCAGGATCAGGCTCTGGGTTTCCCACAGATTGCAGGATTCCCCAAGTCCAGGATGTCATTGGCTGTACCCATGCTGCCCTGCGGATTCCTTCACACAACCCCGCGGAAGGGCTTCCACTCCATTAATGTGCAGCTGGTGTGTAGCCACCAGCATTGCATCATGCAGGTCTGTGCCTGCTTTCTTAGCAGCTGCCATGACACATTTATATTGCGTCAATCCTCCATCTCCCCATTCTTTGCCTTTGCACAGTGAGAGGCCGGCTGCTTGGGGAAAAGGGCTATCCCCTACACACTTGGCTCATGACTCCTCTCAGTATTCCATGCCCAAGCAACCAAACTGGGCTACAATCAGATCCATGGGGCCACTACAGCCTTATCAGGCAGACCGCTGGAATTGTCGAGCAATGATTCTGATGCCTGGACAGGTCTGGTGGCTTCCTGCAATACAGCCCCCAAAGATTGTCCTGTATGATGGTGGTTTGTTGTATGTTACATAACTTAGCTCTGCAATGAGAACGACACATGGAACTACCTCTGGACAAGGACCTTCAGTATGACGAGGCAGAGGACGCTGATGACATAAAGGATAGCGAGGAAGCAGGAGAGGTCTAAGAGTTGCCTGCAGCCAGAGCTCTTCAGCAGTAGCTCATTGAACAGAACTTCAGCTCAACAATCTATGCTCCCCTGCATTAATAACCACCGCCCCTTGACATTCAATGGCATTACCATCGCTGAATCCCCCACCATCAACATCCTGGGGGGTCACCATTGACCAGAAACTTAACTGGACCAGCCACACAAATACTGTGGCTACAAAAGCAGGTCAGAGGCTAGGTATTCTGTGGCGAGTATCTCACCTCCTGACTTGTGCCTTTCCACCATCTACAAAGGCACAAGTCAGGAGTGTGATGGAATACTCTCCAATTGCCCGGATAAGTGCAGCTCCAACAACACTCAAGAAGCTCGACACGATCCAGGACAAAGCAGCCCGCTTGATTGGCACCCCATCCACCACCTTTAACATCCACTCCCTCCACCACCGGTGCACCGTGGCCGCAGTGTGTACCATCTACAAGATGCACTGCAGCAACTCGCCAAGGCTTATTCGGCAGCACCTCCACATGTCCCATGGTTGACTGCAGTGTCGGTGTCGTACACCAGAACCCCACACAGGTTGGTAGTGGACTCCTGCACACTCTGCAACATAGCGGCAGTTGCCTGACAGGCAGCTCAAAGCATTGAGCAATTTCTGGTCTGCAATAACACATTTCTTTTAAAGGCTGGGCCCCTAAAGACTGCACCTCTATCCTCTTCAGCAGAGCTTGGACAAAGGATGGCCCTCTGGTGAACTGTGTCTTGGGCTGTCCCTCCATCTGCACCTCCTCCTACTCAGCTGTGCCTAGTGAATCACCCAGTGCCTAGTGAATCACCCAGTGCCTAGTGAATCACCCAATGCCTAGTGAATCACCCAGTGCCTAGTGAATCACCCAGTGCCTAGTGAATCACCCAGTGCCTAGTGAATCACCCAGTGCCTAGTGAATCACCCAGTGCCTAGTGAATCACCCAGTGCCCAGTGAATCACCCAGTGCCTAGTGAATCACCCAGTGCAGACACCTCTAACTCACTATCTGACACCACATGGAGTGCTGGAGCTTGGAAGGGTAAGAGTACATCTTTTGGAGGATTCTCCTTCTCAGTCTGCGTGACTGCAATGCTTGAGTCATCTGATTGACAGAGAAAAGGGAGAGGGACAAGAGTTAGCATGTAATGGCAGGCGTAAGCAGTAGCAGTTTAGTGACAGTGCAATGCACTACCAGGTTGTCATACTGGTTGTGTGACTGTGCGAGGGTGTAATTGAGGCCTAGAAATTCAGTATAGCCATGTTTGGGGCGCTACAGCCGGGCGGCCGCTAAAGTTTGCGCCCGGTGCAACTTAGCGCTACCTTCGCCGATATTCAGTTGCATCGCCCCAAGAGGTTGCTGCTGCGCTAAAACAGGCGATGCACGACTATCATTAGGCGCTAAGCCGGCGGTCCGGGGCGCTACCCCCGAGGGCGGGCGCAGCGCAGGTGCGGTGAGTTGCTGATTGAAGGCAGACACTCTGGCGCCGGTCAGCTCTTAAAGGGGGAGGGTGGAATTGTTTGGCTACCACGCCCTGCACACTGCAGCCCTGAAGCAAGGCCTGACCACTGCTGCTTGAACTGTTCAACGCCCAGGACAATGGAGAAGGCCAGGGAGAGAGCGCAGCGCTTCAGCGAGGGTGACCTGAGGGTGCTGGTTGGCGCAGTGGAGCGCAGGCGCCATGTTCTGTTCCCTGAAGGTGGCAGGAAGCCGCTGCCCAGCGCCTATTGGAAAGCCTGGAGGGAGGTGTCAAACAGGGTGACCTCCAACAGCGTGGTTGCCAGGACTCCTGTACAATGCCGAAAAAAGTTCAACAACCTCACTCGGGTTGTCAGGGTGAGTACCCTTTCCAGTGTCCTCCTCATCCCTGCATGTGCACCTCACTTTATGGGCAAAGGGACCTGAAAGCCCTAATGCCCAGCCCTCATCCAGCAGCTATGGGACTGTCATGAAAATCACTTGCACATTCAGGACTTTACACACTGTCAGGGCTAATCCACCATGGGAGGCAGTGCAGGCAAGATCAGGGCTTCACACTGTACTTAGAGGCCGTCCTTTCTCTTGCAGGGCAAGCTGGCGCACAACCGAAGGCAGCAGCGTCAGACCGGGGGAGGCCATCCTGACCTCAAACAGCTCAGCGACCTGGAGCAGCGTGTGGAGCGCATTATGTCAGGCCGGCTGATTGGCCCCGTCGCCAGTGGAGATGCCGACCCTGTTGTGGGCCCCACTGGTAAGCGCATCACCTTTTTGACCTCTCTCTTTCCACTTGCGCCTCACACCAGCATCCTTTGCCACTGTCGGACCAATGCAGTGCATAGCAGCACTCATGCCTTCCTCGCTGCCGCCCTGTCCTCACTCTAAAGCAACTCTTGTGCCTCCCTGCTTTCAGATGGTGACTCGCCAGGTGAGGAGGCGGCCCCTCAAGCTGGCACTGTGTCCAAGTCAGACATAGAGGAGGAGGAAGAGGAAGCCAGACCATCAGGGACACCCTCAGCTGAGGCAGCCCATGGCCATGATGGTGACACGTCTTCCCTGGAGGGGAGCAGGGGGGAAGGTTCGGAGGATAGTGAAGCTCCGGGGACCAGCGGGCTGCAGCAACGCAGGAGCGGTGGGGAAGCTCGGCGGCCTTCTCCCCAGAGGGTGAGTGCGGCCTCCAGTCCTGCTACGGTGAGCGCAGAGGAGGTGCTGATCCTAGCGGAAATGGGCGCCCAGGCTGAGCGCAGGCACACTGAGCTCATGGCTGCAGTGGCAAGGATGCCTGACTCCATAGAGTCACTGGCAAGGAGTGTGCAGGAATTCGGGGCAGCACAGGCCAGGAGTCTGCAGGACGTCGCGGCAGCACAGACCAGGAGTCTGCAACAATTCAGTGTAGCACAGGCCAGGAGTCTGCAGGATGTCGCAGCAGCACAGGCTAGGAGTCAGCAGGACTTCGCTGCTTCACAGGCGGCTTCTAGCCAAGTGCTCAGTCGTGCCGTGCATTCAGTGGCTGCTGTCATGCAGACACAGACCAGGGCCACACGGGCACTAACTGCTGCCACACTCGCTGGATCGGCCAGGCATCGCCGGGGCACTCGCTGTGCCGCAGCAGCCCAGCAGTCTGTGCCTCAGCAGATTGCTGCGCATGCTGCAGTGCTGGCCCGTGCGCGTGCCAATGTATCAGCCAACCAGGGAGTGCCTGTGATCTGTCAGGTTGGCAGCATTCCTGCAGCCAACACTGTCACTCCTCCATTGCAGCTGCCACCAGCTGTTGGACAGACTGCTGCCGCCCAAGCAGAGTTGTAGCAGTCAGCAGCCGGCCCCTCCAGGCCCAGAGCTGGTCCAGGCCGACCCCCAAGGGCATCTGCTGTCTCACCATCTGACCCTCAGCAGCCTTCCCCCAGCCTTGCTGCAGCCACTGGGGTCCCATTGAGGAGGAGCTGCAGGGCGGGTAGGGGCCAGTCACGGATGCGAAACGCATCACCCTCGCAGGGGAAAAAGTAGAAGGTGTGGCCAAATGTTTTGTTTTACTTATAAAAGCCGAGACTGGTGTATTTGTTTTACTTGTAAAGGCCGAGACTGGTCTATTTGTGTTTTTGGGGGGGGTTTCTCTCCATTAGTTTGTCATGTGGGAAGGGCACAGAGGTATCACAGTAAAACATTTTCTGAAATCGCACTGTCCATGCTTTCTTTTGGAAGTCCTGGTTGCCCTGCTCGGCTGAGGGCTTGTGGAGCGGCTACATTCATCTTCTGCCATTGGCACAAGCCATTCCCTGAGAGGGGGCCTAGAACCGACTTGCAATAAGCCGCCGACGGGCGGCCCTTGCACTTTCTGCCTCCCTCCTGTGCTGGTCCTCCTCCTCCTCCTCCTCCTCCTCCTCCTCCTCCTCCTCCTCTGGTGGTCCTCCAATGTCTGCTGGCAGTGGCTGAGTCCTGCAGATAGCCAGGTTGTGCAGCATGCAGCACACGACAACGAAATGGGAGACTCGCTCAGGCGAGTACTGTAGGGCTCCTCCGGAACGATCCAGACAGCGGAACCGTTGCTTCAGCACGCCGATTGTTTGCTCAATGATGTTCCTGGTTGCTTGATGGCTGTCATTGTATCCCTCTTCAGCAGCGGTGCTGGGCGCACGGAGCGGGGTCATCAGCGAGGTGCACAAAGGATAGCCTTTGTCCCCGAGAAGCCATCCTCGTGCGTGAGGCTGGGCCTCGAACATGTCTGCCACAGAAGTCTGGCGCAGGATGACGGCATCGTGGCTGCTGCCTGGAAAGCGGGCATTGACAGCTAGGATGAGCTGCCTGTGGTCACACACCAACTGCACATGGATCGAATGGTAGCCCTTCTGGTTGCGGTAATCCTCGGCATTCTCTAGAGGTGCCCGCAAAGACACATGCGTGCAGTCAATGGCGCCCTGCACCATGTGTAAAGTCTGTGGGTTTTTTAGTTAATTAATACACAGACTACCAGAGTAACTTAAAACAGGACTTTACTATTCGAAGGTCAGGGCGAATCTGCCCAATAAATCCTGACACAGCACTTATATACTGGTGTGGTCACCGTCAGTATTACAGTATACAGAAGCAAACAAAGTAGTGCAACACCTAAAGTAGTTCTCTTAAAGGTGGACGATTACATACAATAGTTCTCTTAAAGGTAGACGGGTACATACACTACACCATGGGGAAGCCCGCTAATGCTGCAAAGCCCATTGCACGCTGTTGCTGCTTGTCAACGGTCATGGAGAAGGAGATGAACTGACATCTCCTTCTGAAAAGGGCATTGGTCACCTGGCGGATGCAGCAATGTACCGCAAACTGGGAGATGTTGGAAATGTCCCCAGTAGCGGATTGGAAGGAGCCGGTGGCATAGAAGTTGAGAGCCACCGTCGCCTTCACTGCCACCGACAGAGACGTCCTGCTCCTTAGCTGTGGCTGCAGATCTCCGCAAAGCAGGTGGCAGATCTCAGTGACCACCGCCCTTCTGAATCACAGCCTCCGAACACACTGCTCCTCAGACATGTTCAGATATGAGAACTGCTGGCGGTATACCCTGGGTGGGTAAGGCCTCCTTTGCCGACGCCTGTTGCCCCTTCTCCGTCTGGCCATGACTGGCACTCTCTCACGGCGTCTCTGAGCCCTTTGAATGCAATGGAGAAGCCCAACGTTTCCACCCATTGCAGCCCCCATTATATGTTTCCAATCAATGCTATGGCTCTGAAGTTAAAGACAAGTGCAAAGCTGTGGCCTGAAGCCACAAGTACCTGTGCGAGTGTTGAGCCAAACCAGAAAGCTCTCTACCTTTGTCTCCCTCCAAAGATCCATCTCTCACAAAGAAGGAGTGGTGCAAAATGGCTGCCATTTATACTGCAGGAGGAGTGCCCTTTAATTAGCGCCCCCCGCGCCCCGCAGCGACTGGGAACTGTTCCCCTCTACCAGTCGCTAGGGGCACCACGCGCACAATAGGCCGGCGCCACTGAATTTCCGGTTTGGGGCGCACAAAGGGCGTTGCACCATGAAATGACGTCAGGATCTGCGCGCGCAGCTGAGCGCGCGCAAAGGTTTTGCGCCGCCGCTAAATCTTAACTGAAGTTCGCGAGAGGCGCAGATCGCGCTGCGCCCGGCCGCTAGCCGCTTAGCACCCCACATCTCCTCCTCCTAAGGCACTAGCGGCTGGCGCAAGCAACTGAATTTCTAGGCCGAGTTTAAAGTACAAAGTTAAAGGAAGGGAAGATTTCTGATTGTAGTGTATGTACCCGTCTACCTTTAAGAGAACTATTGTATGTAACCGTCCACCTTTGAAAGAACTACTTTAGGTGTTGCACTACTTTGTTGGCTTCTGTATACTGTAATACCGACAGTGACCACACCGGTATATAAGTGCTGTGTCAGGATTTATTGGGCAGATTCGCCCTGACCTTCGAATAGTAAAGTCCTGTTTAAGTTACTCTTGTAGTCTGTGTATTGCTTCGCTATACAACCCACAGACTTTACAGTGGCGACGAGTCCGATCGTACCCTGCGGCAACAATACTTCCGAAGCAGTTAACGAGCGTCGAGAAGAGGCAACCGCCCTCGTCATTCTGCTGGGAGAAAACTCGAGTCTGCAGAGCTGGAAAGGAGGAAGAATTCAGAGACAAAGACTTCCATCAGCAACAGGCACTGACTGTCCCTTCTGCCACGGTGAGGAGTGAGCCGATCAGCACGAGAAGCAAGCCGGCCACGGTGACTGTGAGTAAGGGAAAACTAAAAAGAATAACCGGAGGATAAGGGCGGTGCACTCGACCACGGTCGAGGGGGAAAGGAGCCGGACAGAAGTCGGGCCCAGAGGCGCTGAGACTGGGGCAGCGTGGAGCAAGGAAGCCACGGTACAGACAGGCTGGGGACGCAACGGCGTCGTGAGACAGCTAGACCGCGACCGGCAAAAAAGGCCGGGCAGCGACCGAAGCCACGAAGCGCTGCGACCGGGAGCGTAGGCGCGGGAAGATATAAAAACTCAGCCGCAGCCGGGGAGGGAAGCACCGGACTGCGAGAGGGCTGGGAGGCGCGATTGGGAGCCGAGCGAGCGGGAGAGGCAGAGCCGACCAAGGGAGACTGAGCGAGAGCCAGTCCAGCGGCTGAAACTGTTCGCCGTCAACGGGGTGTACCCAGCGCCGGTAGAGCCGAGCGAGCGGGAGAGAGACAGAGCCCGAGCAAGGGGAACTGAGCGAGAGCCAGCCCAGCGGCTGAAACTGTTCGCCGTCAACGGGGTGTACCCAGCGCCGGTTGCCCTGCCAAGAAAAGGGAAAGCACTGAAGCCGACGCACAGGCTGTGAACCTGAAAGCCAGCGGCCGTCGCCCGTGGGGAAAGTGTACCCCTCCCGCCAGGGGAAGAAACGCGGGAAGCCGCCATTAGGCGGAGAAGAAGACAGAAGCGGGGAACCGCCATTGAAGTGGGCGGGGAGAGAAGATTAGCGCGGGAAACCGCCATTTCCGCGGGAACCGCCATCTTGAAAAAAAAAAAGAAAATTTAAAGAAATAATCCGTGGTGTTAGCAGGAAGAGAGGAAGATGCCTAAGCGTGGTAACCTCAACGATTTTAATTCTGAGGTAGAAGAATGGGCCACGTATGTGGAACGCATTGAGATCTATGGTGAGGCCAATAAAATAGAAGAAGATGACAAAGCTATAACCTTGCTAAACTCGATGGGCGCGAAGACATACGGGCTCTTGAAGCATCTACTAGCACCAGCTAAACCGGCGGATCAGACTTTCGATGATATTGTTGCTGTCCTGAAGGATCATTTTAACCCCGCACCACTGATGTTAGTGGAACGATCCAAATTTTACGCGAGAACGCAACGGAAAGAGGAAAGCAACGCGGAGTACCTGATTGAACTGCGTAGGCTAGCGAAACACTGTCAGTTTAGGGAAAATCTGGCAGAGGCACTCAGAGACAAATTCGTGTGCGGAATGTCGAAGGAAGAAACACAAAAACGACTGCTCGAAGAGAACGATCTTACACTTGATAAGGCTGTCCTTATTGCTGCATCGAACGAAGCTGCAGCGAAAGGAACGGCGGAAATGCAGCTAAAGGCAGCGGCACTCTGTGCAGCAAATTACTTCGGGTACAACGAAATGCTATCGTTGTGGGAAGACAACACACGACCAGAACCAATGCTGGTTTAAAAACCAGGAATGTAGGAAATGTGGCAAGCTCGGTCACATAGCTAAGGTATGCCGGTCAGGAAAGAAGACCAACAATAATGAGTCACCACAAAAGAGGGACAGAAAGGTACATGAGGTGACTAGGAAGAGTCCGGAAGAACAGAATTCGGACTCACACTCAAACTGCAAGGAACTGGATAGTCTGAGAATTCACAATATGAGTAATAAAGCTGACCGACAAGCTATCTGGATCACACTACAGATTGCAAAAGTCCAAGTGAAAATGGAAGTGGACACCGGATCGGCGTTGATGGTCATGAATAAGCATGATTATAAAAAGTTATTCAAGCATATTCCCCTACGGGATACGGAACTAGTATTGCAGACATACACGGGGCACAAAGTATACCCCATCGGGAAGATAGAAGTCAAGGTGAGATACAAGGACAAAGATCACCAAAGGATGGACCTGTATGTGTTGCCTGAGGGAGGTCCACCACTTCTGGGACGGGAGTGGATCAGGAAAATAAAGATAGACTGGCATTCACTAAACACCATGACAGTAGATTCCGGAAAGGAAGATGTCAAACCTGAACGGTTGTCCAGAATATTGGACGAAGCTAAAGAGGTATTCCAGCAAGGACTGGGAACACTGCGAGGAATTAAAGCAAAGGTTAAGATTGCAGAACATGCAAGCCCCAAATTTTTCAAAGCCAGATCGGTACCTTACGCGATATGACCTGCTGTGGAGGCAGAACTGGAAGAACTTGAACGATCAGGGGTACTGTCAAAAGTGGACTGGAGTGAGTGGGCCACGCCCATTGTTCCCATCATGAAGTCTTCACCAAGTAACAAGCCAGGGGGACCGGGGAAGGTCCGCATCTGCGGAGACTTCAAGATCACAGTGAATCCGGTGCTTCACACGGTACAATACCCGCTTCCGCGGATTGAAGATATCTTTGCTTCGTTGGCTGGAGAGAAACACTTCACCAAGATAGACCTGGCAAAGGCATACTTACAAATGGAAGTCGAGGAAGAGTCGCGTCAGTACCTCACCATCAACACACACAGAGGCTTGTATCGTTATAATAGACTGGTTTTTGGGGTAGCTTCGGCTCCAGCAATTTGGCAGAGGGCCATGGAGCAGGTATTACAAGGAATTCCAAGCACGCAGTGTTACTTAGACGATATCCTGATTACGGGAGAAGACGAGGAAGAACACCTCACAAATTTGAAACTGGTGCTCACTAGGTTGAAGGAATATGGCCTTCGAGTTAATCGCAAGAAATGTGAGTTCTTCCAAAAACGGATCTCGTACTGCGGTCATGTCATTGACCGAGAGGGGCTGCACAAGTCACCTGACAAGATAGAAGCTGCCGTGAAGGCCCCCGCTCTGGAAAACGTATCACAGTTAAGATCATTCTTGGGGTTGATTAATGATTATCACAAGTTTCTGCCGAATCTATCCACGGTGCTGCATCCGCTGAATGCTCTGTTGCGGAAAGAAGTACCATGGAAGTGGAGTGAGGAATGTAAAAAGGCCTTTCGCAGAAGCAAAGCGTTGATTACCTCTGAAGAAGTGTTGGCTCATTTCAACCCAACGTTACCTCTTCGTCTAGCTTGTGATGCTTCCCCCTATGGAATTGGAGCAGTACTTTCACACAAGTTACCAAATGGCTCGGAAAGGCCAGTGGCATTCGCGTCCCGATCATTGACCTCCGCGGAGCGAAATTATGCTCAAATAGATAGGGAGGCCCTCAGCCTTGTGTGGGGCGTAAAGAAATTCAATCATTACCTGCAGGGCAAGAAGTTCACATTACTGACAGACCACCAGCCGTTGGTGTCCATATTCAACCCTAACAAGGCCGTTTCCACCATGACAGCGCAAAGGTTACAGAGGTGGTCCGTGTTACTTGGGGCACACCAATATGACATCGAATACAAAAGGTCCAAACAGCATGGAAATGCTGATGGGTTATCGCGCTTGCCATTGCCGATAGTAGAAGAAGCGACTACAGTGGACCCGGTAGAGATGTTCCACTCATCCATAGTGGAATGTCTACCAGTAACAAATTCGATGATCGAAAACGAAACAAGAAATGACCCGACTCTCTCACGAGTCTATGATTTAACGGTGGAGGGATGGCCAGCACAGGGCGAACCAATGCTGCCAGCATTTTCGCAGAGAAAAGAACAGCTGTCAGTGTGTCGAGGAACCCTGATGTGTGGATCTAGAGTGGTGATTCCACCCAAACTTCAACAGAAGGTGTTAAAGGAGCTGCACGAGGGACATCTGGGTGGAGTGAAAATGAAGAACCTAGCAAGAGCGTTTGTGTGGTGGCCAGGCATTGATGGGGACATCGAAGAAATCACTAAGAGCTGTCTAGGATGCCAGAAGGTCCAAAACGCGCCACCACAGGCTCCTCTGCATCCATGGGAGTGGCCCTCATCTCCTTGGCAAAGGGTACACATCGACTTTGCTGGTCCATTTATGGACTCAATGGCCTAGAAATTGAGTGCCCTTAGCGCCGATTTTGCGGCGCTAGAGGGCCTAGCGCTGCATTTGGCACCGGCGCCGAAATTGCCTGGGGCCCTTACGCCGCGGTAGACCGGTAGCGCTGCGCCGGCACCGATGACGTCATCGGTGTGCGCAGCGTCCCGGTTGCCATGCCGACGGGCCCCAGCGCCGAAATTCAGTTGCGACCGCCTCGCCCGTGACAGCCGCAACTAAGACTCTGGCAACAGAGTCTTACGAGTCTTTGCGCCGGCGCATTAAAGGCCCCGCGGCAGCCGGCCGCTTTCCCGCCGGCCGCCTGGCCGCAGCTCCCTCCCCGGACTTCCCCCCCCCCCCCGCCAGAACAGAAGCAAGCCCGGCACTTGTCCGAGGTGCCGGGCTCATTTTTTAAAAGATTTTCGCGGGCCGCGATCGGGTGCAGGCAGCTCCTCCTTAAGGGAAGGAGGAGGCCTGCACTTCCCGAGCCTGCCGCACCGCATCGGGTGCCGCAGCGCCGGAATTGCGGCGCGAAACGGCAGTTAGCGCCGATTTACCGCCGCAAAGACCCTTCAGTAGCGCCGGCAGCCGTTTGGGCGCGGCCCTGCTGAATTTTTGGCGCGCGCAGGGGGACTTAGCGCCGGCACTAACTTCCGGCGCTAAAGCCCTGGCTAAGCCAAAACTCAATTTCTAGGCCAATGTTTCTAATAGCGGTGGATGCACACTCCAAGTGGCCGGAGGTAATAAAGATGTCCACCACCACCACGGAAAAAACCATCACAGTGTTAAGGACCATGTTTGCTAGGAATGGGCTGCCGGAACAGATCTGTTCTGATAATGGACCGCAATTTGTGTCCGAAGAATTCAAGAAATTCTTAAAGAGCAATGGGGTTAAGCACTACACGTCAGCCCCATACCATCCCGCCTCCAATGGATTGGCTGAAAGGTTTGTCCAGACCTTCAAGAAGGCCATAAAGGCCATGGGTAATGAAGCCATTAACTTACAACATAAGGTGGATAGCTTCTTGTTGGCGTACAGGAATGCAACACATGCGGTCACAAATCAAACTCCCGCCATGATGTTTTTTAATAGACGACTAAGATGCCGGCTGGATTTGCTTAAGCCAAACGTCAGAAGGGACGTAGAGAACCGGCAATTCCAGGGCATGAATGAAAGGCCAACTAGATCTTTTCAGATAGGTCAACAAGTTTTGGCCCGGGACTACCGTACCGAGAAATGGCAGCCTGGAACTATTGGAAAAAGGCTAGGGCCGTTGATGTATACAGTGGACATTGGGGACAGTATAATAAGGCGCCATGTTGACCAGATCATAGGGTCAGCCACAAATGGCCAACCTACTCCACCACCTTACACGGTTAATGTTGAGACAGAGATACCCAGAACACCTACCTCCGATCTGGTAATACTGGAATCAGATGAACCTGACACTGTCCTTCAAGCCGAATCGACCTTGCCAGAAGCACCTACTACCCCGCCGGGAGTTACGACACCACCGAGGCGTTATCCGGACAGAGTCCGGAAACCTCCAGAGAGACTGAATCTGTGAACTGTCTTGCATAAAGTTGTATATACGTTATAATGTATGTTTAATGGGGAATCAGTATGTTGTAAGCTAAAAAGGGAGGATTGTAGTGTATGTACCCGTCTACCTTTAAGAGAACTATTGTATGTAACCGTCCACCTTTAAGAGAACTACTTTAGGTGTTGCACTACTTTGTTGGCTTCTGTATACTGTAATACCGACGGTGACCACACCGGTATATAAGTGCTGTGTCAGGATTTATTGGGCAGATTCGCCCTGACCTTCGAATAGTAAAGTCCTGTTTAAGTTACTCTTGTAGTCTGTGTATTACTTCGCTATACAACCCACAGACTTTACACTGATCCTGCGTGACCTTTGTCTGCCAATAATGTTGATAGTGGCTCCTTAAATTGGTGTCAGTGTCTGCAGTGGCAGGGCCTCCTCCTGTACTGGTTGTCTCCCTCCTTTTGTGTGCCATCTTCTGCAAAAAGAGTGGAAGTGCATTAATATGTGCCACTTCTAAGGATTTTCAACATATATGAGGCACTTAGCATCGTGTGTGTGATGACAGGAAGAAGCAGCGACTGAGGCTCAGAGGAGGCAGTAGTTACTCTGAGGGTTGTAGCAAGTTTTGAGGGCGTGAGTGCAGGTAGGAAGGAGGGGCAGTGAAGAGTTCCCTAATGGCTTCTAGGGAAGGATTTCTAGCACTGAGGCTAAAGCAGGATCCTGCAGGACTGTGCAGAGAGTCTGAGAGATGTGACCTTGACAGCCCTGGTCAGATCATTGCATTTTGTTTGGCACTGCAGCCAAGTCCAGGTGTCATTGATAGTTTCTGCTACATAATCGACAAGTTGTCAACTGGGAGTGTATTTTGTGCTGTTAACATGAAAATGGCCTGCTGACTCCTTCAGGCATGTCCACCACCCACCCAATTTATGCTCCACTTGAACATCATCTCCAAGGTCTCCTGTACAAAAGCTTCATGAATAGTTCTTGCAGTTGGCATCAGCTTCTGTTCCGCAGCCTCCTCAGGCTCCCCTTGCAGTGCCTGGGGGCCTTGTACAGGCTGTAAAACACTACTATGAAACTTTTTGAAACATTTACAGGGCTGTCTTGCAGGATTTCCCCCAGACCTATCCATGCACCTGAAATGCTGCTTCAATAAGCCAAGTGTGTGCTCGATGGTCCATGCTCACACATCTTTGTTACATCTGTGCCCAGCTGGTGTACTGGAACATTGCAGAGCTTTCAGGAGCCCTGGCCCTAGAGGAAAGCCATGACTGCTCAGCAGGTTTGCTGTTTGGGTTGGAATATTAGTGGAACCATGAACTGCCTTAATATGAAGGCATTGTGACAAATGCTTTGGAAACAACCATTGACTTATGCAATCTAGTGCTGATGCTTACAAACGAGCTGGACATTCCTCGACTGGAATCCTTTGCGATTCATATCAGCAGTGGCACTACATGGAGCCTGCCGGGCCACAAGGGTTCAATCTAGAATTCATGAGACCTTCGGGAATCCTGCCATTGGGTAATATTGCACAGCCCTCTCTTGCTGCTGTGGGTTATCCATGATGTGCCAAATAACTGCCTGAATCCAAGAGGTTAAAGCTTAAAACTAAAGGCTTTTATTAAGTAAGAACATGGCATTGAGTTAACACAGGGCAGCCATCATTCATCACCGACCCAGCCCTTATGAGTAAGACTCACACCAATCCGGAGGATCCAGAGGGGCGGGGCTAGGGAGGAGCATTAGTGGTTACATCTGTAGAACATTCCAGACATTAGCAAGTACAACAACAACAGACAATACAAATGTCAGAACACAGAGTTATTTCATCACAATCCATGAAGAAGGAGATGAAATAGCTCGTTCGAGCAAACACCTGCTTTATTTATCTGTGTACTGCAGATTGACTAATGCGGGTGATGTCTTCAGTGGCACCTGGGAATGATCCAGAAGCACAGACATTAAAGGCTGTTGTAACCTTCACAGCCTCTGGCAGTCCTGTACCTGTGGATGAGTTTGGCTGCAAACCACTTTGGCACATGTGGCCCATTCAGTCACAGCTTCCCTTGTGAATCACAACCTGCACAAGCACTGCCCGCTGACACTGGAGGACACATAGAATTACACAGAATGTACAGCATAGAAACAGGCCATTCGGCCCAACTAGTCTATGCCGGTGTTTATACTCCACACGAGCCTCCTCCCTCCCTACTTCATCTCACTCTATCTACATATCCTTATAACAATAGAAACTTACAGCACAGAAGGGGTCCATTCGGCCCGCCGTGCCTGTTCTGGTTCTTTGAGCCTGCTGTCCAGTTTAGTCCCACACTCCAGCTTTCTCCCCATAACCCTGCAAATTAGTTCTCTTCAAACTCATGTCCAATTGCCTTTTGAAAGTTACAATGGAATCTGATTCCACCACTCCTTCGGGCAGTGCGTTCCAGATCCAGGGCAGCACGGTGGCATAGTGGTTAGCACTGTTGTCTCACAGCGCCAGGGACCCGGGTTCGAATCCGGCCTCGGGTGACTGTCTGTGTGGAGTTTGCACATTCTCCCCGTGTTTGCGTGGGTTTCCTCCGGGTGCTCCGGTTTCCTCCCACAGTCCAAAGATGTGCGGGTTAGGTTGATTGGCTATGATAAATTGACCCTTAGTGTTAGGGGGATTAAATACGTGGGGTTACGGGGATAGGGTGGGATATGTGTTGGTGTAGGGGTTACGGGGATCGGGTGGGATATGGCCTCTATCTGCACTGTGGGGGTTTCTGTGATTCTGTGATAACAACCCTGTATGAAATCGTTTCTCCTATTTTCCCCTCTAGTTCTTTTGCCAATTACAGTAAACTCTTGTTTAAATGGCACTTAATTATCTGGAATTCTCTAATAACCGGCGAAATTGATAGTCAGAAAACAACACCTCAATAACCGGAAATGTTGCCGAGTCCGAGTCTCCCGCGCTGGCCGAGTTAGTCAGTGGGGGGAGTTCTACAAACCACCACTACTTGGCATCTTGGCACTGTCGGAAGTCTCTTCCGATCCGAACACCTCAATAACAGGAAATGCTGCCGAGTCCGAGTCTCCCGCAGTGGCTGAGTTAAAAATAGCCTCAGTAGATATACCTCTCCGTTATCTGGAATGTTTAATCAACCAGCACCATCCCGGTCCCATCGGTGCCAGATACGAAAGAGTTTACTGTATTTTAAATCTATGACCTCTGGTTATCGAGCCACTTACCAGTGAAAACAGTTTCTCCCTACTTGCTCTATCAAAACCCCTCATAATTTTGAATACCTCTATTTAAATCTACCCTTAACCTTCTCTGCTCTAAGGAGAACAATCCCAGCTTCTCCAATATCTCCACATAACTAAAGTCTAATTGAAACATATAAAATTCAGACGGGGCTCGACAGACTGGATGCAGGGAGGATGTTTCCCCTGGCTGGGGGGTCGAGAACGAGGGGTCACAGTCTCAGGATACGGGGTAGGACATTTAGGACTGAGATGAGGAGAAATTTCTTCACTCAGAGGGTGGTGAACCTGTGGAATTCTCTACCACAGAAGGCTTGGAGGCCAAGTCACTGAATATATTTAAGAAGGAGATAGATAGATTTCTAAACTCAAAAGGCATCAAGGGGTATGGGGAGAGGGCGGGAATATGGGATTGAGATCGAGGATCCGCCATGATCATATTGAATGGCGGAGCAGGCTTGAAGGGCCGAATGGCCTACTCCTGCTCCTATTTTTCTATGTTTCTAAGTCTGATCCTGGTAAACCTCCTCTGTACCCTGTCCAAGGCCTTGACATCCTTCCTAAAGTGTGGTGCCCAGAATTGTACACAATACGCCAGCTGAGGCCTAACCAGTGACTTGTGAATGTTTAGCATAACTTCCTTGTTTTGTATTCAATGCCTCTATTTACAAAGCCAATTATCCCATACGCTTTCTTAACTGCCTTATCAACTTGCCCTGCCACCTACAAGGATTTGAGAATATGCCCCCCCAGGTCCCTCTGCTCTTGCACCCCCATCAAAATAGTACCATGTAGATTATACTTTTATTCCTGTCTCCATTATTACTTATCTAGCTGCCCCTTAATTGCATCTATTCACAGAAATCACAGAAACCCCACAGTGCAGATAGAGGCCATTTCGGCCCATCGAGCCTGCACCAACACATATCCCACCCTATCCCCGTAACCCCACGTATTTAATCCCCCTAACACTAAGGGTCGATTTATCATAGCCAATCAACCTAACCCGCACATCTTTGGACTGTGGGAGGAAACCGGAGCGCCCGGAGGAAACCCACGCAAACACGGGGAGAATGTGCAAACTCCACACAGACAGTCACCCGAGGCCAGATTCGAACCCGGGTCCCTGGCGCTGTGAGGCAACAGTGCTAACCACTATGCCACCGTGCTGCCACCTCAGCTATTCCAGGCAAGTTCCACATTCTAACCACTCTCTGAGTAAAAGAGTTTTTTCTGAATTCTTTATTGGATTTATTAGTGACTGATGTAAGAAAAGGAGACTGACCATCAAGTAACTTTAAAGTAAGCTTTAAGTAACTTATAAACACACTATATACAAGAGAGGTCTTTACCATGCCTCTGGTAGAAGCCTCTTACAATACTGAACAGACCAGTATTTATACCAGTCCAACAGGAAGTGACATTTACAGGAAGTGAGGTATGTACACAGTTCATAGTTCATAGTTCACAGGAAGTGATGACATAACTTCCCGGAAGTTAGCATTTTTATCACATTCTTCCCTCCTGCAGGATTAGGAGGCTGTGGTCTACCTTTTGGTCCGCAGCCGCCGAACAAGGAAGAGTCGTACCCGTTTGGATTCCCGTCGTAGAGGGTCGCTGGTCCGCTTACATGCGGTTGGCCATTGGTCAGAGTCTGTGTGGCCTGGATTGCCCTGTGAAGGGTCGGGGAGATCATGGCTTCGAGTGCGAGCCCCAATAGGTTCAAAGTCGGACTGCCTCTGTTCAGAGGGAGGTGCAGAGCTGGTCTGTGGCGGATCAGTACTTTCATGCACGGTACTGGGAGGGTCGCAACCTTGAGCACGGGGTTCTGCCGGCACCAAGCTAGTTGGTGTCCGATCAGGATCCTGGAGAGGGGTACCCGATAGGTCCCAAGAGTTTCCTGGTGAAATGCCATCACCCGATGTCCCACTAGGTCCTGGTGGGCAGGGAGCCAGATCCCGTAATGATACGGTAGATTCTCGGCCGTCGGAATATCGTATGTTTGCATAGGTGGGGTTGGCATCGGTTAGTTCGACCTCGTCTACAAGAGGGTCATTTTTAGACGTCCGAACGTATCTTCGGAGTAATACAGGTCCAGGAGTAGTTAGCCATGACGGGAGTGATGTTCCATGAGATGAGCGACGCTGGAATCCAAAGAACCGCTCATGAGGTGTAGTATTTGTGGCTGTAGAAAGCAGGGACCGTATAGAGTGCAATGCATCCGGAAGCACTGTTTCCCATTGCTGGTCTGGTAGGCCCCGAGATCTTAAAGCGAGACGTACGGAATTCCAGATGATACCGTTATACCTCTCTACCTGCCCATTTCCGATGGGATGGTATGGTGTTGTTTTGCTTGCAGCAATTCCCCGTTCTGAGAGGTAGTCCTTGAGTTCCCTTGACATAAAGGATGGACCCCGGTCTGAGTGAATATAAGCCGGCATGCCACAGAGAGAAAATACCTGCTCAAGGCAGCAGATTACTGTGGACGCCAGCATATTGGAGCAGGGGAAGGCAAACGGAAAACGTGAATATTCGTCGATCATGGTGAGCAAATATGTGTTCCGAGTTGAAGAGGGCACTGGGCCCTTAAAATCGATGCTAAGTCGTTGCATCGGTTGGGTTGCATGTATGAGTATACCATCTGAGGGGCGGAAGAACTGAGGTTTTAATTCCGCACAAAGCCGGCATTCTGAGCATATTTTCTTTACATCTCCAGTGGAAAAAGGGAGATTCCGTGATCGTACGAAATGTAGCATGCGCGTAACGCCAGGATGACACAAACCATTGTGGACATCCATGAGAGTGGAGGATGACATAGTGGAGCAGAATGCCCGTGTGAGGGTGTCCGGGGCCACATTCTCCTTGCCAGGCCGATAGAGAATGGTATAACCAAAAGAGGCCAGTTCCATCCTCCAAAGTTGTATTTTATTATTCTTAATTTTGGTTCGTTTTCGATTATCGAGCATGAAGGCGACTGATCGTTGGTCCGTGATCAATGTAAAGTGCTGGCGAGCTAGAAAATGGTTCCACTTCCGTACTGCCTCTATGATGGCTGTGGCTTCTTTCTCAACCGGAGGATAATGTAGCTCGGCACCTTGTAAGGTCCTGGACATAAATGCTACAGGACGACCTTCCTGATTCAGAGTAGCCGAGATCGCCACCTCCGAGGCATCACATTCAACCACGAAAGGGAGATTCTCATCGATGGAGTGAAGAGCCGCTTTCTCCAACTGTTTTTTGAGAAGGTTAAAGGCTGCAACAGCCGCTGTTCCCAGTGGAAATGATCTAGCATGCAGCAAGGGTTGGATTTTGTCCGAAAAATGAGGAATCCATTTAGCGTAGTATGCAAACAGACCGAGAGCCCGACGTAAAGAAGCCGGATTCTTAGGTGACGGGAGCTCTTGGAGCGGGCGAAGTCTTTCTGGGTCTGGCTTAATGATACCATTGCCTACGCAGTAGCCAAGGATGTTGATGGTCGGTTGCGACTCAACAGATTTGGATTCATTCAGGGTCAAATTACGGCGATGGAGGGCATCCCGAAATTTTTGGAGGTTGGAGTCGTGTTCCTGTTGATCGTGACCTGCAATGGTAATGTTATCAAGATAGGGAAAAGTGTCCCTTAGGTTTTCCTGCTTAACCAGGCCATCCATTGCCCGTTGAAAGACAGCCACTCCATTAGTAACCCCGAATGGGAGGCGACGAAATTGGTACAGCCGTCCATTAGCCTCAAAGGCTGTGTACTGCTTATCTGAGACCTTCAAGGGTAACTGATGATAGGCACTTTTTAAATCGTAAGTTGAGAACACTTTGTATTCGGCCAGTTTATTAACCATATCATCAATGCGTGGCAATGGGTAGGCGTCCAAGTCGGTATATTGATTGATGGTTTGCGAATAATCGATGCATAGTCGCTGTTTGTGAGGTTTTAGAGGGTTCTTGACAATGACGACTTGAGCCCGCCAGGGCGACGAACATGGTTCAATGATATCCTCTGCTAGAAGTCGAGAGATTTCAGCCGCAATAAAAGATTGGTCTCCCTGATTAAAGCGCCGCGATTTCGTTATTATCGGTTGGCATTGAGGCGGAATACTGGCAAATAATGAGGGTTCATCAAGTGAAGCTGCTGATAATGCACAAAATGGTAATTTAGATGGTATATTAGAAATAGTAAGTCCGGGTTTGGATCCACCAAACTCAATGGTGAGTTTCTTATGCTGTTTTTGGAAGTCCAGCCCTAAGAGGAGATCACTACATAAGTCTTTGAGCACTGAAAGTCGGGTGGAGGGATACATACGACCATGAAGTGTCATATCAACAACACAAAAGCCAGAGATTCTGGTATTAAGTGATGACTGGGCCATCGCAATTGCCTGGTCCGATGGGAAGACATGTAGTTTCAATTTCGCAACAATCTGTTCCTTAATGAAACTATCAGTACTTCCTGAGTCAATTAAGGCATCTAAGGTATGCCCTTTAATTGAAATTTTTGTGGCTGCCTGAGACAGGTTCTGTGGGCAAGCAGCTGTAATTGGTGTCGTTGCACAGAGAGTGGCTAAAACTCTCGGTGTGCTTCTTCGGGAGAGAGCTCGAGAGGAAGCTTGATAGGTCCTAGCTGGAGCATCTTGATAGGCCCTAATTGGGGCAGCTCGGTAGGCCTTAGCTGGATTGGCCCTCGTAGAGGCCCTTGATAGGCAAACTTTAGCAAAGTGTCCTTTTTTCCCGCAATAACTGCAGATTGCATTGCGAGCAGGGCAGGTTTTCCTAGGGTGAAAAGCATCTCCACAAAAGAAGCATTCCTTCCTAGATTGCCAAGAGGCTGCTAAAGTGGGGTCGTCCTCCTCTTCTTCATCAGAATTATCAGAATTAGATTCCCCCATGATAGGGTTCACCTGAGACCGCTTGAATTGTCTGGTTGCAGCTACAGCAGCAGATCGAGATCTGGGCAGCTGATAGAGGTCTGCATTTCTCTTTGCCAAATCCAGTGAACAAGCTAGGTCAAAAGCTTTTTGTAGCTCAAGTGTTTTACTTTCTAGTAGACGCTGGCGTATAAATGGAGAGGCAATCCCGCAGATGAAAGCATCACGAATCATTTCTTGGCGGTACAGCTCAGCTGAGGCTGCCTGAAAGTTACAATCTACGCTGAGCCTGCGAAGTTCTTGCAGGAATTCGTCAATTGATTCCCCTGGCCCTTGTCGGGCTGTGGCCAGTAGATGTCTAGCATAGACCTCATTTGGGGTCTTCGCATACAGTTTCTTAAGTGCCCGAATCACCTCTTCGTAATTATCCCATTCATCAACATATTCGAACACTTTTGGGGTCACATAATTGACAAGTATCTTCAATTTAGCAGGAGCATCCACTTTACATTCATCCAGAAAATTCTCAAAAGTACGATACCAATGCTTCCATACCCTGCCAGCTGCTGGTGTATTCGGGTCCAAGTCCAGACGAATAGGTCTAAGGATTTTATCCATGATGGGTGGTTCCCTGGATCCTTAACTTCCGAGTTTGTCTGAAGGTCTAGTATTTGTCAGTGTAAATACTAAGTTACTTAAATTGATGTAAGAAAAGGAGACTGACCATCAAGTAACTTTAAAGTAAGCTTTAAGTAACTTATAAACACACTATATACAAGAGAGGTCTTTACCATGCCTCTGGTAGAAGCCTCTTACAATACTGAACAGACCAGTATTTATACCAGTCCAACAGGAAGTGACATTTACAGGAAGTGAGGTATGTACACAGTTCATAGTTCATAGTTCACAGGAAGTGATGACATAACTTCCCGGAAGTTAGCATTTTTATCACAGTGACTATCTTATGTTTATGACCTCTAGTTTTGGACTTCCCACAAGTGGAAACATCTTCTCTACGTCTACCCTATCAAACCCCTTCAGAATTATAAAGACCTCTGTTAGGTCACCCCACAGGCTTCTCTCTTCCAGAGAAAAGAGCCCCACAGCCTGTTCAGTCTTCCCTGATAGTTCTTTCCTGATAAGTATGCCCATCTCAATCTCTCAATGTAGGTGTGAGGGGACTGTCAGGTGGGTGTAACCGAACTTGCCCAGAATATCTCCTCGTCATCCTCCAAAAAGCACAACACCGGGGAATTCACATGGAAACACTCATTGTGGTACGATTAATGAGGTTAGGACAAAATGTCATGGGACCTGGGTGTCCTTGTGTACCAGTCGCTGAAGGTAAGCATGCAGGTGCAGCAGGCGGTTAAGAAGGCAAATGGTATGTTGGCCTTCGTAGCGAGAGGATTCGAGTACAGGAACAAGGATGTCTTGATGCAGTTGTACAGGGCCTTGGTGAGACCACACTTTGAGTATTGTGTGCAGTTTTGGTCGCCTTATCTGAGGAAGGATGTTCTTGCCATGGAGGGAGTGCAGAGAAGATTCACCAGACTGATACCTGGGATAGCAGGAATGACGTATGAGGAGAGATTGGGTCGATTGGGCTTATACTCGCTGGAGTTTAGAAGAGAGGGGATCTCATTGAAACTTATAAAATTCTAACAGGACTAGACAGACTAGATGCAGGAAGAATGTTCCCGATGGTCGGGGAGTCCAGAACCAGGGGTCACAGTCTAAGGATAAGGGGTAAGCCATTTAGGACAGAGATGAGGAGGAATTTCTTCACCCAGAGAGTGGTGAACCTGTGGAATTCTCTACCACAGAAGGTAGTTGAGGCCAATTCATTAAATATATTCAAGAAGGAGTTGGATATATTTCTTAAGGCTAAAGGGATCAAAGGATATGGGGAGAAGGCAGGGACCGGGTACTGAGTTTGGATGATCAGCCATGATCGCATTGAATGGCGGAGCAGGCTCGAGCGGCCGAATGGCCTACTCCTGCTCCTATCTTCTATGTTTCTATGTGCCTCAGAGGGGTACCGGAAAGCCACAGTGACAAGAGCAAACTAAATTCTGGTTATAGTCTTGTTGCAGGAATGTAGGGCAGTTGCATGAAGAAAATGAAAAATTCAACTGGGATCTCATTAACATATGCACATGATTAAACTAGCGGGCACCGCTTTCACCAGAGCAAAACACTGACAGAAAACTGCAAGGCAAAAATGGTAGTGTTTTGGTTCTCCGTCCTGAATTCTGGTAACTTTCACCCAATTGCTGCCCGTTTTTGGGTGAATCCAATGGGAAAATCAGGGTGGAGAGCCATATCTCTGACAGTACCAAGTCCAGGGATACAGATTGGGCAACGCTTGGCCTCAGCCTGCCGCTAATAACAAGGTTACCTAAAGGGGAAATTTAACCACAAAAAATGAGTGGGTTGGGGTCAGGTGGGAGGTTAAAGTGTTATAAAACTGAACCCCAACCCCAACCTGCCTCCAACTCGCCCACTCGTTTTAACGGAGGCAGGACAGGGTGCGGGCAGCCAACCCACTCCCAGGAAGCAGGTCACCCATTTAAATATTATAATGAGGCTGGCGAGCCTCAAATTTAACCACCATTATAAATTTAACTCCGGCTGTTCGGGTTTCTCAGGCCGCGGGGAACTCGCCAGCTAAAGTAAGGCGAGGACTGCTGGATCCAGGAGGTAAGAGCCGTTACACTTACCTCCTGGATCCAGTGGTCCTGCCTCACCCACCCCCCACAATCAGGGACACCCCACAAGGCCTCTGATCTCCCCCCCGCCCACCGCCGAGGCCTCTGATTCACCCCACACCAGAGGCCCCCGATCCCTCCCAATGAGGCTTCCGACCGCCTTCCCAGACTTCCCCCTCCAAGACCAAAGCTCCTCCCCGCCGATCCTCTCTCCCCCCCCCCGATCCTTTCCCCTCACCCCCCAACCACTGCACCAGCCCCGATCCTCTCTTCTCCACCCCGATCCTCCGGCCCCGATCCTCTCTTCTCCACCCCGATGCTCCAGCCCCGTTGCTTCTCCCACCCCACCCCCACCGATGCTTCTCTGACCGGCCCTGATGCTTCCCCCCCCCCCCCCGCCCCGATCCTCCTCCCCTCGGCCCCGAACCTCTCATACCCCTCCTCCGGTCTACCTCTGGCCCCCGACCACTCTCCGGCCCCCACCCCACCCTGATCCTCCTCCCCTCGGCCCCGAACCTCTCATACCCCTCCTCCGGTCTATCTCTGCCCCCGACCACCCTCCGGCCCCCACCCAATCTCTCCCTCCCTCCTCTCTGCGGCCTAGTGCTGCATGCCAACCTGCCCGCAGCCACCAGCCTCTCCAGCTGGCTGTCTGCGGGTGGGAAACAGGCCTTTGAGATGCAAATCAGGCCCTGCCGTTACATTCGGCGGGGCCTGTGGGAAACCCATTCTCCTGGGTTTACGGCTGCTTTCTTGCGCCCCTGCTCCTGACCCGCCTCCAGATTAAAGTTCCGGCCAGAGTCTATGGCACAAAAACAGGCCATTCAGCCCAACCGGTCTATGCCTGCATTTATGCCTCCTCCCACCCCTTTTCATCTAACCCTATCATAACAGCATAACTTCTATTCCTTTCTCTGTGCTTATCAAGCTTCCCTGAAGTACACCTATGTTATTCGCCTCAACCACTCCATGCAGTAGTAGGTGCCGTTTCTCACCACTCTTTGGGTAAAGAAGTTTCTCCTGAATTCCCTATTGGACGTATTAGTGACTATCTTATATTTATGACCGCTAGTTTTGGACTCCACCAACAAGTGGAAACAGTTTCTTTACCTCTACCCAAACAAACCGTTTCATAATCTTAAAGACCTTTATCATGTCACCCGTCAGCCTTCCTGACAAGTATTGGGTAATGCAAGGCATTTACTTCCCTTAGCAACAAGCATAGTAACAGAGGTTGGGCAATGCAAGGCCCGCCCCTAGCAAGCAGAGAGATACCACATAAACAATGCAAATTCCTCTCGTTGCCATAGCAGGAAACATCCAGTCAGACAGGTTTTGCAGGAATGGAACAAGTTTGAAGTAAACCTTCGTTAAGTAGTGTCAGTGACCTTTAATCATTTTAGGTTATGTAATGTTGAAATGGAGGAGTGACGTGCGACATGCTTACAATCTGAGATCACAGTAATGTATTTACAGCATTGTACTCTACATTCACTTTAACTCTCCTGTTTCCAAACCAATTCAGTCGCGGATAAGCCATGGATTGAAGAAATGCCTTATGAGGCATGAAGCTCACTCCTTCCATCAATAAATCGTAAAAGGTTTCATTTTTAATTCAACAAATAGGTGGGGTTTTTTGATACAAGATCAAATTGAAACGTTGTTTCAAACTGGAATACAGCTTGTACGACTTTTGGATCAATAACAGTCAGTTTATATTCCAATATCAGATCAATAACAGTCAGTGTATATTCCAATATCAGATCAATAACAGTCAGTTTATATTCCAATATCAGATCAATAACAGTCAGTGTATATTCCAATATCAGATCAATAACAGTCAGTGTATATTCCAATATCAGATCAATAACAGTCAGTGTATATTCCAATATCAGATCAATAACAGTCAGTGTATATTCCAGTATCAGATCAATAACAGTCAGTGTATATTCCAATATCAGATCAATAACAGTCAGTGTATATTCCAATATCAGATCAATAACAGTCAGTGTATATTCCAATATCAGATCAATAACAGTCAGTGTATATTCCAATATCAGATCAATAACAGTCAGTGTATATTCCAATATCAGATCAATAACAGTCAGTGTATATTCCAGTATCAGATCAATAACAGTCAGTGTATATTCCAATATCAGATCAATAACAGTCAGTGTATATTCCAATATCAGATCAATAACAGTCAGTGTATATTCCAGTATCAGATCAATAACAGTCAGTGTATATTCCAATATCAGATCAATAACAGTCAGTGTATATTCCAATATCAGATCAATAACAGTCAGTGTATATTCCAATATCAGATCAATAACAGTCAGTGTATATTCCAGTATCTGATCAATAACAGTCAGTGTATATTCCAATATCAGATCAATAACAGTCAGTGTATATTCCAATATCAGATCAATAACAGTCAGTGTATATTCCAATATCAGATCAATAACAGTCAGTGTATATTCCAATATCAGATCAATAACAGTCAGTGTATATTCCAGTATCTGATCAATAACAGTCAGTGTATATTCCAATATCAGATCAATAACAGTCAGTGTATATTCCAGTATCAGATCAATAACAGTCAGTGTATATTCCAATATCAGATCAATAACAGTCAGTGTATATTCCAGTATCAGATCAATAACAGTCAGTGTATATTCCAATATCAGATCAATAACAGTCAGTGTATATTCCAATATCAGATCAATAACAGTCAGTGTATATTCCAATATCAGATCAATAACAGTCAGTGTATATTCCAGTATCTGATCAATAACAGTCAGTGTATATTCCAATATCAGATCAATAACAGCTAGTGTATATTCCAATATCAGATCAATAACAGTCAGTGTATATTCCAATATCAGATCAATAACAGTCAGTGTATATTCCAATATCAGATCAATAACAGTCAGTGTATATTCCAGTATCTGATCAATAACAGTCAGTGTATATTCCAATATCAGATCAATAACAGTCAGTGTATATTCCAGTATCTGATCAATAACAGTCAGTGTATATTCCAATATCAGATCAATAACAGTCAGTGTATATTCCAATATCAGATCAATAACAGTCAGTGTATATTCCAATATCAGATCAATAACAGTCACTGTATATTCCAGTATCAGATCAATAACAGTCAGTGTATATTCCAATATCAGATCAATAAGTCAGTGTATATTCCAAAATCAGATCAATAAGAGTCAGTGTATATTCCAATATCAGATCAATAACAGTCACTGTATATTCCAATATCAGATCAATAACAGTCAGTGTATTTTCCAGTATCTGATCAATAACAGTCAGTGTATATTCCAGTATCAGATCAATAAGTCAGTGTATATTACAGGATCAGATCAATAACAGTCAGTGTATATTCCAATATCAGATCAATAACAGTCAGTGTATATTCCAGTATCAGATCAATAAATGTCAGTGTATATTCCAGTATCAGATCAATAACAGTCAGTGTATATTCCAATGTCAGATCAATAACAGTCAGTGTATATTCCAGTATCAGATCAATAAATGTCAGTGTATATTCCAGTATTAGATCAATATCAGTCAGTGTATATTCCAGTATCTGATCAATAACAGTCAGTGTAATTTCCAGTATCAGATCAATAACAGTCAGTGTATATTTCAGTATCAGATCAATAACAGTCAGTGTATATTCCAGTATCAGATCAATAACAGTCAGTGTATATTCCAGTATTAAATCAATAACAGTCAGTGTAATTTCCAGTATCAGATCAATAACAGTCAGTGTATATTTCAGTATCAGATCAATAACAGTCAGTGTATATTCCAGTATCAGATCAATAACAGTCAGTGTATATTCCAGTATTAAATCAATAACAGTCAGTGTAATTTCCAGTATCAGATCAATAACAGTCAGTGTATATTCCAATATCAGATCAATAACAGTCAGTGTATATTCCAATATCAGATCAATAACAGTCAGTGTATATTTTTTTAAAATTTTTTTATTCATTGATGGGATGTGGGCGTCGCTGGCTGGCTAGGCCTGCATTTAGTGCCCATCCCTAATTGCCCTTGAGAAGGTGGTGGTGAGCCGCCTTCTTGAACCGCTGCAGTCCATATGGTGTAGGTACACCCACAATGCTGTTAGGAAGGGAGTTCCAGGATTTTGGCCCAGCGACAGTGAAGGAATGGCGATACAGGTCCAAGTCAGGATGGTGTGTGGCTTGGAGGGGAACTTGTAGGTGGTGATGTTCCCATGCGTCTGCTGCCCTTGTCCTTCTAAGTGGTAGAGGTCGCAGGTTTGGAAGGTGCTGTTGAAGGAGCTTTGGCGAGTTGCTGCAGTGCGTCTTGTAGATGGTACACACTGCAGCCACAGTGCGCCGGTGGTGGAGGGAGTGAATGTTGAAGGTGGTGGATGGAGTGCCAATCAAGCGGGCTGCTTTATCCTGAATGGTGTCGAGCTTCTTGAGTGTTGTTGGAGCTGCACTCATCCAGGCAAGTGGAGAGTATTCCATCACACTCCTGACTTGTGCCTTGTAGATGGTGGAAAGGCTTTGGGGAGTCAGGAGGTGAGACACTCGCCGCAGAATTCCCAGCCTCTGGCCTGCTCTTGTAGCCACAGTATTTATATGGCTGGTCCAGTTCAGTTTCTGATCTATGGTAACCCCCAGGATGTTGATAGTGGGGGATTCAGTGATGGTAATGCCATTGAATGTCAAGGGGAGATGGTTAGAGTCTCGCTTGTTGGAGATGGTCATTGCCTGGCACTTGTGTGGTGCGAATGTTACTTGCCACTTGTCAGCCCAAGTCTGAATGTTGTCCAGGTCTTGCTGCATATGGACACGGACTGCGTCAGTATCTGACGAGTCTCGAATGGTGCTGAACAGTGTGCAATCATCAGTGAACATCCCCACTTCTGACCTTATGATGGAGGGAAGGTCATTGCTGAAACAGCTGAAGATGGTTGGGCCTAGGACACTGTCCTGAGGAACACCTGCAGTGATGTCATGTGATTGAGATGAATGACCTCCAACAACCACAGCCAACTTCCTTTGTGCTAGGTATGATTCCAACCAATGGAGAGCTTTCCCCTTGATTCCCATTGACTTCAGTTTTGCTAGGGCTCCTTGATGCCACACTCGATCAAATGCTGCCTTGATGTCAAGGGCAGTCACTCTCAGCTCACCTCTTGAGTTCCAGTATCAGATCAATAACAGTCAGTGTATATTCCAGTATCTGATCAATAACAGTCAGTGTATATTCCAATATCAGATCAATAACAGTCAGTGTATATTCCAATATCAGATCAATAACAGTCAGTGTATATTCCAGTGTCAGATCAATAACAGTCAGTGTATATTCCAGTATCAGATCAATAACAGTCAGTGTATATTACAATATCAGATCAATAACAGTCAGTGTATATTCCAACTAGCTGGAGTGCCCGGCGGTGCCGAGGGTTTTTTGAGGACATGTTGTTGTTGGAAGAGAGAGAGAGAGAGACTGGGGGAAGAAGAGAGAGACTGGGGGGGAGAGAGCGACTGGGGGGAAGGGGGGGAGAGAGAGAGAGAGAGACTGGGGGGGGAGAGAGAGACTGGGGGGGAGAGAGCGACTGGGGTGAAGAGAGAAAGAGACTGGGGGAGAGAGAGAGAGAGGGAAAGAGAGAGGGGAGGGAGAGAGAGAGAGAGAGAGAGACTGGGGGGAGAAGAGAGAGATGGGGGGGAAGAGAGAGAGAGAGAGAGACTGCTGGATTTAGTTCAGGATCAGCCTGGAGAGAGAGGGGGGGAAGGAGCGCCTCCTGCCTGGCCCGATGGACCCCTGCGAAGGAAGGAAGGAAGGAAGAAGGCGAGCTCTCCCTCCCTCTCCCACCCCCTCACTCTTTCCCTCCCTCACCCTCTCGCTCTCCCTCCCCCTGTCTCTCCCTGCTTTACTCTCTCTCCCTCCCTCCCCTCTCCTCTCCCTCCCCTCTCCTCTCCCTCCCTGCCCCTCTCCTCACCCTCCCTCCCCTCCTCCCTCCCTCTCCCCCTCCCTCCCCTCTCCCCGCCTCCCCTCTCCCCCTTCCTCCCCCTCCCCCCCTCCCCCTCCTCCCCCTCCCCCCTCCCCTCCCTCCCTCTCCCCTCCTCCCCCTCCCTTCCCCCTCCTCCCTCCCTCCTCCCCTTCCCCCTCCCCTCTCCCACTTCCCCTTCCCCCTCCTCCCTCTTCCCCCTCCTCCCCTTCCCCCCTCCCCCTCCTCCCTCTCCCCCGCTCCCTCTTCCCCCTCCCCTCCTCCCTCTCCCCCGCTCCCTCTTCCCCCCCCCTCCTCCCTCTTCCCCCCCTCCCCCTCCTCCCTCTTCCCCCCTCCCCCTCCTCCCCCTCCCTCTTCCCCCCTCCCCCTCCTCCCCCCTCCCCCTCCTCCCCCCCTCCCTCTTCCCCCTCCCTCTTCCCCCTCCCTCTTACCCTCTCCCCTCCCCAAGCCCTCATCCCCCGCTCCAATCCCTCTTTCCGCCCCGGGGCCCGGGCCTCGGCACCTGGATGAACGCGTTCCCCTGGACGTTTTTCGCGGCCTCGACCGTCACACGGATGCCGTTGGCCGAGGCGAAGACGGTGACCTGGTCGGCTTTCCGTCCCGGGGCCCGGGCCTCGGCACCTGGATGAAAGCGTTCCCCTGGACGCTTTTGGCGGCCTCGGCTGTCACCCGGATGCCGTTGGCCGAGGCGAAGACGGTGACATTGTCGCGGAAATGAACGGCCTTCAGCAGGTTCGACAGGTTCCGGGCGCGCTGGGAATCCACTGAACTCGAGGCCCAGGCTTCCCGCGCTGCTAGGCCGCGGCTCCGCGCATCCACTACAATAAGGAGATTCCTAAACATTAAAGTTCAGGTTTTTAAGCAACCCATAGCTAAGAAGACAACTGCAGAAAAGAACCTAACGGGGTACACACAGAAAGTGGGAAAAATAAATCAATAGTTAGGAATCAAGATGGCGACCACTCACCTCAGCTCAGAAGGATTAGGCCCGCCCACACACGTGATGAAATGCCCCCCATGACGCACCGATTGGTCAACCACCAGGTTAATCCCCTGTACGATTGGTCAACCATCACGTCACTCAAAGCTAATGAGCGGAATGTTGCCTTTTTTTAACCTTTTTTGTATACTGTCCGAACAATTTTTGTCTGACAAAAAAGTAAATATGCCTATTAGACTCCCCTAATGATAAGCTTTCATTTGATATAACATGCGTGCAGGTACGCTCTATGGGCTAGATTTTCAGTATAGGCAGTTTTGGGGCGCTAACTTTAGCGCCCGCCCGAAGTTAGCGCCCGCCCCAAAGTAGCGCCCCGTTGCCGGAAATTCAGTGGCTTCGCCCTAAGAGGTTGGTGGAGCGCTAAAAGAGGCGTTCCACTACTCTCTTTAGGCGCTAAGCCGGCGGTCCAGAGGGATAGCGCCCAGGCGGGGCGCAGCACGGGTGCGGTCATTTTTGCACTGACAGCAGACCCCGTGGTGCCGACCAGCTCTTAAAGGGGGAAGGGACGAATTGGTCTGCTGCCACGCCCTGCACACTGCAGCCTTGCAAAGAGGCCTCAACACTACTGCTCAGCCCCAGGGAGTCATGGCAACGCCAGAGAAGGCCCGTCAGCGTGCCCTGCGCTTCTCAGAGGGTGATCTGGACATAATGGTCACAGCTCTGGAGGTGAGGCGCAAGATCTTGTTTCCAGAGAGTGGGAGGAATCCAACCCACCACGACTACACCAAAGCCTGGAAGCAGATCGCCCAGAGGGTGACGTTCACCGGCGAGGCCCCCAGGACCCACAAACAATGCCGTAAGAAATACAACGATCTGACCAGGATTGTGAGGGTGAGTAGCCTTTCCAGTCTCCTCCTCATTCTTGCATGTACACCTGACATGATGGGCAAAGGGACCTGAAAGTCCTATTGGCCAGCCCTCAGCCAGCAGCATTGGGACAGTCATGAGCATCAAATGGCCATTCGGCACTCTACACTTTGGCCAAGCTATTCCACCATGGGAGGCAGTACACACTACATCAGGGCTTCACTCTGTCCAAGCTATTCCACCATGGGAGGCAGTGCACACTACATCAGGGCTTCACTCTGTCCAAGCTATTCCACCATGGGAGGCAGTGCACACTACATCAGGGCTTCACTGCGCACTTACAGCCCGTCCTTTCTCTTGCAGGCTAAAGTAGCGTTTAATCGCCAGGCCCGTGCCAGGGGTGGCCGCGCCAAGCTGCAGAAGCTCACTCGGCTGGAGGAGCGCGTGTGTGTGCTCATGGGAGCCCGTGTGATTGTCCCCACAGCGTGCGGTGTATCCGACCCTCCACTGCCCGGCAATGGTAAGGACCTCGCCTTTTGGCCCTCTCGCGTCGCACTGGCCCATCCGAGCTACCTCCTTTGCCACTGTCCCACCAATGCGCTGAATCCCACCAGTCCTAACTCCCTCGCTGACGCCGTCTCCTCACTCTGAAGCTACTCTTGTGCATTCCTGCTTTCAGCTGGTGACGACCAGGACCCTGAGGCTGCCAGTGACAGCACCTCCAACCAGGAGGAGGAGGAGGAGCAAGCCGGACCTTCGGGGGAACAGTCACGTCCCGCAGGAGAGGAGGAAATGCTTGACACCTCCTCACTGGACGAGTGCCTGGAGGAACTGTCGCAGGGCAATGCAGCTTCTGGGACCAGTGGCGTCCAGCCACCCAGCAGCCGTGCGCGTGGCCCGCGGCCTTCCCCCCGATCAGAGGGGAGTGCTGCTGCTCGGCACACTCGCCGTCACCAACGCGGCAAGGGTCCCCTAGTTCGGCCCCCTCCTCCCCAGCGGGAGAGTCGCGACTCCAGTCCGGACACCTTCACTTCGGAGGAGGTGCGGAAGCTCGATCAGATGGCCGACGACTCGGACCGGCGCCACACGGAGCTCATGAGCGTGGTGGGGCGCATGCCTGAGGCCATCGAGTCGCTGGCGACCAGTGTGCGCGAGTTCGGGGCAGCAACTGCCGCGACTGGCCGCATGCTAACTGATGCCATCAAGACCCTGGCGGATGTGATGCGCGCGCACACCAGGACCACAGGGCCACTCACTGCTGCCACACGCGCTGTCTCAGGCAGGCATCGCCAGGGCAGGCGCCGCGCTGGACCATCCCAGCAAGCCGGCCGTCGGCTGATTGCTGCGGATCCTGCAGTGCGGGCCCGGCCGAGTGCCACCGCGCCACAGCACCAGCCAGCGCATCCCAGACGCCAGCTGGCCCACATTGCGCCATCCGTCGCCGCCATTCCCCCTCTGGGGCGTCAAGGGCAAGCGGCTGCAGCTGATGGTGGCCAGGCTCAGGTGCGCCACTCAGGAGACGGCCCCTCGAGGCCCAAACGCCGTGTAGGCCGCCCCCCAGCGGCATCTGGCGGAAGGGCATCTGAGCCTCAGGCGCCTTCCCCCAGCCTCGCAGCAGCCACTGGGCAGAGCTTGCGAAGGAGCAGCAGGCAGGGCAGGGGAGGCAAAATGCTGGCCAAGGTCTCGCCCTCGCGGGCCACTCAGTAGAGGGTGTGGCCAGCTTTCCTTTAATATGGCGGTGGCCATCTTTATTTTGCCCATGGTTGTGCTTTTGGAGGGCTTTTTTTTTGCGTTAGGCCGACGTTGAGGCCCGGTTTCAATAAAGGTGGAGTGGCTCCTCCCCAGTTTGTGGGAGTGAGTCGTTTGTTGGGCTTTTTGTGGGGCCCGTTTATTGTTTTTGGGGATTCATGTGGGAAGGGCTTTTCATTTTTGTTTAATAAAAAATTATCTTTATTCATGCAGTCTCCATGGTTGTTCTTCTTAGTGTTTGTTGGCTTCGCCGGCTGAGGGCTTGCGGAGCGGCTGCATTCATCTTCCCTCATGGCCCCTGGCCATTCCCTGACAGGGGGCTTAGAAGTACCGTGTAATAAGGTGGCGTCGTGCGGCCCTTGGCCCTGGTCGCTCCCTCCTGGGAACGTACTCCTGCTCCTCCTCCTCCTCCTCCTCATGCTCCTCCTGCTCCTCCTCCTGAGGTGCTGGTCCAATGTCAGGTGGCAGTGCCTGAGTCCTGCGGATAGCCAGGTTGTGTAGCATGCAGCAAACCACCACAAATTGGGAGACCCGGTCCGGCGAATACTGGAGAGCTCCTCCGGAGCGATCAAGGCAGCGGAACCGCTGCTTGAGGACCCCAATAGTTAGCTCGATGATGTTGCGGGTGGTTTGATGGCTCTCGTTGTAGGCCTCTTCAGCAGCGGTCCTGGGCGCGCGGAGCGGGGTCATGAGCCAGTTGCACAAAGGATAGCCTTTGTCCCCGAGTAGCCATCCTCTTGGGGGAGGCTGTGCCTGGAACATGTCATGCACAGTACTCTGCCGCAGGATAAAGGCATCGTGGCTGCTGCCTGGGAAGCTGGCATTGACTGCCATGATGCGCTGCTTGTGGTCACAGACCAGCTGCACATTCAGAGAATGGTAGCCCTTCCTGTTGCGATACTGCTCGCCATGCTCCAGAGGGGCCCGCAAAGCCACATGCGTACAGTCAATGGCGCCCTGCACCAAGGGGAATTCCCCGAGTCTGGAAAATCCCAATGCGCGCTGATGCTGGCTCTCCAGGGCCATGGGGAAGGAGATGAATTGGCTTCTCCTTCTGAACAGTGCTTCGGTCACCTGGCGGATGCAGCGATGCGCGCCGTACTGGGAGATGTTTGCTATGTCCCCAGCAGCGTATTGGAAGGAGCCGGTGGCATAGAAGTTCAATGCCACTGTCACCTTCACTTCCACCGACAGAGACGTCCTGCACCTGAGCTTTGGCCGCAGATCTCGGCGAAGCAGGTGGCAGATCTCTGCAATCACCCCCTTTCGGAATCGGAGCCTTTTAACACATCGCGCGGCACTCATGTTTAGGTAGGAGCGCTGCTGGCGGTATAGCCTGACTGGGTAAGGCCTACGTGGCCGACGCCTGTAGCCCCCTCTGCCTCTAGCCAGGGCTGCCCCTCTCACAATGCGTCTGCGAGCCCTACGGACATGGAGCTGCAGCTCCGCGTTGGCACCCCATGCAACCCCCATCAAATCCTGGCAAACACTCTAATTTCCAAATGGCCACTTGCAGCGCTGTTGCCTGAGTCCAAAAATACCTGGCTCTTGCTGCTTGAAACCAGTTAGCTATCCTCCTTGTTGTGTCTCCAGAAATGCGTTGCACAAGACTGTTTTCTGAAAAAAGGATGGCCTTTATACTGGAGAGGACGTTCCCATTAATTAGCGCCCCCCGGGGCCCGCGCTGGTTGTGTTGCGTTCCTTTTTCCAAACGCTCCGGCCGCCCGCCGCACAATGGGGCGGTCCGACTGAAGTTTGCAATCGGGGCGGCCAAAGGGCGTTGCACGAGGATGTGACGTCATTTTCTGCGCGCGCATCCGGGCGGGCGCTAAACTTTGCGCCGGCGCTAACGGGCAACTTAATTTGGGGCGGGGCGCAAACTGCGCTGCGCCCGGGCGCTACACGCATAGCGCCCGGAAATCACTTCTCTTAAGGCGCTAACTGCTGGCGCAAGCAACTGAAAATCTAGCCCTATAACTTTTGAGTGTATAGCAGACAGACAGACAGACAACCAGACAAACAGAGAGACAAACAGAGAGACAAACAGACAAACCGCTTTATATATATAGATATCAGATCAATAACAGTCAGTGTATATTCCAATATTAGATCAATAACAGTCAGTGTATATTCCAGTATCAGATCAATAACAGTCAGTGTATATTCCAATATCAGATCAATAACAGTCAGTGTATATTCCAGTATCAGATCAATAACAGTCAGTGTATATTCCAGTATCAGATCAATAACAGTCAGTGTATATTCCAGTATCAGATCAATAACAGTCAGTGTATATTCCAGTATCAGACCAATAACAGTCAGTGTATATTCCAATATCAGATCAATAACAGTCAGTGTATATTCCAATATTAGATCAATAACAGTCAGTGTATATTCCAGTATCAGATCAATAACAGTCAGTGTATATTCCAATATCAGATCAATGACAGTCAGTGTATATTCCAGTATCAGATCAATAACAGTCAGTGTATATTCCAGTATCAGATCAATAACAGTCAGTGTGTATTCCAGTATCAGATCAATAACAGTCAGTGTATATTCCAGTATCAGATCAATAACAGTCAGTGTATATTCCAGTATCTGATCAATAACAGTCAGTGTATATTCCAATATCAGATCAATAACAGTCAGTGTATATTCCAGTATCTGATCAATAACAGTCAGTGTACATTCCAGTATCAGATCAATAACAGTCAGTGCATATTCCAATATCAGATCAATAACAGTCAGTGTATATTGCAATGTTAGATCAATAACAGTCAGTGTATATTCCAGTATCTAATCAATAACAGTTAGTGTATATTCCCCTATCAGATCAATAACAGTCAGTGTGTATTCCAATATCAGATCAATAACAGTCAGTGTATATTCCAGTATCAGATCAATAACAGTCAGTGTATATTCCCCTTTCAGATCAATAACAGTCAGTGTATATTCCAGTATCTGATCAATAACAGTCAGTGTATATTCCAATATCAGATCAATAACAGTCAGTGTATATTCCAGTATGAGATCAATAACAGTCAGTGTATATTCCAGCATCAGATCAATAACAGTCAGTGTATATTCCCCAATCAGATCAATAACAGTCAGTGCATATTCCAATATCAGATCAATAACAGTCAGTGTATATTCCAATATCAGATCAGTAACAGTCAGTGTATATTCCCCTTTCAGATCAATAACAGTCAGTGTATATTCCAGTATGAGATCAATAACAGTCAGTGTATATTCCAGTATCAGATCAATAACAGTCAGTGTATATCCCCCTTTCAGATCAATAACAGTCAGTGTATATTCCAACATCAGATCAATAACAGTCAGTGTATATTCCAATATCAGATCAATAACAGTCAGTGTATATTCCAGTATCAGATCAATAAGAGTTAGTGTATATTCCAGTATCAGATCAATAACAGTCAGTTTATATTCCAGTATCAGATCAATAACAGTCAGTTTATATTCCAGTATCAGATCAATAACAGTTAGTGTATATTCCAGTATCAGATCAATAACAGTCAGTTTATATTCCAGTATCAGATCAATAACAGTCAGTGTATATTCCAATATCAGATCAATAACAGTCAGTGTATATTCCAATATCAGATCAATAACAGTCAGTGTATATTCCAGTATCAGATCAATAACAGTCAGTTTATATTCCAGTATCAGATCAATAACAGTTAGTGTATATTCCAGTATCAGATCAATAACAGTCAGTTTATATTCCAGTATCAGATCAATAACAGTTAGTGTATATTCCAGTATCAGATCAATAACAGTCAGTGTATATTCCAGTATCAGATCAATAACAGTCAGTGTATATTCCAGTATCTGATCAATAACAGTCAGTGTATATTCCAATGTCAGACCAATAACAGTCAGTGTATATTCCAATATCAGATCAATAACAGTCAGTGTATATTCCAGTATCAGATCAATAACAGTCAGTTTATATTCCAGTATCAGATCAATAACAGTCAGTTTATATTCCAGTATCAGATCAATAACAGTTAGTGTATATTCCAGTACCAGATCAATAACAGTCAGTGTATATTCCAGTATCTGATCAATAACAGTCAGTGTATATTCCAATATCAGATCAATAACAGTCAGTGTATATTCCAGTATCAGATCAATAACAGTCAGTGTATATTCCAATATCAGATCAATAACAGTCAGTTTATATTCCAGTATCAGATCAATAACAGTCAGTGTATATTCCAGTATCAGATCAATAACAGTCAGTGTATATTCCAGTATCAGATCAATAACAGTCAGTGTATATTCCAATATCCGATCAATAACAGTCAGTGTATATTCCAGTATCAGATCAATAACAGTCAGTGTATATACCAATATCAGATCAATAACAGTCAGTGTATATTCCAATATCAGATCAATAACAGTCAGTTTATATTCCAGTATCAGATCAATAACAGTCAGTTTATATTCCAGTATCAGATCAATAACAGTCAGTGTATATTCCAGTATCAGATCAATAACAGTTAGTGTATATTCCAGTATCAGATCAATAACAGTCAGGGCTAGATTTTCAGTATAGCCAGTTTTGGGGCGCTAACCTTAGCGCCCGCCCGAAGTTAGCGCCCGCCCCAAAGTAGCGCCCCGTTGCCGGGAATTCAGTGGCTTCACCCTAAGAGGTTGGTGGAGTGCTAAAAGAGGCGTTCCACTACTATCTTTAGGCGCTAAGCCGGCGGTCCAGAGGGATAGCGCCCAGGCGGGGCACAGCGCGGGTGCGGTCATTTTTGGACTGACAGCAGACCCCGTGGCGCCGACCAGCTCTTAAAGGGGGAAGGGACGAATTGGTCTGCTGCCACGCTCTGCACTCTGCAGCCTTGCAAAGAGGCCTCAACACTGCTGCTCAGCCCCAGGGAGTCATGGCAACGCCAGAGAAGGCCCGTCAGCCTGCCCTGCGCTTCTCAGAGGGTGATCTGGACATAATGGTCACAGCTCTGGAGGTGAGGCGCAAGATCTTGTTCCCAGAGAGTGGGAGGAATCCAACCCACCACGACTACACCAAAGCCTGGAAGCAGATCGCCCAGAGGGTGACGTTCACCGGCGATGCCCCCAGGACCCACAAACAATGTCGTAAAAAATACAGCGACCTGACCAGGATTGTCAAGGTGAGTAGCCTTTCCAGTCTCCTCCTCATTCTTGCAAGTACACCTGACATGATGGGCAAAGGGAGCTGAAAGTCCTATTGGCCAGCCCTCAGCCAGCAGCATTGGGACAGTCATGAGCATCAAATGGCCATTCGGCACTCTACACTTTGGCCAAGCTATTCCACCATGGGAGGCTGTGCACACTACAGCAGGGCTTCACTCTGGCCAAGCTATTCCAACATGGGAGGCAGTGCACACTACATCAGGGCTTCACTCTGGCCAAGCTATTCCACCATGGGAGGCAGTGCACACTACATCAGGGCTACACTGCGCACTTACAGCCCGTCCTTTCTCTTGCAGGCAAAAGTAGCCTTTAATCGCCAGGCCCGTGCTAGGGGTGGCCGCGCCAAGCTGCAGAAGCTCACTCGGCTGGAGGAGCGCGTGTGTGTGCTCATGGGAGCCCGTGTGATTGTCCCCACAGCGTGCGGTGTATCCGACACTCCACTGCCCGGCAATGGTAAGGACCTCGCCTTTTGGACCTCTCGCGTCCCACTGGCCCATCCGAGCTACCTCCTTTGCCACTGTCCCACAAATGCGCTGAATGCCACCAGTCCTAACTCCCTCGCTGACGCCGTCTCCTCACTCTGAAGCTACTCTTGTGCATTCCTGCTTTCAGCTGGTGACGACCAGGACCCTGAAGCTGCCAGTGACAGCACCTCCGAGCAGGAGGAGGAGGAGGAGCAAGCCGGACCATCGGGGGAACAGTCACGTCCCGCAGGAGAGGAGGAAATGCTTGACACCTCCTCACTGGACGAGTGCCTGGAGGAACTGTCGCAGGGCAATGTAGCTTCTGGGACCAGTGGCGTCCAGCCACCCAGGAGCTGTGCGCATGGCCCGCGGCTTTCCCCCCAAAGGGGGGAAGGATCAGAGGGGAGTGCTGCTGATCGGCACACTCTCCGCCACCAACGTGGCAAGGGTCCCTTAGTTCGGCCCCCTCCTCCCCAGCGGGAGAGTCGCGACTCCAGTCCGGACACCTTCACCTCGGAGGAGGTGCGGAAGCTGGATAAGATGGCCGAGGATTCGGACCGGCGCCACACGGAGCTCATGAGCGTGGTGGGGCGCATGCCTGAGGCCATCGAGTCGCTGGCGACCAGTGTGCGCGAGTTCGGGGCAGCAACTGCCGTGAGTGGCCGCATGCTGACTGATGCCGTCAAGACCCTGGCGGATGTGATGCGCGCGCACACCAGGACAACAGAGGCACTCACTGCTGCCACACGCGCTGTCTCAGGCAGGCATCACCAGGGCAGCAGCCGCGCTGGACCATCCCAGCAAGCCGCGCCTCGGCTGATTGTTGCGGATCCTGCAGTGTGGGCCCAGCCGAGTGCCACCGTGCCACAGCACCAGCCAGCGCATCCCAGAAGCCAGCCGGCCCACATTGCACCATCCGTCACCGCCATTCCCCCACTGGTGCATCAAGGGCAAGCGGCTGCAGCTGATGGTGGTCAGGCTCAGGTGCGCCACTCAGCAGACGGCCCCTCGAGGCCCAAACGCCGTGTAGGCCGCCCCCCAGTGGCATCTGGCAGAAGGGCATCTGAGCCTCAGGCACCTTCCCCCAGCCTCGCAGCAGCCACTGGGCAGAGCTTGCGAAGGAGCAGCAGGCCGGGCAGGGGAGGCAAAAGGCTGGGCAAGGTCTCGCCCTCGCGGGCCACTCAGTAGAGGGTGTGGCCAGCTTTCCTTTTATATGGTGGTGGCCATCTTTATTTTGCCCATGGTTGTGTTGTTGTAGGGCTTATTTTTTGCGTTAGGCCGACGTTGAGGCCCGGTTTGAAGAAAGGTGGAGTGACTCCTCCCCAGTTTGTGGGAGTGAGTCGTTTGTTGGGCTTTTTGTGGGGCCCGTTTATTGTTTTTGGGGATTCATGTAGGAAGGGCTTTTCATTTTAGTGTAATAAAAAATTATCTTTATTCATGCAGTCTCCATGGTTGTTCTTCTTAGTGTTTGTTGGATTCGCCGGCTGAGGGCTTGCGGAGCGGCTGCATTCATCTTCCCTCATGGCCCCTGGCCATTCCCTGACAGGGGGCTTAGAAGTACCGTGTAATAAGGTGGCGTCGTGCGGCCCTTGGCACTGGTCGCTCCCTCCTGGGAACGTACTCCTGCTCCTCTTCCTCCTCCTCCTCCTCCTCATGCTCCTCCTGCTCCTCCTCCTGAGGTGCTGGTCCAACGTCAGGTGGCAGTGCCTGAGTCCTGCGGATAGCCAGGTTGTGTAGCATGCAGCAAACCACCACAAATTGGGAGACCCGGTCCGGCGAATACTGGAGATATTTTCCGGAGCGATCAAGGCAGCGGAACCGCTGCTGGAGGACTCCAATAGTTAGCTCGATGATGTTGCGGGTGGTTTGATGGCTCTCGTTGTAGGCCTCTTCAGCAGCGGTCCTGGGCGCGCGGAGCGGGGTCATGAGCCAGGTGCACAAAGGATAGCCTTTGTCCCCGATGAGCCATCCTCTTGGGGGAGGCTGTGCCTGGAACATGTCATGCACAGTACTCTGCCGCAGGATAAAGGCATCGTGGCTGCTGCCTGGGAAGCTGGCATTGACTGCCATGATGCGCTGCTTGTGGTCACATACCAGCTGCACATTCAGAGAATGGTAGCCCTTCCTGTTGCGATACTGCTCGCCATGCTGCAGAGGGGCCCGCAAAGCCACATGCGTACAGTCAATGGTGCCCTGCACCAAGGGGAATTCCCCGAGTCTGGCAAATCCCAATGCGCGCTGATGCTGGCTCTCGAGGGCCATGGGGAAGGAGATGAATTGGCTTCTCCTTCTGATCAGTGCTTCGGTCACGTGGCGGATGCAGCGATGCGCGCCATACTGGGAGATGTTTGCTATGTCCCCAGCAGCGTATTGGAAGGAGCCGGTGGCATAGAAGTTCAATGCCACCGTCACCTTAACTTCCACCGACAGAGGCGTCCTGCACCTGAGCTTTGGCCGCAGATCTCGGCGAAGCAGGTGGCAGATCTCTGCAATCACCTCCTTTCGGAATCGGACCCTTCTAACACATCGCGCGGCACTCATGTTTAGGTAGGAGCGCTGCTGGCGGTATAGCCTGACTGGGTAAGGCCTACGTGGCCGACGCCTGTAGCCCCCTCTGCCTCTAGCCAGGGCTGCCCCTCTCACAATGCGTCTGCGAGCCCTACGGACATGGCGCTGCAGCTGCGCGTTGGCACCCCATGCAGCCCCCATCAAATCCTGGCAAACAGTCTAATTTCCAAATGGCCACTTGCAGCGCTATTGCCTGAGTCCAAAAATACCTGGCTCTTGCTGCTTGAAACCAGTTAGCTATCCTCCTTGTTGTGTCTCCAGAAATGCGTTGCACAAGACTGTTTTCTGAAAAAAGGATGGCCTTTATACTGGAGAGGACGTTCCCTTTAATTAGCGCCCCCCGGGGCCCGCGCTGGTTGTGTTGCGTTCCTTTTTCCAAACGCTCCGGCCGCCCGCCGCACAATGGGGCGGTCCGACTGAAGTTTGCAATCGGGGTGGCCAAAGGGCGTTGCACGAGGATGTGACGTCATTTTCTGCGCGCGCATCCGGGCGCGCACTAAACTTTGCGTCGGCGCTAACGGGCAACTTAATTTGGGGCGGGGCGCAAACTGCGCTGCGCCCGGGCGCTACACGCATAGCGCCCGGAAATCACTTCTCTTAAGGCGCTAACTGCTGGCGCAAGCGACTGAAAATCTAGCCCTCAGTGTATATTCCAGTATCAGATCAATAACAGTCAGTGTATATTCCAGTATCAGATCAATAACAGTCAGTGTATATTCCAATATCAGATCAATAACAGTCAGTGTATATTCCAATATCAGATCAATAACAGTCAGTGCATATTCCAATGTCAGATCAATAACAGTCAGTGTATATTCCAGTATGAGATCAATAACAGTCAGTTTATATTCCAGTATCAGATCAATAACAGTAAGTGTATATTCCAGTATCAGATCAATAACAGTCAGTTTATATTCCAGTATCAGATCAATAACAGTTAGTGTATATTCCAATACCAGATCAATAACAGTCAGTGTATATTCCAGTATCTGATCAATGACAGTCAGTGTATATTCCAATATCAGATCAATAACAGTCAGTGTATATTCCAATATCAGATCAATAACAGTCAGTGTATATTCCAGTATCAGATCAATAACAGTCAGTGTATATTCCAATATCAGATCAATAACAGTCAGTTTATATTCCAGTATCAGATCAATAACAGTCAGTGTATATTCCAGTATCAGATCAATAACAGTCAGTGTATATTCCAGTATCAGATCAATAACAGTCAGTGTATATTCCAATATCAGATCAATAACAGTCAGTGTATATTCCAGTATCAGATCAATAACAGTCAGTTCATATTCCAGTATCAGATCAATAACAGTTAGTGTGTATTCCAGTATCAGATCAATAACAGTCAGTGTATATTCCAGTATCTGATCAATAACAGTCAGTGTATATTCCAATATCAGATCAATAACAGTCAGTGTATATTCCAGTATGAGATCAATAACAGTCAGTGTATATTCCAGTATCAGATCAATAACAGTCAGTGTATATTCCAGTATGAGATCAATAACAGTCAGTGTATATTCCAGTATCAGATCAATAACAGTCAGTGTATATTCCAGTATCAGATCAATAACAGTCAGTGTATATTCCAGTATCTGATCAATAACAGTCAGTGTATATTCCAATATCAGATCAATAACAGTCAGTGTATATTCCAGTATGAGATCAATAACAGTCAGTGTATATTCCAGTATCAGATCAATAAGAGTTAGTGTATATTCCAGTATCAGATCAATAACAGTTAGTGTATATTCCAGTATCAGATCAATAACAGTCAGTTTATATTCCAGTATCAGATCAATAACAGTTAGTGTATATTCCAGTATCAGATCAATAACAGTCAGTGTATATTCCAGTATCTGATCAATAACAGTCAGTGTATATTCCAATATCAGATCAATAACAGTCAGTGTATATTCCAATATCAGATCAATAACAGTCAGTGTATATTCCAGTATCAGATCAATAACAGTCAGTGTATATTCCAATATCAGATCAATAACAGTCAGTGTATATTCCAGTATCAGATCAATAACAGTCAGTTTATATTCCAGTATCAGATCAATAACAGTTAGTGTATATTCCAGTATCAGATCAATAACAGTCAGTTTATATTCCAGTATCAGATCAATAACAGTTAGTGTATATTCCAGTATCAGATCAATAACAGTCAGTGTATATTCCAGTATCAGATCAATAACAGTCAGTGTATATTCCAGTATCTGATCAATAACAGTCAGTGTATATTCCAATGTCAGACCAATAACAGTCAGTGTATATTCCAATATCAGATCAATAACAGTCAGTGTATATTCCAGTATCAGATCAATAACAGTCAGTTTATATTCCAGTATCAGATCAATAACAGTCAGTTTATATTCCAGTATCAGATCAATAACAGTTAGTGTATATTCCAGTACCAGATCAATAACAGTCAGTGTATATTCCAGTATCTGATCAATAACAGTCAGTGTATATTCCAATATCAGATCAATAACAGTCAGTGTATATTCCAATATCAGATCAATAACAGTCAGTGTATATTCCAGTATCAGATCAATAACAGTCAGTGTATATTCCAATATCAGATCAATAACAGTCAGTTTATATTCCAGTATCAGATCAATAACAGTCAGTGTATATTCCAGTATCAGATCAATAACAGTCAGTGTATATTCCAGTATCAGATCAATAACAGTCAGTGTATATTCCAATATCCGATCAATAACAGTCAGTGTATATTCCAGTATCAGATCAATAACAGTCAGTGTATATACCAATATCAGATCAATAACAGTCAGTGTATATTCCAATATCAGATCAATAACAGTCAGTTTATATTCCAGTATCAGATCAATAACAGTCAGTTTATATTCCAGTATCAGATCAATAACAGTCAGTGTATATTCCAGTATCAGATCAATAACAGTTAGTGTATATTCCAGTATCAGATCAATAACAGTCAGTGTATATTCCAGTATCAGATCAATAACAGTCAGTGTATATTCCAGTATCAGATCAATAACAGTCAGTGTATATTCCAATATCAGATCAATAACAGTCAGTGTATATTCCAATATCAGATCAATAACAGTCAGTGCATATTCCAATGTCAGATCAATAACAGTCAGTGTATATTCCAATATCAGATCAATAACAGTCAGTGCATATTCCAATGTCAGATCAATAACAGTCAGTGTATATTCCAATATCAGATCAATAACAGTCAGTGTATATTCCAGTATCAGATCAATAACAGTCAGTGTATATTCCAATATCAGATCAATAACAGTCAGTGTATATTCCAGTATCAGATCAATAACAGTCAGTTTATATTCCAGTATCAGATCAATAACAGTTAGTGTATATTCCAGTATCAGATCAATAACAGTCAGTTTATATTCCAGTATCAGATCAATAACAGTCAGTGTATATTCCAGTATCAGATCAATAACAGTCAGTTTATATTCCAGTATCAGATCAATAACAGTTAGTGTATATTCCAGTATCAGATCAATAACAGTCAGTTTATATTCCAGTATCAGATCAATAACAGTTAGTGTCTATTCCAGTATCAGATCAATAACAGTCAGTGTATATTCCAGTATCAGATCAATAACAGTCAGTGTATATTCCAGTATCTGATCAATAACAGTCAGTGTATATTCCAATGTCAGACCAATAACAGTCAGTGTATATTCCAATATCAGATCAATAACAGTCAGTGTATATTCCAGTATCAGATCAATAACAGTCAGTTTATATTCCAGTATCAGATCAATAACAGTCAGTTTATATTCCAGTATCAGATCAATAACAGTTAGTGTATATTCCAGTATCAGATCAATAACAGTCAGTTTATATTCCAGTATCAGATCAATAACAGTTAGTGTATATTCCAATACCAGATCAATAACAGTCAGTGGGCTAGATTTTCAGTATAGGCAGTTTTGGGGCGCTAACCTTAGCGCCCGCCCGAAGTTAGCGCCCGCCCCAAAGTAGCGCCCCGTTGCCGGGAATTCAGTGGCTTCGCCCTAAGAGGTTGGTGGAGCGCTAAAAGAGGCGTTCCACTACTCTCTTTAGGCGCTAAGCCGGCGGTCCAGAGGGATAGCGCCCAGGCGGGGCGCAGCACGGGTGCGGTCATTTTTGCACTGACAGCAGACCCCGTGGTGCCGACCAGCTCTTAAAGGGGGAAGGGACGAATTGGTCTGCTGCCACGCCCTGCACACTGCAGCCTTGCAAAGAGGCCTCAACACTACTGCTCAGCCCCAGGGAGTCATGGCAACGCCAGAGAAGGCCCGTCAGCGTGCCCTGCGCTTCTCAGAGGGTGATCTGGACATCATGCTCACAGCTCTGGAGGTGAGGCGCAAGATCTTGTTTCCAGACAGTGGGAGGAATCCAACCCACCACGACTACACCAAAGCCTGGAAGCAGATCGCCCAGAGGGTGACGTTCACCGGCGAGGCCCCCAGGACCCACACACAATGCCGTAAGAAGTACAACGATCTGACCAGGATTGTGAGGGTGAGTAGCCTTTCCAGTCTCCTCCTCATTCTTGCATGTACACCTGACATGATGGGCAAAGGGACCTGAAAGTCCTTTTGGCCAGCCCTCAGCCAGCAGCATTGGGACAGTCATGAGCATCAAATGGCCATTTGGCACTCTACACTTTGGCCAAGCTATTCCACCATGGGAGGCAGTGCACACTACATCAGGGCTTCACTCTGTCCAAGCTATTCCACCATGGGAGGCAGTGCACACTACATCAGGGCTTCACTGCGCACTTACAGCCCGTCCTTTCTCTTGCAGGCTAAAGTAGCGTTTAATCGCCAGGCCCGTGCCAGGGGTGGCCGCGCCAAGCTGCAGAAGCTCACTCGGCTGGAGGAGCGCGTGTGTGTGCTCATGGGAGCACGTGTGATTGTCCCCACAGCGTGCGGTGTATCCGACCCTCCACTGCCCGGCAATGGTAAGGACCTCGCCTTTTGGCCCTCTCGCGTTGCACTGGCCCATCCGAGCTACCTCCTTTGCCACTGTCCCACCAATGCGCTGAATCCCACCAGTCCTAACTCCCTCGCTGACGCCGTCTCCTCACTCTGAAGCTACTCTTGTGCATTCCTGCTTTCAGCTGGTGACGACCAGGACCCTGAGGCTGCCAGTGACAGCACCTCCAACCAGGAGGAGGAGGAGGAGCAAGCCGGACCTTCGGGGGAACAGTCACGTCCCGCAGGAGAGGAGGAAATGCTCGACACCTCCTCACTGGACGAGTGCCTGGAGGAACTGTCGCAGGGCAATGCAGCTTCTGGGACCAGTGGCGTCCAGCCACCCAGCAGCCGTGCGCGTGGCCCGCGGCCTTCCCCCCAAAGGGGGGAAGGATCAGAGGGGAGTGCTGCTGCTCGGCACACTCGCCGTCACCAACGCGGCAAGGGTCCCCTAGTTCGGCCCCCTCCTCCCCAGCGGGAGAGTCGCGACTCCAGTCCGGACACCTTCACTTCGGAGGAGGTGCGGAAGCTCGATCAGATGGCCGACGACTCGGACCGGCGCCACACGGAGCTCATGAGCGTGGTGGGGCGCATGCCTGAGGCCATCGAGTCGCTGGCGACCAGTGTGCGCGAGTTCGGGGCAGCAACTGCCGCGACTGGCCGCATGCTAACTGATGCCGTCAAGACCCTGGCGGATGTGATGCACGCGCACACCAGGACCACAGGGCCACTCACTGCTGCCACACGCGCTGTCTCAGGCAGGCATCGCCAGGGCAGGCGCCGCGCTGGACCATCCCAGCAAGCCGGCCGTCGGCTGATTGCTGCGGATCCTGCAGTGCGGGCCCGGCCGAGTGCCACCGCGCCACAGCACCAGCCAGCGCATCCCAGACGCCAGCTGGCCCACATTGCACCATCCGTCGCCGCCATTCCCCCTCTGGGGCGTCAAGGGCAAGCGGCTGCAGCTGATGGTGGCCAGGCTCAGGCGCGCCACTCAGGAGACGGCCCCTCGAGGCCCAAACGCCGTGTAGGCCGCCCCCCAGCGGCATCTGGCGGAAGGGCATCTGAGCCTCAGGCGCCTTCCCCCAGCCTCGCAGCAGCCACTGGGCAGAGCTTGCGAAGGAGCAGCAGGCAGGGCAGGGGAGGCAAAATGCTGGCCAAGGTCTCGCCCTCGCGGGCCACTCAGTAGAGGGTGTGGCCAGCTTTCCTTTAATATGGCGGTGGCCATCTTTATTTTGCCCATGGTTGTGCTTTTGGAGGGCTTTTTTTTTGCGTTAGGCCGACGTTGAGGCCCGGTTTCAATAAAGGTGGAGTGGCTCCTCCCCAGTTTGTGGGAGTGAGTCATTTGTTGGGCTTTTTGTGGGGCCCGTTTATTGTTTTTGGGGATTCATGTGGGAAGGGCTTTTCATTTTTGTTTAATAAAAAATTATCTTTATTCATGCAGTCTCCATGGTTGTTCTTCTTAGTGTTTGTTGGCTTCGCCGGCTGAGGGCTTGCGGAGCGGCTGCATTCATCTTCCCTCATGGCCCCTGGCCATTCCCTGACAGGGGGCTTAGAAGTACCGTGTAATAAGGTGGCGTCGTGCGGCCCTTGGCCCTGGTCGCTCCCTCCTGGGAATGTACTCCTGCTCCTCCTCCTCCTCCTCCTCCTCCTCCTCATGCTCCTCCTGCTCCTCCTCCTGAGGTGCTGGTCCAACGTCAGGTGGCAGTGCCTGAGTCCTGCGGATAGCCAGGTTGTGTAGCATGCAGCAAACCACCACAAATTGGGAGACCCGGTCCGGCGAATACTGGAGAGCTCCTCCGGAGCGATCAAGGCAGCGGAACCGCTGCTTGAGGACCCCAATAGTTAGCTCGATGATGTTGCGGGTGGTTTGATGGCTCTCGTTGTAGGCCTCTTCAGCAGCGGTCCTGGGCGCGCGGAGCGGGGTCATGAGCCAGGTGCACAAAGGATAGCCTTTGTCCCCGAGTAGCCATCCTCTTGGGGGAGGCTGTGCCTGGAACATGTCATGCACAGTACTCTGCCGCAGGATAAAGGCATCGTGGCTGCTGCCTGGGAAGCTGGCATTGACTGCCATGATGCGCTGCTTGTGGTCACAGACCAGCTGCACATTCAGAGAATGGTAGCCCTTCCTGTTGCGATACTGCTCGCCATGCTCCAGAGGGGCCCGCAAAGCCACATGCGTACAGTCAATGGCGCCCTGCACCAAGGGGAATTCCCCGAGTCTGGAAAATCCCAATGCGCGCTGATGCTGGCTCTCCAGGGCCATGGGGAAGGAGATGAATTGGCTTCTCCTTCTGAACAGTGCTTCGGTCACCTGGCGGATGCAGCGATGCGCGCCGTACTGGGAGATGTTTGCTATGTCCCCAGCAGCGTATTGGAAGGAGCCGGTGGCATAGAAGTTCAATGCCACTGTCACCTTCACTTCCACCGACAGAGACGTCCTGCACCTGAGCTTTGGCCGCAGATCTCGGCGAAGCAGGTGGCAGATCTCTGCAATCACCTCCTTTCGGAATCGGAGCCTTTTAACACATCGCGCGGCACTCATGTTTAGGTAGGAGCGCTGCTGGCGGTATAGCCTGACTGGGTAAGGCCTACGTGGCCGACGCCTGTAGCCCCCTCTGCCTCTAGCCAGGGCTGCCCCTCTGACAATACGTCTGCGAGCCCTACGGACATGGAGCTGCAGCTCCGCGTTGGCACCCCATGCAACCCCCATCAAATCCTGGCAAACACTCTAATTTCCAAATGGACACTTGCAGCGCTGTTGCCTGAGTCCAAAAATACCTGGCTCTTGCTGCTTGAAACCAGTTAGCTATCCTCCTTGTTGTGTCTCCAGAAATGCGTTGCACAAGACTGTTTTCTGAAATAATGGATGGCCTTTATACTGGAGAGGACGTTCCCTTTAATTAGCGCCCCCCGGGGCCCGCGCTGGTTGTGTTGCGTTCCTTTTTCCAAACGCTCCGGCCGCCCGCCGCACAATGGGGCGGTCCGACTGAAGTTTGCAATCGGGGCGGCCAAAGGGCGTTGCACGAGGATGTGACGTCATTTTCTGCGCGCGCATCCGGGCGGGCGCTAAACTTTGCGCCGGCGCTAACGGGCAACTTAATTTGGGGCGGGGCGCAAACTGCGCTGCGCCCGGGCGCTACACGCATAGCGCCCGGAAATCACTTCTCTTAAGGCGCTAACTGCTGGCGCAAGCAACTGAAAATCTAGCCCAGTGTATATTCCAGTATCTGATCAATGACAGTCAGTGTATATTCCAATATCAGATCAATAACAGTCAGTGTATATTCCAATATCAGATCAATAACAGTCAGTGTATATTCCAGTATCAGATCAATAACAGTCAGTGTATATTCCAATATCAGATCAATAACAGTCAGTTTATATTCCAGTATCAGATCAATAACAGTCAGTGTATATTCCAGTATCAGATCAATAACAGTCAGTGTATATTCCAGTATCAGATCAATAACAGTCAGTGTATATTCCAATATCAGATCAATAACAGTCAGTGTATATTCCAGTATCAGATCAATAACAGTCAGTGTATATACCAATATCAGATCAATAACAGTCAGTGTATATTCCAATATCAGATCAATAACAGTCAGTTTATATTCCAGTATCAGATCAATAACAGTCAGTTTATATTCCAGTATCAGATCAATAACAGTCAGTGTATATTCCAGTATCAGATCAGTAACAGTTAGTGTGTATTCCAGTATCAGATCAATAACAGTCAGTTTATATTCCAGTATCAGATCAATAACAGTCAGTGTATATTCCAATATCTGATCAATAACAGTCAGTGTATATTCCAATATCAGATCAATAACAGTCAGTGTATATTCCAGTATCAGATCAATAACAGTCAGTGTATATTCCAATATCAGATCAATAACAGTCAGTGTATATTCCAGTATCAGATCAATAACAGTCAGTGTATATTCCAGTATCAGATCAATAACAGTCAGTGTATATTCCAGTATCAGATCAATAACAGTCAGTGTATATTCCAGTATCAGATCAATAACAGTCAGTGTATATTCCAATATCAGATCAATAACAGTCAGTGTATATTCCAATATCAGATCAATAACAGTCAGTGCATATTCCAATGTCAGATCAATAACAGGCAGTGTATATTCCAGTATCAGATCAATAACAGTCAGAACTGGCTGGACAATGTAAAGCACTATTTGGTCCTGCTCTCATCTACCAAAACTGCTCTCTATTTCAGGATTATCCTGGAATGCAAAGATAATGCCCAGCTTCTTTTCTCTACTGCAAACTGTCTTCCTGAACTCCTCTCCCCTGTCTCCTCTACCCTCACCTCCAACAACATGTGCGAGGAGCTCATGGACTTCTTTGTCACTAAGATTGCGACCACCCAATCTGATGCCTCTGCCACTTCCCCCCCTTCCCCTAGTCCACCGGGCCAAGCTTCCCCTAAGATTTCCCCCCTGTCCTAGCCCTGAACTGGCATCTTTCTCTAGTTTCTTTCCTATCTCCCCTCATGCATGTAACATGGGTAATACAGTAATCATGGGGGACTTTAATCTATATATAGACTGGGCAAACCAAATTTGCAGTAACAGTGTGGAGGACAAATTCATGGAATGTATGCAAGATAGTTTTCTACATCAGTATGTTGAGGAACCAACTAGGGAACAGGCTATTTTAGATCTAGTATTTTGCAACAAGAAAGGGTTCATTAATAACCTTGTATTAAAGGGGCACTTAGGGAAGAGTGACCATAATATGATAGAATTTTGTATTAAGTTTGAACGTAATATAGTTAAATCCGAAACTAGGGTCTTAAATCTAAACAAAGCAAACCATTTAAGTATGAGGGGCATGTTGGCTGAGGTAGATTGGGAAACTACATTAAAAGGTATGATGGTAGACAAGCAATAGCTAGCATTTAAAGAATTAATTGATAATTTACAACAAATATATATTCCTTTAAGGCACAAAAACCCCACAGGAAAAGTGGTCCAACTGCAGATAACAAGAGAAGTTAACGATGTATTAGATGAAAGGAAGAGGTTTATAATGTTGCCAAAAAGGGTTAATTAATATCCTTGTAGTAAAGGAGCCTCTGGGGAGCAGTGATCATAATATGATAGAATTTTATATTGAGTTTGAGAGTGATTTTGTTAAATCTGAAACTAGGGTCCTAAACCTGAACAAAGAAAACTACATAGGTATGAGAGGTGAGTTGGCTCAGGTAGGTTGGGAAACTACATTAAAAGATATGACAGTGGAAAAACAATGGCAACCATTTAAAGAAATAATTCATAATTCGCAACGCATATACATTCCCTAAAGGAATAAAACCACCACGGCAAAAATGGTCCAACCATGGCTAACAAGAGAAATTAAAGATAGTATTAGATTAAAGGAAGAGGCTTATAATGTTGCCAAAATGAGTAGTAAGCCTGAGGATTGGGAGGATTTTAGAATTCAGCAAAGGAGGACCAAGAAATTGATCAAGAAAGGGAAAATAGAATATGAGAGTAAACTAGTGAGAGACATAAAAAAAACTGTAAAAGCTTCTAAAGGTATGTAAATAGGAAAAGATTAGCGAAAGTAAATGTGGGTCCCTTACAGGCAGAGACAGGAGAAATTATGATGGGGAATAAGGAATGGCAGAGAAATTAAACAAATACTTTGGGGGCGATTTTGCCAGCCCTGGGGAGGCGGGTATGGAGGCAGGACTGCCGGGAAAATGGCAGAATTTGGGGAGAGTGCCCAACCCGCCGCCAACCCGCCTCCATGCCATCTTCCCAGGAGGGGGGTAGCTGTCCCACGCCGGATCCCGTCTCCTTGGAGGCGGGAAGGGATTAAAGCCTATTAACTGCCTGTTAACAGGCAGTTAACAGGCAGTAAATAGGATTATCCCCTTTTTGCCTTCACAAGTGCGGGCTTCCCGAAGGCTCCAAAACCCGCCAGGTCAGCGAGGTGAGTACTGGGTCTGCGGGAGTCGGGGGGGTGCAAAAGTGTGGTGTGAAGGTAAGTGATGGGTGCAAGAGTGGAGAAGTGAGTATCTGAGGTAAGTACAAAGTGTTAGTAAAAGTGTACTTACCTTTGTTTCTTCCTGCAGGCTTCAGTCGGTGTGTATGCGGAGAGTCTCGGCCCCCCGTGTTGCAGATTACAGATGGCCGTTGCATTCTCAGATGCAACAACCATCTCATTTCTATAACAGAAAGAAGTTTGATGAGGTCTTGAATTCAAGACCTCATCAAACTACAAAGAATGTCACTGTTTGACAGCTTCACAGAGCTGTCAAACGATGACAATTCATCTGTCAAAAATAGTTCACAGCTGAAATGTCATATGCTGACATTGTTTGTCACCGGCTTTCCCTTAATTGGCCTGCTAAACCCGCTGGGTGGGCTTAACAAGGTCAATCAAGGGAAAATAGCATGGGTTGGCCACAAGTCGATGGAGGCGGGACTAAAACCCGACAAGTGGGAGTCCCGCCTCCAACGTGCCCCCAGTGAGAAAATCACCCCCTTTGTATCTGTCTTCACCGAAGAAAACGCAAAAAACTTCCTGGAAATAGTGGAGAACCAAGGCTCTAGCAAAAATGAGGAACTGAAAGAAATTAGTATTAGTAAAAAAAGTACTGGTGGAATTAATAGGACTGAAAGCCGATAAATCAATGATTTGGTTGAGGGGACCAGACAGATGATCAATGTCCTTCAATCCAACCAAATGTGTAGTCATGAAGATCTCCAAGAAGACACAACCACTTGATCTGAATGACATCTTTTATGGCCATCCCCTGCAGGAAGTATCCTCATATACATACCTGGGGGTGGAAATAGACAACAAACTAAGATGCGATGCACAACTCACGAGAGTAATGTCCAAAGCCAGTAAGGTACTGGGCTTCCTCAAACGGAACCTCTGATCAACCCCAAGGAAAGTGAAAGAGCAAGCCTACACAACGCTAGTTAGTTAGACCAATTCTGGAGTACGCTAGCCCTACATGGGACCCGTACCACAAGGGAGACATCCATAAGTTTGATGCTATCCAAGGAAAGCTGCTCGATTCTGTACGAACGACTACAAACAGACCAGTAGCGTTACTGCAATGCTGAAAGCCCTGGAGTGGGAAATGCTCGAGGGGGAGGAGGGACTCTAGGCTCCACTTGATGTATCAAAATATCAGTGGACAAACTGGAATCAGAATGGAAAGTGTGCTACAACACTGCACGGAACAAGAGGGAATAGCTAGAAACTAACGAGATGACTGGTCAAAATAGACATACACAGGTTCAGCTTTTTCCCCATGAACAATTGTCGACTGGAACCAGTTAGATAACAAAATAGTAACTGCAAGCTCGCAAGACACATTTAAACATAAACTGAAGACTTTGAATTGGTAATTTTGCTGTTGCGCTTGCCCTGTTGGTAGAGTGCAGCTGGACTGCATATGGCAACTTACTCGAAACAAGACAAGAAACTGCTGACCACCCAACTTCCCTTCCTGGCTCACATGTTAGCTGATATTGTGAACAGTTTTCTCTCCTCAGGTACTGTCCCCTTCCCCTTCAAATCTGCCATCATCAACTCTCTCAAAAGATCAACCCTTGACCCCGCCGAACTTGCAAACTACCGCACTTTCTCTAACCTCCCTTTCCTCTCCAGAGTCCTTGAATGTGCTGTCGCTGTAATGATATCAGCAAATAGTGATGGTATTTGCCTGTTTGATTATGATGCCTTACCAGCATATTTGCCTGCTTGATTATTTATGCCTGACCAGCAGAGGGCATGTGAGAAACAAGCAGAGTTTAGTTTTGGTTTCGCTTTAGATGGATCTCTAAGATGGTGTCTCCTGTAATGCTGTTAACTGAGTTGAATATACTTCAGATAAAAAGTCATTCTCTTTCATGAATGTGTTGTCATTGAACCCACATACAAGTTGATACATGGTGTCAGAAGTGATTGAAAGAGATGAAGAGGAAAAATCTGAAGTTAAATCAGCTCTCCACATATTAGCAAGCCAAAAGAGAACATCGTTACTTACCATTGGAGAATAGCTAACGAAGTGAAATAATGGAAGGTTTACACCCACCGGTGAAGCTTCAGTTGACAGGTAATGTGGCTGAAAATTGGAGGAGGTTCAAACAACGTTTGGAGTTGTATTTATCAGCAATCGGAGCTGACGAGAAAAGTGATAAAATGAAAGCATCAGTGTTCTTACATGTCATGGGTGATGAAGCGCTGGAGGTGTATAATAACTTCACATTCACTGCTGATGGAGACAAAATGAAGTTGGATAAAATAATAGAACAGTTTGAGGCCTACTGCATACCTAAACGTAACGTGATATTTGAGAGGCACAGATTTTACACATGTGTACAGAAAACGGGAGAGACTATTGATCAGTATGTGACTGAACTGAGAAACCGAAGCAAAACATGTGAATTTGGGGGACTGACAGACTCGCTGATAAAAGACAGACTGGTGTGTGGTATTCCAGATAATGGTCTAAGGGAAAGACTGCTCAGAGAGCAAAATCTAGACCTGGGAAAAGCCATAGCACTGTGTAGGGCTACAGAGATTGTGAAGTTGCAGGCAAAGGAGCTGTTCAGTGACAGTAGCTGCAACGTGGATGCAGTGAGAAAGAACGGACAAAAACCATTTAACAAAAAGAGCGCTAAAGTGAAAAAAGAGGTGTGGCCAGCAAACAAAAATGAAAGGGACAATCGAAAGTCATGTAGTCGATGCGGTACACAGCATCCACCAAAAAAGTGTCCAGCATATGGTAAAACATGCAATAGTTGCAACAAAAACAACCATTATGCCCGTTGCTGTAAGAACCAAGCGCAACAAAGCAAGGTCCATGCAGTAGATGAAAGCGAGATAGAGGAGTTCAATGTAGATGTTGTGTCTGAAAACAAAGAAGAAAAAAGAGACTGGATGTTGACACTAAAAGTGAATGACATATACATCCATTTAAATTGGATACTGGAGCACAAGTTAATGTGATATCAGAGACTGATTTTAAGAAAATTAGACCCAGACCAAAGATACGTGGAATAAAAGTGAAAGTGACAGGATACTCAGGTACTAATATACCAGTGAAAGGAAGATGCATTGTCAAAGTAACACACAAGGACAGAGAGCACACGCTAGCATTAATCGTGGTGCCAAAGGATGTGCAAGCCATACTAGGTTTAAAAGCCTGTGAGAGACTGAACCTGATAAAGAGAGTCCTCATTGTGGAAAGCGAAGGAGAGACAGTCTATGATGAACTCATGAAAAAGTACAATGACCTATTTCAGGGTCTAGGCTGCCTTCCAGGAGAACACACGATCAGAGTAGATAAAAGTATGCCACGGTCATACATCCATGCAGAAACGTTCTGTTTGCTCTTCAAAAGCAACTGAAGGCAGAATTGGACAGGATGGAAAGCCTGAACGTGATTCAGAAGATAGATGAGCCAACTGAGTGGGTGAGTTCCCTCGTCGTTGTGGACAAAAAGAATGGAAAGCTCAGAATTTGCCTGGATCCAAGAGATCTAAACAGAGCAATAAAGAGAGAACACTTCAAGCTTCCTACACGTGAGGAAATCATGTCACAGTTTGCAAATGCAAAGTATTTCAGCAAGTTAGATGCATCATCAGGATTTTGGCAGATGAAACTGGACGAGGCAAGTTCAAGACTGTGCACGTTCAACAGTCCATTTGGCAGATACAGGTTCCTAAGGTTACCATTTGGCATTGCCTCAGCTCCTGAAGTGTATCACAAAACTATCCATATGATCTATGAGCACCTGGAGGGAGTTGATACATCAATGGATGACATCATAGTATGGGGAACCACGAGAACTGAGCAAGACGAGAGACTGAAAAAAGTGCTGGAAGCAACAAGGAAAACAAACCTGAAGCTGAATAGAGAGAAATGCCAGCTCGGGGTGACAGAACTGACATTCGTGGGAGATATCCTTAGCAGTGAGGGCATCAGACCAGATCCCAGAAAGGTGTCCGCCATTGAGAATATGCCAAAGCCACAATGCAAAAAGGACGTGCAGAGGTTTAATGGAATGATCAACTACATGGGTAAATTCATATCCAACCTCTCAGAAAAGATGGCGCCACTGAGAAGACTAACTGAAAAGAACATAGAATGGGAATGGAATCATGAGCATGAGAAGTCATGGAGCGATCAAAAGAAACTGCTCACAGAGGAACCAGTTCTGAGGTTTTATGACCCAGCGAGACCCATCAAGACGGTGGCATAGTGGTTAGCACTGTTGCCTCACAGCGCCAGGGACCCGGGTTCGAATCCGGCCTCGGGCAACTGTCTGTGTGGAGTTTGCACATTCTCCCTGTGTTTGCGTGGGTTTCCTCCGGGTGCTCCGGTTTCCTCCCACAGTCCAAAAATGTGTGGGTTAGGTTGATTGGCTATGATAAATTGACCCTTAGTGTTAGGGGGATTAAATAGGTGGGATTACAGGGATCGGGTGGGATATGTGTCAGTGCAGGCTCGATGGGCCGAAATGGCCTCTATCTGCACTGTGAGGTTTCTGTGATTCTGTGATTCTGAAGATATCATCAGATGCATCACAGAGTGGGCTCGGTGCCATTCTTCTGCAAAAATATGACTACTGGCAACCTATTGCATATGCATCGCGCTCAATGACAGACGCGGAGACGCGATATGCTCAAATAGAAAAGGAGCTGCTCAGCATCACATACGCCTGTGAAAGATTTCACTAGTTTGTGGCAGGACAAGCAATCAGTGTAGAGACTGACCATAAGCCCTTGATTGCATTGTTCCAAAAGCCACTAAATAGCTGTCCGCTTAGAATACAAAGAATGATGATCAGGCTGCAATGCTATACACTGAATGTTGCGTACACACCGGGTAAGCTGATGTATACAGCAGACACGTTGTCCAGAGCTGTTGACCCAAGTGAGCCCGCAAACACCAAAATGGATGAAAAAGTGAACGCCTACGTGGACATGATCACAAGTGCACTGCCCATAGCAGAATCAAAAATGGAGCTCATAAAGACTGAGACAAACAAAGATGAAACAATGAGACGACTGAGGAAAAGCATCTTGGATGGATGGCCCAACATAAAGCAAGACTGCTCACCTGACATGGCAGAGTACTGGAACTGCAGGGCGGAACTATCAGTGGTCGAAGACGTCATCTACAAAGGAAGTAAAATAGTTATCCCAAAGAGTCTGAGAAAAGAGATGCTAAAAAGGATCCATGGAGGACATCTGGGAATCGAAAAGTGTAAGAAAAGAGCATGAGAGGTGATGTACTGGCCACGAATCAACCAAGATGTGACAAATGAGGTGTCAAACTGCACAATATGCCTGAAATATCGAGCAAGCAATCCGGTAGAACCACTAAAGCCACACCCAGCGCCAGACAGACCTCACCAGAAGGTAGGCGCTGACCTATTCGTATGTCAAGGGAAGGACTATCTTGTAGTCACAGACTATTACTCCCTGTATCCAGAGGTTTGTAGACTGTACACCACCACTGCAGATGCTGTGATAAGATGTATGAAAGCCATATTCTCCAGACATGGCGTGGCAAGCGAGGTCTTCAGACAACGGACCCCAGTTTTACAATGCAAGTTTCCGACACTTTGCCAAAGAGTGGGACTTTGTCCACACAACGTCAAGTCCTCACTTTCCACAGTCCAATGGACTAGTGGAAAAATCGGTCCAGACAGTGAAAAGACTGATGTACAAGGCAAAAGACAGTGGAACTGACTTCTACCAAAGCATGCTTGTATACCGCACAACGCCGCTCGAGTGTGGTATGTCACCAGCCCAACTCCTTATGGGACATCGGCTAAGGTCAAACCTACCCATCCCGGAGAACCTCCTGAAAACAAAAGAGGGGGAGAAAGTGAGGAAGTTCAAAGAACAACAGAAAGAAAAGCAAAAGTACTACTATGACAGAGGAACACAAAACCTACCTGAACTCCACACTGGTGACCAAGTAAGGTTCAAAGACAAAACAAACATATGGACTCAGAAGGGAACTGTCCTGAGTGAAGTCCAACCAAGATCATACACCATTCAGACAGATGAGGGTGCTGTGCTGCGAAGAAATCGTTGGGATCTTCTCATGGGACCAGCCACAGCAGGTCAAAAGACTGATACTGTTGAACAACCTGATCACACAGCAGGTCAAAAGACTGATACTGTTGAACAACCTGATCACACAGCTGAGAAACCATCATCTGAGGCAACAACTCAGATTCAAGGACAATCAATCAGAAAATCCTCAAGACACGTGAAGCCTCCTGAGAGACTCATTGAGCAAATTTAAGGACTATTGTTATAGAAGGAAGTAATGTTATCTTATTCTTTCTTCAAGTTCTAGGTATTTACATATGTCATGTGAACACACAAAACAAGGTTAAAAAACCTTGATAATGATAATGATAATGTAAGTTCATTAAGTGTTACAGAGTAATACAAAGAAAACATGTAGTTAGATAAAAGTAAAATACTTTTGTTTTAAGAAAGGGAGATGTAATGATATCAGCAAATAGTGATGGTATTTGCCTGTTTGATTATGATGCCTTACCAGCATATTTGCCTGCTTGATTATTTATGCCTGACCAGCAGAGGGCATGTGAGAGACAAGCAGAGTTTAGTTTTGGTTTCACTTTAGATGGATCTCTAAGATGGTGTCTCCTGTAATGCTGTTAACTGAGTTGAATATACTTTAGATAAAAAGTCATTCTCTTTCATGAATGTGTCGTCATTGAACCCACATACAAGTCGATACAGTCGCCTCCCAAATCCGTGCACATTTTTCCCGGAACTCCATGTTTGAATCCCTCCAAGCAGGTTTCCGCCCCTGCCACAGTAACGAAATTACTCTTATCAAAGTCACAAACGACATCCTATGTGAGTGTGACAAAGGTAAACTATCCCTCCTCATCCTTCTCGACCTGTCTGTAGCCTTTGACATGATTAACCACTCCACCCTTCTCCAATGCCTCTCCACCGCCGTCCAGCTGGGTGGGACTGCACTCGCCTGGTTCCATTCTTATCTATCTAATCGTAGCCAGAAAATCACCTGCAATGGCTTCCCTTCCTGCTCCTGCACTGTTAGCTCAGGTGTCCCCCAAGGATCTATCCTTGGCCCCCTCCTATTTTCTCATATACATGCTGCCCCTTGGCGACATCATCCGAAAAGACCGCATCAGCTTCCACATTTTTTTTTTCATTCGTTCATGGGATGTGGGCGTCGCTGGCAACGCCAGCATTTATTGCCCATCCCTAGTGCCCCTTGAGAAGGTGGTGGTGAGCCGCCTTCTTGAACCGCTGCAGTCCGAGTGAAGGTACTCCCACAGTGCTGTTAGGGAGTTCCAGGATTTTGACCCAGCGACGATGAAGGAACGGCGATATATTTCCAAGTCAGGATGGTGTGTGACTTGGAGGGGAATTTGGAGGTGATGGCATTCCTGTGCGTCTGCTGCCCTTGTCCTTCTAGGTGGTAGAGATCGTGGGTTTGGGAGGTACTGCCGAAGAAGCTTTGGCGAGTTGCTGCAATGCATCTTGTAGATGGTACACACTGCAGCCACGGTGCGCCGGTGGTGGAGGGAGTGAATGTTTAATAGAGGATCAGTCATGATCATATTGAATGGCGCAGCAGGCACGAAAGGCCGAATGGCCTATTCCTGCTCCGATTTTTCTATGTTTCTATGTTAAGGTGGTGGATGGGGTGCCAATCAAGCGGGCTCCTTTGTCTTGGATGGTGTTGAGCTTCTTGAGTGTTGTACGCTGACGACACCCACCTCTACCTCACCACCACCGCTCTCGACCCCTCCACTGGCGCTAAATTGTCAGACTGCGTGTCTGACATCCAGTACTGGATGAGAAAAAATTTCCTCCAACTAAATATTGGGAAGACCGAAGTCATTGTCTTCGGTCCCCACCACAAACTCCGTTTCCTAGCCATTGACTCCATGCCTCTCCCTGGCAACTGTCTGAGACTGAACCAGACTGTTCGCCACCTTGGTGTTTTACTTGACCCTGAGATGAGCTTCCGACCACATATCTGCGCCATCACTAAGACCGCTTAATTCCACCTCTGGAACATCGCCCAACTCTGCCCCTGCCTCAGCTCATCTGCTGCTGAAATCCTCATCCATGCGTTTGTTGCCTCTAGACTTGACTATTCCAATGCATTCCTCCCAGCCTTCCATGTTCTACCCTCCATAAACTTGAGGTCATCCAAAACTCTGCTGCTAACTCGCACCAAGTCCCGTTCACCCCATCACCCCTGTGCTTGCTGACCGACATTGGCTCCCGGTTAAGAAACGCCTCGATTTTAAAATTCTCATCCTTATTTTCAAATCCCTCCATGCCCTCGCTGCTCCCTATCTCTGTAATCTCCTCCAGCCCTACAACCCCCTGAGATTTCTGCGCTCCTCCAATTCTGGCCTCTTGAGCATCCCCGATTTTAATCCCTCCACCATTGGCGGCTGTGCCTTCAGCTGCCGAGGCCCTAAGCTCTGGAATTCCCTCCCTAAACATCTCCACCTCTCTACCTCTCTTTCCTCCTTTAAGATGCTCCTTAAAACTTAACTCTTTGATCAAGCTTTTGATCATCTGTACTAATACCTCCTTATTTGGCTCGGTGTCAAATTATTTTTTATAATGCTCCTGAGAAGAGCCTTGGGATGTTTTACCATGTTAAAGGCACGATATAATTCCAAGTTTTTGTTGTTGTAGAATCAGTTTGGGTGGAGCTAACAAACAACAAGAGGCAGAAAACACTAGTGGGAGTAGTCTATAGGCCCCGAACAGTGGTTGTCGTGTTGGGCAGAGTATAAATCAGGAAATTAGAGATGCGTGTAACAAGGGTAATACAGTACATCATGGGGGACTTTAACTTTCATATAGACTGGGCAAACCAAATTTGCAGAAATAGTGCAGAGGAAGAGTTCATGGAGTGCATTCAAGATAGTTTTCTAGATCAGTTTGTCAAGGAACCTATGAGGGAATTGGCTATTTTACTTGAGTGCAATGAGACAGGGTTAATTAATAACATTGTAGTAAAGGAGCCTCTGGGGAGCAGTGATCATAATATGATAGCATTTTATATTGAGTTTCAGAGTGATTTTGTTAAGTCTGAAACTAGGGTCCTAAACCTGAACAAAGCAAACTACATAGGTATGAGAGGTGAGTTGGCTCAGGTAGGTTGGGAAACTACATTAAAAGATATGACAGTAGAAAAACAATGGCAAACATTTAAAGAAATAATTCATAATTCGCAACAAATATACATTCCCTTAATGAATAAAATCACCACGGGAAAAATAGTCCAACCGTGGCTAACAAGAGAAATTAAAGATAGTATTAGATCAAAGGAAGAGGCTTATAATGTTGCCAAGATGAGTAGTAAGCCTGAGGATTGGGAGGATTTTAGAATTCAGCAAAGGAGGACCAAGAAATTGATCAAGGGAAAATAGAATAGGAGAGTAAACTAGCGAGAGACATAAAAACAGACTGTAGAAGCTTCTATAGGTATGTAAATAGGAAAAGATTAGCGAAAGTAAACGTGGGTCCCTTACAGGCTGAGACAGGAGAAATTATAATGGGGAATAAGGAAATGACAGAAAAATTTTAAAAATACTCTGTCTGTCTTCATGGAAGCAGATGCAAAAAACCTCCCGGAAATAGTGGTGAACCAAGGATCTAGTGAGAATGAGGAACTAAAAAAAACTAGTATTAGTAAAAAAATTAGTACTGGAGAAATTAATGGGACTGAAAATCGATAAATCCCATGGACCTGATGGCCTACATCCTAGGGTTTTGAAAGAGGTGGCTGTAGAGATAGTGGATGCATTGGTTGTCATTTTCCAAAATTCCATAGATTCTAGAACGGTTCCCGCAGATTGGAAAGTAGCAAATGTAACCCCACTATTTAAGAAAGGAGGGAGAGAGAAAACGGGGAACTACAGACCAGTTAGCCTGACATCAGTAGTAGGGAAATTGCTAGAATCTATTATTAAGGACGTGGTAACAGGGCACTTAGAAAATAATAATAGGATTGGGCAGAGTCAACACGGATTTATGAAAGGGAAATCGTGTTTGACTAATCTGTTTTGAGGTTGTAACGAGCAGAATAGATGAGGGGGAACCAGTGGATGTGGTGAATTTGGATTTTCAGAAGGCATTCGATAAGGTGCCACAAAAGAGGTTATTAAACAAAATTAGGGCTCATGGGATTGGGGGTAATGATATAATCATAGAAATTTACAGCACGGAAGAGGCCATTTCGGCCCATCGTGTCCGTGCCGGCCGACAAAGAGCTCTCCAGCTTAATCCCACTTTCCAGCTCTTGGTCCGTAGCCCTGTAGGTTGCAGCACTTCAAGTGCACATCCGAGCACTTTTTAAATGTGGTGAGGGTTCCTGCCTCTACCACCCTTTCAGGCATTGAGTTCCAGACTCCCACCACCCTCTGGGTGAAGAAATTTCCCCTCAAATCTTCTCTAAACCTCTTACCAATTACTTTAAATCTGTGCCCCCTGGTTTTTGACTCCTCTGCTAAGGGAAATAGCTCCTTTCTATCCACTTTATCTAGGCCCCTCATAATTTTATACACCTCAATAAGGTCACCCCTCAGCCTCCTCTGTTCCAAGGAAAACAGACCCAGCCTATCCAGTCTTTCCTCGTAGCTAAGATTCTCTACTCCCGGCAACATCCTTGTAAATCTCCTCTGTACCCTCTCGAGTGTAATCACATCTTTCCTGTAATGTGGTGACCAGAACTGCACGCAGTACTCTAGCTGAGGCCTAACTATTGTTTTATACAGTTTAAACATAACCCCCCTGCTCTTGTATTCTATGCTTCGGCTAATAAAAGCAAGTATTCCATATGCCTTCTTAACCACCTTATCTACCTGGCCTGCTACCTTCAGGCACCTGTGGACCTGCACTCCAAGGTCCCTTTGCTCCTCTACATTTCTCAGTGTCCTACCATTTAATGTGTATTCCCTTGCCTTGTTAGCCCTCCCCAAATGCATCACCTCAGGCTAAGTGAGGGGGCAAGAACATGGCAAATGGAATATACTAGCATGGATTGAGGATTGGTTAACAGACAGAAAACAGAGTGTAGGAATACAGGGTCATTTTCAGGTTGGCAGGCTGTAACTAGTGGGGTACCACAAGGATCAGTACTTGGGCCTCAGCTATTCACAATCTACATCAATGATTTGGATGAGGGGACCAAATGTAATATATCCAAGTTTGTTGATGATACAAAGCTAGGTGAGAATGTCAGTTGTGAGGAGGATGCAAAGAGGCTTCAAGGGGATATAGACAGGCTAAGTGAGTGGGCACGAACATGGCAAATGGAATATCATGTGGAGAAATGTGAAGTTATCCACTTTGGTAGGAAAAATAGAAAAGCAGAGTAATTTTTAAATGGTGAGAGATTGGGAAATGTTGGTGTTCAGAGGGACCTGGGTGTCCTTGTACAAGAATCACTGAAAGTTAACATGCAGGTACAGCAAGCAATTAGGAAAGCACATGGTATGTTGGCCTTTATTACAAGAGGATTTGAGTATAAGAGTAAAGACGTCTTACTGCAATTATATAGGGCCCTGGTGAGACCACACCTGGAGTACTGTGTACAGTTTTGCTCTCCTTACCTAAGGAAGGATATACTTGCCATAGAGGGAGTGCAACAAAGGTTCACCAGACTGGTTCCTGGGATGGGGGGATTGTCCTATGAGGAGAGATTGAGTAGACTAGGCCTATATTCTCTAGAGTTTAGAAGAATGAGAGAGGTTCTAATTGAAACATACAAAATTCTTGCAGGGCTTGACAGGGTAGATGCAGGGAGGATGTTTCCCCTGGCTGGGGAGTCTAGAACCAGGGGTCACAGTCTCAGAATAAGGGGTCGGCCATTTAGGACTGAGATGAGGAGAAATTTCTTCACTCAGAGGGTGGTGAATCTTTGGAATTCTCTACCCCAGAGGGCTGTGGAGGCTCAGTCGTTGAGTATATTCAAGACAGAGATCGATAGATTTTTGGATATTAAGCGAATCAAGGGATATGGGGATAGTGCAGGAAAGTGGAGATGAGGTAGAAGATCAGCCATGATCTTATTGAATGGCAGAGCAGGCTCGAAGGGCCGAATGGCCGACTCCTGCTCCTATTTCTTATGTCATGGTTTTCCACTACAGTACATTGGCAGTCACATGGGATGTTCATCACATTCTCCTGCCTCCTGCAAAAGGCAGTAAATACCATACTGTCAGACCACACTGTCAGACCACACGGTCGGACCACACGGTCGGACCACACGGTCGGACCACACTGTCGGACCACACTGTCAGACCACACGGTCGGACCACACTGTCGGACCACACGGTCGGACCACACTGTCGGACCACACGGTCGGACCACACGGTCGGACCACACGGTCGGACCACACGGTCGGACCACACTGTCGGACCACACTGTCGGACCACACTGTCGGACCACACTGTCGGACCACACGGTCGGACCACACTGTCGGACCACACTGTCGGACCACACTGTCAGACCACACGGTCGGACCACACTGTCGGACCACACGGTCAGACCACACGGTCGGACCACACTGTCGGACCACACGGTCGGACCACACTGTCGGACCACACTGTCGGACCACACTGTCGGACCACACTGTCGGACCACACGGTCGGACCACACTGTCGGACCACACTGTCGGACCACACTGTCGGACCACACGGTCGGACCACACGGTCAGACCACACTGTCAGACCACAAGGTAAGACCACACTGTCAGACCACGCTGTCAGACCACGCTGTCAGACCACGCTGTCAGACCACGTGGTCAGACCACGCGGTCAGACCACACGGTCAGACCACACGGTCAGGCCACGCTGTCAGACCACACGGTCAGACCACACGGTCAGACCACACTGTCAGACCACAAGGTAAGACCACGCTGTCAGACCACGCTGTCAGACCACACGGTCAGACTACACGGTCAGACTACACGGTCAGACCACACGGTCAGACCACACGGTCAGACCACACGGTCAGACCACACTGTCAGACCACACTGTCGGACCACACGGTCAGACCACGCTGTCAGACCACACGGTCGGACCACACTGTCGGACCACACTGTCGGACCACACGGTCGGACCACACGGTCAGACCACACTGTCAGACCACAAGGTAAGACCACACTGTCAGACCACGCTGTCAGACCACGCTGTCAGACCACGCTGTCAGACCACGTGGTCAGACCACGCGGTCAGACCACACGGTCAGACCACACGGTCAGGCCACGCTGTCAGACCACACGGTCAGACCACACGGTCAGACCACACTGTCAGACCACAAGGTAAGACCACGCTGTCAGACCACGCTGTCAGACCACACGGTCAGACTACACGGTCAGACCACACGGTCAGACTACACGGTCAGACCACACGGTCAGACCACACGGTCAGACCACACGGTCAGACCACACTGTCGGACCACACGGTCAGACCACACTGTCAGACCACACTGTCGGACCACACGGTCAGACCACGCTGTCAGACCACACGGTCAGACCACGCTGTCAGACCACACGGTCAGACCACGCTGTCAGACCACGCTGTCAGACCACACGGTCAGACCACGCTGTCAGACCACGCTGTCAGACCACACGGTCAGACCACGCTGTCAGACCACGCTGTCAGACCACGCTGTCAGACCACACGGTCAGACCACGCTGTCAGACCACGCTGTCAGACCACACGGTCAGACCACACGGTCAGACCACACTGTCAGACCACACGGTCAGACCACACGGTCAGACCACGCGGTCAGACCACGCTGTCAGACCACACGGTCAGACCACATGATAAGACCACACTGTCGGACCACACGGTCAGACCACACTGTCAGACCACACGGTCAGACCACACGGTCAGACCACACGGTCAGACCACGCTGTCAGACCACACTGTCGGACCACACGGTCGGACCACACGGTCAGACCACACTGTCAGACCACACGGTCAGACCACACGGTCGGACCACACTGTCAGACCACACGGTCAGACCACATGGTCAGACCACACGGTCAGACCACGCTGTCAGACCACATGGTCAGACCACGCTGTCAGACCACGCTGTCAGACCACACTGTCAGACCACACGGTCAGACCACACTGTCAGACCACACGGTCAGACCACACGGTCAGACCACACGGTCAGACCACGCTGTCAGACCACATGGTCAGACCACGCTGTCAGACCACGCTGTCAGACCACACTGTCAGACCACACGGTAAGACCACACGGTCAGACCACACGGTCAGACCGCACGGTCAGACCACGCCGTCAGACCACGCCGTCAGACCACACGGTAAGACCACACGGTCAGACCACACTGTCAGACCACACTGTCGGACCACACGGTCAGACCACACGGTCAGACCACGCTGTCAGACCACACGGTCAGACCACACTGTCAGACCACATGGTCAGACCACACTGTCAGACCACACGGTCAGACCACACTGTCAGACCACACGGTAAGACCACACGGTCAGACCACACTGTCAGACCACACTGTCAGACCACACGGTCAGACCACGCTGTCAGACCACACGGTCAGACCACACTGTCAGACCACACGGTCAGACCACACGGTCAGACCACACTGTCAGACCACACTGTCAGACCACATGGTCAGACCACACTGTCAGACCACACGGTCAGACCACACTGTCAGACCACACGGTAAGACCACACGGTCAGACCACACTGTCAGACCACACTGTCAGACCACACGGTCAGACCACACTGTCGGACCACACTGTCAGACCACACGGTCAGACCACACTGTCGGACCACACGGTCAGACCACACGGTCGGACCACACGGTCAGACCACACGGTCAGACCACACGGTCAGACCACACTGTCGGACCACACTGTCGGACCACAGTGTCAGACCACACTGTCAGACCACACGGTCAGACCACGCTGTCAGACCAGACGGTCAGACCACACTGTCGGACCACACGGTCGGACCACACGGTCGGACCACACGGTCAGACCACACGGTCGGACCACACTGTCGGACCACACGGTCAGTCCACATGGTCAGACCACACGGTCAGACCACACTGTCAGACCACACGGTCGGACCACACTGTCGGACCACACTGTCGGACCACACTGTCGGACCACACGGTCAGACCACACGGTCAGACCACACTGTCAGACCACACGGTCAGACCACACGGTCAGACCACACTGTCAGACCACACGGTCAGACCACACTGTCAGACCACACGGTCAGACCACATGGTCAGGCCACACTGTCAGACCACACTGTCAGACCACACGGTCAGACCACACGGTCAGACCACACGGTCAGACCACACTGTCAGACCACACGGTCAGACCACATGGTCAGGCCACACTGTCAGACCACACTGTCAGACCACACGGTCGGACCACACGGTCAGACCACACGGTCAGACCACACTGTCGGACCACACGGTCAGACCACACGGTCAGGCCACACTGTCAGACCACACTGTCAGACCACACGGTCGGACCACACTGTCAGACCACACGGTCAGACCGCACGGTCAGACCACACGGTCAGGCCACACTGTCAGACCACACGGTCAGACCACACGGTCGGACCACACGGTCAGACCACACGGTCAGACCACACGGTCAGGCCACACTGTCAGACCACACGGTCGGACCACACGGCCAGACCACACGGTCAGACCACACGGTCAGACCACACTGTCGGACCACACGGTCAGACCACATGGTCAGGCCACACTGTCAGGCCACACTGTCAGACCACACGGTCGGACCACACGGTCAGACCACACGGTCGGACCACACGGCCAGACCACACGGTCGGACCACACGGCCAGACCACACGGTCAGACCACACGGTCAGACCACACTGTCGGACCACACGGTCAGACCACATGGTCAGGCCACAGTGTCAGACCACACTGTCAGACCACACGGTCGGACCACACGGTCGGACCACATGGTCAGGCCACAGTGTCAGACCACACTGTCAGACCACACGGTCGGACCACACGGTCGGACCACACGGTCAGACCACACGGTCAGGCCACACTGTCAGACCACACGGTCAGACCACACGGTCGGACCACACGGCCAGACCACACGGTCAGACTACACGGTCAGACCAATGTGTTTAGACTAACACTAATAGCTAGATTTATTTAAAATAAACTGGAGAAAAGCAATAGACACAGAAAGCTACTCAAAATTGAATGCTTGAAATAATGAAGATAGAACGAGTCCAGAAGTACCCTTTTTAGAATAACACTAATAAGCAGCCTCGCTCTTGGGTGAAACCGTCCTTTGTAGACCTTCTCAATATGACACTACATGTGGATGATGTGAATCTCCAATCCACGGAGTTCAGATCTCAGATAGAACTAAAACTGAGTAACTAAAGCTGTAACTTATTGCCTCAGGAAACCATTCAAATGATATTCATGTCTTCTGAGCCCCAGGGCATTGTGGAGTAGTTTTGTCTTCATCGCCTCGGTGGTAATCTGATGGAGCAGAACACCCGCCCGTTATAGAGTCTGCCTGATTCCCATTGATGGTGAAGACGAAAATCTACCCCGAGTGCACAACGGGTTCACACCTCACTGGAAAAGGTGGTAATGTTGGGATATTACAGTCTTCCTACAAACACCTGACTTTAATGGTGAAACAACCAGAGGAATTGAACTGAACTCCTCCCCGGTCTGTTTATATTGTATATGTTAATCTATCAAACACTCATTACCAGCCGACAAGCAACCTTTGACTTAATTAGTTTCTGAAGCGAAGTGTTAACACAAACCGAGGGAGTGTATCCAGGGCTGGCCTCTCCTATTGCCATGTGCTGATGGTGCAGAAATTTACGTGTATTGGCCACTCTTGCCACAGAAACAATGAGCTTCACCCATAGATACACTTGTTGAAGACAATTTTTAAATCACATTTGTCCTGTTTATCTAAAATAATATTAAAATATAATGCAGAAACCCTCCCTCCCATTTTCGTACAACATCTTTCTTCTCATTACATGGGGCCAGGAATAAAAGTATGTTGTAGAGTCTGAGCAATATTAGCATTGGGAGTTGTAAGAAGTGTATAAAAGATGAACATAAAAGTATTGCTGAACAGAGTACATTAAATATATTATTATTTTGATTAATATGTAATGATGTATAATAAAATAGTGCAGCTATGTGCTTTCTCACAATATAACAATCATCTCTAAATGTTTGACGTCATTTATAAACATAAATTATTTACACTTAATTGACAGCATTAATTATCATGTGATAATTAACATGATGTTTCCATGCAATTAAATTCACTATCAGTGGAAAGAGAAAGATGGTGGTTCTCTGCTGACTCAGCCAGGTCAGTCTCAGTCATACAGACCAGGAAGGTTCGAAGTTTGATCCACAGTTGGTTCTGTGTTGGGGTTCGTGGTAGGGTTGACACAATTGATAGGGGGAGCGGTGCCCGGATGAAGCAATGGAGAGGAGGTACAAGGTGCGCAGAGGACTGGGAGAGACAAGCAGCATTAGAATAAAGAGTTCAGAAATAGAGGGATCAGACAGTGGGAATGCAAGGCAGACTAAAATGGGCTTAGAGTGCATGTGCGTAAATGCACAGAGCGTGATATATAAAGTTAGTGAGCTGCAGCCACAAGTAGCCACATGGGATTATGATACAGTGGCAATAACAGAGACCTGGCTCAAACAAGGGGAGGAATGGGCACTTAATATTCCTGGCTACAATGTATTCAGGAAAGATAGGGAAGGAAAAAGAGGGAATATTGGCAGTATTGATCAAATAAACTATTATAGCCCTAGAAAGGGCTTGAGAGTTCAAAGACAGAATCTATTGGTTAGAATTAAGGAACAATACAGGAAACTCTTTTTTATCCGACATCGACGGGACCGCCGTGGTGCCGGTTGATCAAAAAGTCCGGATTACAGAGAGGTATACTTACCAAGGTACGAGAGCCCCGTACACGGCCACAGGCGCAGGAGCCCCGGTTACACGGCACTTGTGCAGGAGCCCCGGTTACACGGCACTTGTGCAGGAGTCCCGGTTACACGGCACTTGTGCAGGAGTCCCGGTTACACGGCACTTGTGCAGGAGTCCCGGTTACATGGCACTTGTGCAGGAGTCCCGGTTACACGGCACTTGTGCAGGAGTCCCGGTTACACGGCACTTGTGCAGGAGTCCCGGTTACACGGCACTTGTGCAGGAGTCCTGGTTACACGGCCACAGACCCAGGCGTCCCTGATGCACGGCCAGAGGTGCAGGAACCCCGGTTACCTAGCCACTAATATATAGTAAAACTTACCTGCCCTACTCCTGAATTTTGCCAGTTAAGAGAGATTTCTGGATATTTAGGTGCCAGTTAAAAGAGAGTTTCCTGTAGTTGAGCGATTATGCTGCTGGGTGCATACTACAGGCCACAAAATAGTGGAAAGGAGATAGAGGAGCAAATTTACAGGCAAACTGCAGAAAGGTGCAAGAACTTTAGAGAAGCGATAATGGGGGACTTCAATTATCCTAATATAGACTGGGATAGTAGCAGTGTAAAGGTCAAAGAGGACCAAAAAGGAGATATTCTTGTGGAGGCAGAGGTACTAAATGAGTATTTTTAATCTGTCGTCACTAAAGAAGAGGATGCTGTAGTGTATGTAACCTGTACCACCTTAAGAGGATACCTTAAGGTGATGGACTACTTTTTGATGGCTCCTGTACATTGTAGTACCGGTGGTGACCACACTGGTATATAAACCCTGTGGAGCAAAGTGTATTCCAGTTCAGCCCTGACCCTCAATTACTAAAGACCTGTTTAAGTATTTCTGTAGTCTGTGTCCAGTTATTCAGCATAACTACATTTGGAAACACAGACTCAACAGTGGCGACGAGTCTGATCTTACCTGGCGGCAGTTGCATCAAAGGAAGCTTCGCCTCTGAAACGGGCGTCGATCAAGGACATCCACCCTCAACATCCTGCTGGGCACTGCATAGCACGGGAGGCAATCGGGAACCCGGGTTGGTTTCTGGCCACGAAGTCTAACATCAGTGAACATCCCTTCGATGACAGCGGCGGGTAAGCCCGATCGAGCGGCACGGGGGGGAAGTCGGCCGAGTTGTCAGTAAGAGAAGGGGAGGGAAACGACGAAAAGGGCGGAGAACACGACCGCAGCCGGTGTCAGGGGCCGGACTGCAATCGGGGCAGAGACGCGCAGCAGCCAGAAAAGCGTTTATGTCCACAAGGACCGCGGGAGCGGCGGGGAACAAGAGCAGCAGCGTAGGGGAAAATAACGGACCGCTGGGAGGCGAGAACGGCAACAGCGCGGTAATCGCCATTTTGAGTCGGCGGGGGAAGAAGACAAGCGCGGGAAAAGCCGCCAAGCGCGGGAAGCCGCCATTTTGAAAAAATAAATAAAATAAAATAATAATCATATCCGAAGGAAAGGAAACTCAACAAGGATGCCAAAAGCGGGTAACATCACTGCTTTTGATAGCGATGTGAAAGATTGGGCCACTTATGTGGAACGCGTCGAAGTTTACTGTACAACGAATGAGGTACCGAAGGATAAAAAAGCACTAGCCCTATTAAACTTGATGGGTGCGAAGACGTACGGGTTATTAAGGAACCTTGTAACACCAGATAAACCGGTAGGAAAGAGTTTCGCGGATATTGTTACTATCCTGCAAGAGCATTTAAACCCCACGCCGCTGCTGATAGCGGAACGATTTAAATTCTACAAAAGAATTCAACTTAAAGAGGAAAGCAACGCTGAATTCTTAATCGAACTTCGCAAGTTATCAAAGTACTGTCAGTTCGGTACAGGACTAGCAGACGCACTGAGAGATAAGTTTGTGTGGGGGCTCCTAAGGGAAGGAACCCAGAAGCGACTGCTAGAGGAAAAGGATTTTACGCTGGACAAAGCTTTCAGCATTGCAGCATCGCACGAGGCAGCAGCATGAGGCGCTGCAGAGATACAGCAAAGGCCATTGGAATTCAGCACCAATGAAATGGCATTGGGCGCAGTAAAATGCTATCGTTGCGGAAGGACAACGCATGACCAGAACCAGTGCTGGTTCAAAGATAAAGAATGCAGGCAATGTGGCAAACTTGGTCACATAGCGAGAGTATGCCGGTCAGGAAAGAAGACCAGCAGCAAAAAGTCACCGCAGGAGAAGTACAAAAAAGTACACAAGGTGACAGAGAACAGTTCGGTTGAACAGAAGATGGATTCAGACTCCAGCAGTAAGGAACTGGGTTGTCTAAAAATACATAACGTGGGTAACACAGCAGACCACCAAACTATCTGGGTCATGCTTCGGATAGCAGGAGTCCAAGTGAAGATGGAATTGGACACTGGATCGGCATTGACGGTCATGAATAAGCAAGATTACAAAAGGTTATTCTCGCACATTCCCCTGAGGGATACGGAGATTGTATTGAAAACATACACGGGGCAAATAGTATACCCCATCGGAAAGGTAAAAGTAAATGTGGTCTACAATGGTAAAGAAAGTCAGGAAATGGACTTGTATGTGTTACCTGATGGAGGTCCGCCACTACTGGGACGGGAATGGATCCGGAGAATAAATGTGGACTGGCATTCCATACAAGCACTGACTGTAGATTCCTGTAAAGAGGACGACGTCAAACCTAAACGACTGTCCAAAATATTGGACGATGCTAAGGAGGTATTCCAACAGGGACTGGGAACACTGAAAGGAATTATGGCAAACATCAAGGTTGAAGAACATGCAAACCCAAAATTTTTCAAAGCCAGACCGGTACCTTATGCGATACGACCTGCTGTGGGAGCAGAGCTGGAAGGGCTAGAACGTTCAGGAGTACTGTCAAAGGTGGACTGGAGCGAATGGGCCACACCCATTGTTCCTGTCATGAAGCGTTCGTTGAGCAACAAGCCGGGGGAACCTGGGAAGGTTCGCATCTGTGGCGATTTCAAGATCACTGTTAATCCAGTTCTTCACACGGTGCAATATCCGCTTCCGCGGATTGAAGATATCTTCGCTTCGCTGTCTGGCGGGAAACGCTTCACCAAGATAGACCTGGCGCAGGCGTACCTACAGATGGAAGTTGATGAAGCGTCACGCCAGTGTCTCACGATCAACACACATAAGGGCTTATATCGGTATAATAGACTGGTTTTTGGAGTGGCATCGGCTCCAGCGATTTGGCAAAGGGCCATGGAGCAGGTATTGCAGGGAATTCCAGGCACACAATGCTACCTGGACGACATTCTGATTACAGGAGATGATGATAAGGATCACCTCGCGAATTTGGAGCAGGTTCTCACCAGATTGAAAGAATATGGGCTCAGAGTTAATCGCCAGAAATGTGAATTCTTTCAAAAGCGAATCTCGTACTGCGGCCACGTCATTGACCAGGAGGGGCTCCATAAGTCACCTGACAAGATCGAAGCTGTTGTGAAAGCTCCCGCTCCGGAAAATGTATCCCAGTTGAGGTCGTTCCTTGGGTTGGTTAACTATTACCACAAGTTTCTTCCAAATTTATCCACGGTGTTACACCCGCTGAACACTCTTTTGCAAATGGGAATACCATGGAAGTGGAGCGATGATTGTAAGCGGGCTTTTCAAAAAAGCAAGGCACTGATCACCTCTAAGGAAGTGTTGGCTCACTTTAACCCAACGCTGCCTATTCGCTTAGCTTGTGATGCTTCTCCATATGGTATCGGGGCAGTGCTCTCACATAAGTTTCCAAACGGCTTGGAAAGGCCAGTCGCGTTCGCATCCAGATCATTGACCTCCGCAGAGCGCAACTATGCTCAGATAGATAGGGAGGCTCTCAGCCTCGTGTGGGGAGTTAAGAAATTTAACCATTACCTGCAAGGCCAAAAGTTTACGCTGCTGACAGATCACCAGCCGTTGGTTTCCATTTTTAACCCTAAGAAGGGTGTTCCGGTTATGACGGCGCAGAGGCTTCAGAGATGGTCCCTTTTCCTAGGGGCACATCAATATGATATCAAATTCAAAGGTACAAAGCAACATGGTAATGCTGATGGGCTGTCGTGCCTGCCACTACCTACAGCGGAAGAGGCACCGGCAGTTGACCCTGTCGAGATATTTCACTCGACCATCATCGACTGCTTACCAGTCATCAATGCGGGTATTGAGAGAGAGACCCGAAACGACCCGACACTGTCTCGGGTCTATGATTTGACAGTGAAGGGATGGCCAGCACATGGCGACCCACTGTTACCAGCATTCTCAGCCAGACGAGAACAGCTGTCCGTCTGTCAAGGAACATTGATGTATGGAACAAGGGTGATTATTCCTCCTAAATTAAGGGAGAGAGTTCTGAAGGAATTGCATGAAGGTCATCTGGGGGGAGTCAAGATGAAAAGCCTTGCTAGGGCTTATGTGTGGTGGCCAGGTATCGACAAACAAATAGAGGATCTGACTAAAAGCTACTCAGGGTGCCAAAAAGTTCAAAATGCACCTCCAATTGCACCGCTGCATCCGTGGGAATGGCCTTCAACCCCATGGCAATGTGTGCATATCGACTTTGCAGGTCCATTCATGGATTCCATGTTTTTGATAGCAGTAGACGCACATTCTAAATGGCCAGAAGTGATTAAGATGTCGACCACTACCTCTGAAAAGACGATCGCAGTTCTAAGAACCATATTTGCAAGGAATGGGTTGCCGGAACAAATATGTTCAGACAACGGACCACAGTTCGTGTCAGAAGAATTCCAGAAATTCATGAAAAAGAATGGGGTGAAACACTATACATCTGCCCCATATCATCCGGCTACAAATGGGTTGGCCGAGAGCTTTGTACAAACGCTCAAAAAGGCGATAAAGGCCATGAGCGAAGACCATATTCCACTACAACACAAGGTGGACAAATTTCTGATGGCATATCGAAACGCCACACATGCAGTGACAAATCAAAGCCCTGCCATAATGTTCTATAACAGGAGGTTGTGGTCCCGGTTGGATTTGTTAAAACCCAATGTGCGTAGGGAAGTCGAAAACAAGCAATTCCAGCACGTAAATAACAAGGCCACTCGGAGTTTCGAAATAGGACAACCAGTGTTGGCCAGGGACTATAGGAATGATAAATGGCAATCCGGAACAATTCGTGCCCGACAAGGACCCTTGATGTACACGGTAGACGTTGGAGAGAACGTAATACGACGTCATGCTGACCAACTTGTGGAATCGAGAACAAGGGTCGACCCCATGTCTACGGCAGAGACACCAGTTGAAGAAGTTATTGAGCCTGTAGCATCTACCTCAGACTTGAACGTACATGATGATGTTCAATCCATAGGAGATCAAGTGGATGAGTCACCCCAGCAACGAGAACCAGAGACCCCTGAAAGGCGTTATCCGGCCCGGATCAGGAGGCCTCCTCAGAGACTGAATCTTTGAACAGTTTTGTGTGAAAGTTGTATATATGTTATCCATGTAATGTTTAAATTGGGGTGTACACTGTTAAGCTAAAAGGGGAGGAATTGTAGTGTATGTAACCTGTACCACCTTAAGAGGATACCTTAAGGTGATGGACTACTTTTTGATGGCTCCTGTACATTGTGGTCACCGGTATATAAACCCTGTGGAGCAAAGTGTATTCCAGTTCAGCCCTGACCCTCAATTACTAAAGACCTGTTTAAGTATTTCTGTAGTCTGTGTCCAGTATACATTTGGAAACACAGACTCAACAGATGCTGCCAATGTAGCAGTAAAGGAGGAGGTAGTGGCAAAATTGGATTGGATGAAAATAGATAAAGAGGGGGTTCTTAAAAGGTTGGAGCGCTCAAAGTAGAAAATTCACCTGGTCCGGATGGGATGCATCCTCGGTTGTTGAGGGAAGTAAGGGTGGAAATTGCAGAGGCTCTGGCCACAATCTTCCAATCCTCCTTAGATATGGGAGTGGTGCCAGAGGACAGGAGCACTGCAAATGTTACAGCCCTGTTCAAAAAAGGAGGGATAAATCCAGCAACTACAGACCAGTCAACCTTGAGGAAACTTTTACAGACATTAATCCAGGACAAAATGAATTGGCTCTTGGAAAAATATGGGTTTGTAGGAATGTCTAGTTCCTATCCAAAGACTGAGGTCCACTCAGGCACTCAAACAAAACGAAGTTTAATGGAAACTAACAGGTTTAAACAAGTAACTGCAGGAGAACATCGAGTGTAGGTCTGTTCAGTTCAGAGGCTCCATGAGGACTGCTGGCTGGTCCCGTGGTTGACGTCATGACGTCATCACGTTCTTCCCGCCAGTAGGGGATCACGTGATGTATGGCATGACGTCATCGCGTTTACCCGCGCTGTTAAAGTAATCACGCTCTGTACAAGTAAACAGTATAAATAAAGATACAGACTCAGGCTGTAGCTAACATGTTGTTAAAGGGAATTATATACAAACAATCTGAGTCCTTTAGTGGCTCCGCCACATGCACCCCCCCAGAATTGTCTTCAACAGCAAAAGTGAGACGGCGAGCAGGCCTGACAAGCCTGTCCGAGCGACTTCTGTAACCCTGAAGTGGAAGCTGATGGATGGTGGTCGAGCTGGCGGGCGGTTGTGGTGGATCTGGCATGGCGACTGTGGGCGGTCGGCTCCGTTTTGGCGGTTGAGCGATTTCGACTGGGCGGTCCAGGTCTAAGTGTGCCGGCTTCAGCCGGTCAACTGATATGTGGTCCAGTTTACCTCCGATATCGACCGAAAAGGTTTTGTCTCCCAGCTCTATGACGCAGAAGGGACCAGTGTAAGGAGGCTTGAGCGGATCCCAGTGAGCGTCGTAGCGGATAAACACATACTCGGCGCTTTTCAGCTCAGTTGGGACGTGGGAGCTCTGTAAGCCGTGATGCGACGTAGACATTGGAGCGAAACATCTGGCCGCTTCCTGGTGGCTGCGTGTTGCTGGGATGCGGACCATGCCTCTGTTGGAGACGGGAGGAAATCCCCTGGTACTCGTGGTGGCTGGCCATATACGAGTTCCGCCGAGGACGATTGTAAATCTTCTTTGGGCGCCGTACGAAGACCCAAAAGGACACAGGGAAGTCTGTCCACCCATCCCGTGTCTTGAAGACTGGCCCGCAGAGCGGCTTTGAGCGACCTGTGGAATCGCTCGCACAGGCCGTTTGCCTGTGGATGATAGGCGGTGGTGCGATGTAGTTTGGTGCCGAGCCCCTGAGCCACAGCGTTCCAGAGCTCAGAGGAAAACTGATGTCCGCCGGTACCCCGAAACGAGCAACCCAAGAGGAGATGAAAGCTCTGGCCATGTCTGCCGAAGTGGTGGAAATCAAAGGAACTGCCTCTGGCCATCTAGTGGTGCGGTCTACCATTGTGAGGATGTGTGTAAAACCTTGAGAAGGTGGCAGCGGCTCCACGAGGTCCACATTCACGTGGTCAAATCGCCGCTCTGGAACAGCAAAAGTGGCCAATGGAGCTTTGACATGACGCTGTACCTTGGCCTTTTGGCAGACCATGCAGGTGTTGGCCCAGTCGCGGACATCCAGGTGCATACCCCTCCAGACGAATTTTGATGACATCAGCCTTTGCGAGGCCTTCATGCCAGGGTGTGACAACCCGTGTATGGCGTCGAACACTTTTCGGCGCCAGGCGACTGGAACGATAGGGCGGGGAGCTCCCATGGAGACGTCGCAAGGTAGCGTGGTGCCTGCGGCATGGAATTTGACGTCGGCCGCTTAGAAGCTAGAGGGGCTGGTCCTGTATGCTTGGACCTCTGGGTCCGAGGCTTGATCTGCAGCCATGAGGGCGTAGTCGATTCCGAGTTGGACTGCGTGCACAGTCGCGCGGGAGAGACAATCCGCCACCAGGTTGTCTTTGCCGGACACATGCTGAATGTCAGTGGTGAATTCTGAAATGAATGTCAGGTGACGTTGTTGCCGAGCTGACCACGGTTCGGCGGTCTTGGCCATAGCGTATGTTAGTGGCTTGTGGTCCACATAAGCCGTGAACGGACGTCCCTCTAGTAAGAACTGGAAATGGCGGATGGCTAGAAAAAGGGCCAGCAACTCCCGGTCGAAAGTGCAGTACTTCCATTCGTTTCGCCGTAGTTGACGGCTGAAAAACGCCAGCGGTGGCCACGTCCCATTCACCCACTGTTCCTGCACTGCGCCGATTGCGTAGTCCGACGCGTCAGTGGTAAGGGCAATGGTGGCACCTGGAAGCGGGTGCGCCAGCATGGTTGCGTTGGCCAAGGTGCCTTTGGTGTCGACGAACGCCCGGTCCATCTCGGCCGTCCAGCTGATCGGATCCTTACCGGACTTGGCCTTCAGGGCCTCGTACAAGGGCTGCATAAGCAGAGCCGCCTTAGGGACGAACCGGTGATAAAAATTGACCATCCTGACGGTCTGCGGGCGCGGGAAAGATGTAACCGCCTCGACCTTGGTCTGTAAGGGAATTGCGCCGTCTGATGTGATGCGGTGGCCCAAGAAATCAATCCGCTGCAGGCCGAACTGGCACTTGGCCGGGTTGATAATCAAACCATGTTGACTGAGGCGTGTGAAGAGGGTGCGCAAATGGCAGAAGTGCTCCTCTTTGCTAGGGCTGGCAATGAGGATGTCGTCGAGGTAGACAAAGAGGAATTTTAAGTCCCGAAGCACGGAGTCCATCAAACGTTGGAAAGCCTGTGCAGCGTTCTTCAAGCCAAATGGCATCCGCAGAAATTCGAACAGGCCGAATGGGGTGATGACTATGGTTTTCGAGACGTCTTGCGGGTGCACAGGGACCTGGTGGTAACCACGGATGAGGTCGACTTTTGAAAAAAAGGTATTTCCCGCCAAATGGGCCGAGAAATCTTGGATATGCGGGATTGGGTACCGATCAGGAGTAGTGGCGCATTCAGGCGTCGGTAGTCGCCGCATAGCCGCCATCCGCCGCCGGGTTTCGGAACAATGTAGAGAGGCGAAGACCAGGGACTATTCGACCGGTGAATAATCCCCAGCCGCTCCATCGTGTCGAACTCCGCTTTCGCAGCCGCTGGCTTGCCGGGTTCGAGTCGTCGGGCCTGTGCGTAAACTGGGGGGCCGGTGGTGGTGATGTGATGTTCTACACCATGTTTAGTGGCCGAGGAGGAGAAAGTGGGCCTGGTCAGATCTGGGAACTCTCCGAGGAGCCGAGTGAAGTCGTCTGGAGGTGGGAACGCACAGAAGACAGTGGCGTTACATGGCGTTACCACGGTGGCATGGGATGGAGTGGAACGTGGCCGCATTGATCAACCGGTGGTGTCTGACATCGACCAGGAGGCCGTTGGCGCACAAAAAATCCGCCCCAAGGATGGCCTGCGTGACTTTGGCCATGATGAATTCCCAGTGGAAGCGCTGGCCGCCGAAACACACCTGGACCCGCAGCCTTCCGAAGGTCCGAACGGCCGCGCCATTAACCGCCGCGAGGGCGGGCCGTGGCCCCCAGCTAGTATATCGAGATTTGACGCAGGTAGGATGCTACACTGTGCCCTGGTGTCGCAAAGGAAACGTCGACCAGATAGGGAGTTGGTGATGAAGAGAAGCTTCCCTGAATCTCCGATGGCCATCGCAGCCACGGGGCGCTCGTTAGACCCGGTCCTCTTTCGCCAGGGTGGCTGTAGATGTTTTTTTTTGTGTGAAAAACTGCAGGGAGGGCGGCAGCATCTTGCTTCCGCGCCAAAACGGGCGTGGTAAAAGCACAACCCCGCTGATTGAGGAGCTGGAGCAGCGTCTGTGGGGGATGGGCGCCTCGTGGCCGCGCAGTGCTGTTGTGTCACCACGAAAATCTTGTCCGCTTCGGCAGCAAGCTCCGCGCAGTCTGTGACTTCAGACCTGGCTAGGGTGGCCTGAACTTGCTCCGGGAGTAGGCTGAGGAATAGCTCCCTGAAGAGGAAGCATTCCGGCTCGGAACCGAGGAGCGTGAGCATTTGGCTCAAGAGCTCGGACGGCTTGGAGTCCCCGAGGCCGGGCATAGCGAGCAGCCGGCGGGCGGGCTCCGACTTCGTGAGCCCGAATACCTGCGGCAACCGCGCCTTTAACGTGTCATACTTGCGATCAGTAGGCAGACTACTGAGTAGGCTGATGATCCGCGAGGCTGTGGCGCTGTCGAGGGCGGAGACCACGTAATAATAACGGGTCTGATCCGCAACGATGTCGCTGATGGCGAACTGTGCTTCAGCCTGGATGAACCACGCGGCTGGTTGTTGCTCCCAGAACTGCGGTAGCTTCAAGGTAACGGCGTTCGTTTCCATGTTGATTATCTTCTGCGAAAACCGTTCACAAAAGTCGGAGTCACCAATGTAGGAATGTCTAGTTCCTATCCAAAGACTGAGGTCCACTCAGGCACTCAAACAAAACAAAGTTTAATGGAAACTAACAGGTTTAAACAAGTAACTGCAGGAGAACATCAAGTGTAGGTCTGTTCAGTTCGGAGGCTCCACGAGGACTGCTGGCTGGTCCCGTGGTTGATGTCATGACGTCATCACGTTCTTCCCGCTAGTGGGGGATCACGTGATGTATGGCGTGACATCATCGCGTTTACCCGCGCTGTTAAAGTAATCACGCTCTGTACAAGTAAACAGTATAAATAAAGATACAGACTCAGGCTGTAGCTAACATGTTGCTAAAGGGAATTATATACAAACAATCTGAGTCCTTTAGTGGCTCCGCCACAGGTTAATAAATGAAAGCCAGCATGAATTTGTTAAAGGCAAATCGTGTTTGACTAATTTGATTGAATTCTTTGATGGCGATTGATGAGGGTAGTTCGCTTGATGTTGTGTACATGGAATTTCAAAAGCCGTTTGATAAAGTACCACATAATAGACTTGTTAGTAATGTTGTGTATGTAATATGTGTGCTACTTTGAACCTATGGACAGGACTGCACTACTTGTTGGGCGTAGTGATACGCAGTACCACTCCTGGCCATAGGGGTATAAATAGTACTGTGGGTACTGATCCCCCTCAGTTCCCGCCTGTGGGCATGAAGTAAAGACCTATGTATAGTCCCTACCTCCAACCAGTAAAGACCTGTTTGAGTTATACGTTTAAGTCTTTGTGTTAATTGTTCAATACAATACACATACTTAACACTGGCGACGAGTCAGGCTCTTACCCTGCGGCAGTTATTCCAGGCGGCTTCGTCCAAAGACAGGACGTTGAAGAGAGGTTTCAATCCTCAACACCCCACTCAAAACTGAAGGGCAGCAGAAATCCTGACAGCTTCCAGCGACTGGAAGTGACAGGCATTAGGACCCTGAAGCCTCCATCAGCTTGTGAACCGGAGTAAAGACAGGACTGGGGAAGAGAGAGAGGTAGGGCGATAGCGATCGGCAGATAAGGGCCGGGCCGCTTTGAAGTGAGGGGCGCAGCCGGGCCAGCGATCGGGACCAAAGATAAGAGCCGCACTCGGACTGAAAGGCGCGGCGGCTGCAGAAGCTCAAGGTGCGAGAGTCGCGGTGCACAGCGCGGGCTATCGATCGCGGCGAAGATAAGGGCCGCACTCGAGGGCTGAAGGGAGACGGCGTCGGGGGACGGGTGAAGACCGCCAAGCGCGGGAAAACCGCCATTTTGTGGGCGGAGGACGACGGCAAGAGCGGGAAGCCGCCATCTTTGATAACAAGTAAAGAAAAGAAAATCTGAGAAATTGCAAATCTACAATGCCTAAACACGGGAATATTAGCACCTTTGATAGTGACCTCGAAGATTGGGCCATATATGTTGAAAGAGTAAAAAATTATTGTAAGGCCAATAAAATTCGTGACCAAGATAAAGCTCTAACATTATTAAATTTAATGGGTGCGAAGACGTACGGGCAATTGAAACACCTGTTATCACCAGATGAACCGGCGGATAAGACGTTCGATGAGATTGTTACTGTCCTGAAAGATCATCTAAACCCCACGCCGCTGATGCTAGCGGAACGATTTAAATTTTACGACAGAAGGCAGCTACAGCATGAAAGCAATGCTGAATATTTGCTGGAATTGCGTAAATTAGCGAAATATTGCCAGTTTGGAACGGGATTGACAGATGCACTACGAGACAAATTTGTGTGTGGTTTATTTAAACAGGATACACAAAAGCGACTGCTCGAGGAGAATGAGCTGACGCTTGAGAAGGCGGTCACTATGGCAGCAGCACACGAAGCCGCAGCGAGAGGCACGGCAGTAATGCAGCTACGGTCACCGGAGCTCAGTGCACACAAATTGGGTGTGAGTTCTGGCAAATGTTATCGTTGTGGAAAGACAACGCATGATCAGAACCAGTGTTGGTTTAAAAACCAAGAATGTAGAACTTGTGGTAGGCTTGGACATATAGCTAGAGTATGCAGGTCAGGGAAGAAGACCAGCAACAAGAAGTCACCGCAAGGAAAATACGCAAAGGTACACAAGGTGACCGAACAGGAGTCCGATTCAGACGCTAGCAGTAATGAACTGGCTAGCTTAAGCTGTAATGAACTGGCTAGCTTAAGAGTACTCAACGCTGGTAAGGGTGCAGACCTCCAGACAATTTGGGTCACTCTTCAGATAGAAGGAGTCCAAGTAAAACTGGAATTGGACACTGGATCGGCATTGACGGTCATAAATAAGAAAGATTACGGAAAGTTATTCCAACATATTCCCCTACAGGATACGGGGATTATATTGAAAACATACACGGGGCAAAGAGTGTACCCCATCGGGAAAATAGAGGTTGCAGTGGCCCACAAGGGCGAAGACAGTCAAATAATGGACTTATATGTGATATCTGAAGGAGGTCCTCCACTACTAGGACGGGAGTGGATTAGGAAAATGAATATGGACTGGCATTTCCTACAAACAATAACGAGTGAGAACTCGGTGAAGATAGTCGGCCCAGACTCTGGAACGGATGATGGTAAGCCCAACTCAGGTGCAAAAGACAAAGTTTCAGCACAGAATTCCACTGAGCAACAACAACATAGTTTAACTGTGGATTCTGAGTCTGGCAAGTCTACTGATGTGCCCATTTCTGAGGGACACCGGGCTCGAACTCAACTCCATTTCAAACTACAACAGCAATTAGAACAAATGCTTCGCCGTTTTGAGCAAGAGTTGAATGCAACGAAAGAGTTCTTTGATATAGAGTTGGAGAATCTGGAAAGACAACAGAAGCAGCTGATGGAGAAAATGGAGCAGGAGCACACAAAACGTCTGATGTCAGAGGAGTTAACGGTCAGCCAACTCCTGCATATGCTGAAGGACAGGACTCTGAAATGGGAAAAACTTGAACATGAACTTCAATATTCAAACGAAAGGGGTTCGGAGCTCTCAAAGGTTATTGGAAGAGCTGAGGTGGCAACACAGACTGAGATGACTGCAACAGAGCAGCCCTTGGATGCCAAAAGTACGCTGACTCACGTCAACGTAGAACAACAGACCGCTGAAACAGCTGCTCCGGTAGAGGGATTGCATAGTCCGATCAATCAATCTCCAAAGGAAGTTGAAGTATTAAAATCACAAATGAGGTCACTAGTAAACGACTTGCTGAAAGCCCAGAAAAAGCTGGATGCAGAGGTACACATGAAGAAGTCTCTTCAGGAAAGATGTCTGGATTTGGAACAAGAGCTGGCTAACGTCCAGCTAGGTATGGAGGAAATAGACGACCCTCTCACTGGTCTAGCTCAGGACGACACCGAATATTACGATGTCCTGTCCTGCCCAGCTTGTAACTTCGACTCCCAAAGTGCAGAAATCATGGAGGAGCACCAAAAGTCTACGGAACATCGGGAGAAGCTGGCTCTACGACGGAAACAGGAGGAAGAGAAGGAGGAACTGCGCATGCAGCTGGCAGCTGTGGCAGCTGACAATGGAGCCCAGAGAGTCTCCAAGAAGCAGAAAAGGAAAAGTAAAAACAGAAGATGACCCATCTGAACCATTATCACCTCTACCAGATCACACACGTGGTCCCTCCGAACGGAGCCAATTCAGTTCGGAAGTTCAAACTGTTAAATCCATGGAAGGACTATTGAATGAGTCACTCTAGCAACGTGAACCGACTACACCACAGAGATTGAATCTGTGAACTGTTTTCCGCAGAGACTGAATCTGTGATCTGTTTTTGACATGAAGTTATCTATGTATCTATGTTATTCTGTTATGTAAACCTGAAGTTATATATGTATATATGTTATTACGTTATGTTAAATGGGGAGATGACTGTAAAGCTAGGAAGGGAGGAATGTTGTGTATGTAATATGTGTGCTACTTTGAACCTATGGACAGGACTGCACTACTTGTTGGGCGTAGTGATACGCAGTACCACTCCTGGCCATAGGGGTATAAATAGTACTGTGGGTACTGATCCCCCTCAGTTCCCGCCTGTGGGCATGAAGTAAAGACCTATGTATAGTCCCTACCTCCAACCAGTAAAGACCTGTTTGAGTTATACGTTTAAGTCTTTGTGTTAATTGTTCAATACAATACACATACTTAACAAGTAAAATGAAAGCCCATGGGATTAAATGGACATTGGCTGCGTGGATACAAAATTGGCTAAGAGACTGAAAGCAGAGAGTAGTGGAGAATGGTTGTTTTTCAGATTAGAGGAAAGTGTGCAGTGGTGTCCTCCAGAGGTCGGTGTTGGGACCACTGCTCTTTCTGATATATATTAATGACCTGGACTTGGGTATACAGGGCATCATTTCAAAGTTTGCAGATGACACGAAACTCGGAAATGTAGTAAACAGTGAGGAGGATAATAACAAACTGCAGGAGGACAGAGACAGGCTGGTGAAATGGGCAGACACATGGCAGATGAAATTTAACACAGAAAAGTGATTCATTTTGGTAGGAAGAATGAGGAGAGGCAATATAAGCTAAGTGGTACCATTTGAAAGGGGTGCAGGAGCAGAGAGACCTGGGGGTGTACGGACACAAGTCTTTGAAGGTGGCAGGACAAGTTGCAAAGGCTGTTAAAAAAGCACACGGGATCCTGGACTTTATAAATAGAGGCATAGAGTACAAAAGCAAGGAAGTTATGCTAAACCTTTATAAAATGCTGGTTAGTTCCCAACTGGAGTATTGTGTTCAATACTGGGCACCACACTTCAGGAAGGATGGCAAGGCCTTGGAGAAGACGCAGAGGAGATTTACTACAATGGCACCAGGGATGAAAGACTTCAATTATGTGGGGAGACTAGAGAAACTGGGGTTGTTTTCCTTGGAGCAAAGAAGGTAAAGGGGAGATTTGATAGAGGTGTTCTAAATCATGAAGGGTTTTGATAGAGTAAACAAGGAGAAAGGTGTGGCGACACGCCACCACTGGACATAATCCGCTCACGGCGGCACAGACAGTCTAAGCAGAAGCCCCCAGCCGGGGGCCCTTTCCTCCAGCAACTTGTTTCCCGCAGGGACAGGCTGCCGGGAGCACTTCCTGTCTGGGAAGTATTTAAGTGGATGTGCGGGCTTTTCTAGTTCCTGTTTGCCATGTGGTCAGAATAAGGCAGTTGTGTTTTCAATAGCTCTGTTTCGACTCCCACGTTTGCCGCGGTATCTCAACAAAGGTCAGTAACAAGAGGGCACAGATTTAAGGTCTTGGCAAAAGAACCCGAGGCGACATGAGGAAACATTTTTTTACGCAGTGAGTTATGATGATCAGGAATGCACTGCCTGAAAGGGTGGTGGAAGAAGATTCAATAGTAACTTTCAAAAGGGAATTGGATAAGCACTTGAAGTGGAAAAATGTGCAGGGCTATGGGGAAAGAGCAGGGGAGTGGGATTAATTGGAGAGCTCTTTCAGAGAGCCAGCACAGGCACGATGGGCCGAATGGCCTCCTTCTGTGTTGTATGATTCTATGATTCTATGAATTGACTGCACAAGGTCCCTCCCTGAATATTAACCTTTACACGGTGGTTTGAATCTGACCATTCAGAGAGTCACTCTGCCCTGTCTATATCTCTCCCTGATGAACTACTGAATTTGAAGAAGTTCTGGAAAGCTATCACTGCTAGACATATGCAAGTATGGATGTGAGGTGAGAGCAACATCTGGCCCTTGGGTGATCACCACCTGTGAAACAACAACAACTTTCATTTATATAGCGCCTTTACTGTAGTAAAACATCCCAAGGCGTTTTACAGGAGCGTTATCAAACAAAATTTGACACCGAGCCACATAAAGAGATATTAGTGCAGATGACCAAAAGCTTGGTCAAAGGGGTAGGTTTTAAGGAGCATCTTAAAGGAGGAAAGAGTGGTAGAGAGGTTTAGGGAGGGAATTCCAGAGCGTAGGGCCTCAGCAGCTGAAGACACGGCCATCAATGGTTGAGCAAATAAAATCGGGGATGTCCAAGAGGCCAGAATTGGAGGAGCGCAGATAGCTCGTGGGGTTGTAGGGCTGGAGGAGTTTACAGAGATAGGGAGGGGCGAAGCCATGGAAGGATCTCAAAACAAGGATGAGAATTTTAAAAATTGAGCTGTGGTTTAACCGGAAGGCAATGTAGGTCAGCGAGCACAGGGGTGATGGGTGAACGGGACTTGGTGGGAGTTAGGATACAGGCAGCAGAGTTTTGGACGACCTTAAGTTTATGGAGGGTGGAAGATGGAAGGCCGGCCAGGAGTGCGTTGCAATAGTCAAGCCTAGAAGTAACAAACGCATGGATGAGGGTTTCAGCAGCAGATGAGCTGAGGCGGGGTGGGGCGGAGTTGGGCGATGTTAAGGAGGTGGAAATAGGCGGTCTTAGAAGAATGAATTACGACAAAAGTGTCAACAACGTAACATGGTTTTGATTTCTTTTTTTACATATGTTGCTAAAAACAAGGTTCACTCACAGAAATTGGCCAAGTTTGTTAGCCCCAGAATGTAGATGTTATGTCTTCCCTGGTGTCCATGGAATGGGCAAGCCATTCATAAGAAATAGAAGCAGGAATAGGCCATTTTGCCCCTTGAGCCTGCTCCGCCATTCAATAAGATCATGGCTGATCTTCTACCTCAACTCCACTTTCCTACACTATCCCCATATCCCTTGATTCCCTTAATATCCAAAAATCTATCGATCTCTGTCTTGAATATACTCAACGACTGAGCCTCCACAGCCCTCTGGGGTCGAGAATTCCAAAGATTCACCACCCTCTGAGTGAAGAAATTTCTCCTCATCTCAGTCCTAAATGGCCGACCCCTTATTCTGAGACTGTGACCCCTGGTTCTAGACTCCCCACCCAGGGGAAACATCCACCCTGCATCTACCCTGTCAAGCCCTGCAAGAATTTTGTATGTTTCAATGAGATCACCTCTCATTCTTCTAAACTCTAGAGAATATAGGCCTAGTCTACTCAATCTCTCCTCATAGGACAATCCCCCCATCCCAGGAACCAGTCTGGTGAACCTTCATTGCACTCCCTCTATGACAAGTATATCCTTCCTTAGGTAAGGAGACGAAAACTGTACACATTACTCCAGGAGTGGTCTCACTAGGGCCCTATATAATTGCAGTAAAACGTCTTCACTCTCAAATCCTCTTGTAATAAAGGCCAACATACCATTTGCTTTCCTAATTGCTTGCTGTACCTGCATGTTAACTTTCAGTGATTTGTGTACAAGGACACCCAGGTCCCTCTGAACACCAACATTTCCCAATCTCTCACCATTTAACAAATATTCTGCTTTTCTATTTTTCCTACCAAAGTGGATAACTTCACATTTCTCCGCATTATGTTCCATTTGCCATGTTCTTGCCCACTCACTTAGTTTGTCTATATCCCCTTGAAGCCTCTTTGCATCCTCCTCGCAACTTACATTACATTTGTATCATCAGCAAACTTGGATATATTACATTTGGTCCCCTCATCCAAATCATTGATATAGATTGTGAATAGCTGAGGCCCAAGTACTGATCCTTGCGGTAACCCACTAGCTATAACCTACCAACCTGAAAATGACCCGGTTATTCCTACTCTCTGTTTTCTGTCCATTAACCAATCCTCAATCCATGCTAGTATATTACCCCCAATCCCATGAGCCCTAATTTTGTTTAATAACCTCTTGTGTGGCACCTTATCAAATGCCTTCTGAAAATCCAAATACACCACATCTACTGGTTCCCCCTTATCTATTCTGCTAGTTACAACCTCAAAAAACTCTAACAGATTCGTCAAACACGATTTCCCTGTCATAAATCCGTGTTGACTCTGCCCAATCCTATTATTATTTTCTAAGTGCCCTGTTACCACGTCCTTAATAATAGATTCTAGCATTTTCCCTACTACTGATGTCAGGCTAACTGGTCTGTAGTTCCCCGTTTTCACTCTCCCGCCTTTATTAAATAGTGCGGTTAAATTTGCCACCTTCCAATCCACGGGAACTGTTCTAGAATCTATGGAATTTTGGAAAATGACAACCAATGCATCCAATATCTCTATAGCCACCTCTTTCAAAACCCTAGGATGTAGACCATCAGGTTCAGGGGATTTATCAGCTTTCAGTCCCATTAATTTCTCCAGTACTTTTTTTTTACTAATACTAATTTCTTTCAGTTCCTCATTCTCACGGGACCCTTGGTTCTCCACTATTTCCAGGAGGTTTTTTGCGTCTTTTTCCGTGAAGAGAGACAAAAAATATTTGTTTAATTTTTCTGTCATTTCCTTATTCCCCATTATAATTTCTCCTGTCTCTGTCTGCAAGGGACTCACGTTTACTTTCGCTAATCTTTTCCTTTTTACATACCTATAGAAGTTTTTACAGTCTGTTTTTATGTCTCTCATTAGTTTACTCTTATATTCTATTTTCCCTTTCTTGATCAATTTCTTGGTCCTCCTTTGCTGAATTCTAAAATCCCCCCAATCCTCAGGCTTACTACTCTTTTTGGCAATATTATAAGCCTCTTCCTTTGATCTAATACTATCTTTAACTTCTCTTGTTAGTCATGGTTGGACCACTTGTCCTGTGAGGTTTTTGTGCCTTAAAGGAATGTATATTTGTTGTAAATTATGTCGTAATTCTTTAAATGCTAGCCATTGCTTGTCTACCATCATACCTTTTAATGTAGTTTCCCAATCTACCTTAGTCAACTCGCCCCTCATACCTATGTAGTTTGCTTTGTTTAGATTTAAGACCCTAGTTTCGGATTTAACTAAACCACTTTCAAACTCAATATAAAATTCTATCATATTATGGTCACTCCTCCCTAGAGGCCCATTTACTACAAGGTTATTAATTAACCCTTTCTCATTGCGCAATACTAGATCTAAAATAGCCTGTTCCTTAGTTGGTTCCTCAACATACTGATCTAGAAAACTATCTTGCATACATTCCATGAATTTGTCCTCCACACTATTACTGCCAATTTGGTTTGCCCAGTCTATATGTAGATTAAAGTCCCCCATGATTACTGTATTACCCTTGTACATGCACCTCTGATTTCCTGATTTATACTCTGTCTTACATTACAACTACTGTTTGGGGGCCTATAAACAACTCCCAAGTTAAGTATCCTGGAATATTTAGTTCCCAACCTTGGCCACATTGCAACCACGTCTCTGTAATGGCTATTAGATCAAACCTATTAATTTCTATCTGCGCTATTAATTCATCTATTTTGTTGCGAATGCTTCGTGCATTCAGATATAGTGCCTTTAGCTTTGACTTATTCTATTTTTCCCTGATATCACCTTAGTCACTGATGCCCTATTACCTTTGTTACTCTCTGTCCCTTCCTGACCCACTCTGCTTATTTTTACCCAAAACTCTGCTCTGCTCTAGAGCCTTGACATTTCTCTCACTGCTTTTAAATTTACTCTTTCCTGAATCCTCCCCCCCCCCATTAGTTTAAAGCCCTGTCTACTGCCCCAGTTATTCGGTTCGCCAGGACACTGGTCCCAGCCTGGTTTAAGTGGAGCCCGTCCCAACAGAACCTTTTTCCTCAGTACTGGTGCCAGTGCCCCATGAACTGAAACCCCTTCCTCCCACACCACTCTTTGAGCCACACATTTAAACCTCTAACCTGTTTGTCCCCATGCCAATTTGCGCGTGGCTCAGGTAACAATCCAGGTATTATTACCTTTGAGGTTCTGCTTTTTAATTTGGATCCTAGCTCCTTAAACTCCCTCAGCAGAACCTCATTCCTAATTCTACCTATGACGTTGGTTCCTATGTGGACCACGACAACTGGATCCTCCCCCTTCCACTCCAAGTTCTCCTCCAGTTGTGAGGAAATGTCTTTAACCCTGGCACCGGGCAGGCAACAGAACCTTCGGTACTGTTGGTCATGGCTGCAGAGAAAAATATCTATCCCCCTGACTGTACTGTCTCCTACCACAACTACATTCCCTTTCACTCCCCGAACTTGAATGGCCTCCTGCACCTTGGTGCCATGGTCAGCTTGCTCATCCATCCTGCAGGCTTTTCCCTCATCCACACAGGCAGCAAGAACCTCATACCTGTTGAACAAGGGCAAAGACTCAGGCTCCTCCAGCACTGCACCTGGGGTCCCCTTACCTGCCCGAGTGGCAGTCACACCCTCCTGTCCCTGACCACTAACCAGAACTGTACCACTACCTAACCTAAGGTCTCCTGGATCAAAGTGTCCAGGTAACTTTCCCCATCCCTGATGCCCCGCAATGGCTGCACCTCAGACTCCAGCTCAAAAACTCTGAAGTTCCTCAAGATGCAGGCACTTACTGCAGCTGCGGTTGTCCGAGATCACAATGCTCTCCACAAACTCCCACATGCTGCAGTTGCGGCACACCACCTGCACTGCCATCCCTATATGACCTTGTTTTATTTTATTAAATTTAATTAAATTTGTAATTATGTAACTTAGTTTACAGTGTAGTTCCTTGACTACTTACTTGATCTAGATTAAGTTAAGGGTACTGAAATTAAATATCTACCTGTAACACAAAGCACTACCAGTAGTGTACACAAAAAACAGCAACTCCTTCCCCCTCTTCTCCAAATTCCCATTCTTTCCAAATTCCCAAATTAAACACTCTGTTTAAGTACACTGCGTTTTAATCCCGCTCTGTGCTGACCGCTCTGTGCTCTACAGACCGGTTTACTCTTATACTCTAGGAGCCTTACCCAATTTACAAGTGTTGACACAGCTCTCCTGCTCCTGGTGATTAACACCTCTTCAACACTTACAGCTGCCTGACACTTAACTGCCACTGGCAGGCAGCTTCTGTTAACTACAGTTTTTAAAGTTCTAGATTAAAATCAAAATGTTAAACTAAATTTCACTTTTTACATCTACTACTTACTAGAAATTCCCACTCTTTCCAAATTCCCAAATGAAACACTCTGTTTAAGTACACTCTGTCCTAATCCCGCTTTGTGCAGAGCGTATTTTCAATTCAAATACAAACATTCTGTAGGTTTTATTTGATTCTATATCTCATTGGCAGTTCCTTTTGAATTGACGTGGCACGTATTTGAATGTTGGTTGTCCGGGTCATTGAAAAGTATTTCTCAGCCTGTCTCATTCAAATCGAGTAGTCTATCTATATATAGACAGGGCAGAGTGATTCTCTGAATGGTTAGATTCAAACCACCATGTAAAGGTTCAGGGAGGGGCCTTGTGTTCAGCCCAGTTTACATTGTAGCTTTGTGCAGCAGACATGACTGTTACTTTTAATGAGGGCTATTTAATCCTGTAATTGCTGTAAATTACAGTGTGTAATTCTTAATGTTCAATTATCCATTTACTCTTTAACCAATCGTTTTGGCAGTTTATAGCCTAAGCCACAGTTTAGGGCAGTGTTTATATTACCGCTTACCATAGTCAAGGAAGTACACGGAAGACCAAGTGATATAAACCAGTAGTTGAAATGCAGTGAGGAGCACTTTCAGTTGGCTACAAATTACCCAAATGTTGGGCAGGTAACGACACATTCAGGGTCAAAGGGTGCGAGAGGGCTCGCCCGCTGAACAGGTCGGAGACATTGAAAACGGAGAAACATATCTCGAGTCAACCACCATGTTTTTTGATGCAGGTTTAAGGCTCGTAAGTGAGCAACCTCACACCTGCTTGGATCCTGGAGGGAGTGAGGATACGATAATGACACTGTTACTTTACCTCCCCGCCTCTCAAACATTTATAGTGGGGCACCACTGCAGCGCTGCAAGGCTCAAAGTGAAGTGCGCAGACCCAATTGGTTTAAGTGATGGAACAGGAGCACTTCATCTAATAGCAAAGTCCACGTTGACGGGCTATGATATTACTAAGATATTACTACAGAGCAGTACTGAAGCAGTGCTGCACTGGCGGAGGTGCCGTCTTTCAGATGGGATGTTAAACCGAGGCCCCGACTGCTCCCTCAGGTATATCTGAAAGGTCCTGTGTCACTATTTTGAAGAGCAGGGGAGATTTCTCTGGTGTCCTGGCCAATATTTATCCCTCAACCAACATCACTAAAACTGGTGATTATCACATTGCTGTTTGTGGGAGCTTGCTGTGTGCAAATTGGCTGCCGCGTTTCCTACATTACAACAGTGGCTACACTTCAGAAATGTACTTAATTGGCTGTAGAGAGCTTTGGGATGTCCTGAGGTCATGAAAGGCGCTATAGAAATGCAAGTATTTCTACCAATTCGATGCAGGACCAGCTGTTTGTACTTAAGAGTACAGCTGCCAGTGGGACACCATGGGCCTGTGCAGCCAGCTGGGCTTTCTCACCTAAGCGCATCTTAACAAGCATTAGTGAGATGGTGTAAATTAAAGCTACTACTGGTAGTGGTGTTTCAACACCTGCTGTGGGGCTGCCTCCTGGCCCCTGGAAGCTTTAAGCGGAGATCTGTAGGTGCGATAGGACATTACCCTGTCAGCAGATCGGAACATTCAGAGCCCAGGAGAGGTGAGGTGGCAGGCTGTGCTGGACTGACTGCCGGGGAGTGCTGGACGGAAACAGAAGCCCCGTGAATGAGCAGCGATTTCCCCATTCACCAATACCACCCAGCGCACAGCTGCACGGTGCAGGGCCAGAGTGCCAAGCAGAAACCGGTACCACAGCCAACGTCACAGGGGCAATGTAACAACAAACACGGCAATAGTACAACGAGCAGCCGCGAGGCAAGCCTCGCAGACAGGCGGTTCAGTCGTGGCACTTAGCAACAGAGCTGGAAACGTTTCAGAGTCCCATCCTAGACCTTCCCCTTTGCACTTTCCTCCCGCCCTGCCCCTTTCCCTGGCTCTGTACTTGCTTAAAAACTAGTCCTCAGCAAAGGCCTGAGCTTCATCCCCTTACGCGCCCACCTCAATGAATTTCGAGCTCGGCACGATGCTGAGCTCTTTTTCCACCGCCTTCGTCTCCGTGCCCACTTCTTTGTCCAGGAGTCTTCCCCTCGCACGGCTGACCCTTTTTCTCGATTTCAGAATTCTCGTTCTACCTGGACCCCTCCCCCTGGCCTCTTACCCTCTCTAGATCTTTTCATTGCTAACTGCCGCCGCGACATCGGCCGTCTCCATTTCTCTGCTCCCCTCACTCACTCCAACCTACCTCCCTCTGAACTTGCAGCACTCCATTCTCTCAGATCCAACACCGACATTGTCATTTAAACCCGCTGACAAGGGTGGTGCTGTTGTTGTTTGGCGAACCGACCTCTACCTAGCGGAAGCTGAACGCCAACTCTCCGACACCTCCTCCTACCTCCACCTGGACCATGACTCCACTACTGAACATCAAACCACCGTTTACAAGACTGTCACTGACCTCATCTCCTCTGGAGATCTTCCCCCCGCGGCCACCAACCTCATAGTTCCCCAACCCCGCACAGCCCGCTTCTACCTCCTTCCCAAGATCCACAAACAGGACTGCCCTGGTAGACCCATCGTTTCAGCCTGTTCTTGCTCCACGGAACTTATCTCTTCCTATCTCGACTCTATCTTTTCTCCCCTTGTCCAGTCTCTTCCCACCTACATCCGCGACTCTTCTGACGCCCTCCGCCACTTTAACAGTTTCCAGTTTCCTGGCCCCAACCGCCTCCTTTTCACCATGGAGGTACAATCCCTCTACACCTCCATCCCCCACCAGGATGGCCTGAGGGCGCTCTGCTTCTTCCTTGAACAGAGGCCCAACCACCACCCTCCTCCGCCTAGCTGAACTTGTTCTCACATTGAACAACTTCTCCTTTGTCTCCACTCATTTCCTCCATATTAAAGGTGTTGCTATGGGTACCCGCATGGGTCCTAGCTATGCCTGCCTTTTTGTGGGATATGTGGAACACTCTTTGTTCCAGGCCTACTCGGGTCCCCTCCCTCACCTCTTTTTCCGGTACATTGATGACTGTATCGGTGCCATTTCCTGCTCTCGCCCTGAACTAGACAATTTCATGCACTTTGCCTCCAATTTCCACCCTTCCCTCAGCTTCACATGGTCCATCTCCGACTCTTCCCTTCCCTTCCTCGATTTCTCCGTCTCCATCTCTGGGGATAGGTTATTGACCAACATTCACTACAAGCCCACCGACTCCCACAGCTACCTGGACTACACTTACTCCCACCCCGCCTCCTCTAAGGACTCTATTCCATTCTCCCAGTTTCTCCATCTCCGCCGCATCTGCTCTGACGATGCCACCTTCCACACCAGTGCTTCCGACATGTCTTCCTTTTTCCTCAACCGAGGATTCCCCTCTACCGTGGTTGACACGGCCCTCGACCGGGTCCGTTCTATCTCCCGCACTTCAGCCCTCACCCCTGCCCCTCCCTCCCGGAACCACGATAGGGTTGCCCTTGTCCTCACCTTTCACCCCACCAGCCTCCACATTCAACAGATCATCCTCCGCCATTTCCGCCACCTCCGTGATTCCACCACCAAACGCATCTTCCCCTCCCCTCCCCTTTCAGCATTCCATAGGGACTGCTCCCTCCGAGACACCCTAGTCCACTCCTCTATCGCCCGGCACCTTCCTGTGTAAGCGCAGGAGATGCAACATCTGCCCTTATACCTCCCCCCTTCCCACTGTCCAGGGCCCCAAACACCCCTTCCAGGTGAAACAGCGATTTACTTGTACTTCTTGCAATCTAGTATACTGTATTCGCTGCTCACGATGTGGTCTCCTCTACATTGGGGAGACCAAACACAGATTGGGTGACTGCTTTGCGGAACACCTCCGTTCAGTCCGCAAGCGTGACCCCGAGCTTCCAGTCACCTGTCATTTTAATTCACCGCTCCATTCCCACTCGGACCTCACCGTCTGTGGCCTCTTGCATTGTTCCATGGAAGCTCACCATAAGCTCGAGGAACAGCACCTCATCTTCCGATTAGGCACTTTACAGCCTTCCGGACTCAATATCGAGATCAACAATTTCAGATCATAACCTCGGCCCCTATTATATTTTTATATTTTTTATCCGCACTTTTGGTTTGTGCCTTTTCCTTTTTTCTCTCTCCCACATGGCAGCTGTCTCTCACTCTGCCAGCGCATTTCACACTTCATCTAGAGCCATTGTCTGTTTCTTTACCTGTCCTATTACCATCTCGTCTCACCTTGAATATCTCTTAATGTCTCTTCTTTCATCCCCTCCCCCATTGCCCAGCCCCCAAAATGCCTTTTGTTTCATTTCCTGCCTTTTCTCTCAGTCCTGACGAAGGGTTTCGACCCGAAACATTGACTCTATTTCTCTCTCCGCGGATGTTGTCTGGCCTGCTGAGTTTTTCCAGCATTTTCTGTTGTTATTTCTTGCTTAAAAACTGTTCATCTCGAACCTCTTCAAATTCTGATGACAGATCATCAACTTGAAACATTAGCTCGGTTTCTCTCTCCAAGATGCTGCCTGACCTGCTGAGCATTTCCAGTTCTCTGTTTTCTGTTTTTATTTCAGGTTTCCAGAATCCACAGTATTTTGCTTTTGATAAATAAGGATTTGTTTGGATAAAAGGACTAGCTAGAAATCTGAAACCAGTAGGGCCGGAGCGGAAACATTAACCTGTCTTTCTCACGCAGGTGCTGATGATTTTGGGGGGACTGGGTGGTGGAGTGGACGTGTGGGACTGTGGCTCAAATCCTAGCCCACCCCAACAGGGTGACCGGCCCCTCTGAACTCTCTGCTGGTTGTAAGATTCTTACAGTGAAATGAGTTGGGCAGGCTCCAATCTAGTTCCTGAACATAGGCGCACAGCACAAAACGGCTCCTAATTCAGCAATAAATTGGCAATCTCATTGTGACTATCGCCATGGCTACCAAGTTTAAAGTCAATTAAACTAGAGGAACAGTAGCAAAGTGGTTATGTTACATGACTAGTAATCCAGAGGCCTGGACTAATGTTCCGGAGACCAGATCGGGAGACGGGAGTTCAAATTCCACCACGGCAGCTGGGGAATTTAAATTCAGTTAATTGAATAAATCTGGAATTGACAAAAAAAAGGCTAGTATAATTAATGGTGACCAAGTAACTACCGGATTGATGTAAAAACCCATCTGGTTCACGAATGTCCTTCAGGGAAGGAAATCTGCCGTCCTTACCCGGTCTTGCCTATATGTGACTCCAAGCCCTCAGCAACGTGGTTGACTCTTAACTGCCCTCTGAAATGGCCCAGCAAGTCACTCAGTTGTACCAAACCGCTATGCCTTCACTGTGGAATGAAGCGGTTCAAGAAGGTGGCTTACCACCACCTTTTCAATTAGGAATGGGCAATAAATGCTAGCCTTGCCAGCGACGCCCACATCCCATGAATGAATTAAAAAAAATAAAGCCAAGGATGTTAAATGTAATAATTACTTTTGTTTGATCTTTAAAGGGGGCTGATGGTGACGCTCCTTCTTTTAAAGGGGTCCTGATGTTCACATAGAGCTCTGTTTGCACGATTGTCTTTCAAACAAGACGTTAAACTGAGGCCCCATCCACTCTCTCAGGTGGGTGTAAAAGATCCCATGGCACTATTCAAAGAACTGGGGCAAGCTCCTGGTGTCCTGGCCAATGTTTATCCCTCAATCAACATCACTTAAACAGATCATCTAGCAATTTATCTCACTGCTGTTTGTGGGACCTTGCTGTGTACAAATGTGGTTGCCGTGTTTCCCTACATTACAACAGTGACTGTATTTCAAAAGTACTTCCCTGGCTTTGGGACATCCTGAGGTTCTGAAAGGCACTAAAGAAGTACAAGATTTTTTTTTTTTTTCTTTTATTAATACATTTAAAATAAACAAGTTCAAGACTATGCTTAGGTAGTGCATCTAGGAACTTATACAACCTTGTTACCAGGTGCAGTAAAAATGAAGTAGAAGGGAATCTGAACCCAATAGAAAGTAAACTTTCATCCCATCGACCTAGGGTGGACTTTACATTCCAATGGTGAAAGGAAAGCACGCACCACCCAGTCTCCCTGTTTATGTAAGCCCTCCCTAATCTCCAGTAAAGTTACATAAGAATTGTTGGGAACAGGAAAAGATCACTGGGCCCAACAATCTTGTTCATTTTTCAGTCTGCAATGGGCTACATTACATCGCATGGTAACACGGGAGTGTTAGGCTGGGAGCTGAAAGTCTCCAATTCCATCAACATGCAGTTAAGACAAAGGGGTTCACTTTATACCAATATTAGCTGAAGTGCCCGGCGGTGCCAAGGGTTTTTTGAGGGCATGTTGTTGAAGAGAGAGAGAGAGTGACTGGGGGGAAGAGAGAGCGACTGGGGGAAGAGAGAGAGCGACTGGGGGGAAGAGAGAGAGACTGGGGGAATGAGAGAGAGAGAGACTGGGGGAAAGAGAGAGAGAGACTAGGGGAGAGAGAGAGAGACTGGGGGAGAGAGAGAGAGACTGGGGGAGAGAGAGAGAGACTGGGGGGGAGTGAGAGAGACTGGGGGAGAGAGAGAGAGACTGGGGAGAGAGAGAGGGAGACTGGGGGAGAGAGAGAAACTGGGAGAGAGAGAGAGAGACGGGGGAGAGAGAGAGAGAGAGAGACAGGGGGAGAGAGAGACTGGGGGAGAGAGAGAGACGGGGAGAGAGAGAGAGACTGGGGAGAGAGAGAGACTGGGGAGAGAGAGAGAGTGGGGGAGAGAGAGAGAGAGAGAGTGGGGGAGAGAGAGAGAGTGGGGGGAGAGAGAGAGAGTGGGGGGAGAGAGAGAGAGTGGGGGAGAGAGAGAGAGTGGGAGAGAGAGAGAGAGTGGGGGGTTGGAGGGGGGAAAGGGGGGGTGGGAGGTGGAGGGGGGAAAGGGGAGGTGGGAGGGGGTGGGGGGAAAAGGGGGTGTGTGGGGGGGAGGGGGGTGTGTGGGGGGAGGGGGGGTGTGGGGGGGAGGGGGGGTGTGGGGGGGAGGGGGGATTGTGGGGGGGAGGGGATGTGGGGGAGGGAAGGGATGTGGGGGAGGGAAGGGGTGTGGGGGGGAGGGGGTGTGGGGGGGAGGGGGGGTGTGGGGTGGGAAGGGGGGGTGGGGGGGAAGGGGGGGGTGGGGGGGGAAGGGGGGCTGGGAGGAGGGAAGGGGGTGTGGGAGGGGGGAAGGGGGGGTGGGAAGGGGGGGTGTGGGAGGGGGGAAGGGGTGTGTGTGGGGGGAAGGGGGTGTGTGGGAGGGGGGAAGGGGTGTGTGGGGGGGAAGGGTGTTTGTGGGAGGGGGAAGGGGGTGTGTGGGGGTGTGGGAAGGGGGGAAGGGGTGTGTGGGAGGGGGGAAGGGGCTGTGTGGGAGGGGGGAAGGGGGTGTGTGGGAAGGGGGGGAAGGGGATGTGTGGGAAGGGGGGAGGGGGTGTGTGGGAGTGGGGGGAACGGGGGGGAAAGGGAGAGGGGGAGCCAGCAGACCCTCTCCCCTCTGCCAGTGTTGGTCCCTGTCTGGGCCGGAAGCCTGGGACTGGAGTTGCGCTGCCGGCCGGTGGAGAAGCCTAGGCCTCGGGCCCCTGCACTGACATGGCCCAGCCTACCTTTTAGTACCTTGAAACATGAAACTTAAAGTACTTATAAAACATTTTTGGTAAATCTTTCGATAACATACACTTTACAACCTCACCAATCTTTTTATTAAGAAAGGGGGTCCTCACCTGTCAGTGTGTTGTATCACAAACAACAATGGCCGCCACTTGCTGTTCAGTTGGAAAGATTAGGCCCCGCCCACACACTCGATTGTCTCTCCAGGACTCGATTGGGAGCACTGAAGCCCCACCCACTCTATGTTCCTGTACTAAGATGGCCGCGCATGCACTCTGTTGCACACTGAATCAAAATTGCGTCGCACTGAAACTTTTCACCCTCCTTGACAAAGATGGCTGCCGTTAACCTGGGGCTGTCAGCAGAACAAATCCCCTCAGCTGCAAACACGGGACCTTCAGATAATTATTCTGGGCTTGCGACCTACCCCAGTTGCTTATGAAGCCTCCCCACCTACCGACCCCGGGAATGGAGCGGAGGCAGCAGACCCTCTCCCCTCTGCCAGTGTTGGTCCCTGTCTAGGCCGGGAGCCTGGGACTGGAGTTGTGCTGCTGGCGGTTGGAGAAGCCTAGGCCCCGGGCCCCCGCACTGACATGGCCCCGAGAAATAAATCACATACTGGACTCATTTATTACATGCAAATTATATAATGAGCTAGTTGGGCTCCTAAGTACCAAATTTGTGCTGGATAAAATCCCCTCCACACACAGAAAGTGGGAAAAATAAATCAATAGTTAGTAGTTAGGAATCAAGATGGCTGACACTCACCTCGGTTCAGAATGATAAGGCCCGCCCACACATGCACCAATTGGTCAACCGTCAGGTCACTGAAGTGTAGGATTGGTCAATGGTCCTGTCACTCGACTGTAGGATGGCCCGCCCGCACACACAATGAACTCGCCCCCCACTCGATGCAAATGAGCGGATAATGAGCGGAATTTTGAACGTTTTTTGGATACCGTCAGCACAATTTTTGTCCAACCAAAAAGTAAATATGCCTACAAGAGTCCCCTAATGATGCGCTTTCTTTTGATATAACACATGTGTAGGTACGCTCTATAACTTTTGATTGTATAGCCGGACAGACAGACAGAGAGACAGACAGACAGAGAGACATAGGCCTAGAAATTGAGTTTTGGCGCTGCCAGGGCTTTAGCGCCGGAAGTTAGTGCCGGAGCTAAGTCGCGCTGGTCGGGCCCAAAATTCACTGGTTCTGCGCCCAAATGGCTGCCGGCGCTGCTGAAAGCTGTTAGCGCCTGAAAACTGGCGCTATGCGCTGAATTTCGGCGCTATTCCGGCGCTGCGGCGCCCGCTGCGGTGCGGCAGGTTCGGGAAGTGCAGGCCTCCTCCTTCCCTTAAGGAGGAGCTGCCTGCACCCGGCCGCGGCCCGCGATAATCTTATTAAAAATGAGCCCGGCACCTCGGACAAGTGCCGGGCTTGCTTCTGTTCCGGGGGGGGGGGGGAAGTCCGGGGAGGGAGCTGCGGCCAGGCGGGCGGCGGGAAAGCGGCCGGCCGCCACGGGGCCTTTAATGCGCCGGCGCAAACTTGTGCAAGGCACCTCTGCCAGAACGTTGCTTGCGGCTGCCACGGGCGAGGCGGCCGCAAGTCAATTTCGGCGCTGGGGCCCGTCACCACGGCAACCGGGACGCTGCGCACACCGATGACGTCATCGGTGCCGGCGCAGCGCTACCGGTCTACCGCGGCGGAAGGGCCCCAGGCAATTTAGGCGCCGGCGCCAATTGCAGCGCTAGGCCCTCTAGCGCCGCAAAATCGTCGCTAAGGGCACTGAATTTCTAGGCCATACTGTTTTATATATATAGATACTATTTTGCATTCAGAGATTTCAAAAGTGTGTCTGGATCAGATCAATCAGAGTATAATTGTTTTATGGTTGGAGAACTTTTCACATTGAAACACGTCTGTCATTTTCAGGATCCAGCTCAGAAACACCCAGCATTTCAAAAATACAGTAAACTGTGGCGGTACCACTGGTTGTCCCTTACATTGAGATACATAATTCCCTTTAACTTACCTTACTGTATGTATCTATTACTATATTCAGGCTTCTCTCCTATACGCTGTGTGATGACGTCAGAGCTTGGAACCTTCCAACAGTAGAGCTCGGAACCTGCTAGCAGTTGAGCTCGGAAACTTCTAGTCAGTCCTCGTGGCGTCCCCGCTGGGGAAAGACCTACACCACGGTGCTCCTACAATCAGCTATCTTACCTGCTACCTTACCTGTTGTATTTAACCTGTTCCTGTAAATAAACAACTTATTTATAGTTCGTCAAAGTCGAACTCGATTATTTAGTGGCGATGCACACGAAACGCTACATTGGTGACCCAATGACGTGAGTACGGGAGCTCATCAATTCCAACACTACAATTGGTGAACACGTATCCGTGAACGATTTTCACGGTAGCAACGCGCGCCTGAACCTCGTCTTCCCACAAGACGACCGACGCACAATCGACGAACAACCACGGAACAGCAACCGCCTAACACCGATTCCTCCAAAGGCGACCCCGTCTTTGCGAACGTATTCGCAAGGTAAGCACAGTCTGGAGCAGATCCCGTTTGACACGGACAAAACTCAACCGGAACCCGTTTTTTTGTGAGCAATTTTCACAAAAGAAGCACGCCATGTATGCACCAGCTGTTTTGCTGTCGCTACCGCAATCCAGGGAGCCACAGTCTCCCTCGTGTTTTATAAAGGTAGAAGCCCCGTTCGACGAGAACATCGATGCGGCGCCGACCACGCACTTGCTTACAGTCCCCGTACTCGTCTTTCCGACTGCCACACGGGTCGTCCGCCTCTACGTCCAAAGCAACAGCAAGTATACATCTCTCCAAGCGCGGGGTACAGCATGTTCGGGCCCACAGAATCGGAGCGCGCCCTGCGGGGATACCACGAGGACTCACCCCCACGAAACACGAGGACGCACTCCTCGCGCACGAGGACCCATCCCTCGCGAACCACGAGGACCTATCCCTCGTGAAAAACGACGACTCTTTCTCCGCCAACGACGCACCAGCCCTTCAGCCTGCTGGTTGTGTTACCTACTACACGATTCGGCTTGAACAAAAAGCGTGCCGCCCTCCCGGCTGTGTTCTCCTAAATCTACAACAGTTACAAGTGTTGCCGCCCTCCAGGCAGAGTTGACCCCTCCTGAAAGCAACAACAACCCGGACCGTTGCCGCCCTTTCTCCAGTTTTCCCTTTAACAAACGCAAACCTCTACTGACGCTGCACTCATCGAGGACGGGTCCAATGGGCATCCTGCGGCCGCGATCAGCCATGTGAAAGTTGCTGGCCTCACCGATCACTGATCAATGCAGCAACTCTTCACCCTCTGTTGTTTTAACGTCGTAGCACTATGGCATGTACCGTTCCGCGTGTTCCAGCCTCCTGAAGGTTTCGCTCACCTGTCGGCGAGTTCACCGACCTCGCCAGTCAAGTCCTTCTGGATCGCTCGTTGGCGTTCCTGCAGATTTTGTCAGAACAAGGACTTGTTCCAACATCAACAGAGTCATCGCCCGCGTCCGCCCAACCTGCCCGTCACTCTGACAAGGCCTGCTGTTTCGCACGTTTCCACGGTCCTTCACCTGACGGATACGTTTTATTCGCCACGACGCGCGTAAGGATCCGCTTACGAGCAGCATCTTCAGACCTCGCCTACCAAGTCGAGACAGCATGACCGCCGTGACCACCAGCTCGTCAGACCATTTCATCCTTGGACTTTCGTTAAAGCGAATTCTGGGGGGGCCTATGTGGCGGTACCACCGGTTGTCCCTTACATTGAGATACATAATTCCCTTTAACTTCCCTTACTGTATGTATCTATTACTATACTCAGGCTTCTCTCCTATACTCTGTGTGATGACGTCAGAGCTTGGAACCTTCCAACAGTAGAGCTCGGAACCTGCTAGCAGTTGATCTCCGAACCTGCTGGCAGTTGAGCTTGGAACCTGCTAGCAGTTGAGCTTGGAAACTTCTAGTCAGTCCTCGTGGCGTCCCCGCTGGGGAAAGACCTACACCACGGTGCTCCTACAGTCAGCCATCTTACCTGCTACCTTACCTGTTGTATTTAACCTGTTCCTGTAAATAAACAACTTATTTATAGTTCGTCAAAGTCGAACTCGATTATTTAGTGGCGATGCACACGAAATGCTACAAAACTCTTGTTTAAATGGCACTTAATCATCCGGAATTCTTTAATAACCAGCAAAATAGATAACCGGTAATCTTGCCGAATCCATCCAGCACTCGTTTTTCCGAGTCCGAGTTTCCCGCAGTGACTGAGTTAGTCAGTGGTTTTTATTTTTTTTGTGTTAAAAATTGCCTACCTCTCTGTTTTCCGGAATGTTTCATCAACCGGCACCATCCTGGTCCCGTCGGTGCCGGATACGAAAGAGTTTACTGTAGTTTGCAAGTGTAACAAAGTGTGTGATATTTGTGCATTCTGATGGATGATTTTTAATATATTATAGATAGATCGATAGATTGATGACTTGGGTATTATATTGTAATCAAAATCTTTAAGTTTGTCGATAATATTTATTAGGAGACAAGCTAAATACAGTAAACTCTTTCGTATCCGGCACCAACGGGACCAGGATGGTGTCGGTTGATGCAACATTCTGGATAACAGAGAGGTAGGCAATTTTTAACACAAAAAAAATAAAAACCACTGACTAACTCGGCCACCGTGGGAAACTCGGACTCGGAAAAACGAGTGCTGGATGAATTCGGCAAGATTACCGGTTATCTATTTTGCCGGTTATTAAAGAATTCTGGATGATTAAGTGCCGTTTAAACAAGAGTTTACTGTAATGAGGAAGAATGCAGCCGGCTGTTTTGTTGGTTGTGGTGTTGAGGAGAGGAGCGGAGAGCTCCCTGCTCCCAGGGAATGTTTCAGCAGTTCTAGTTCATTTGGTAGGAGGACAAGCGGATCTTAGGGCACATTCCACACTTATACCAAAGGTGATAATGGGGTTTCCTTCGCAACAAGTAGCCCTGGGCAGATCACATGGACAATGTCGGCACCTCACTGGCACCATGAAGAGAGCAATGTCCAAAGGACTGTCACAGTCGGTGACTTGGGCTTACCCTGGCAGTGGTGAATCTTCCAATTGAGGACTGAAAACTACAAGACACATCATGTGACTTTACTCCCCTAATAAAGAGAGATATCTGGCCCTGAAAATGCAGCCCTTGTAATCTAAATTGCTTCCCTAATAAGAGTATCAAAGAAACCACCAAATTTTGTACCAATTCGTGTAACATCACCATGGCAAGGCCATGTCACAAAGCAGCTTCAGCTGTTTGCTCAAACTACAACTATACAGCAGTACACAGCGTTTCCCAACTCAGTCACCCCCTAGATTGGCCTGCAGGCTTCTCTGAACCACGAGCCTCATATGTTCCTAGATTCTGGGACCTCCCCTCGCCAATCCTGCCAGATCCAGCGATCCCAGATTCCAAGACCTGCCCCCAGTATTCCCAGAACCTCCCTCCTCAGGACTCCTGGAACATTCCTGGAATCCCGGAACCTCCGCTCAATTCTCCCAGAGCCCTAGGGTTCCTGTAAAAACACTACTGGACCCAAAGGCCACATCCCAGTACTGCCAGGTTCAGGCTCCTTTTCCAGAGCTCCCAGGGCCCAGAGCTGCCCGCATGCAGACAGATTTCAGTATGACACTCTATCTCTTAGAAAAGCTACGACTCCCCTTGAACAGTACCACAGCTGATATGCTAGTGACATATTAGAATTATTCCAGTTTATCACACTTATTTCCTGTGTCATGATTTGGTCAAACCTGTTGTGACAATTTGCTCATGCTTGGGTAACACCTGAGCTATTGCTTTCTTCAGAGTCAGCTGTGGCTCAGTGGGTAGCACCCTCTAGGTGGGAGAGGCTAGGAGTGAGCAGGTGTTACTGGTTGCCTGATTGCTGCAGGGAGTTGGAGTGAGTTTGTAAAAAGTCGGTGGTGTTTTTTTTTTCAGGTTTTAGGGCCTTTTTGGCCCATAAACAACAGCCAGATGGCTGCTGAGGGGTCCGGAATGCCGGGCCCCTCAGAGGACAGTGTTCCCAAGATGAATTTAATTAGGGGAGAAACTGTGGTTGGAAGGGAAAGAAAAAGGCCCAAAGATTTGGGCCGGGACCCCAGGAGGTTTGGAAAAGAAAACACAGTGGTGGTTCAGTGCGAGGATAAGGAGATATGAGCTTGGGATATTATCCAAGCGGTACATGAGGACTGTGGCGAGGGAAGATGCTTTGCCTGCCGACCAAAGCTGAATGTTGGGTTTGAGGTGACGGTCAGTGGCCGAGAGGAGGTGGAAAGACTTTTACTCAGTTTTAAAGTTCGTGATAAGTTCTTGGAGGTATCTCTGCTATATTCGGAAGAGGTGGTGGTCTCATTCTTAAACCTGCTGGTTTATATTGAGGACGATGTGCTAATAAAAAAGTTGGAGTCGTGGGACATTAAAATTTGCTCAGCAATAAAGAGGAGATACTGTCCAGGAACACGAGTAGCAGATGGAACCCGTTACGTAAAGGTGCAGTTCCCAGAGGGGGTGAAGTTATTACCGTACAGCATGAAATTCTAGACAATGGAAGGAGTGCAGTACTTCCGAGTACTGCATGATAACCAAGTGAAGATTTGTTATTATTGTCTTGGACACGACCATCTTGTAAGAAACTATCCAGACTTGTACTGTTATAATTGCGGCGAGTCTGGACACATCGCTCGGAGCTGCAAGGCGGAGAGCTGTGGGGTGTGTCACAAAGGCCCCACCCGCTGTGAGTGTGAGGCAGAAGGAAGCTCTATGAGTGACGAGGAGATGGAAGAAGGAACAGGAGGTGTGAGTGGAACGGCCGGAGGAGCAGTGCAGTCGGAGGACACAGCTGGTAAATTGAAGGAGAAAAGAACACAGGAAGAGGCAGAAAATTGCGGAACAGAGAACAGGATGGAGATGGTGAAAAACACACCAAGTACAATGGAAAAGAACAAAGACAGCAGAGGGCAGCAAGGGTCGAGTGCAGACTCGAGCCTTATTATGGTTCAGCTCTCCCTAAAGAATCTCGTGTCCGTGGGGGTAGAGGAGGTGGGAGCCGGGTGCGTGGTAAATGTAAGTACTCCAAAGAAAGACAGGGAGTTGGACATCTCGGTGAGCAGCAGGGGGCAAGACAAGGAGAGGGTGCAAGAGGCAGGAGCCTTAAAGGGGCAGCAGGACGGGAGCGGTGAGACAAAGACAGCAGAAGGGAGCAATATAGGTGCCCCATTGTCCCTGAGAGAGAAGGGTCAGGGAGCAAGGGTCAGAGGTGGAGATGAGGTCGAAGGGAGCGGCACTGTTGGAGAAACCGCGATAGCAGGAAGACTCTCTGTGGGAGATGATGTATCTGACGGGGAGCAGGATTATGTATCTGACGGGGAGCAGGCACAGAGGGTTACAGAAGAGCTTGAGAGTGAGGAATTAGAGGGGGACAGAGACATGGAAGTGGGGGGTGGGGTGGCATCATGTGGAAAGGGAAAGGTCAGTGAAGGGCAGAAGGAGGGAGAAAGGGCAGCTCCTTGGCCCAAACTTAATGCAAGGAAGAGGCTGAAACAGCAGGGAAGGTTCAAACAGGAGGTGAAAAAGAGTCGGAGGCTGCAGGAAAAAGCAACAGCTGGCTGAAAAGTTGGGAAGGAACATGAGAGGAGGGAAGGGCCAGAGATTAATGATGGGGAGATTATCAGGCATACTTCTTCGGAGCCATGATTACATTGGTCTCGATTAATGTGAATGGACTGAGGGGTGAGAAGAAATTGCAGCAGGTGTTGCAGAGTTTTAAAGGCACGGACCTGTTGTGTCTGCAAGAAACCTTTTAGGATGAGGATATCCTAGAAAGAGTTCAGAAGGTTTGGAAGGGAGAGGTGTTTGCAAGTTGTGCAAACAATAACCGTAGAGGGGTGGCTGTTTTGGTGAGTCCGTCCATTAAAAAGAACAAGGATATTCCTGAGTGGGCGGAAAAGTCCATCCGAGAGGCTTGTGTGAGGTTTTTATGGGAAGGGAAACCAGCCTTGGTGGCTTACAATACCATCATTGGACGGAGAAATCAGGGAGGACTCAATTTCCCAGATAATGATTTGAAGAAAAAATCCTTCTGAAGAAAGAGATTTCTTCAGAAGTCAAATACAAGTTTTTGGAAGAGTTGTTTTGAGCATTTTATAAAACGAAGTGGGATAGGAGGGCAGGGGATATTGTATATGGAATACAATAATATGTCTTTGAATTCAATTAAGCTTCTCCCTAGGTTTTATAAGGAGGCTGTAGGGACTTGGGCCCAATTTTTAAAAAGTGTGCAGTTTATGCCGAAGGGGGCTGAGGAATTTTTAGAACAGCCCTTATTTTTGAACAGGTGGGTCAACATCGAAGGAGAGGTTTTATTTAATCAAGCTTTTATAAAAGCTGGTATTATATGTGTGAAAGATGTATTATACGAGGTAATTCCAGGTTGGTTGCCGGAAGTGATAGTGAGGGATATGGTGTGGGAGGAGGATCAGGAGGTAGAGGAAAAAGCAATAGGGATCATGTATGAGAAGATTGTGAGGGTAATGCCACAGGATTGGATAGAAGAAATAAATGCGGAAATCTCCAAAGGAAGTAAAATGCGTCCTGCTTTTCCAAGCTTTCTGCTGGAGAAGGGGAGAGTTGGTCCAATTTGACAACTGTAATACTCGAGATTTCTATGAGGTATTTAGAGAATGGAGATTCAAGACACCTGCTGGTCAGGAGTTTTGGCAGAGTATATAGCCACAGCTGGACTTCAACAGGATTTGGAAGGGAGTGTGGGCGAATTTTAAATGTCCAGAGTGGATTTAACTGGATTTCAAATTGGCTCATAACAGGATTTTTACCATGACGGTCTTGTGCAAGATTGGACAAGTGGAGGGGGCAACATGCCCAGTGTGTGGGACACGGGATGAGACTCTGTCCCATTTACTGGTGTTATGTCCACAGTTAAATGATTTTAAGTACTATGTTCGACAGTTGTGTGAAGTTTTTTTGCTGGGTGGGGACCGAAGAGCGAGAATGCGAATCCCGTGGGACTCAATTTTGAGATGGGGATTGCAGGAGAGTCTGCCCGAGTCTAGCGGAGCGGCAATTAATTAAATGTTCAGTTTGGCTAGATTCGTGATTGTGCAAAGAAGGAATGCTCTGTTTTTTAAGGGGAGGAGAATCAATCTAAAAGAGTATTTTAAATATAAGCTAAAAGAGGCTCTGTGGATGTTTTATTCAGAAAGGAATTTAAAGATAGTATTTTACAATCAATTTTTAAAGTACAATCGATTAATATATGTTACAGGAGACAAATTAAACTTCAGGTTTTGATGTTAAAATGTGGTGGCGGAATGGCTGTGCAGAGCGGCGGAACTGATTTGTATGATACCATGAAATGATCACGATGTTGTAAATGTTCCTAATGTTCAATAAAGTATATTAAAAAAAAAGTGGGTAGCACACTCGCCTCCGAGTCAGAAAGTTGTGGGTTCATGTCCCACTCCAGGGACTTGAGCACATAAAGCTAGGCTGACACTCCAGTGCAGTGCTGAGGGAGCGCTGCACTGTCAGAGGTGCTGTCTTTCGGATGAGATGTTAAACTAAAATCCCTGTCTGCTCTCTCAAGTGGTCATAAAAGATCCCATGGCATTATTTCAAAGAAGAGCAGGGGCGTTCTCCCCGGTGTCCTGGCCAATATTTATCCCTCAACCAACATAACTAAAACAGATTATCTGGTCATTTATCTAATTACTGTTTGTGTGATCTTTCTGTGCGCAAATTGGCTGTCGCATTTCCTACATTACATCAGTGACTACACTTTAAAAAATATTTAATTGGCAGTAAAGCGCTTTGGGATGTCCTGAAGTCGTAAAAGGCGCTATAGAAATGCAAGTCTTATTTCTTTCTTTTAAAATGGCTGGATACTTACCATTGCTTATGTTGTAGTGCAGGCCTCCAATCAGTAGGCAGTGCTATTAAACCAGCGGTGCCCATCTCTTGACTGGATCCTTGGAGCCACACCAGAAGTGGAAGGTCAAGCCTAGCCCCACGCCCATATTTGCCACCGATCCTTCCCCTCTGCCCCAACCCGGTGCTGCTCTCTTTGCCCTCAGCCCAGCCAGTTCCAGCCCCTGGCCCACAATGCAGCTCTGGTTTGCTGGTTTTAACGCTTGCTGCCTGGCCCGGGCCCAAGCCTGTACCCTAACCCCAAGCCCGACCTGCACCTTTCTTCAGCCGGGGTTCCAGCCACCATCCTGCCTTTGCCCCAGACCCTACCCTAGTCCCCGTAATCTTTCTATTTAGCTGCTTCGAGCACGGCATTAGCTGAGACCCGATTCCACGGCCCAGGTTCTTGGGGAGGGGAGAGATGGCCAGAAGGATGACAAACGCAGGGAGCAGAGAAACTGTCTCCGCTAACTTGCCATGAGCAACACCACAGGAGATCCATTAATGTACACATGTGTGTTCTGAGACATGTCTGACACACCAGGACTCACATGTGTAAATGTTTCTGTCACACTTAAAAAATATCAAAAAATAGTGAAAGAAAGCCAGGCACTTGCTGCTGGTGTCAGGGAAACTGCCCCAGCAACAGAAAATACCTTCCATTTGACCTCAGGCAATGACAAAGAATAAATAGCTGGTGGTTAACCTCAGGGTGTGCCTTTCTCAGCACTATGGCCTTGTGGCCTATAAGAGACAGCCCGCTGACACACAGATCCACCTCAGCAGCAAGGGAATACGTTGCAAGTTAAACCATATGATGCTCCAGTCTGTATACAAGAGCACATCCTCCGACTAACTAAGCAAAGCCCCAGGAGGGGGGAGATGGTCAGATGCATGTTCCTGGAAGGCTGAATCGTCAGGGAAGAGCAGGGGTGAGCTACATCTCTCGGGGAGTGATCAACTGCATGTTCCTTGGGTTGGCGGGGGGGTGGGGGGTAGTTGGGGGGGGAGCGGAGGGAAGTCCTTGAAATGCGAGGGATAGTTTTGTCTTTGTGAACTTGTACTCATCACGGAGAAGGATGTCAGTGCTGGGGGAAAAAACCAAAGCAAGGAAGTCCGGAATGTGTGGGGTCCTTCACACCAGGACTCAGGGTAATGGTGTACAGGGCTGACATAAAGAAAGAACTTGCATTCATATAGCGCCTTTCGCGACCTCAGGATGTTCCATTGCTATATGTGGTGACATAGTCAGGAATTCAAGAATAATCAGCTGAAACGCACATAGCAAATATATTTCCAGTTTGTGAAGTACCTTTAAAGTGTAGTCACTGTTGTAATGTAGGAAATGACTGTTAAAACGAGGCTCCTGCATTTGTGCTGGGCACTGGTACCACTGTCAGTCCCGTGCACAGGATCATCCGTCAAAGCACAAACCCAGCACTTCCAGCAGACTGGGACTTCCGCTGGTTATCGGCCTGAAAATCAGGTGGTGAAGATGAGCCCCTGCGGCCTCTCGGAATGAGATTCCTTGCTGATGCTGAATTAGTTTTCTGCTCACGCCCACTAGGATCTGCACTGAGGCTGCCCAAACTGTCACATCAGATAACTCGCGATCGAGTAATGTGACACAGCACACGGGAGCTGCATGGGAAAGAAAATCACCAGCACGTCTGGCTAGTGAATGGGTGGATGATCAGAGGCTCGAAGCAGCGCTTTGGCTTCAGTCCCGTTGGGACCATAAGACGAATCAATCGTCTGTGGCCAAACAGGTTGGGCAGAATAATGTTGGCTGCAATGTGTAATATCCTGGAGTGTTTCGCTCAACTGTCTTCAGGGTTAGGGAGGGACTGTTGACAGATCCACAAGCTTTGAGTTTGTGTTTCTTCACATCCTGGTTAAAAAAAAATGTTTTATTCTTCCTTGAGATGTGGGCGTTGCTGGCAAGGCTGGCATTTAATGCCCTGTTTGATACGACTGAGTGGCTGGCTAGGCCACTTCAGAGGGCAGTTAAGAATCAACCACATTGGTGTGGGACTGGAGTCACATAGGCCAGACCGGGTAAGTGATGCGCCATCAATAACTCCAGAAGACTAAGAGTTAAACTTATAACAAGTAGGCTTTTATTAACAAAAGAATACGAGCATGCCTCTGCTGGTAGACCGATCCTTAAAGCCAGGGGGACTGGAGGTCAATCACCTTTATACCTGGGCTTAGGGGTGGAGCCAGGGGCGGAGCCAGCTGAGGCATGCCCAGACATGTTCTGTACAGGCAGATTAGTGGTTTACCACAGTAAGGACGGCAGGTTTCCTTCCCTAAAGGACATTAGTGAACCAGTTGGGACTTTACAACAATCTAACGACAGCTTCATGGTCACTTTCACTGGTACCAGCTTTTTATTTCCCGTTTTCTCAGATTCTCAAACTGCCACGGTGAGATTTCACTCCCGTTCCCTGGGTTACTAGTCCAGTAACATAACCGTTACACCAACGTACCCAGTAAAAATGTCCCATCTCCCCCGGAAACAGGAAGTGGCCCCAGGAGGGGGGAGATGGTCAGATGCATGTTCCTGGAAGGCTGAATCATCATAGGAACACGTGGAGCCTGGTGAGGATTAGAGTGCTGGACGTATGGGGTTTTGAGTAGGTATGCACATTGAGAGAGCGTTGGAAAAGTCAAGCTTCAAGGTGATTGACATGAATCAGTCATTCATGAAAGAAAGACTTATGAAATAATACTGAGTAGCCTGTGGGTGGTGCTGTCCAGGGAGAGTATAAATACTCGAGCATGGGCCCAGCTTGCTCAGGACATTCTTAACAGGAACTAGTGAAGGACACAACTAGACCTCCATGTTGTAAAACAGTTGATTAAAGCTTTGTTTAACGCTTAGACCAAGTGCCTAGTAGTTTTCTTATGTTAATGATAAAGGTATGAATTAGAGTATCAATGGCAGTGGGGGAAAGGCAGGGGCAAAGGGAGGCGATATTGCAGAGGTGGAAGAAGGCAATCTTGGTGATGGAATGGGTGTGGGGTGTGGAGAAGGAAACTCAGCTTCGGTTTTGAGTTCAAATCCCACTAACAAATTGTGAAACTGAATTCAATACAGCTGGTCATTTGTGGGCTGGCATCAGAATAAGAACCATGAAAGTTTCCAGATTGTTGTAAAAACCCAGCTGGTTCACTGTTGTCCTTCAGGGAAGGGAACCTGCCACTCCTACCCTGTCTGACGTACATGTGACTCCTGTCCCACAGTATGTGATTGACTCTTAATACCTTCTGAAGTGGCCTAGCAACCTATTCAGTTGTAAACAATCACTACATAGATCAAAGAATGACTCATGCATCCTATCAGGACAAGACTCGGGCAATCCCAGACCAGCTGACCCTGCAAAGTCCTCCTCATTAACAACTGGGAATGGTCCCTAAGATGGGAAAACTGTCCCACAGATTTAGTCAAGCAACAACCTGACATAGTCGCACCTACAGGATTATATCTATCAGTCAACATCCCAGACTCCTCCAGCACTATCCCTGGGTATGTCCTATTGCACCTGCAGGATAGGCTAGAAGTGGGACACAGTGTATACAGTCAGGTGGAAGAGGTCCTGGGAGTCCTCAACATTGACTCTGGACCCCAGCAAGTCCGATGGCTTCAGGTCAAACAAGGTCAACGAAACGTCCTGCTGACCACCACCTACAGACTTCAACCTGAGCCACGACATCGGCATCTACCTGACAATGTGGAAGCTTGCTCAGTTATGTCCTACCCACAAAACACAAGATAAATCTAACAGGCCAATCACTGCTCTATCAGCCTCCTCTCAATCATTAGCAAAGTTGTGGAGGGAGATAGCAATAACACAATCAAATGACCTACTCACCAATAGCCTGCTCACAGTTCGGGTTCTTCCAGAATTATTCGGCTCCAGTCCTCATTACAGCCTTGAACCTAAGATGAACGCAAGAGCTGAATGCCAGGGGAGAGGTGAGAGTAGATGTCCTCCACATCGAGGCAGCATTCGACCGAATACATCAGCAAGGAACCGCAACAATACTGAAGTTAAAGCGGGAAAACTTTCAGTGGTTAGAGACACAGAGGATGATGGTTGTGGTTGTTGGAGCCCAATCATCGCAGACCCAGGACACCTCTGCAGGAGTTCCTTGGGAAGTGTCATTGCTCCAACCATCTTCAGGTGCCTCATCATTGATCTTCCCTCCATCATAAGGTCAGGAGTGTACTGACGATTACACAATGTTCAGATCCATTTGCAATTCCTCCAATAATGAAACAGCCTATACTGAACATGGATAGCATCCAGACTTAGGTTGACAATGGCAGGTAACATTCATGACCTACAGTGGGACCACCATCACAGAGTCCCCTACCATCACCACCTTGGGTGGGTGGGGGGTTTGGGGAATCACCAACGACCAGAAGCTTAACCGGACAAGACATATCAACGCCTTGGCTACAAGACCAGGGTAAGCTGCATACTCTGTGACGAGTGGTTCACATAAAGTGAATATAAATAATCTTGGGGGGCTTAATGAGGGCACTGCGTGAAATGTGCAATGCTTCTCGGTGTTGAAGTGCAGCCTTGCTGAACGGGGGAGTGATATGTTTGCCTGCCGATTCTCCTCTTGCTTACTCTATTGGGGCCAGTGCTACCAGTGCACCTGGTCAGGTAATCAGCCCTGCTGGTCCATTCCCCAGCACTGAAATCCAGCACCACAAACAAGGTTTCTGCAGATCTCCTGCCGAGGTTACGGTGGCCAATCCGAAGAGACCCTGAGGAAATTCACCCCAACATTACTACATTTGAGGAAATCGTTATAAATGTGGATTAACAACGTTAGACAGAAATGTTCTTAGTCTATTGTCTACAAGGGATACTACGGTGCTTAAAGCCAAGTTTAATGGATGCTGAGAAAGGCACCGTATAACTGAACCAAACCACTTGTTGTCAGCGTCATGCACAACACACACGGTAGGAGAAATCAATCGAGCTTGTGGAAAATGGGAACAGTGTGTGTACAGGAGAGCACCGCCTGTGTGACAGGGGAACGGAGACTGTGTGTACAGGAGAGCACCACCTGTGTGACAGGGGAACGGAGGCTGTGTGTACAGGAGAGCACCGTCTGTGTGACAGGGGAACAGAGACTGTGTGTACAGGAGAGCACCGCCTGTGTGACAGGGGAACGGAGACTGTGTGTACAGGAGAGCACCATCTGTGTGACAGGGGAATGGGGTCTGTGTGTACAGGAGAGCACCGCCTGTGTGACAGGGGAATGGGGTCTGTGTGTACAGGAGAGCACCGCCTGTGTGACAGGGGAACGGGGTCTGTGTGTACAGGAGAGCACCGCCTGTGTGACAGGGGAACGGGGTCTGTGTGTGCAGGAGAGCACCGCCTGTGTGACAGGGGAACGGGGTCTGTGTGTACAGGAGAGCACCACCTGTGTGACAGGGGAATGGAGTCTGTGTGTACAGGAGAGCACCGCCTGTGTGACAGGGGAACGGAGACTGTGTGTACAGGAGAGCATCGTCTGTGTGACAGGGAAATGGAGTCTGTGTGTACAGGAGAGCACCGGCTGTGTGACAGAGGAACGGGGTCTGTGTGTGCAGGAGAGCACCGCCTGTGTGATAGGGGAACAGAGGCTGTGTGTACAGGAGAGCACCGTCTGTGTGACAGGGGAACGGAGACTGTGTGTACAGGAGAGCACCGCCTGTGTGATAGGGGAACAGAGACTGTGTGTACAGGAGAGCACCGTCTGTGTGACAGGGGAACGGAGACTGTGTGTACAGGAGAGCACCGTCTGTGTGACAGGGGAACGGAGACTGTGTGTACAGGAGAGCACCGTCTGTGTGACAGGGGAACGGAGACTGTGTGTACAGGAGAGCACCACCTGTGTGACAGGGGAACGGAGGCTGTGTGTACAGGAGAGCACCGCCTGTGTGACAGGGGAACGGAGACTGTGTGTACAGGAGAGCACCGCCTGTGTGACAGGGGAACGGAGACTGTGTGTACAGGAGAGCACCATCTGTGTGACAGGGGAACGGAGACTGTGTGTACAGGAGAGCACCACCTGTGTGACAGGGGAAAGGAGACTGTGTACAGGAGAGCACCGCCTGTGTGACAGGGGAACGGAGACTGTGTGTACAGGAGAGCGCCGTCTGTGTGACAGGGGAACGGAGACTGTGTGTACAGGAGAGCACCGCCTGTGTGACAGGGGAATGGAGACTGTGTGTACAGGAGAGCACCGCCTGTGTGACAGGGGAACGGAGACTGTGTGTACAGGAGAGCACCACCTGTGTGACAGGGGAACGGAGGCTGTGTGTACAGGAGAGCACCACCTGTGTGACAGGGGAATGTAGACTGTGTGTACAGGAGAGCACCGCCTGTGTGACAGGGGAACGGAGACTGTGTGTACAGGAGAGCACCGCCTGTGTGACAGGGGAACGGAGGCTGTGTGTACAGGAGAGCACCATCTGTGTGACAGGGGAAGGGAGACTGTGTGTACAGGAGAGCACCGTCTGTGTGACAGGGGAACAGAGACTGTGTGTACAGGAGAGCACCATCTGTGTGACAGGGGAACGGGGTCTGTGTGTACAGGAGAGCACCGCCTGTGGGACAGGGGAACGGAGGCTGTGTGTACAGGAGAGCACCGTCTGTGTGACAGGGGAACGGAGACTGTGTGTACAGGAGAGCACCATCTGTGTGACAGGGGAACGGAGACTGCGTGTACAGGAGAGCACCGCCTGTGTGACAGGGGAACGGAGTCTGTGTGTACGGGAGAGCACCGCCTGTGTGACAGGGGAACGGGGTCTGTGTGTACAGGAGAGCACCGCCTGTGTGACAGGGGAACGGAGTCTGTGTGTACAGGAGAGCACCGCCTGTGTGACAGGGGAACGGGGTCTGTGTGTACAGGAGAGCACTGCCTGTGTGACAGGGGAACGGGGTCTGTGTGTACAGGAGAATATCGCCTGTGTGACAGGGGAACAGGGTCTGTGTGTACAGGAGAGCACCGCCTGTGTGACAGGGGAACGGGGTCTGTGTGTACAGGAGAGCACCGCCTGTGTGACAGGGGCGGGGTCTGTGTGTACAGGAGAGCACCGTCTGTGTGACAGGGGAACGGAGACTGTGTGTACAGGAGAGCACCGCCTGTGTGACAGGGGAACAGAGACTGTGTGTACAGGAGAGCACTGCCTGTGTGACCGGGGAACGGGGTCTGTGTGTACAGGAGAGCACTGCCTGTGTGACAGGGGAACGGAGACTGTGTGTACAGGAGAGCACTGCCTGTGTGACAGGGGAACTGAGACTGTGTGTACAGGAGAGCACTGCCTGTGTGACAGGGGAACGGGGTCTGTGTGTACAGGAGAGCACTGCCTGTGTGACAGGGGAACGGAGACTGTGTGTACAGGAGAGCACTGCCTGTGTGACAGGGGAACGGAGACTGTGTGTACAGGAGAGCACCATCTGTGTGACAGGGGAACAGAGACTGTGTGTACAGGAGAGCACCGCCTGTGTGACAGGGGAACGGAGACTGTGTGTACAGGAGAGCACTGCCTGTGTGACAGGGGAACAGAGACTGTGTGTACAGGAGAGCACTGCCTGTGTGACAGGGGAACGGGGTCTGTGTGTACAGGAGAGCACCGCCTGTGTGACAGGGGAACGGGGTCTGTGTGTATAGGAGAGCACCATCTGTGTGACAGGGGAACAGAGACTGTGTGTACAGGAGAGCACTGCCTGTGTGACAGGGGAACAGAGACTGTGTGTACAGGAGAGCACCGCCTGTGTGACAGGGGAACGGAGACTGTGTGTACAGGAGAGCACTGCCTGTGTGACCGGGGAACGGGGTCTGTGTGTACAGGAGAGCACCGCCTGTGGGACAGGGGAACGGAGGCTGTGTGTACAGGAGAGCACCGTCTGTGTGACAGGGGAACGGAGACTGCGTGTACAGGAGAGCACCGCCTGTGTGACAGGGGAACGGAGTCTGTGTGTACAGGAGAGCACCGCCTGTGTGACAGGGGAACGGGGTCTGTGTGTACAGGAGAGCACCGCCTGTGTGACAGGGGAACGGAGTCTGTGTGTACAGGAGAGCAGCACCTGTGTGACAGGGGAACGGAGGCTGTGTGTACAGGAGAGCACCGTCTGTGTGACAGGGGAACGGGGTCTGTGTGTACAGGAGAGCACCGCCTGTGTGACAGGGGCGGGGTCTGTGTGTATAGGGGAGCACCATCTGTGTGACAGGGGAATGGGGTCTGTGTGTACAGGAGAACTTCGCCTGTGTGACAGGGGAACAGGGTCTGTGTGTACAGCAGAATATCGCCTGTGTGACAGGGGAATGGGGTCTGTGTGTACAGGAGAGCACCGCCTGTGTGACAGGGGAACGGGGTCTGTGTGTACAGGAGAGCACCGCCTGTGTGACAGGGGCGGGGTCTGTGTGTATAGGGGAGCACCATCTGTGTGACAGGGGAATGGGGTCTGTGTGTACAGGAGAGCACCGTCTGTGTGACAGGGGAACGGAGACTTTGTGTACAGGAGAGCACCATCTGTGTGACAGGGGAATGGAGACTGTGTGTACAGGAGAGCACCACCTGTGTGACAGGGGAATGGAGACTGTGTGTACAGGAGAGCACTGCCTGTATGACAGGGGAACGGAGACTGTGTGTACAGGAGAGCACTGCCTGTGTGACCGGGGAACGGGGTCTGTGTGTACAGGAGAGCACTGCCTGTGTGACAGGGGAACGGAGACTGTGTGTACAGGAGAGCACTGCCTGTGTGACAGGGGAACAGAGACTGTGTGTACAGGAGAGCACCGCCTGTGTGACAGGGGAACGGAGACTGTGTGTACAGGAGAGCACTGCCTGTGTGACAGGGGAACGGAGACTGTGTGTATAGGAGAGCACCATCTGTGTGACAGGGGAATGGGGTCTGTGTGTACAGGAGAGCACTGCCTGTGTGACAGGGGAACAGAGACTGTGTGTATAGGAGAGCACCATCTGTGTGACAGGGGAATGGGGTCTGTGTGTACAGGAGAGCACTGCCTGTGTGACAGGGGAACGGAGACTGTGTGTACAGGAGAGCACCGCCTGTGTGACCGGGGAATGGGGTCTGTGTGTATAGGAGAGCACTGCCTGTGTTAAAGGGGAATGGAGACTGTGTGTATAGGAGAGCACTGCCTGTGTTAAAGGGGAATGGAGACTGTGCGTACAGGAGAGCACCGTCTGTGTGACCGGGGAACGGAGACTGTGTGTACAGGAGAGCACTGCCTGTGTGACCGGGGAATGGGGTCTGTGTGTACAGGGGAGCACCGCCTGTGTGACATGGGATTACTGATTCCATTTTACAGGCTTGGAAAGAAAGCTAACCTACTCCCTATTTCCGGACCGTGGTGTGGTGGTTGTGGGGGGTAAAAGTGCAGGGCCCATCTAAATTTTCAAGGCAGTCACTGCATGAAATGAAGCCGAGCTTTATCACGATACACTGGTTTTATTTTCATTGATGGAATCACCTTAGTTTACACGACAGACATTTACTTGTTTACTCGTGTTAACGGCTCTGGTGATTTATGGAAATAATATTCCTTCTTATACTGTTGAATGTAAACACAGTCGAGGTTCAGAGACATCTCTGCAAGGTGAAAGGGAGGTCATTGCCTGTCAGCCCAGGCACAATGTCAGTGGTTAAAGCTCGCCCCTTGGTTTACCAGCATGGTGTACAGCTGAGAGATCACTGCAGCACCGTGACCATGGTACATACACACAGACACTGGTTCAACAAATGTGTGTGGGCAGGGTTCGGAATAGTGTGCTGGAGGCTCAGGATGTGCTGTGGGCACGGGCACAGGCCGAGATTGTAACTCAGTCCCGGACAAGAACAGTTTCTAGCCCAGACTGGACTAAACACAGTGTTTCACCCATTCTCGTACTTTCTATTTGATTTATGCTCTGCTCTTTGCCCATGTTCTCACCTGACTCTGCCGCCTCACACTGACCCTCAGCATTTAAAAGCAGACTGAAAGGGGAACTGCAGCTGTACCCAAGATAAAACTGACAAACTAGCAGTCAGTGACAGTGAGTATCAAACTGTCCCGGGCCCCAGTGAGTATCAAACTGTCCCGGGCCCCAGTGAGTATCAAACTGTCCCAGGCCCCAGTGAGGATCAAACTGTCCCAGGCCGCAGTGAGTATCAAACTATCCCGGGCCCCAGTGAGTATCAAACTGTCCTGGGCCCCAGTGAGTATCAAACTGTCCCGGGCCCCAGTGAGTATCAAACTGTCCCAGGCCCCAGTGAGGATCAAACTGTCCCGGGCCCCAGTGAGTATCAAACTATCCCGGGCCCCAGTGAGTATCAAACTATCCCGGGCCCCAGTGAGTATCAAACTATCCCGGGCCCCAGTGAGTATCAAACTGTCCTGGGCCCCAGTGAGTATCAAACTGTCCTGGGTCCCAGTGAGTATCAAACTGTCCCAGGCCCCAGTGAGTATCAAACTGTCCCAGGCCCCAGTGAGTATCAAACTGTCCCGGGCCCCAGTGAGTATAAAACTGTCCTGGGTCCCAGTGAGTATCAAACTGTCCTGGGCCCCAGTGAGTATCAAACTGTCCCAGGCCCCAGTGAGTATCAAACTGTCCCGGGCCCCAGTGAGTATCAAACTGTCCTGGGTCCCAGTGAGTATCAAACTATCCCGGGCCCCAGTGAGTATCAAACTGTCCCAGGCCCCAGTGAGTATCAAACTGTCCCAGGCCCCAGTGAGTATCAAACTGTCCTGGGCCCCGGTGAGTATCAAACTGTCCCAGGCCCCAGTGATTATCAAACTGTCCTGGGCCCCAGTGAGGATCAAACTGTCCCAGGCCCCAGTGAGTATCAAACTGTCCCGGGCCCCAGTGAGTATCAAACTGTCCCAGGCACCAGTGAGGATCAAACTGTCCCGGGCCCCAGTGAGTATCAAACTGTCCCGGGCCCCAGTGAGTATCAAACTGTCCCGGGCCCCAGTGAGTATCAAACTGTCCCGGGCCCCAGAGAGTATCAAACTATCCCGGTTCCCAGTGAGTATCAAACTATCCCGGGCCCCAGTGAGTATCAAACTATCCCGGGCCCCAGTGAGTATCAAACTGTCCCAGGCCCCAGTGAGGATCAAACTGTCCCGGGCCCCAGTGAGTATCAAACTGTCCCGGGCCCCAGTGAGTATCAAACTGTCCCAGGCCCCAGTGAGTATCAAACTATCCCTGGTCCCAGTGAGTATCAAACTGTCCCGGGCCCCAGTGAGTATCAAACTGTCCCGGGCCCCAGTGAGTATCAACCTGTCCCAGGCCCCAGTGAGGAACAAACTGTCCCAGGCCCCAGTTAGTATCCAGCTGTCCCAGGCCCCAGTGAGTATCAAACTGTCCCAGGCCCCAGTAAGTATCAAACTATCCCTGGTCCCAGTGAGTATCAAACTGTCCCAGGCCCCAGTGAGTATCAAACTGTCCCAAGCCCCAGTGAGTATCAAACTGTCCCAGGCCCCAGTGAGTATCAAACTGTCCCAGGCCCCAGTGAGTATCAAACTGTCCCAGGCCCCAGTGAGTGTCAAACTGTCCCGGGCCCCAGTGAGTATCAAACTGTCCCAGGCCCCAGTGAGTATCAAACTGTCCCGGGCCCCAGTGAGTATCAAACTGTCCCGGGCCCCAGTGAGTATCAAACTGTCCCGGGCCCCAGTGAGTATCAAACTGTCCCGGGCCCCAGTGAGTATCAAACTGTCCTGGGTCCCAGTGAGTATCAAACTGTCCTGGGCCCCAGTGAGTATCAAACTATTCCGGGTCCCAGTGAGTGTCAAACTGTCCCCAGCCCCAGTGAGTATCAAACTGTCCTGGGTCCCAGTGAGTATCAAACTGTCCTGGGCCCCAGTGAGTATCAAACTATCCCGGGCCCCAGTGAGTATCAAACTGTCCCGGGCCCCAGTGAGTATCAAACTGTCCCAGGCCCCAGTAAGTATCAAACTATCCTGGGTCCCAGTGAGTATCAAACTGTCCCGGGCCCCAGTGAGTATCAAACTGTCCTGGGCCCCAGTGAGTATCAAACTATTCCAGGTCCCAGTGAGTATCAAACTGTCCCGGGCCCCAGTGAGTATCAAACTGTCCCCAGCCCCAGTGAGTATCAAACTGTCCCGGGCCCCAGTGAGTATCAAACTATCCTGGGTCCCAGTGAGTATCAAACTGTCCCGGGCCCCAGTGAGTATCAAACTGTCCTGGGCCCCAGTGAGTATCAAACTATCCCGGGCCCCAGTGAGTATCAAACTATCCCGGGCCCCAGTGAGTATCAAACTGTCCCGGGCCCCAGTGAGTATCAAACTGTCCCCAGCCCCAGTGAGTATCAAACTGTCCCGGGCCCCAGTCAGTATCAAACTGTCCCCAGCCACAGTGAGTATCAAACTGTCCCGGGCCCCAGTGAGTATCAAACTATCCTGGGTCCCAGTGATTATCAAACTGTCCCCGGCCCCTGTGAGTATCAAACTGTCCCGGGCCCCAGTGAGTATCAAACTGTCCCCAGCCCCAGTGAGTATCAAACTGTCCCGGGCCCCAGTGAGTATCAAACTATCCTGGGTCCCAGTGAGTATCAAACTGTCCCGGGCCCCAGTGAGTATCAAACTATCCCGGGCCCCAGTGAGTATCAAACTGTCCCGGGCCCCAGTGAGTATCAAACTGTCCCCAGCCCCAGTGAGTATCAAACTGTCCTGGGCCCCAGTGAGTATCAAACTGTCCCCAGCCCCAGTGAGTATCAAACTGTCCCGGGCCCCAGTGAGTATCAAACTTTCCTGGGTCCCAGTGAGTATCAAACTGGCCCGGGCCCCAGTGAGTATCAAACTGTCCCAGGCCCCAGTGAGTATCAAACTATCCCTGGTCCCAGTGAGTATCAAAGTGTCCTGGGCCCCAGTGAGTATCAAACTGTCCCGGGCCCCAGTGAGTATCAACCTGTCCCAGGCCCCAGTGAGGATCAAACTGTCCCAGGCCCCAGTTAGTATCCAGCTGTCCCAGGCCCCAGTGAGTATCAAACTGTCCCAGGCCCCAGTGAGTATCAAACTATCCCTGGTCCCAGTGAGTATCAAACTGTCCCAGGCCCCAGTGAGTATCAAACTGTCCCAAGCCCCAGTGAGTATCAAACTGTCCCAGGCCCCAGTGAGTATCAAACTGTCCCAGGCCCCAGTGAGTATCAAACTGTCCCAGGCCCCAGTGAGTGTCAAACTGTCCCGGGCCCCAGTGAGTATCAAACTGTCCCAGGCCCCAGTGAGTATCAAACTGTCCCGGGCCCCAGTGAGTATCAAACTGTCCCGGGCCCCAGTGAGTATCAAACTGTCCCGGGCCCCAGTGAGTATCAAACTGTCCCGGGCCCCAGTGAGTATCAAACTGTCCTGGGTCCCAGTGAGTATCAAACTGTCCTGGGCCCCAGTGAGTATCAAACTATTCCGAGTCCCAGTGAGTGTCAAACTGTCCCCAGCCCCAGTGAGTTTCAAACTGTCCTGGGTCCCAGTGAGTATCAAACTGTCCTGGGCCGCAGTGAGTATCAAACTATCCCGGGCCCCAGTGAGTATCAAACTGTCCCGGGCCCCAGTGAGTATCAAACTGTCCCAGGCCCCAGTAAGTATCAAACTATCCTGGGTCCCAGTGAGTATCAAACTGTCCCGGGCCCCAGTGAGTATCAAACTGTCCTGGGCCCCAGTGAGTATCAAACTATTCCGGGTCCCAGTGAGTATCAAACTGTCCCGGGCCCCAGTGAGTATCAAACTGTCCCCAGCCCCAGTGAGTATCAAACTATCCTGGGTCCCAGTGAGTATCAAACTGTCCCGGGCCCCAGTGAGTATCAAACTGTCCTGGGCCCCAGTGAGTATCAAACTATCCCGGGCCCCAGTGAGTATCAAACTATCCCGGGCCCCAGTGAGTATCAAACTGTCCCGGGCCCCAGTGAGTATCAAACTGTCCCCAGCCCCAGTGAGTATCAAACTGTCCCGGGCCCCAGTGAGTATCAAACTGTCCGCAGCCCCAGTGAGTATCAAACTGTCCCGGGCCCCAGTGAGTATCAAACTATCCTGGGTCCCAGTGAGTATCAAACTGGCCCGGGCCCCAGTGAGTATCAAACTGTCCCGGGCCCCAGTGAGTATCAAACTGTCCCGGGCCCCAGTGATTATCAAACTGTCCCCGGCCCCTGTGAGTATCAAACTGTCCCGGGCCCCAGTGAGTATCAAACTGTCCCCAGCCCCAGTGAGTATCAAACTGTCCCGGGCCCCAGTGAGTATCAAACTATCCTGGGTCCCAGTGAGTATCAAACTGTCCCGGGCCCCAGTGAGTATCAAACTGTCCTGGGCCCCAGTGAGTATCAAACTATCCCGGGCCCCAGTGAGTATCAAACTATCCCGGGCCCCAGTGAGTATCAAACTGTCCCGGGCCCCAGTGAGTATCAAACTGTCCCCAGCCCCAGTGAGTATCAAACTGTCCCGGGCCCCAGTGAGTATCAAACTGTCCCCAGCCCCAGTGAGTATCAAACTGTCCCGGGCCCCAGTGAGTATCAAACTGTCCCCAGCCCCAGTGAGTATCAAACTGTCCCGGGCCCCAGTGAGTATCAAACTTTCCTGGGTCCCAGTGAGTATCAAACTGGCCCGGGCCCCAGTGAGTATCAAACTGTCCCGGGCCCCAGTAAGTATCAAACTGTCCCGGGCCCCAGTGATTATCAAACTGTCCCCGGCCCCTGTGAGTATCAAACTGTCCCGGGCCCCAGTGATTATCAAACTGTCCCAGGCCCCAGTGAGTATCAAACTGTCCCGGGCCCCAGTGAGTATCAAACTGTCCCGGGCCCCAGTGAGTATCAAACTGTCCCGGGCCCCAGTGAGTATCAAACTGTCCCAGGCCCCAGTGAGAATCAAACTGTCCCGGGCCCCAGTGAGTATCAAACTGTCCCGGGCCCCAGTGAGTATCAAACTGTCCCAGGCCCCAGTGATTATCAAACTGTCCCAGGCCCCAGTGAGTATCAAACTGTCCCGGGCCCCAGTGAGTATCAAACTGTCCCCAGCCCCAGTGAGTATCAAACTGTCCCAGGCCCCCAGTGAGTATCAAACTGTCCCGGGCCCCAGTGAGTATCAAACTGTCCAGGGCCCCAGTGAGTATCAAACTGTCCCCAGCCCCAGTGAGTATCAAACTGTCCCGGGCCCCAGTGAGTATCAAACTGTCCCGGGCCCCAGTGAGTATCAAACTGTCCCGGGCCCCAGTGAGTATCAAACTGTCCCCAGCCCCAGTGAGTATCAAACTGTCCCAGGCCCCAGTGAGTATCAAACTGTCCCGGGCCCCAGTGAGTATCAAACTGTCCCCAGCCCCAGTGAGTATCAAACTGTCCCGGGCCTCAGTGAGTATCAAACTGTCCCCGGCCCCAGTGAGCATCAAACTGTCCCAGGCCCCAGTGAGTATCAAACTGTCCCGGGCCCCAGTGAGTATCAAACTGTCCTGGGCCCCAGTGAGTATCAAACTGTCCCCAGCCCCAGTGAGTATCAAACTGTCCCAGGCCCCAGTGAGTATCAAACTGTCCCCAGCCCCAGTGAGTATCAAACTGTCCCCAGCCCCAGTGAGTATCAAACTGTCCCGGGCCCCAGTGAGTATCAAAGTGTCCCGGGCCCCAGTGAGTATCAAACTGTCCCCAGCCCCAGTGAGTATCAAACTGTCCCGGGCCCCAGTGAGTATCAAACTGTCCCGGGCCCCAGTGAGTATCAAACTGTCCCCAGCCCCAGTGAGTATCAAACTGTCCCCAGCCCCAGTGAGTATCAAACTGTCCCGGGCCCCAGTGAGTATCAAACTGTCCCCAGCCCCAGTGAGTATCAAACTGTCCCGGGCCCCAGTGAGTATCAAACTGTCCCCAGCCCCAGTGAGTATCAAACTGTCCCAGGCCCCAGTGAGTATCAAACTGTCCCGGGCCCCAGTGAGTATCAAACTGTCCCCAGCCCCAGTGAGTATCAAACTGTCCCGGGCCCCAGTGAGTATCAAACTGTCCCAGGCCCCAGTGAGTATCAAACTGTCCCGGGCCCCAGTGAGTATCAAACTGTCCCAGGCCCCAGTGAGTATCAAACTGTCCCGGGCCCCAGTGAGTATCAAACTGTCCCCAGCCCCAGTGAGTATCAAACTGTCCTGGGCCCCAGTGAGTATCAAACTGTCCCGGGCCCCAGTGAGTATCAAACTGTCCCGGGCCCCAGTGAGTATCAAACTGTCCCGGGCCCCAGTGAGTATCAAACTATCCTGGGTCCCAGTGAGTATCAAACTGTCCTGGGCCCCAGTAAGTATCAAACTGTCCCGGGCCCCAGTGAGTATCAAACTGTCCTGGGCCCCAGTAAGTATCAAACTGTCCCGGGCCCCAGTGAGTATCAAACTGTCCTGGGCCCCAGTAAGTATCAAACTATCCCGGGCCCCAGTGAGTATCAAACTATTCCGGGTCCCAGTGAGTGTCAAACTGTCCTGGGCCCCAGTGAGTGTCAAACTGTCCCGGCCCCCAGTGAGTATCAAACTGCCCCGGGCCCCGGTGAGTATCAAACTGTCCCGGGCCCCAGTGATTATCAAACTGTCCCCGGCCCCAGTGAGTATCAAACTGTCCCCGGCCCCGGTGAGTATCAAACTGTCCCGGGCCCCAGTGATTATCAAACTGTCCCCGGCCCCTGTGAGTATCAAACTGTCCCGGGCCCCAGTGAGTATCAAACTGTCCCAGGCCCCAGTGAGTATCAAACTGTCCCGGGCCCCAGTGAGTATCGAACTGTCCCAGGCCCCAGTGATTCTCAAACTGTCCCGAGCCCCAGTGAGGATCAAACTGTCCCGGGCCCCAGTGAGTATCGAACTGTCCCAGGCCCCAGTGAGGATCAAACTGTCCCGGGCCCCAGTGAGTAACGAACTGTCCCAGGCCCCAGTGAGTATCAAACTGTCTCGGGCCCCAGTGAGTATCAAACTGTCCCGGGCCCCAGTGAGAATCAAACTGTCCCGGGCCCCAGTGATTATCAAACTGTCCCGGGCCCCAGTGAGTATCAAACTGTCCCGGGCCCCAGTGAGTATCAAACTGTCCCAGGCCCCAGTGAGTATCAAACTGTCCCGGGCCCCAGTGAGTATCAAACTGTCCCCAGCCCCAGTGAGTATCAAACTGTCCCGGGCCCCAGTGAGTATCAAACTGTCCCAGGCCCCAGTGAGTATCAAACTGTCCCGGGCCCCAGTGAGTATCAAACTGTCCCGGGCCCCAGTGAGTATCAAACTGTCTCGGGCCCCAGTGAGTATCAAACTGTCCCCGGCCCCAGTGAGTATCAAACTATCCCGGGCCCCAGTGAGTATCAAACTATCCCGGGCCCCAGTGAGTATCAAACTGTCCCAGGCCCCAGTGAGTATCAAACTGTCCCGGGCCCCAGTGAGTATCAAACTGTCCCGGGCCCCAGTGAGTATCGAACTGTCCCAGGCCCCAGTGATTATCAAACTGTCCCAGGCCCCAGTGAGGATCAAACTGTCCCAGGCCCCAGTGAGTATCAAACTGTCCCGGGCCTCAGTGAGTATCAAACTGTCCCAGGCCCCAGTGAGGATCAAACTGTCCCGGGCCCCAGTGAGTATCGAACTGTCCCAGGCCCCAGTGAGGATCAAACTGTCCCGGGCCCCAGTGAGTATCAAACTGTCCCCGGCCCCAGTGAGTATCAAACTGTCCCGGGCCCCAGTGAGTATCAAACTATCCCGGGCCCCAGTGAGTATCAAACTGTCTCGGGCCCCAGTGAGTATCAAACTGTCCCGGGTCCCAGTGAGTTTCAAACTGTCCCGGGCCCCAGTGAGTATCAAACTGTCCCGGGTCCCAGTGAGTTTCAAACTGTCCCGGGCCCCAGTGAGTATCAAACTGTCCCGGGTCCCAGTGAGTATCAAACTGTCCCGGGCCCCAGTGAGTATCAAACTGTCCCAGGCCCCAGTGAGTATCAAACTGTCCCGGGTCCCAGTGAGTATCAAACTGTCCTGGGCCCCAGTGAGTATCAAACTGTCCCGGGTCCCAGTGAGTATCAAACTGTCCCGGGCCCCAGTGAGTATCAAACTGTCCCGGGCCCCAGTGAGTAACAAACTGTCCCAGGCCCCAGTGAGTATCAAACTGTCCCAGGCCCCAGTGAGTATCAAACTGTCCCGGGTCCCAGTGAGTATCAAACTGTCCCAGGCCCCAGTGAGTATCAAACTGTCCCGGGCCCCAGTGAGTATCAAACTGTCCCAGGCCCCAGTGAGTATCAAACTGTCCCAGGCCCCAGTGAGTATCAAACTATCCCGGGTCCCAGTGAGTATCAAACTGTCCCGGGTCCCAGTGAGTATCAAACTGTCCTGGGTCCCAGTGAGTATCAAACTGTCCCGGGCCCCAGTGAGTATCAAACTCTCCCGGGTCCCAGTGAGTATCAAACTGTCCCCAGCCCCAGTGAGTATCAAACTGTCCCGGGCCCCAGTGAGTATCAAACTGTCCCAGGCCCCAGTGAGTATCAAACTGTCCCGGGCCCCAGTGAGTATCAAACTGTCCCAGGCCCCAGTGAGTATCAAACTGTCCCGGGCCCCAGTGAGTATCAAACTGTCCCCAGCCCCAGTGAGTATCAAACTGTCCTGGGCCCCAGTGAGTATCAAACTGTCCCGGGCCCCAGTGAGTATCAAACTGTCCCGGGCCCCAGTGAGTATCAAACTGTCCCGGGCCCCAGTGAGTATCAAACTATCCTGGGTCCCAGTGAGTATCAAACTGTCCTGGGCCCCAGTAAGTATCAAACTGTCCCGGGCCCCAGTGAGTATCAAACTGTCCTGGGCCCCAGTAAGTATCAAACTGTCCCGGGCCCCAGTGAGTATCAAACTGTCCTGGGCCCCAGTAAGTATCAAACTATCCCGGGCCCCAGTGAGTATCAAACTATTCCGGGTCCCAGTGAGTGTCAAACTGTCCTGGGCCCCAGTGAGTGTCAAACTGTCCCGGCCCCCAGTGAGTATCAAACTGCCCCGGGCCCCGGTGAGTATCAAACTGTCCCGGGCCCCAGTGATTATCAAACTGTCCCCGGCCCCAGTGAGTATCAAACTGTCCCCGGCCCCGGTGAGTATCAAACTGTCCCGGGCCCCAGTGATTATCAAACTGTCCCCGGCCCCTGTGAGTATCAAACTGTCCCGGGCCCCAGTGAGTATCAAACTGTCCCAGGCCCCAGTGAGTATCAAACTGTCCCGGGCCCCAGTGAGTATCGAACTGTCCCAGGCCCCAGTGATTCTCAAACTGTCCCGAGCCCCAGTGAGGATCAAACTGTCCCGGGCCCCAGTGAGTATCGAACTGTCCCAGGCCCCAGTGAGGATCAAACTGTCCCGGGCCCCAGTGAGTAACGAACTGTCCCAGGCCCCAGTGAGTATCAAACTGTCTCGGGCCCCAGTGAGTATCAAACTGTCCCGGGCCCCAGTGAGAATCAAACTGTCCCGGGCCCCAGTGATTATCAAACTGTCCCGGGCCCCAGTGAGTATCAAACTGTCCCGGGCCCCAGTGAGTATCAAACTGTCCCAGGCCCCAGTGAGTATCAAACTGTCCCGGGCCCCAGTGAGTATCAAACTGTCCCCAGCCCCAGTGAGTATCAAACTGTCCCGGGCCCCAGTGAGTATCAAACTGTCCCAGGCCCCAGTGAGTATCAAACTGTCCCGGGCCCCAGTGAGTATCAAACTGTCCCGGGCCCCAGTGAGTATCAAACTGTCTCGGGCCCCAGTGAGTATCAAACTGTCCCCGGCCCCAGTGAGTATCAAACTATCCCGGGCCCCAGTGAGTATCAAACTATCCCGGGCCCCAGTGAGTATCAAACTGTCCCAGGCCCCAGTGAGTATCAAACTGTCCCGGGCCCCAGTGAGTATCAAACTGTCCCGGGCCCCAGTGAGTATCGAACTGTCCCAGGCCCCAGTGATTATCAAACTGTCCCAGGCCCCAGTGAGGATCAAACTGTCCCAGGCCCCAGTGAGTATCAAACTGTCCCGGGCCTCAGTGAGTATCAAACTGTCCCAGGCCCCAGTGAGGATCAAACTGTCCCGGGCCCCAGTGAGTATCGAACTGTCCCAGGCCCCAGTGAGGATCAAACTGTCCCGGGCCCCAGTGAGTATCAAACTGTCCCCGGCCCCAGTGAGTATCAAACTGTCCCGGGCCCCAGTGAGTATCAAACTATCCCGGGCCCCAGTGAGTATCAAACTGTCTCGGGCCCCAGTGAGTATCAAACTGTCCCGGGTCCCAGTGAGTTTCAAACTGTCCCGGGCCCCAGTGAGTATCAAACTGTCCCGGGTCCCAGTGAGTATCAAACTGTCCCGGGCCCCAGTGAGTATCAAACTGTCCCAGGCCCCAGTGAGTATCAAACTGTCCCGGGTCCCAGTGAGTATCAAACTGTCCTGGGCCCCAGTGAGTATCAAACTGTCCCGGGTCCCAGTGAGTATCAAACTGTCCCGGGCCCCAGTGAGTATCAAACTGTCCCGGGCCCCAGTGAGTAACAAACTGTCCCAGGCCCCAGTGAGTATCAAACTGTCCCAGGCCCCAGTGAGTATCAAACTGTCCCGGGTCCCAGTGAGTATCAAACTGTCCCAGGCCCCAGTGAGTATCAAACTGTCCCGGGCCCCAGTGAGTATCAAACTGTCCCAGGCCCCAGTGAGTATCAAACTGTCCCAGGCCCCAGTGAGTATCAAACTATCCCGGGTCCCAGTGAGTATCAAACTGTCCCGGGTCCCAGTGAGTATCAAACTGTCCTGGGTCCCAGTGAGTATCAAACTGTCCCGGGCCCCAGTGAGTATCAAACTCTCCCGGGTCCCAGTGAGTATCAAACTGTCCCCAGCCCCAGTGAGTATCAAACTGTCCCGGGTCCCAGTGAGTATCAAACTGTCCCCAGCCCCAGTGAGTATCAAACTGTCCCCAGCCCCAGTGAGTATCAAACTGTCCCAGGCCCCAGTGAGTGTCAAACTGTCCCCAGCCCCAGTGAGTATCAAACTGTCCCGGGCCCCAGTGAGTATCAAACTGTCCCGGGCCCCGGTGAGTATCAAACTGTCCCGGGCCCCAGTGAGTATCAAACTGTCCCCAGCCCCAGTGAGTATCAAACTGTCCCGGGCCCCAGTGAGTATCAAACTGTCCCGGGCCCCGGTGAGTATCAAACTGTCCCGGGCCCCAGTGAGTATCCAGCTGCCCCAGGGCCGAGTGAGGATCCAGCTGTCCCGGGCCCCAGTGAGTATCCAGCTGTCCCGGGCCCCAGTGAGTACCCAGCTGTCCCGGGCCCCAGTGAGTATCCAGCTGTCCCGGGCCCCAGTGAGTATCCAGCTGTCCCAGGCCCCAGTGAGTATCAAACTGTCCCAGGCCCCAGTGAGTATCCATCTGTCCCAGGCCCCAGTTAGTATCCAGCTGTCCCAGGCCCCAGTGAGTATCCAGCTGTCCCGGGCCCCAGTTAGTATCCAGCTGTCCCAGGCCCCAGTGAGTATCCAGCTGTCCCAGGCCCCAGTTAGTATCCAGCTGTCCCAGGCCCCAGTGAGTATCCAGCTGTCCCGGGCCCCAGTTAGTATCCAGCTGTCCCAGGCCCCAGTGAGTATCCAGCTGTCCCAGGCCCCAGTTAGTTTCCAGCTGTCCCAGGCCCCAGTGAGTATCCAGCTGTCCCAGGCCCCAGTTAGTATCCAGCTGTCCCGGGCCCCAGTTAGTATCCAGCTGTCCCAGGCCCCAGTGAGTATCCAGCTGTCCCAGGCCCCAGTGAGTATCCAGCTGTCCCAGGCCCCAGTGAGTATCCAGCTGTCCCAGGCCCCAGTTAGTATCCAGCTGTCCCAGGCCCCAGTGAGTATCCAGCTGTCCCAGGCCCCAGTGAGTATCCAGCTGTCCCGGGCCCCGGTGAGTATCCAGCTGTCCCAGGCCCCAGTTAGTATCCAGCTGTCCCAGGCCCCAGTGAGTATCCAGCTGTCCCAGGCCCCAGTGAGTATCCAGCTGTCCCAGGCCCCAGTTAGTATCCAGCTGTCCCAGGCCCCAGTGAGTATCCAGCTGTCCCAGGCCCCAGTGAGTATCCAGCTGTCCCAGGCCCCAGTGAGTATCCAGCTGTCCCAGGCCCCAGTGAGTATCCAGCTGTCCCAGGCCCCGGTGAGTATCCAGCTGTCCCGGGCTGGGTCTCAGAGCTTTCAGATGAGGTGCCAACGTATGAAACTTACAGCCTTGCTCTCTCTAAGTTGTAACCGGAGTCGGGGCAGTAAACAGAGTAAAATGCTTTCTTGAGGGCCATCGCCTCAACTAACCGCACCTGCATTTCATTCCCACAAATACCGCTACTTCCCCTTAAGCCCTGCCAGAAACCTGCTCCACCACCTTTAAATGGAGTCAAGGGGTCGTGGCTAGCCCCTCCACCACATTCTCCTCCTTGGATCCCAAATAATTATCATCAGTGTATTTTCTGTACTTTGAGGTTTAGCCTCGACTTTTGCTGCGAGCTTTATTCAGCTCTACTCAAAGTCCTGCTTTGCATTGGGGATACGGGTTTACCAATAGGAATCTCTCTATTCTTAAGTTAAGAAGAAGAGGATGGTGAGGACAGCCTGTATAGATCTTGAATGTGAAGGAAACTCACCAAGTGCTGAGAGAGAAAGAGTATGAAACCGAGGCCCTGTCTGCCCACTCAGGGGAAAGATCCCTTGGCACTATTCGAAGAAGAGCAGGGGAGTTCTCCCCGGTGTCCTGGCAAATATTTATCCCTCAATCAACCACACTAAAACAGATTATCTGGTCATTATCACTTTGCTGTTTGTGGGATCTTGCTGTGTGCACCTTCCCCACCCCATTTCCTACATTGCCACAGTGACTACACTTCAAAACCCCCTTATTGGCTGTAAAGCGCTTTGGGGTGTCCTGAGATCGTGGAAGGTGCTATAGAAACACGTCTTCCCATGGAGGTGAGTGAAGCTGTGCGAGTGGTTGAGGATGTGGATTGGTAGCAGTGCCTTGACTTCCCCTGGCCAGCCCTGTAAGGTCATTGTACCTCTTCCTGCACTGCGGCATTTCCTCTGTGATGCAGCTTGCACTGAATGCCTCTGCCTCCTCCCTCCAGACAGCCTGTAACTCTCTCTTATCGGGCCTCTAGGCCTCAGTGCCCATTTGATGGTCCTTCCTGGCTCTCACCAGCAGCACCACAGCAGATCCACTGAAACATCTGTGGGCCCTCCCAGCTGCTCATAACTCCAAGCCTGCTGCTTCGTCTGAAAAGCGATACTACCCTTTAACTGGCTGCAACCTTCAGAAACTGCTCCAGAACTGTATTTCCCTCCCTCCCTGCATCGGCAAGCCAATGAATAATGGTTTTCTGGCCTCACACCTCCCAGCATGGCTAATGGTGATTCTGGGAGCAAAATTCAGCTAATTAATGGCAGTTTCACACCAGCAGGTACAAGGACCACCCCATCACACTCCACTGCGTCATTTGTTACAGCAGCTACAAGGCAGACACAACCTTGGGCCAGTTTATTAATGTCCCACACAGACCCTGGCCAGTTTATTAATGTCCCACACACACCCTGGCCAGTTTATTAATGTCCCACACACACCCTGGCCAGTGTATTACTGGTGTGGCGCTACCACTGTGTTAAATGTGATAGATTCAGAACAGATCTAGCAGCTCCAAACTGGACATCCATGAGGCGCTGTGGGCCATCAGCAGCAGCAGAATTGTATTCCACCACAATCTGTCACCTCATGGCCCAGCATATCCCTCACTCTACAATTACCAGCAAGCCAGGGGACCAGCCCTGGTTCAATGGGGAATGCAGAAGAGCATGCCAGGAGCAGCACCAGGAATACCTAAAAATGAGGTGCCAACCTGGTGAAGCAGGACTACATGCATGCTAAACAGCGAAAGCAGCATGCTATAGGTAGAGCTAAGTGATCCCACAATCAACAAATCAAATCAAAGCTCTGCAGTCCTGCCACATCCAGTCGTGAATGGTGGTGGACCATTAAACAACTAACGGGAGGAGGAGGCTCCATGTTTGCAACCATCTTCAGCCAGAAGTGCCAAGTGGATGATCCATTTCTGCTTCCTCCTGAGGTCCCCATCATCACAGAAGCCAATCTTCAGTCAATTCGATTCACTCCACGTGATATCAAGAAACGGCTGAGCGCACTGGATACAGCAAAGGCTATGGGCCCCGACAACATCCCGGCTATCGTGCTGAAGACTTGTGCTCCAGAACTAGCCGCGTCTCGAGCCAAGCTGTTCCAGTACAGCTACAACACTGGCATCTGCTCGACAAAGTGGAAAATTGCCCAGGTATGTCCTGTCCACAAAAAGCAGGACAAATCCAATCCAGCCAATTACCGCCCCATCAGTCTACTCTCAATCATCAGCAAAGTGATGGAAGGTGTCATGGACAGTGCTATCAAGTGGCACTTACCTGTTCACCGATGCTCAGTTTGAGTTCCACCAGGACCACTCGGTTCCAGACCTCATTTCAGCCTTGGTCCAAACATGGACAAAAGAGCTGAATTACAGAAGTGAAGAGAGAGTGACTGCCCTTGTCATCAAAGCAGCATTTGACCAAGTGTGGCATCAAGGAGCTCTAGTAAAATTGAAGTCAATGGGAATCAGGGGGAAAATTCTCCACTGGCTGGAGTCATACCTCACACAACAGTTGGTTGTGATTGTTGGAGGTCAATCATCTCAGCCCCAGGACATCACTGCAGGAGTTCCTCAGGGCAGTGTCCTAGGTCCAACCACCTTCAGCTGCTCCATCAATGACCCTCCCTCCATCAAAAGGTCAAAAGTGAGGATGTTCGCTGATGACTGCACAGTGTTCAGTTCCACTTGCAACTCCTCAGATAATGAAGCAGTCCGTGCCCGCATGCAGCAAGACCTGGACAACATTCAGGCTTGGGCTGATAAGTGGCAAATAACATTCGCACCACACAACTGCCAGGCAATGACTATCTCCAACAAGCGAGAGTCTAACCACCTCCCCTTGACATTCAATGGCATTACCATCGCCGAATCCCCCACTATCAACATCCTGGGGGGTTACCATTGACCAGAAACTTAACTGGACCAGCCACATAAATACTGTGGCAACAAGAGCAGGTCAGAGGCTAGGTATCCTGTGGCGAGTGACTCGCCTGCTGACTCTGCCTTTCCACCATCTACAAGGCACAAGTCAGGAGTGAGATGGAATACTCTCCACTTGCCTGGATGAGTGCAGCTCCAACAACACTCAAGAAGCTCAACACCATCCAGGACAAAGCAGCCCACTTGATTGGCACCCCATCCACCACCTTAAACATTCACTCCCTCCACCACCGGCGTACTGTGGCTGCAGTGTGTACCATCTACAAGATGCACTGCAGCAACTCGCCAAGGCTTCTTCGCAGCACCTCCCAATCCCGCGACCTCTTCCACCTAGAAGGACAAGGGGAGCAGGCGCATGGGAACACCGCCTCCTCCAAGTCACACACCATCCTGACTTGGAAGTATATCACCGATCCTTCATCGTCTCTGGGTCAAAATCCTGGAATTCCCTTCCTAACAGCACTGTGGGAGTACCTTCACCACACGGACTGCAGCGGTTCAAGGCAGCAGCTCACCACCACCTTCTCAAGGGCAATGAGGGATGGCCAATTAATGCTGGCCTTGCCAGCGACGCCTACATTCTGTAAATGAATAAAAAAGAAAAAGTGTCCCCAGACAGAACCCTAGCCCGTTTATTACCTGTCCCAGTGCCAACCTGCTTTGTTGTTACTGGTTTTTCTGAGTTAAATAAGGAAAGTACTTGCATGTACATAACACCTTTCACAACATCAGGTCATCCCAAAGTGCTTCACACACAATGAAGCACTTTTGAAGTGTAGGCACTGTTGTAATGTAGTGAAACACAACAGCCAATTTGCGCACTACAAGGTCTCATAAACAGCAATATGACAATGACCAGACAATCTGCTCTAGTGTTGTTGGTTGAGGGCTAAATATTGGACAGGACATCTTCAGAAAGTGCTGTGAGATCTTTTATGTCCACCTGAGGTGGCAGACGGGGCCTCGATTTAACGTCTGATCCGACAGAAGGCACCTCCGACAGTGCAGCACTCCCTCAGCACTGCACTGCAGTATCAGCCTAGATTTTGTGCTCAAGTCCTGGAGTGGGACGAAGCCACAACCTTCGGCGGTGTTCCTAGTTCATGTTGTTCTTACTGCCTGAACTTCTCACTATCATCCCTCCCACTTAGTTTGAATTAATCCAGTTACTGGGTCTCCTGAGGTTCAATGGGCCCATCGATCTCCTTTTATGAAACAGAAAGGCCTGTTTTTCCACTGTACAGCAACAACTTGCATTTATATAGTGCCTTTAACACAGTAAAAGGTCCCAGGGTGCTTCACAGGCATGTAATCAGACGAAAATCAAAACTGAGCCAAAGAGGGAGATTTTAGGACAGGTCACAGAAACCCCACAGTGCAGATAGAGGCCATTTCGGCCCATCGAGCCTGCACCGACACATATCCCACCCGATCCCGTAACCCCTACACCAACACATATCCCACCCGATCCCCGTAACCCCACGAATTTAATCCCCCTAACACTAAGGGTCAATTTATCATAGCCAATCATCCTAACCTGCACATCTTTGGACTGTGGGAGGAAACCGGAGCACCCGGAGGAAACCCACGCAAACACGGGGAGAATGTGCAAACTCCACACAGACAGACACCCGAGGCCGGATTCGAACCCGGGTCCCTGGCGCTGTGAGGCAACAGTGCTAACCACTATGCCACCGTGTAACCAAAAGCTTGAGAGAAGTGGTGAGGCAGGAAGTTTAGGGGGGTAATTCCAGAGTTTATGGCCTAGGCAGCTGAAGGCACAGCCGCCAATGGTGGGGCGAAGGATGTGGGGGATGTACAACAGGCCAGAGTTAGAAACATAACAACAGAATTAGGCAATTCAGTCCCTCGAGCCTGTTCCACCATTCAATTGGACCATGGCTGATCTGCATCTTAACTCCATCTACCAGCCTTGCTTCCGTAACTCTTAATACCCTTACCTAATAAAAATCTATCAATCTCAGTTTGAAATTTTCAATTGACCCCCAGCCTCAGCAGCTTTTTGGGGAGAGAGTTCCAGATTTCCGCTAGCCTTTGTGCTTCCTGACATCACCCCTGAACGGCCTAGCTCTAAGTTTAAGGCTATGGCCCCTTGTTCTGGATTCCCCCACCAGAGGAAATAGTTTCTCTGTGTCTACCCTGTCAACTCCTTTAATCATCTTAAACACTTCAATTAGATCAGCTCTTAATCTTCTATACTCAAGGGAATACAAGCCTAGTCTATATAACCTGTCCTCGTAATTTAACCTTTTTAGCCCCGGTATCATTCTGGTGAATCAGTGCTGCACCCCCTCCAAGGTCAATCTATCCTTCCCGCGGTGCGGGGCCCAGAACTGAACGCAGTGTCCTAAATGGGGTCTAAACGGAGCGGTTATATAACTGCAACATAACTTCCACCCCATTGTATTCCAGCCCTCTGGAGATAAAGGCCAACATTCCATTCAGTTTTAATTATTTGGTGTACCTGTCCACTAGCGTTTTGTGGTTTCTGTAGTTGGACTCCTAAATCTCCCTGTTGGAGGAGCGCAGAGATCTCGGAGGGTTGTAGGGCTGGAGGGGGGTTACAGAGGTAGGGAGAAGTGAGGCCATGGAGGGATCTGAACACGATGAGAATTTTAAAATCGAGGAATTGGTGGACCGGGAGCCAATGTGGGTCAGCGAGCACAGCGGCGATGGATGAACGGGACTTGGTGCGAGTCAGGATACGGGCAGCAGAGCTTTGAATGAACTCAAGTTTATGAAGGGGGGCAGATTGGAGGCCGTCCAAGAAAGCATTGGAATAGTCAAGTTTGGAGGTAACAAATACATCGATGAGGGTTTCAGTAGCAGTTGGGCTGAGGCAGGGGCAGAGATGGGTGATACTGCAGGAACGGAGGTTCCTATCAGAAAGACTGAGTTCGACTCAGGCAATTAAAACAATGAACTTCAATGAAACAAAATGAGTTTAAACTGGAAACTGCTCGAACACATCAATAACAGGTCTACTCTCCTTGAGGGCTCCACGAGGACTGATCCCCTGGTCAGAAGACTGACGCCATGACATCATCGCGTTCTTCCCGCCATTGGGGCATCACGTGACTAACGGCATGACGTCATCACGTTGAAACCGCGCTGTAAAGGTAACTGGACATTGTACAGTCAAACAGTGTAATTAAAGGTACAGGCACAGACAGTAACTACATTGCTGTTAAAGGAATGATGTACAACCGCTCTGAGTCCTTTGGTGGCTCCGCCACAATATCACAAAGGTGGAAGTAGGCAGCCTTTGTGATGGAGAGGATATAGGGTTCGAAGCTCAGTTCAGGGTCACAGAGGACGCCGAGGTTGCGAACACTCTGGTCCAGGGAGGGGGATGGAATCAGTAGCTTGGGAATGGAGTTTGTGGTTGGGGCCGAAGACAATGGCTGTGGTTTTCCCAATGTTTAATTGGAGGAAATGTCAGCCATCCAGGACTGAATGTCGGACAAGCATATCTGACAACACAGAGGCAGTGGAGGGGTCAAGAGAGGTGGTGGTGAGGTAGAGCTGGGTGTCGTTAGCGTACATGTGGAACTTGACATCATGTCATGGGATGATGTCACCACAGGGCCAAGGATAGATCCTTGGGGGATTCCAGAGGTAATGGTGCGGACAATTAAGAAATGTTTAGGGCCCTGGGGAACGCCAGCAGGTTTACTCTCGGGTTGCGCCTGACTAGGTGGTACCATGCATTGGCAGCCAGCACCAATAATACATCTCGGCGCCATATCAGGCAGTTTCCTCTGGTCTAGCGTTTTGCTCAATAACATTTTTTTTATTTGTTCATGGGATGTGGGCGTCGCTGGCAAGGCCAGCATTTACTGCCCAACTCTAGTTGCCCTGGAGAAGGTGGTGGTGAGCCACCTTCTTGAACCGCTGCAGTCCGTGTGGTGAAGGTACTCCCACAGTGCTGTTAGGGAGGGAGTTCCAGGATTTTGACCCAGCGACGATGAAGGATCGGCCGATATATTTCCAAGTCAGGATGGTGTGCGACTTGGAGGGGAACTTGGAGGTGGTGGTGTTCCCATGCACCTGCTGTCCTTGTCCTTCTAGGTGGAAGAGGTTGCGGGTTTGGGAGGTGCTGCCGAAGAAGCCTTGGCGAGTTGCTGCAGTGCATCTTGTAAATGGTACACACTGCAGCCACGGTACGCCGGTGGTGGAGGGAGTGAATGTTGAAGGTGCTGGATTAGTCATTAAAGGGTTAAACACCACCTGAGGCTGTAAGGTTTTGAAGGTGCTCGCTGTGGTATAAAGGAGTAGTGTCAGAGCATTTGCTTCCGTGCTTTACTGTAAGGGTTCCGATTGATCTGTCAGTGTCCAGACAGACGCCTGGAGTTTATTTTGTCAGTATAATGTGTAGCTTCAATTTGCAGTCACTTCCTCAAAGCATTGCAATCAGCTGAAACAATCACCGCAAACCACACAATCGAAACCAAAGCAAAGGTATCCATTGCAGAGCGCTGCCTGTGAAATCGCACACATTCCAGGTCACTGGGTGGGGCCAGCACAACAATCACCTTCATATGGCAACACAACAAAACATAAATGTTTAATCACACGGTGAAGGTGTGAGGTATATCAGAGAGTGTTACAGTGAGGGTGTGGGGTATATCAGAGAGTGTTACAGTGAGGGTGTGGGGTATATCAGAGAGTGTTACAGTGAGGGGTGTGGGGTATATCAGAGAGTGTTACAGTGAGGGTGTGGGTTATATCAGAGAGTGTTACAGTGAGGGTGTGGGGTATATCAGAGAGTGTTACAGTGAGGGTGTGGGGTATATCAGCGAGTGTTACAGTGAGGGTGTGGGGTATATCAGAGAGTGTTACAGTGAGGGTGTGGGTTATATCAGAGAGTGTTACAGTGAGGGTGTGGGGTATATCAGAGAGTGTTACAGTGAGGGTGTGGGGTATATCAGCGAGTCTTACAGTGAGGGTGTGGGGTATATCAGAGAGTGTTACAGTGAGGGGTGTGGGGTATATCAGAGAGTGTTACAGTGAGGGTGTGGGGTATATCAGAGAGTGTTACAGTGAGGATGTGGGGTATATCAGAGAGTGTTACAGTGAGGGTGCGAGGTATATCAGGGAGTGTTACAGTGAGGGTGTGGGGTATATCAGAGAGTGTTACAGTGAGGGTGTGGGTTATATCAGAGAGTGTTACAGTGAGGGTGTGGGGTATATCAGAGAGTGTTACAGTGAGGGTGTGGGGTATATCAGCGAGTCTTACAGTGAGGGTGTGGGGTATATCAGAGAGTGTTACAGTGAGGGGTGTGGGGTATATCAGAGAGTGTTACAGTGAGGGTGTGGGGTATATCAGAGAGTGTTACAGTGAGGATGTGGGGTATATCAGAGAGTGTTACAGTGAGGGTGTGGGGTATATCAGAGAGTGTTACAGTGAGGGTGTGGGGTATATCAGAGAGTGTTACAGTGAGGATGTGGGGTATATCAGAGAGTGTTACAGTGAGGGTGTGGGGTATATCAGAGAGTGTTACAGTGAGGGGTGTGGGGTATATCAGAGAGTGTTACAGTGAGGGTGTGGGGTATATCAGAGAGTGTTACAGTGAGGATGTGGGGTATATCAGAGAGTGTTACAGTGAGGGTGTGGGGTATATCAGAGAGTGTTACAGTGAGGGTGTGGGGTATATCAGAGAGTGTTACAGTGAGGGTGTGGGGTATATCAGAGAGTGTTACAGTGAGGGTGTGGGGTATATCAGAGAGTGTTACAGTGAGGGTGTGGGGTATATCAGAGAGTGATACAGTGAGGGTGTGGGGTATATCAGAGAGTGTTACAGTGAGGGTGTGGGTTATATCAGAGAGTGTTACAGTGAGGGTGTGGGGTATATCAGAGAGTGTTACAGTGAGGGTGTGGGGTATATCAGAGAGTGTTACAGTGAGGGTATGGAGTATATCAGAGAGTGTTACAGTGAGGGTGAGGGGTATATCAGAGAGTGTTACAGTGAGGGTGTGGGGTATATCAGAGAGTGTTACAGAGAGGGTGTGGGGTATATCAGAGAGTGTTACAGTGAGGGTGTGGGGTATATCAGAGAGTGTTACAGTGAGGGTGTGGGGTATATCAGAGAGTGTTACAGTGAGGGTGTGGGGTATATCAGAGAGTGTTACAGTGAGGGTGTGGGGTATATCAGGGAGTGTTACAGTGAGAGTGTGGGGTATATCAGGGAGTGTTACAGTGAGGGTGTGGGGTATATCAGAGAGTGTTACAGTGAGGGTGTGGGGTATATCAATACAATACAATACAAATCGCTTTATTGGCATGATAAGGTACATCTTATGTTGCCAAAGCATCAAAATACATTTATGGTTGAACACATAAACGCGGTTCCATTCATACAGTGTATAAACAGGTATATCCCTGAGTTTATAAATATATTTTCGCCTTGTTTATATCTACTCTTGTCTTAGTTTACTGGTTGTCCCTCTGTTCATGGCAAGCTGTAACATAGTGTGCCGCCAGTGTTACACAGCTTCTCTCCTCCCCCAGTAGGAATGGGAGTTTTTGGTTGTCAGTCAGATTTCTGAATTCAGGGCATATTTGTGAGAATTTTTGATAGAAATTCTCTCTGATGCCCTGATATTTTCCACAGGCTGTGAGGAAGTGCATCTCTGTCTCAACTACTCCCTGACTGCAGTGAGAGCATATCCTGTCTTCTCTTGGCAGCCTGGTCTGCCTGTGTCTGCCTTTTTCGATCGCTAGGCTATGTTCGCTAAGTCTGTACCTTGTCAAGGTTCTTCTCAGTTTGTTATCCTTTACCATGGTCAGGTAATCAGCTATGTTGTATTGTCTGTTTAGGGCCAAGTAGCAATTGAGTTTGCTTTGGGTTTTTGTTGTTTCTGCCCAATATGACAGATATTTTTCCTTTTGCTTAGCGACGATTGTGTTGGGTCGAATTCTTTGTGTTACCCTGTCACTGTCCTGGGGCTGGTTATTGTTAGTATTGTTATTAGTTACTTTATTGAGTCCCAGGACTAGTTGACTGAGGGTATTCTTCTTTATGGTCAGCTCTTGGCATTTCAGGGCGTCGTAGTGATAGCATTGGGGGTTGCTCATTTGTAGGTGATTCCAAAATTTGGTGGCTCTTTTTTGGATAGTGATTATTAATGGGTATTGGCCTAGTTCTGCCCTGCATGCGTTGTTTACTGTTTTCCTTTGAGTCCGGAGGATACTTTTACAGAATTCCGCATGTAGGATCTCAATTGGGTGTTTGTCCCATTTTGCAAAATCTTGTTGTGTTAGTGGTCCCCAGACCTCACTGCCATAGAGTGCAATTGGTTCAATTACTGATTTGAAAATTTTGAGCCAAATGCTAATTGGGATTTCTATTTGGATTGATTTTTTGATGGCATAGAAAGCCCTTCTTGCTTTCTCTTTCAGTTCATTCACAGCCAGTTTGAAGTTTCCCGTAGAACTGATTTTTAAGCCCAAGTATGTGCAGTTAGTGGTTTGTTCAATTTTGGTTGTTCCTACTGTGAAATTTATTGTCAGTCCATGTTGTTTGGATCTTTGCTGGAACACAAGGACTTTGGTTTTTTGGGGATTTATTGTCAGGGCCCAAGTCTGGCAGTACGACTCCAGCAGGTCCAGGTTCTGCTGTAGACCCTCCTTAGTTGGTGACAGCAGAACCAGGTCGTCGGCATAGAGGAGGAATTTAACCTTGGATTCATATAGGGTGAGGCCGGATGCTGTAGATTGTTCAAGTAGTTTTGCCAATCCATTAATGTAAATATTAAAGAGTGTCGGTGAGATTGGCGAGCCCTGCGTCACCCCCCGCCCCTGTGGGAAGTATTTTGCTTGTTTGTCTCCAATTTTAACTGCACATTTATTGTTTGTATACATTGATTTAATTACATCATATGTTTTACCTCCTACCCCGCTTTCGATAAGTTTCAGGAATAAACCGTCATGCCAGATGGAGTCGAAAGCCTTCTGGAAATCTACAAAGCATGCGTAGTGTTACAGTGAGGGTGTGGGGTATATCAGAGAGTGTTACAGTGAGGGTGTGGGGTATATCAGAGAGTGTTACAGTGAGGGTGTGGGGCATATCAGAGAGTGTTACAGTGAGAGGTGTGGGGTATATCAGAGAGTGTTACAGTGAGGGTGTGGAGTATATCAGAGAGTGTTACAGTGAGGGTGAGGGGTATATCAGAGAGTGTTACAGTGAGGGTGTGGGGTATATCAGAGAGTGTTACAGTGAGGGTGTGGGGTATATCAGAGAGTGTTACAGTGAGAGTGTAGGTTATATCAGAGAGTTACAGTGAGAGTGTGGGGTATATCAGAGAGTGTTACAGTGAGGGTGTGGGGTATATCAGAGAGTGATACAGTGAGGGTGTGGGGTATATCAGAGAGTGTTACAGTGAGGGGTGTGGGGTATATCAGAGAGTGTTACAGTGAGGGTGTGGGTTATATCAGAGAGTGTTACAGTGAGGGTGTGGGGTATATCAGAGAGTGTTACAGTGAGGATGTGGGGTATATCAGAGAGTGTTACAGTGAGGGTGTGGGGTATATCAGAGAGTGTTACAGTGAGGGTGGGGGGTATATCAGAGAGTGTTACAGTGAGGGTGTGGGGTATATCAGAGAGTGATACAGTGAGGGTGTGGGGTATATCAGAGAGTGTTACAGTGAGGGGTGTGGGGTATATCAGAGAGTGTTACAGTGAGGGTGTGGGGTATATCAGAGAGTGTTACAGTGAGGGTGTTGGGGTATATCAGAGAGTGTTACAGTGAGGGTGTGGGGTATATCAGAGAGTGATACAGTGAGGGTGTGGGGTATATCAGAGAGTGTTACAGTGAGGGTGTGGGGTATATCAGAGAGTGTTACAGTGAGGGTGAGGGGTATATCAGAGAGTGTTACAGTGAGGGTGTGGGGTATATCAGGGAGTGTTACAGTGAGGGTGTGGGGTATATCAGAGAGTGTTACAGTGAGGGTGAGGGGTATATCAGAGAGTGTTACAGTGAGGGTGTGGGGTATATCAGAGAGTGGTACAGAGAGGGTGTGGGGTATATCAGAGAGTGTTACAGTGAGGGTGTGGGGTATATCAGAGAGTGTTACAGTGAGGGTGTGGGGTATATCAGAGAGTGTTACAGTGAGGGTGTGGGGTATATCAGGGAGTGTTACAGTGAGAGTATGGGGTATATCAGGGAGTGTTACAGTGAGGGTGTGGGGTATATCAGAGAGTGTTACAGTGAGGGTGTGGGGTATATCAGAGAGTGTTACAGTGAGGGTGTGGGGTATATCAGAGAGTGTTACAGTGAGGGTGTGGGGTATATCAGGGAGTGTTACAGTGAGAGTGTGGGGTATATCAGGGAGTGTTACAGTGAGGGTGTGGGGTATATCAGAGAGTGTTACAGTGAGAGTGTGGGGTATATCAGAGAGTGTTACAGTGAGGGTGTGGGGTATATCAGAGAGTGTTACAGTGAGGGTGTGGGGCATATCAGAGAGTGATACAGTGAGGGTGTGGGGTATATCAGAGAGTGTTACAGTGAGGGTGTGGAGTATATCAGAGAGTGTTACAGTGAGGGTGAGGGGTATATCAGAGAGTGTTACAGTGAGGGTGTGGGGTATATCAGAGAGTGTTACAGTGAGGGTGTGGGGTATGTCAGAGAGTGTTACAGTGAGGGTGTGGGGTATATCAGAGAGTGTTACAGTGAGGGTGTGGGGTATATCAGGGCGTGTTACAGTGAGAGTGTGGGGTATATCAGGGAGTGTTACAGTGAGGGTGTGGGGTATATCAGAGAGTGTTACAGTGAGGGTGTGGGGTATATCAGCGAGTCTTACAGTGAGGGTGTGGGGTATATCAGAGAATGTTACAGTGAGTGTGTGGGGTACATCAGAGTGTGTTACAGTGAGGGGTGTGGGGTATATCAGAGAGTGTTACAGTGACAGTGTGAGGTATATCAGAGAGTGTTGCAGTGAGGGTGTGGGGTATATCAGAGAGTGTTACAGTGAGGGTGTGGGGTATATCAGAGAGTGTTACAGTGAGGGTGTGGGGTATATCAGGGAGTGTTACAGTGAGGGTGTGGGGTATATCAGAGAATGTTACAGTGAGGGTGTGGGGTATATCAGAGAGTGTTACACTGAGGGTGTGGGTTATATCAGAGAGTGTTACAGTGAGGGTGTGGGGTATATCAGAGAGTGTTACAGTGAGACTGTGGGGTATATCAGAGAGTGTTACGGTGAGAGTGTGGGGTATATCAGAGAGTGTTACAGTGTGGCTGTGGGGCATATCAGGGAGTGTTACAGTGAGGGTGTGAGGTATATCAGAGAGTGTTACAGTGAGAGTGTGGGGTATATCAGAGAGTGTTACAGTGAGGGTGTAGGGTATATCAGAGAGTGTTACAGTGAGGGTGTGAGGTATATCAGAGAGTGTTACAGTGAGAGTGTGGAGTTTATCGGAGTGTCTTACAGTGAGAGTGTGGGGTATATCAGAGAGTGTTACAGTGAGGGTGTGGGGTATATCAGAGAGCGTTACAGTGAGGGTGTGGGGTATATCAGAGAGTGTTACAGTAAGGGTGTGGGGTATATCAGAGAGTTACAGTGAGGGTGTGGGGTATATCAGAGTGTGTTACAGTGAGGGTGTGGGGTATATCAGAGAGTGTTACAGTGAGGGGTGTGGGGTATATCAGAGAGTGTTGCAGTCAGAGTGTGGGGTATATCAGCGAGTGTTACAGTGAGGTTGTGAGGCACAACAGAGAATGTTATAGTGAGGTTGTGAAGTATATCAGAGAGTATTACAGTGAGGGTGTGGGGTATATCAGAGGGTGTTACAGTGAGGTGTGTGGGGTATATCAGAGAGTGTTACAGTGAGGGTGTGAGGTATATCAGCGTGTGTTACAGTGAGAGTGTGGGGTATATCAGAGAATGTTACAGTGAGGGTGTGGGGTATATCAGAGAGTGTTATAGTGAGGGTGTGGGGTATATCAGAGAGTTACAGTGAGGGTGTGAGGTATATCAGAGAGTGTTACAGTGAGGGTGTGGGGTATATCAGAGAGTGTGACAGTGAGAGTGTGGGGCATATCAGTGTGTTACAGTGAGGTGTGTGGGTTATATCAGAGAGTGTTACAGTGAGGGTGTGGGGTATATCAGCGAGTGTTACAGTGAGGGTGTGGGGTATATCAGAGTGTGTTACAGTGAGGGTGTGGGGTATATCAGAGAGTGTTAGAGTGTGGGTGTGAGGTATATCAGAGAGTGTTACAGTGAGGGTGTGAGATATGTCAGAGAATGTTACAGTGAGGGGTGTGGGGTATATCAGAGAGTGTTACACTGAGGGGTGTGGGGTATATCAGAGAGTGTTACAGTGAGAGTGTGGGGTATATCAGAGAGCGTTACAGTGAGGGTGTGGGGTATATCAGAGTGTGTTACAGTGAGAGGAATGCGGTATATCAGAGAGTGTCACAGTGAGGGTGTGGGGTATATCAGAGTGTTACAGTGAGGGTGTGGGGTATATCAGGGAGTGTTACAGTGAGGGTGTGGGGTATAGCAGAGAGTTACAGTGAGGGTGCTCGGTATATCAGAATGTGTTACAGTGAGAGCTGTGGGGTATATCAGAGAGTGTTACAGTGATGGTGTGGGGTATATCAAAGAGCGTTACAGTGAGGGTGTGGGGTATATCAGAGAGTGTTACAGTGAGAGTGTGGGGTATATCAGAGAGTGTTACAGTGAGAGTGTGGGGTATATCAGAGTGTGTTACAGTGAGGGTGTGAGGTACATCAGAGAGTGTTACAGTGAGGGTGTGAGGTATATCAGAGAGTGTTACAGTGAGGGTGTGGAGTATATCAGAGAATGTTACAGTGAGGGTGTGGGGTATATCAGAGAGTTACAGTGTGGGTGTGGGATATATCAGAGTTTGTTACAGTGAGGGTGTGGGGTATATCAGAGAGTGTTACAGTGAGGGGTGTGGGATATATCAGAGAGTGTTACAGTGAGAGTGTGGGGTATATCAGGGAGTGTTACAGTGAGGGCTGTGGGGTATATCAGCGAGTATTACAGTGAGTGTGTGGGGTACAACAGAGAGTGTTATAGTGAGGGTGTGAGGTATATCAGAGTGTGTTACAGTGAGGGTGTGGGGTATATCAGAGAGTGTTACAGTGAGGGGTGTGGGGTATATCAGGGAGTGTTACAGTGAGGGGTGTGGGGTACATCAGAAGGTGTTATCGTGAGGGTGTGGGGTATATCAGAGAGTGTTACAGTGAGAGAGTGGGGTATATCAGAGAGTCACAGTGAAGGGTGTGGGGTATATCAGAGAGTGTTACAGTGAGAGTGTGGGGTATATCAGAGAGTGTTACAATGAGGGTATGAGGTACATCAGAGAGTGTTACAGTGAGGGTGTGGGGTATATCAGAGAGTGTTACAGTGAGGGGTGAGGGGTATATCAGTGAGTGTTACAGTGAGGAGTGTGGGGTATATCAGAGAGTGTTACAGTGAGGGTGTGGGGTATATCAGAGAGCGTTACAATGAGGGTGTGGGGTGAATCAGGGAGTGTTATACTGAGGGTGTGGTGCATATCAGAGAGCGTTACAGTGAGAGGTGTGGGGTGTATCAGAGAGTTACAGTGAGGGTGTGGGGTATATCAGAGAGTGTTACAGTGAGAGTGTGGGGTATATCAGAGTGTTGCAGTGAGGTGTGTGGGGTATTTCAGAGAGTGTTACAGTGAGGGTGCGGGGTATATCAGAGAGTGTTATAGTGAGGGTGTGGGGTATATCAGAGTGTTACAGTGAGGGTGTGGGGTATATCAGAGAGTGTTACAGTGAGGGTGTGGGGTATATCAGAGAGTGTTACAGTGAGAGTGTGGGGTATATCAGTGTGTTACAGTGAGGTGTGTGGGGTATATCAGAGAGTGTTACAGTGAGAGTGTGGGGTATATCAGTGTGTTACAGTGAGGGGTGTGGGGTATATCAGAGAGTGTTACAGTGAGACTGTGGGGTATATCAGAGAGTGTTACGGTGAGAGTGTGGGGTATATCAGAGAGTGTTACAGTGTGGCTGTGGGGCATATCAGGGAGTGTTACAGTGAGGGTGTGAGGTATATCAGAGAGTGTTACAGTGAGAGTGTGGGGTATATCAGAGAGTGTTACAGTGAGGGTGTAGGGTATATCAGAGAGTGTTACAGTGAGGGTGTGAGGTATATCAGAGAGTGTTACAGTGAGAGTGTGGAGTTTATCGGAGTGTCTTACAGTGAGAGTGTGGGGTATATCAGAGAGTGTTACAGTGAGGGTGTGGGGTATATCAGAGAGCGTTACAGTGAGGGTGTGGGGTATATCAGAGAGTGTTACAGTAAGGGTGTGGGGTATATCAGAGAGTTACAGTGAGGGTGTGGGGTATATCAGAGTGTGTTACAGTGAGGGTGTGGGGTATATCAGAGAGTGTTACAGTGAGGGGTGTGGGGTATATCAGAGAGTGTTGCAGTCAGAGTGTGGGGTATATCAGCGAGTGTTACAGTGAGGTTGTGAGGCACAACAGAGAATGTTATAGTGAGGTTGTGAAGTATATCAGAGAGTATTACAGTGAGGGTGTGGGGTATATCAGAGGGTGTTACAGTGAGGTGTGTGGGGTATATCAGAGAGTGTTACAGTGAGGGTGTGGGGTATATCAGCGTGTGTTACAGTGAGAGTGTGGGGTATATCAGAGAATGTTACAGTGAGGGTGTGGGGTATATCAGAGAGTGTTATAGTGAGGGTGTGGGGTATATCAGAGAGTTACAGTGAGGGTGTGAGGTATATCAGAGAGTGTTACAGTGAGGGTGTGGGGTATATCAGAGAGTGTGACAGTGAGAGTGTGGGGCATATCAGTGTGTTACAGTGAGGTGTGTGGGTTATATCAGAGAGTGTTACAGTGAGGGTGTGGGGTATATCAGCGAGTGTTACAGTGAGGGTGTGGGGTATATCAGAGTGTGTTACAGTGAGGGTGTGGGGTATATCAGAGAGTGTTAGAGTGTGGGTGTGAGGTATATCAGAGAGTGTTACAGTGAGGGTGTGAGATATGTCAGAGAATGTTACAGTGAGGGGTGTGGGGTATATCAGAGAGTGTTACACTGAGGGGTGTGGGGTATATCAGAGAGTGTTACAGTGAGAGTGTGGGGTATATCAGAGAGCGTTACAGTGAGGGTGTGGGGTATATCAGAGTGTGTTACAGTGAGAGGAATGCGGTATATCAGAGAGTGTCACAGTGAGGGTGTGGGGTATATCAGAGTGTTACAGTGAGGGTGTGGGGTATATCAGGGAGTGTTACAGTGAGGGTGTGGGGTATAGCAGAGAGTTACAGTGAGGGTGCTCGGTATATCAGAATGTGTTACAGTGAGAGCTGTGGGGTATATCAGAGAGTGTTACAGTGATGGTGTGGGGTATATCAAAGAGCGTTACAGTGAGGGTGTGGGGTATATCAGAGAGTGTTACAGTGAGAGTGTGGGGTATATCAGAGAGTGTTACAGTGAGAGTGTGGGGTATATCAGAGTGTGTTACAGTGAGGGTGTGAGGTACATCAGAGAGTGTTACAGTGAGGGTGTGAGGTATATCAGAGAGTGTTACAGTGAGGGTGTGGAGTATATCAGAGAATGTTACAGTGAGGGTGTGGGGTATATCAGAGAGTTACAGTGTGGGTGTGGGATATATCAGAGTTTGTTACAGTGAGGGTGTGGGGTATATCAGAGAGTGTTACAGTGAGGGGTGTGGGATATATCAGAGAGTGTTACAGTGAGAGTGTGGGGTATATCAGGGAGTGTTACAGTGAGGGCTGTGGGGTATATCAGCGAGTATTACAGTGAGTGTGTGGGGTACAACAGAGAGTGTTATAGTGAGGGTGTGAGGTATATCAGAGTGTGTTACAGTGAGGGTGTGGGGTATATCAGAGAGTGTTACAGTGAGGGGTGTGGGGTATATCAGGGAGTGTTACAGTGAGGGGTGTGGGGTACATCAGAAGGTGTTATCGTGAGGGTGTGGGGTATATCAGAGAGTGTTACAGTGAGAGAGTGGGGTATATCAGAGAGTCACAGTGAAGGGTGTGGGGTATATCAGAGAGTGTTACAGTGAGAGTGTGGGGTATATCAGAGAGTGTTACAATGAGGGTATGAGGTACATCAGAGAGTGTTACAGTGAGGGTGTGGGGTATATCAGAGAGTGTTACAGTGAGGGGTGAGGGGTATATCAGTGAGTGTTACAGTGAGGAGTGTGGGGTATATCAGAGAGTGTTACAGTGAGGGTGTGGGGTATATCAGAGAGCGTTACAATGAGGGTGTGGGGTGAATCAGGGAGTGTTATACTGAGGGTGTGGTGCATATCAGAGAGCGTTACAGTGAGAGGTGTGGGGTGTATCAGAGAGTTACAGTGAGGGTGTGGGGTATATCAGAGAGTGTTACAGTGAGAGTGTGGGGTATATCAGAGTGTTGCAGTGAGGTGTGTGGGGTATTTCAGAGAGTGTTACAGTGAGGGTGCGGGGTATATCAGAGAGTGTTATAGTGAGGGTGTGGGGTATATCAGAGTGTTACAGTGAGGGTGTGGGGTATATCAGAGAGTGTTACAGTGAGGGTGTGGGGTATATCAGAGAGTGTTACAGTGAGAGTGTGGGGTATATCAGTGTGTTACAGTGAGGTGTGTGGGGTACATCAGAGAGTGTTACAGTGAGAGTGTGGGGTATATCAGTGTGTTACAGTGAGGGGTGTGGGGTATATCAGAGAGTGTTACAGTGAGGGTGTGGGGTACATCAGCGAGTGTTACAGTGAGGGTGTGGGGTATATCAGCGAGTGTTACAGTGAGGGTGTGGGGTATATCAGAGTCTGTTACAGTGAGGGTGTGGGGTATATGAGAGAGTGCTGGAGTGTGGGTGTGAGGTATATCAGAGAGTGTTACAGTGAGGTTGTGAGATACATCAGAGAATGTTACAGTGAGGGTGTGGGGTATATCAGAGAGTGTTACACTGAGGGGTGTGGGGTATATCAGAGAGTGTTACAGTGAGAGTCTGGGGTATATCAGAGAGCGTTACAGTGAGGGTGTGGGGTATATCAGAGTGTGTTACAGTGAGAGGTATGCGGTATATCAGAGAGTGTCACAGTGAGGGTGTGGGGTATATCAGAGTGTTACAGTGAGGGTGTGGGGTATATCAGGGAGTGTTACAGTGAGGGTGTGGGGTATAGCAGAGAGTTACAGTGAGGGTGCTCGGTATATCAGAATGTGTTACAGTGAGAGCTGTGGGGTATATCAGAGAGTGTTACAGTGAGGATGTGGGGTATATCAGAGAGTGTTACAGTGAGGGTGTGGGGTATATCAAAGAGTGTGACAGTGAGGGTATGAGGTACATCAGAGAGTGTTACAGTGAGGGTGTGAGGTATATCAGAGACTGTTACAGTGAGGGTGTGAGGGTATATCATAGAGTGTTACAGTTAGGGTATGTGGTATATCAGAGTGTGTTGCAGTGAGGATGTTGGGTATATCAGGGAGTGTTACAGTGAGGGTGTGCGGTATATCAGAGAGTGTTACAGTGAGGGGTTTGGGGTATATCAGAGCGTGTTACAGTGAGGGGTGTGGGGTACATCAGAGAGCGTTGCAGTGAGGGGTGTGGGGTATATCAGAGAGTGTTACAGTGAGGGTGTGGGGCATATCAGGGAGTGTTATAGTGAGGGTGTGAGGCATATCAGAGAGTGTTATAGTGAGGGTGTGAGGTATATCAGAGAGTGTTACAGTGAGGGTGTGAGGTATATCAGAGAGTGTTACAGTGAGGTTGTGGGGTATATTAGAGAGTGTTACAGTGAGAGTGTGGGGTATATCAGAGAGTGTTACAGTGAGGGTGTTAGGTATATCAGAGAGCGTTACAGTGAGGGTGTGGGGTGTATCAGAGTGTGTTACAGTGAGAGGTGTGGGGTATATCAGAGAGTGTTACAGTGAGGGTGTGGGGTATATCAGAGAGTTACAGTGAGGGTGTGGGGTATATCAGAGTGTGTTACAGTGAGATGTGTGGGGTATATCAGAGAGTGTTACAGTGAGGGTGTGCGGTATATCAGAGAGTTACAGTGAGGGTGTGGGGTATATCAGAGAATGTTACAGTGAGGGTGTGGGGTATATCAGAGAGTGTTATAGTGAGAGAGTGGGGTATATCAGAGAGTCACAGTGAAGGGTGTGGGGTATATCAGAGAGTGTTACAGTAAGAGTGTGGGGTATATCAGGGAGTGTTACAGTGAAGGATGTGTGGTATATCAGAGAGAGTTACAGTGAGGGTGTGGTGTATATCAGAGTGTGTTACAGTGAGGGTGTGGGGTATATCAGAGAGTGTTACAGTGAGGGTGTGGGGTATATCAGAGAGTGTTACAGTGAAGGATGTGTGGTATATCAGAGAGAGTTACAGTGAGGGTGTGGTGTATATCAGAGTGTGTTACAGTGAGGGTGTGGGGTATATCAGAGAGTGTTACAGTGAGAGTGTGGGGTATATCAGAGAGTGTTACAGTGAGGGTGTGGGGTATATCAGGGAGTGTTACAGTGAGGGTGTGGGGTATATCAGAGAGTGTTACAGTGAGGGTGTGGGTATATCAGAGAGTTACAGTGAGGGTGTGAGGTATATCAGAGAGTGTTATAGTGAGGGTGTGGGGTATATCAGAGAGTGTTACATTGAGGGTGTGGGTATATCAGAGAGTTACAGTGAGGGTGTGAGGTATATCAGAGAGTGTTATAGTGAGGGTGTGGGGTATATCAGAGAGTGTTATAGTGAGAGTGTGAGGGTATATCATAGAGTGTTACAGTGAGGGTGTGGGGTATATCAGAAAGTGTTACTGTGAGGGTGTGAGGTATATCAGAGAGTGTTACAGTGAGGGTGTGGGGTATATCAGAGAGTGTTATAGTGAGGGTGTGGGGTATATCAGAGAGTGTTATAGTGAGAGGTGTGGGGTATATCAGAGAGTGTTACAGTGAGGGTGTGGGGTATATCAGAGAGTGTTACAGTGAGAGTGTGAGGGTATATCATAGAGTGTTACAGTGAGAGTGTAGGGTATATCAGAGAGTGTTACTGTGAGGGTGTGAGGTATATCAGAGAGTGTTACAGTGAGGGTGTGGGGTATATCAGAAAGTGTTACTGTGAGGGTGTGAGGTATATCAGAGAGTGTTACAGTGAGGGTGTGGGGTATATCAGAGCGTGTTACAGTGAGGGGTGTGGGGTATATCAGAGAGCGTTACAGTGAGGGGTGTGGGGTATATCAGAGAGTGTTACAGTGAGGGGTGTGTGGTATATCAGAAAGTGTTACAGTGAGGGGTGTGGGGTATATCAGTGAGTGTTACAGTGAGTGGTGTGAGGCATATCAGGGAGTGTTATAGTGAGGGTGTGAGGTATATCAGAGAGTGTTATAGTGAGGGTGTGAGGTATATCAGAGAGTGTTACAGTGAGGGTGTGAGGTATATCAGAGAGTGTTTCAGTGAGGTTGTGGGGTATATTAGAGAGTGTTACAGTGAGAGTGTGGGGTATATCAGAGAGTGTTACAGTGAGGGTGTTTGGTATATCAGAGAGCGTTACAGTGAGGGTGTGGGGTGTATCAGAGTGTGTTATAGTGAGAGGTGTGGGGTATATCAGAGAGTGTAACAGTGAGGGTGTGGGGTATATCAGAGAGTTACAGTGAGGGTGTGGCGTATATCATAGTGTGTTACAGTGAGATGTGTGGGGTATATCAGAGAGTGTTACAGTGAGGGTGTGCGGTATATCAGAGAGTTACAGTGAGGGGTGTGGGGTATATCAGAGAGTGTTACAGTGAGGGTGTGGGGTATATCAGAAAGTGTTACAGTGAGCGGTGTGGGGTATATCAGAGAGTGTTACAGTGACAGTGTGGGGTATATCAGGGAGTGTTACAGTCAGGTGTGTGGGGTATATCAGCGAGTGTTACAGTGAGGGTGTGAGGTATATCAGAGAGTGTTACAGTGAGGGTGTGGGGTATATCAGAGTGTTACAGTGAGGGGTGTGGGGTATATCAGAGAGTGTTACAGTGAGGGGTGTGGGGTATATCAGCGAGTGTTATCGTGAGGGTGTGGGGTATATCAGAGAGTGTTACAGTGAGGAGTGTGGGGTATATCAGAGAGTGTTACAATGAGGGTGTGGGGTGTATCAGAGTGTGTTACAGTGAGAGTATGTGGTATATCAGAGAGTTAAAGTGAGGGTGTGGGGTATATCAGAGTGTGTTACAGTGAGAGGTGTGGGGTTTATCAGGGAGTGTTACAGTGAGGGTGTGGGTATATCAGAGAGTTACAGTGAGGGTGTGAGGTATATCAGAGAGTGTTATAGTGAGGGTGTGGGGTATATCAGAGAGTATTATAGTGAGAGTGTGAGGGTATATCATAGAGTGTTACAGTGAGGGTGTGGGGTATATCAGAGAGTGTTACAGTGAGAGTGTGAGGGTATATCATAGAGTGTTACAGTGAGAGTGTGGGGTATATCAGAGAGTGTTACAGTGAGGGTGTGGGGTATATCAGAGAGTGTTACAGTGAGGGTGTGGGGTATATCGGAGAGTGTTACAGTGAGGGTGTGGGGTATATCGGAGAGTGTTACTGTGAGGGTGTGAGGTACATCAGAGAGTGTTACAGTGAGGGTGTGGGGTATATCAGTGTGTGTTATAGTGAGGGTGTGGGGTATATCAGTTTTACAGTGAGGGGTGTGGGGTATATCAGAGTGTTACAGTGTGGGTGTGGGTTATATCAGAGAGTGTTACAGTGAGGGTGTGGGGTATATCAGAGAGTTTTACAGTGAGGGTGTGGGGTATATCAGAGTGTGTTACAGTGAGGGTGTGGGGTCTATCAGAGAGTGTTACAGTGAGGGGTGTGGGGTATATCAAACAGTGTTACAGTGAGAGTGTGGGGTATATCAGAGAGTGTTACAGTGAGGGTATGAGGTATATCAGAGAGTGTTACAGTGAGCATGTGGGGTATATCAGAGAGTGTTACAGTGAGGGTGTGGGGTATATCAGAGAGTGTTACAGTGAGGGTATGAGGTACATCAGAGAGTGTTACAGTGAGGGTGCCCAAAAAACCAAAGTCCTTGTGTTCCAGCAAAGATCCAAACATCAGGGACCCAAAATAAATTTCACAGTCGGAACAACCAAAATTGAACAAACCACTAACTGCACATACTTGGGCTTAAAAATCAGTTCTATGGGAAACTTCAAACTGGCTGTGAATGAACTGAAAGAGAAAGCAAGAAGGGCTTTCTATGCCATCAAAAAATCAATCCAAATAGAAATCCCAATTAGCATTTGGCTCAAAATTTTCAAATCAGTAATTGAACCAATTGCGCTCTATGGCAGTGAGGTATGGGGACCGCTAACACAACAAGAATTTGCAAAATGGGACAAACACCCAATTGAGATCCTACATGCAGAATTCTGTAAAAGTATCCTCCGGACTCAAATGAAAACAGTAAACAATGCATGCAGGGCGGAACTAGGCCAATATCCATTAATAATCACTATCCAAAAAAGAGCCACCAAATTTTGGAATCACCTACAAATGAGCAACCCCCAATGCTATCACTACAACGCCCTGAAATGCCAAGAGCTGACCATAAAGAAGAATACCCTCAGTCAACTAGTCCTGGGACTCAGTGAAGTAACTACTAACAATACTAACAATAACCAGCCCCAGGACAGTGACAGGGTAACACAAAGAATTCGACCCAACACAATCGTCGCTAAGCAAAAGGAAAAATATCTGACATATTGGGCAGAAACAACAAAAACCCAAAGCAAACTCAATTGCTACTTGGCCCTAAACAGACAATACAACATAGCTGATTACCTGACCATGGTAAAGGATAACAAACTGAGGAGAACCTTGACAAGGTACAGACTTAGCGAACATAGCCTAGCGATCGAAAAAGGCAGACACAGGCAGACCAGGCTGCCAAGAGAAGACAGGATATGCTCTCACTGCAGTCAGGGAGTAGTGGAGACAGAGATGCACTTCCTCACAGCCTGTGGAAAATATCAGGGCATCAGGGAGAATTTCTACCAAAAATTCTCACAAATATGCCCTGAATTCAGAAATCTGAATGACAACCAAAAACTCCCATTCTTACTGGGGGAGGAGAGAAGCTGTGTAACACTGGCGGCACACTATGTTACAGCTTGCCATGAACAGAGGGACAACCAGTAAGCTAAGAAAAGAGTATATATAAACAATGCGAATGTATATTTATACACTCAGGGATATAACCTGTTTATACACTGTATGAATAGAACTGCGTTTATGTGTTCAACCAAAAATGTATTTTGATGCTTTGGCAACATAAGATGTACCTTATCATGCCAATAAAGCGATTTGAATTTGAATTTGAGTGCTCCAGTGAGGGTATGAGGTATATCAGAGAGTATTACAGTGAGGAGTGTGGGGTATATCAGAGAGTGTTACAGTGAGGGTGCGGGGTATATCAGAGAGCGTTACAGTGAGGGTGTGGGGTGTATCAGAGTGTGTTACAGTGAGAGTATGTGGTATATCAGAGAGTTAAAGTGAGGGTGTGGGGTATATCAGAGTGTGTTACAGTGAGAGGCGTGGGGTATATCAGGGAGCGTTACAGTGAGTGTGTGGGGTATATCAGAGAGTGTTACAGTGAGAGTGTGAGGGTATATCAGAGAGTGTTACAGTGAGAGTGTGAGGGTATATCATAGAGTGTTACAGTAAGGGTGTGGGGTATATCAGAGAATTACAGTGAGGGTGTGGGGCATATCATAGAGTGTTACAGTGAGGGTGTGGGGTATATCAGAGTGTTACAGTGAGGGTGTGGGGTATATCAGAGAGTGTTACAGTGAGGTTGTGGGTATATCAGGGAGTGTTACAGTGAGGGTGTGGGGTATATCAGCGAGTGTTACAGTGAGGGTGTGGGGTATATCAGGGAGTGTTACAGTGAGGGTGTGGGGTATATCAGGGAGTGTTACAGTGAGGGTGTGGGGTATATCAGGGAGTGTTACAGTGAGGGTGTGGGGTATATCAGGGAGTGTTACAGTGAGGGTGTGGGGTATATCAGAGTGTTACAGTGAGGGTGTGGGGTATATCAGAGAGTGTTACAGTGAGGGTGTGGGGTATATCAGAGAGTTACAGTGAGGGTGTGGGGTATATCAGACAGTGTTACAGTGAGAGTGTGGGGTATATCAGAGAGTATTACAGTGAGGGTGTGGGGCATATCAGAGAGTGTTACAGTGAGGGTATGAGGTACATCAGAGAGTGTTACAGTGAGGGTGTGGGGTATATCAGAGAGTGTTACAGTGAGGGTGTGGGGTATATCAGACAGTGTTACAGTGAGATTGTGGGGTATATCAGAGAGTGTTACAGTGAGGGTGTGGGGTATATCAGAGAGTGTTACAGTGAGGGGTGTGGGGTATATCAGAGTGTTACAGTGAGGGTGTGGGGTATATCAGAGAGTGTTACAGTGAGGGTGTGAGGGTATGTCATAGAGTGTTACAGTGAGGGGTGTGGGGTATATCAGAGAGTGTTACAGTGAGGGTGTGGGGTATATCAGAGTGTGTTACAGTGAGGGTGTGGGGTATATCAGAGAGTGTTACAGTGAGGGTGTGGGGTATATCAGAGTGTGTTACAGTGAGGGTGTGGGGTATATCAGAGAGTGTTACAGTGAGGGTGTGGGATATATCAGAGAGTGTTACAGTGAGAGTGTGGGGTATATCAGAGTGTGTTACAGTGAGGGGTGTGGGGTATATCAGAGAGTGTTACAGTGAGAGTGTGAGGGTATATCAGAGAATGTTACAGTGAGGGTGTGGGGTATATCAGAGAGTGTTACAGGTAGGGTGTGGGGTATATCAGAGAGTGTTACAGTGAGAGTGTGAGGGTATATCAGAGAGTGTTACAGTGAGGGTGTGGGGTATATCAGAGAGTTACAGTGAGGGTGTGGGGTATATCAGAGTGTTACAGTGAGGGTGTGGGGTATATCAGAGAGTGTTACAGTGAGAGTGTGAGGGTATATCATAGAGTGTTGCAGTGAGGGTGTGGGGTATATCAGAGAGTGTTACAGTGAGGGTGTGGGGTATATCAGAGAGTTACAGTGAGGGTGTGGGGTATATCAGAGTGTTACAGTGAGGGTGTGGGGTATATCAGAGAGTGTTACAGTGAGAGTGTGAGGGTATATCATCGAGTGTTACAGTGAGGGTGTGGGGTGTATCAGAGAGGTACAGTGACGGTGTGGGGTATATCAGGGAGCGTTACAGTGAGGGTGTGAGGTATCTCAGAGAGTTACAGTGGGTGTGGGTTATATCAGAGTGTTACAGTGAGGGTGTGGGGTATATCAGAGAGTGTTACAGTGAGGGTGTGGCGTATATCAGAGTGTTACAGTGAGGGTGTGGGGTATATCAGAGAGTGTTACAGTGAAGGTGTGGGGTATATCAGAGAGTTACAGTGAGGGTGTGGGGTATATCAGGGAGTGTTACAGTGAGGGTGTGGGGTATATCAGAGAGTGTTACTGTGAGGGTGTGGGGTATATCAGAGAGTGTTACAGTGAGGGGTGTGGGGTATATCAGAGAGTGTTACAGTGAGGGTGTGGGGTATATCAGAGAGTGTTACAGTGAGGGTGTGGGGTATATCAGAGAGTGTTACAGTGAGGGTGTGGGGTATATCAGAGTGTGTTACAGTGAGGGTGTGGGGTATATCAGAGAGTGTTACAGTGAGGGTGTGGGGTATATCAGAGAGTTACAGTGAGGGTGTGGGGTATATCAGAGTGTTACAGTGAGGGTGTGGGGTATATCAGAGTGTTACAGTGAGGGTGTGGGGTATATCAGAGAGTGTTACAGTGAGGGTGTGGGGTATATCAGGGAGTGTTACAGTGGGGGTGTGGGGTATATCAGAGAGTGTTACAGTGAGGGTGTGGGGTATATCAGAGAGTGTTACAGTGAGGGTGTGGGATATATCAGGGAGTGTTACAGTGGGGGTGTGGGGTATATCAGAGAGTGTTACAGTGAGGGTGTGGGGTATATCAGAGTGTTACAGTGAGGGTGTGGGGTATATCAGAGTGTTACAGTGGGGGTGTGGGGTATATCAGAGAGTGTTACAGTGAGGGTGTGGGGTATATCAGAGAGTGTTACAGTGAGGGTGTGGGATATATCAGAGAGCGTTACAGTGAGGGTGTGGGGTATATCAGAGAGTGTTAGAGTGAGGGTGTGAGGTATATCAGAGAGTGTTACAGTGAGGTTGTGGGGTATATTAGAGAGTGTTACAGTGAGAGTGTGGGGTATATCAGAGAGTGTTACAGTGAGGGTGTTAGGTATATCAGAGAGCGTTACAGTGAGGGTGTGGGGTGTATCAGAGTGTGTTACAGTGAGAGGTGTGGGGTATATCAGAGAGTGTTACAGTGAGGGTGTGGGGTATATCAGAGAGTTACAGTGAGGGTGTGGGGTATATCAGAGTGTGTTACAGTGAGATGTGTGGGGTATATCAGAGAGTATTACAGTGAGGGTGTGCGGTATATCAGAGAGTTACAGTGAGGGTGTGGGGTATATCAGAGAATGTTACAGTGAGGGTGTGGGGTATATCAGAGAGTGTTTTCGTGAGAGAGTGGGGTATATCAGAGAGTCACAGTGAAGGGTGTGGGGTATATCAGAGAGTGTTACAGTAAGAGTGTGGGGTATATCAGGGAGTGTTACAGTGAAGGATGTGTGGTATATCAGAGAGAGTTACAGTGAGGGTGTGGTGTATATCAGAGTGTGTTACAGTGAGGGTGTGGGGTATATCAGAGAGTGTTACAGTGAGGGTGTGGGGTATATCAGAGAGTGTTACAGTGAAGGATGTGTGGTATATCAGAGAGAGTTGCAGTGAGGGTGTGGTGTATATCAGAGTGTGTTACAGTGAGGGTGTGGGGTATATCAGAGAGTGTTACAGTGAGAGTGTGGGGTATATCAGAGAGTGTTACAGTGAGGGTGTGGGGTATATCAGGGAGTGTTACAGTGAGGGTGTGGGGTATATCAGAGAGTGTTACAGTGAGGGTGTGGGTATATCAGAGAGTTACAGTGAGGGTGTGAGGTATATCAGAGAGTGTTATAGTGAGGGTGTGGGGTATATCAGAGAGTGTTACATTGAGGGTGTGGGTATATCAGAGAGTTACAGTGAGGGTGTGAGGTATATCAGAGAGTGTTATAGTGAGGGTGTGGGGTATATCAGAGAGTGTTATAGTGAGAGTGTGAGGGTATATCATAGAGTGTTACAGTGAGGGTGTGGGGTATATCAGAAAGTGTTACTGTGAGGGTGTGAGGTATATCAGAGAGTGTTACAGTGAGGGTGTGGGGTATATCAGAGAGTGTTATAGTGAGGGTGTGGGGTATATCAGAGAGTGTTATAGTGAGAGGTGTGGGGTATATCAGAGAGTGTTACAGTGAGGGTGTGGGGTATATCAGAGAGTGTTACAGTGAGAGTGTGAGGGTATATCATAGAGTGTTACAGTGAGAGTGTGGGGTATATCAGAGAGTGTTACTGTGAGGGTGTGAGGTATATCAGAGAGTGTTACAGTGAGGGTGTGGGGTATATCAGAAAGTGTTACTGTGAGGGTGTGAGGTATATCAGAGAGTGTTACAGTGAGGGTGTGGGGTATATCAGAGCGTGTTACAGTGAGGGGTGTGGGGTATATCAGAGAGCGTTACAGTGAGGGGTGTGGGGTATATCAGAGAGTGTTACAGTGAGGGGTGTGTGGTATATCAGAAAGTGTTACAGTGAGGGGTGTGGGGTATATCAGTGAGTGTTACAGTGAGTGGTGTGAGGCATATCAGGGAGTGTTATAGTGAGGGTGTGAGGTATATCAGAGAGTGTTATAGTGAGGGTGTGAGGTATATCAGAGAGTGTTACAGTGAGGGTGTGAGGTATATCAGAGAGTGTTTCAGTGAGGTTGTGGGGTATATTAGAGAGTGTTACAGTGAGAGTGTGGGGTATATCAGAGAGTGTTACAGTGAGGGTGTTTGGTATATCAGAGAGCGTTACAGTGAGGGTGTGGGGTGTATCAGAGTGTGTTATAGTGAGAGGTGTGGGGTATATCAGAGAGTGTAACAGTGAGGGTGTGGGGTATATCAGAGAGTTACAGTGAGGGTGTGGCGTATATCATAGTGTGTTACAGTGAGATGTGTGGGGTATATCAGAGAGTGTTACAGTGAGGGTGTGCGGTATATCAGAGAGTTACAGTGAGGGGTGTGGGGTATATCAGAGAGTGTTACAGTGAGGGTGTGGGGTATATCAGAGAGTGTTACAGTGAGCGGTGTGGGGTATATCAGAGAGTGTTACAGTGACAGTGTGGGGTATATCAGGGAGTGTTACAGTCAGGTGTGTGGGGTATATCAGCGGGTGTTACAGTGAGGGTGTGAGGTATATCAGAGAGTGTTACAGTGAGGGTGTGGGGTATATCAGAGTGTTACAGTGAGGGGTGTGGGGTATATCAGAGAGTGTTACAGTGAGGGGTGTGGGGTATATCAGCGAGTGTTATCGTGAGGGTGTGGGGTATATCAGAGAGTGTTACAGTGAGGAGTGTGGGGTATATCAGAGAGTGTTACAATGAGGGTGTGGGGTGTATCAGAGTGTGTTACAGTGAGAGTATGTGGTATATCAGAGAGTGTTACAGTGAGGGTGTGGGGTATATCAGAGAGTGTTACAGTGAGGGTGTGGGGTATATCGGAGAGTGTTACAGTGAGGGTGTGGGGTATATCGGAGAGTGTTACTGTGAGGGTGTGAGGTACATCAGAGAGTGTTACAGTGAGGGTGTGGGGTATATCAGTGTGTGTTATAGTGAGGGTGTGGGGTATATCAGTTTTACAGTGAGGGGTGTGGGGTATATCAGAGTGTTACAGTGAGGGTGTGGGTTATATCAGAGAGTGTTACAGTGAGGGTGTGGGGTATATCAGAGAGTTTTACAGTGAGGGTGTGGGGTATATCAGAGTGTGTTACAGTGAGGGTGTGGGGTCTATCAGAGAGTGTTACAGTGAGGGGTGTGGGGTATATCAAACAGTGTTACAGTGAGAGTGTGGGGTATATCAGAGAGTGTTACAGTGAGGGTATGAGGTATATCAGAGAGTGTTACAGTGAGCATGTGGGGTATATCAGAGAGTGTTACAGTGAGGGTGTGGGGTATATCAGAGAGTGTTACAGTGAGGGTATGAGGTACATCAGAGAGTGTTACAGTGAGGGTGCCCAAAAAACCAAAGTCCTTGTGTTCCAGCAAAGATCCAAACATCAGGGACCCAAAATAAATTTCACAGTCGGAACAACCAAAATTGAACAAACCACTAACTGCACATACTTGGGCTTAAAAATCAGTTCTATGGGAAACTTCAAACTGGCTGTGAATGAACTGAAAGAGAAAGCAAGAAGGGCTTTCTATGCCATCAAAAAATCAATCCAAATAGAAATCCCAATTAGCATTTGGCTCAAAATTTTCAAATCAGTAATTGAACCAATTGCGCTCTATGGCAGTGAGGTATGGGGACCGCTAACACAACAAGAATTTGCAAAATGGGACAAACACCCAATTGAGATCCTACATGCAGAATTCTGTAAAAGTATCCTCCGGACTCAAATGAAAACAGTAAACAATGCATGCAGGGCGGAACTAGGCCAATATCCATTAATAATCACTATCCAAAAAAGAGCCACCAAATTTTGGAATCACCTACAAATGAGCAACCCCCAATGCTATCACTACAACGCCCTGAAATGCCAAGAGCTGACCATAAAGAAGAATACCCTCAGTCAACTAGTCCTGGGACTCAGTGAAGTAACTACTAACAATACTAACAATAACCAGCCCCAGGACAGTGACAGGGTAACACAAAGAATTCGACCCAACACAATCGTCGCTAAGCAAAAGGAAAAATATCTGACATATTGGGCAGAAACAACAAAAACCCAAAGCAAACTCAATTGCTACTTGGCCCTAAACAGACAATACAACATAGCTGATTACCTGACCATGGTAAAGGATAACAAACTGAGGAGAACCTTGACAAGGTACAGACTTAGCGAACATAGCCTAGCGATCGAAAAAGGCAGACACAGGCAGACCAGGCTGCCAAGAGAAGACAGGATATGCTCTCACTGCAGTCAGGGAGTAGTGGAGACAGAGACGCACTTCCTCACAGCCTGTGGAAAATATCAGGGCATCAGGGAGAATTTCTACCAAAAATTCTCACAAATATGCCCTGAATTCAGAAATCTGAATGACAACCAAAAACTCCCATTCCTACTGGGGGAGGAGAGAAGCTGTGTAACACTGGCGGCACACTATGTTACAGCTTGCCATGAACAGAGGGACAACCAGTAAACTAAGAAAAGAGTATATATAAACAATGCGAATGTATATTTATACACTCAGGGATATAACCTGTTTATACACTGTATGAATAGAACTGCGTTTATGTGTTCAACCAAAAATGTATTTTGATGCTTTGGCAACATAAGATGTACCTTATCATGCCAATAAAGCGATTTGAATTTGAATTTGAGTGCTCCAGTGAGGGTATGAGGTATATCAGAGAGTATTACAGTGAGGGTATGAGGTACATCAGAGAGTGTTACAGTGAGGGTGTGGGGTATATCAGGGAGTGTTACAGTGAGGGTTGAGGGGTATATCAGAGAGTGTTACAGTGAGGAGTGTGGGGCATATCAGAGAGTGTTACAGTGAGGGTGCGGGGTATATCAGAGAGTGTTACAGTGAGAGTGTGAGGGTATATCAGAGAGTGTTACAGTGAGAGTGTGAGGGTATATCATAGAGTGTTACAGTAAGGGTGTGGGGTATATCAGAGAATTACAGTGAGGGTGTGGGGCATATCATAGAGTGTTACAGTGAGGGTGTGGGGTATATCAGAGTGTTACAGTGAGGGTGTGGGGTATATCAGAGAGTGTTACAGTGAGGGTGTGGGTATATCAGGGAGTGTTACAGTGAGGGTGTGGGGTATATCAGGGAGTGTTACAGTGAGGGTGTGGGGTATATCAGGGAGTGTTACAGTGAGGGTGTGGGGTATATCAGGGAGTGTTACAGTGAGGGTGTGGGGTATATCAGGGAGTGTTACAGTGAGGGTGTGGGGTATATCAGAGTGTTACAGTGAGGGTGTGGGGTATATCAGAGAGTGTTACAGTGAGGGTGTGGGGTATATCAGAGAGTTACAGTGAGGGTGTGGGGTATATCAGACAGTGTTACAGTGAGAGTGTGGGGTATATCAGAGAGTATTACAGTGAGGGTGTGGGGCATATCAGAGAGTGTTACAGTGAGGGTATGAGGTACATCAGAGAGTGTTACAGTGAGGGTGTGGGGTATATCAGAGAGTGTTACAGTGAGGGTGTGGGGTATATCAGACAGTGTTACAGTGAGATTGTGGGGTATATCAGAGAGTGTTACAGTGAGGGTGTGGGGTATATCAGAGAGTGTTACAGTGAGGGGTGTGGGGTATATCAGAGTGTTACAGTGAGGGTGTGGGGTATATCAGAGAGTGTTACAGTGAGGGTGTGAGGGTATGTCATAGAGTGTTACAGTGAGGGGTGTGGGGTATATCAGAGAGTGTTACAGTGAGGGTGTGGGGTATATCAGAGTGTGTTACAGTGAGGGTGTGGGGTATATCAGAGAGTGTTACAGTGAGGGTGTGGGGTATATCAGAGTGTGTTACAGTGAGGGTGTGGGGTATATCAGAGAGTGTTACAGTGAGGGTGTGGGATATATCAGAGAGTGTTACAGTGAGAGTGTGGGGTATATCAGAGTGTGTTACAGTGAGGGGTGTGGGGTATATCAGAGAGTGTTACAGTGAGAGTGTGAGGGTATATCAGAGAATGTTACAGTGAGGGTGTGGGGTATATCAGAGAGTGTTACAGGTAGGGTGTGGGGTAAATCAGAGAGTGTTACAGTGAGAGTGTGAGGGTATATCAGAGAGTGTTACAGTGAGGGTGTGGGGTATATCAGAGAGTTACAGTGAGGGTGTGGGGTATATCAGAGTGTTACAGTGAGGGTGTGGGGTATATCAGAGAGTGTTACAGTGAGAGTGTGAGGGTATATCATAGAGTGTTGCAGTGAGGGTGTGGGGTATATCAGAGAGTGTTACAGTGAGGGTGTGGGGTATATCAGAGAGTTACAGTGAGGGTGTGGGGTATATCAGAGTGTTACAGTGAGGGTGTGGGGTATATCAGAGAGTGTTACAGTGAGAGTGTGAGGGTATATCATCGAGTGTTACAGTGAGGGTGTGGGGTGTATCAGAGAGGTACAGTGACGGTGTGGGGTATATCAGGGAGCGTTACAGTGAGGGTGTGAGGTATCTCAGAGAGTTACAGTGAGGGTGTGGGTTATATCAGAGTGTTACAGTGAGGGTGTGGGGTATATCAGAGAGTGTTACAGTGAGGGTGTGGCGTATATCAGAGTGTTACAGTGAGGGTGTGGGGTATATCAGAGAGTGTTACAGTGAAGGTGTGGGGTATATCAGAGAGTTACAGTGAGGGTGTGGGGTATATCAGAGAGTGTTACAGTGAAGGTGTGGGGTATATCAGAGTGTTACAGTGAGGGTGTGGGGTATATCAGAGTGTGTTACAGTGAGGGTGTGGGGTATATCAGAGAGTGTTACAGTGAAGGTGTGGGGTATATCAGAGAGTTACAGCGATGGTGTGGGGTATATCAGGGAGTGTTACAGTGAGGGTGTGGGGTATATCAGAGAGTGTTACTGTGAGGGTGTGGGGTATATCAGAGAGTGTTACAGTGAGGGGTGTGGGGTATATCAGAGAGTGTTACAGTGAGGGTGTGGGGTATATCAGAGAGTGTTACAGTGAGGGTGTGGGGTATATCAGAGAGTGTTACAGTGAGGGTGTGGGGTATATCAGAGTGTGTTACAGTGAGGGTGTGGGGTATATCAGAGAGTGTTACAGTGAGGGTGTGGGGTATATCAGAGAGTTACAGTGAGGGTGTGGGGTATATCAGAGTGTTACAGTGAGGGTGTGGGGTATATCAGAGTGTTACAGTGAGGGTGTGGGGTATATCAGAGAGTGTTACAGTGAGGGTGTGGGGTATATCAGGGAGTGTTACAGTGGGGGTGTGGGGTATATCAGAGAGTGTTACAGTGAGGGTGTGGGGTATATCAGAGAGTGTTACAGTGAGGGTGTGGGATATATCAGGGAGTGTTACAGTGGGGGTGTGGGGTATATCAGAGAGTGTTACAGTGAGGGTGTGGGGTATATCAGAGTGTTACAGTGAGGGTGTGGGGTATATCAGAGTGTTACAGTGGGGGTGTGGGGTATATCAGAGAGTGTTACAGTGAGGGTGTGGGGTATATCAGAGAGTGTTACAGTGAGGGTGTGGGATATATCAGAGAGTGTTACAGTGAGGGTGTGGGGTATATCAGAGAGTGTTAGAGTGAGGGTGTGAGGTATATCAGAGAGTGTTACAGTGAGGTTGTGGGGTATATTAGAGAGTGTTACAGTGAGAGTGTGGGGTATATCAGAGAGTGTTACAGTGAGGGTGTTAGGTATATCAGAGAGCGTTACAGTGAGGGTGTGGGGTGTATCAGAGTGTGTTACAGTGAGAGGTGTGGGGTATATCAGAGAGTGTTACAGTGAGGGTGTGGGGTATATCAGAGAGTTACAGTGAGGGTGTGGGGTATATCAGAGTGTGTTACAGTGAGATGTGTGGGGTATATCAGAGAGTATTACAGTGAGGGTGTGCGGTATATCAGAGAGTTACAGTGAGGGTGTGGGGTATATCAGAGAATGTTACAGTGAGGGTGTGGGGTATATCAGAGAGTGTTTTCGTGAGAGAGTGGGGTATATCAGAGAGTCACAGTGAAGGGTGTGGGGTATATCAGAGAGTGTTACAGTAAGAGTGTGGGGTATATCAGGGAGTGTTACAGTGAAGGATGTGTGGTATATCAGAGAGTGTTACAGTGAGGGTGTGGGGTATATCAGAGTGTTACAGTGAGGGGTGTGGGGTATATCAGAGAGTGTTACAGTGAGGGGTGTGGGGTATATCAGCGAGTGTTATCGTGAGGGTGTGGGGTATATCAGAGAGTGTTACAGTGAGGAGTGTGGGGTATATCAGAGAGTGTTACAATGAGGGTGTGGGGTGTATCAGAGTGTGTTACAGTGAGAGTATGTGGTATATCAGAGAGTTAAAGTGAGGGTGTGGGGTATATCAGAGTGTGTTACAGTGAGAGGTGTGGGGTTTATCAGGGAGTGTTACAGTGAGGGTGTGGGTATATCAGAGAGTTACAGTGAGGGTGTGAGGTATATCAGAGAGTGTTATAGTGAGGGTGTGGGGTATATCAGAGAGTATTATAGTGAGAGTGTGAGGGTATATCATAGAGTGTTACAGTGAGGGTGTGGGGTATATCAGAGAGTGTTACAGTGAGAGTGTGAGGGTATATCATAGAGTGTTACAGTGAGAGTGTGGGGTATATCAGAGAGTGTTACAGTGAGGGTGTGGGGTATATCAGAGAGTGTTACAGTGAGGGTGTGGGGTATATCGGAGAGTGTTACAGTGAGGGTGTGGGGTATATCGGAGAGTGTTACTGTGAGGGTGTGAGGTACATCAGAGAGTGTTACAGTGAGGGTGTGGGGTATATCAGTGTGTGTTATAGTGAGGGTGTGGGGTATATCAGTTTTACAGTGAGGGGTGTGGGGTATATCAGAGTGTTACAGTGAGGGTGTGGGTTATATCAGAGAGTGTTACAGTGAGGGTGTGGGGTATATCAGAGAGTTTTACAGTGAGGGTGTGGGGTATATCAGAGTGTGTTACAGTGAGGGTGTGGGGTCTATCAGAGAGTGTTACAGTGAGGGGTGTGGGGTATATCAAACAGTGTTACAGTGAGAGTGTGGGGTATATCAGAGAGTGTTACAGTGAGGGTATGAGGTATATCAGAGAGTGTTACAGTGAGCATGTGGGGTATATCAGAGAGTGTTACAGTGAGGGTGTGGGGTATATCAGAGAGTGTTACAGTGAGGGTATGAGGTACATCAGAGAGTGTTACAGTGAGGGTGCCCAAAAAACCAAAGTCCTTGTGTTCCAGCAAAGATCCAAACATCAGGGACCCAAAATAAATTTCACAGTCGGAACAACCAAAATTGAACAAACCACTAACTGCACATACTTGGGCTTAAAAATCAGTTCTATGGGAAACTTCAAACTGGCTGTGAATGAACTGAAAGAGAAAGCAAGAAGGGCTTTCTATGCCATCAAAAAATCAATCCAAATAGAAATCCCAATTAGCATTTGGCTCAAAATTTTCAAATCAGTAATTGAACCAATTGCGCTCTATGGCAGTGAGGTATGGGGACCGCTAACACAACAAGAATTTGCAAAATGGGACAAACACCCAATTGAGATCCTACATGCAGAATTCTGTAAAAGTATCCTCCGGACTCAAATGAAAACAGTAAACAATGCATGCAGGGCGGAACTAGGCCAATATCCATTAATAATCACTATCCAAAAAAGAGCCACCAAATTTTGGAATCACCTACAAATGAGCAACCCCCAATGCTATCACTACAACGCCCTGAAATGCCAAGAGCTGACCATAAAGAAGAATACCCTCAGTCAACTAGTCCTGGGACTCAGTGAAGTAACTACTAACAATACTAACAATAACCAGCCCCAGGACAGTGACAGGGTAACACAAAGAATTCGACCCAACACAATCGTCGCTAAGCAAAAGGAAAAATATCTGACATATTGGGCAGAAACAACAAAAACCCAAAGCAAACTCAATTGCTACTTGGCCCTAAACAGACAATACAACATAGCTGATTACCTGACCATGGTAAAGGATAACAAACTGAGGAGAACCTTGACAAGGTACAGACTTAGCGAACATAGCCTAGCGATCGAAAAAGGCAGACACAGGCAGACCAGGCTGCCAAGAGAAGACAGGATATGCTCTCACTGCAGTCAGGGAGTAGTGGAGACAGAGATGCACTTCCTCACAGCCTGTGGAAAATATCAGGGCATCAGGGAGAATTTCTACCAAAAATTCTCACAAATATGCCCTGAATTCAGAAATCTGAATGACAACCAAAAACTCCCATTCCTACTGGGGGAGGAGAGAAGCTGTGTAACACTGGCGGCACACTATGTTACAGCTTGCCATGAACAGAGGGACAACCAGTAAACTAAGAAAAGAGTATATATAAACAATGCGAATGTATATTTATACACTCAGGGATATAACCTGTTTATACACTGTATGAATAGAACTGCGTTTATGTGTTCAACCAAAAATGTATTTTGATGCTTTGGCAACATAAGATGTACCTTATCATGCCAATAAAGCGATTTGAATTTGAATTTGAGTGCTCCAGTGAGGGTATGAGGTATATCAGAGAGTATTACAGTGAGGGTATGAGGTACATCAGAGAGTGTTACAGTGAGGGTGTGGGGTATATCAGGGAGTGTTACAGTGAGGGTTGAGGGGTATATCAGAGAGTGTTACAGTGAGGAGTGTGGGGCATATCAGAGAGTGTTACAGTGAGGGTGCGGGGTATATCAGAGAGTGTTACAGTGAGAGTGTGAGGGTATATCAGAGAGTGTTACAGTGAGAGTGTGAGGGTATATCATAGAGTGTTACAGTAAGGGTGTGGGGTATATCAGAGAATTACAGTGAGGGTGTGGGGCATATCATAGAGTGTTACAGTGAGGGTGTGGGGTATATCAGAGTGTTACAGTGAGGGTGTGGGGTATATCAGAGAGTGTTACAGTGAGGGTGTGGGTATATCAGGGAGTGTTACAGTGAGGGTGTGGGGTATATCAGGGAGTGTTACAGTGAGGGTGTGGGGTATATCAGGGAGTGTTACAGTGAGGGTGTGGGGTATATCAGGGAGTGTTACAGTGAGGGTGTGGGGTATATCAGGGAGTGTTACAGTGAGGGTGTGGGGTATATCAGAGTGTTACAGTGAGGGTGTGGGGTATATCAGAGAGTGTTACAGTGAGGGTGTGGGGTATATCAGAGAGTTACAGTGAGGGTGTGGGGTATATCAGACAGTGTTACAGTGAGAGTGTGGGGTATATCAGAGAGTATTACAGTGAGGGTGTGGGGCATATCAGAGAGTGTTACAGTGAGGGTATGAGGTACATCAGAGAGTGTTACAGTGAGGGTGTGGGGTATATCAGAGAGTGTTACAGTGAGGGTGTGGGGTATATCAGACAGTGTTACAGTGAGATTGTGGGGTATATCAGAGAGTGTTACAGTGAGGGTGTGGGGTATATCAGAGAGTGTTACAGTGAGGGGTGTGGGGTATATCAGAGTGTTACAGTGAGGGTGTGGGGTATATCAGAGAGTGTTACAGTGAGGGTGTGAGGGTATGTCATAGAGTGTTACAGTGAGGGGTGTGGGGTATATCAGAGAGTGTTACAGTGAGGGTGTGGGGTATATCAGAGTGTGTTACAGTGAGGGTGTGGGGTATATCAGAGAGTGTTACAGTGAGGGTGTGGGGTATATCAGAGTGTGTTACAGTGAGGGTGTGGGGTATATCAGAGAGTGTTACAGTGAGGGTGTGGGATATATCAGAGAGTGTTACAGTGAGAGTGTGGGGTATATCAGAGTGTGTTACAGTGAGGGGTGTGGGGTATATCAGAGAGTGTTACAGTGAGAGTGTGAGGGTATATCAGAGAATGTTACAGTGAGGGTGTGGGGTATATCAGAGAGTGTTACAGGTAGGGTGTGGGGTAAATCAGAGAGTGTTACAGTGAGAGTGTGAGGGTATATCAGAGAGTGTTACAGTGAGGGTGTGGGGTATATCAGAGAGTTACAGTGAGGGTGTGGGGTATATCAGAGTGTTACAGTGAGGGTGTGGGGTATATCAGAGAGTGTTACAGTGAGAGTGTGAGGGTATATCATAGAGTGTTGCAGTGAGGGTGTGGGGTATATCAGAGAGTGTTACAGTGAGGGTGTGGGGTATATCAGAGAGTGTTACAGTGAGAGTGTGAGGGTATATCATCGAGTGTTACAGTGAGGGTGTGGGGTGTATCAGAGAGGTACAGTGACGGTGTGGGGTATATCAGGGAGCGTTACAGTGAGGGTGTGAGGTATCTCAGAGAGTTACAGTGAGGGTGTGGGTTATATCAGAGTGTTACAGTGAGGGTGTGGGGTATATCAGAGAGTGTTACAGTGAGGGTGTGGCGTATATCAGAGTGTTACAGTGAGGGTGTGGGGTATATCAGAGAGTGTTACAGTGAAGGTGTGGGGTATATCAGAGAGTTACAGTGAGGGTGTGGGGTATATCAGAGAGTGTTACAGTGAAGGTGTGGGGTATATCAGAGTGTTACAGTGAGGGTGTGGGGTATATCAGAGTGTGTTACAGTGAGGGTGTGGGGTATATCAGAGAGTGTTACAGTGAAGGTGTGGGGTATATCAGAGAGTTACAGCGATGGTGTGGGGTATATCAGGGAGTGTTACAGTGAGGGTGTGGGGTATATCAGAGAGTGTTACTGTGAGGGTGTGGGGTATATCAGAGAGTGTTACAGTGAGGGGTGTGGGGTATATCAGAGAGTGTTACAGTGAGGGTGTGGGGTATATCAGAGAGTGTTACAGTGAGGGTGTGGGGTATATCAGAGAGTGTTACAGTGAGGGTGTGGGGTATATCAGAGTGTGTTACAGTGAGGGTGTGGGGTATATCAGAGAGTGTTACAGTGAGGGTGTGGGGTATATCAGAGAGTTACAGTGAGGGTGTGGGGTATATCAGAGTGTTACAGTGAGGGTGTGGGGTATATCAGAGTGTTACAGTGAGGGTGTGGGGTATATCAGAGAGTGTTACAGTGAGGGTGTGGGGTATATCAGGGAGTGTTACAGTGGGGGTGTGGGGTATATCAGAGAGTGTTACAGTGAGGGTGTGGGGTATATCAGAGAGTGTTACAGTGAGGGTGTGGGATATATCAGGGAGTGTTACAGTGGGGGTGTGGGGTATATCAGAGAGTGTTACAGTGAGGGTGTGGGGTATATCAGAGTGTTACAGTGAGGGTGTGGGGTATATCAGAGTGTTACAGTGGGGGTGTGGGGTATATCAGAGAGTGTTACAGTGAGGGTGTGGGGTATATCAGAGAGTGTTACAGTGAGGGTGTGGGATATATCAGAGAGTGTTACAGTGAGGGTGTGGGGTATATCAGAGAGTGTTAGAGTGAGGGTGTGAGGTATATCAGAGAGTGTTACAGTGAGGTTGTGGGGTATATTAGAGAGTGTTACAGTGAGAGTGTGGGGTATATCAGAGAGTGTTACAGTGAGGGTGTTAGGTATATCAGAGAGCGTTACAGTGAGGGTGTGGGGTGTATCAGAGTGTGTTACAGTGAGAGGTGTGGGGTATATCAGAGAGTGTTACAGTGAGGGTGTGGGGTATATCAGAGAGTTACAGTGAGGGTGTGGGGTATATCAGAGTGTGTTACAGTGAGATGTGTGGGGTATATCAGAGAGTATTACAGTGAGGGTGTGCGGTATATCAGAGAGTTACAGTGAGGGTGTGGGGTATATCAGAGAATGTTACAGTGAGGGTGTGGGGTATATCAGAGAGTGTTTTCGTGAGAGAGTGGGGTATATCAGAGAGTCACAGTGAAGGGTGTGGGGTATATCAGAGAGTGTTACAGTAAGAGTGTGGGGTATATCAGGGAGTGTTACAGTGAAGGATGTGTGGTATATCAGAGAGAGTTACAGTGAGGGTGTGGTGTATATCAGAGTGTGTTACAGTGAGGGTGTGGGGTATATCAGAGAGTGTTACAGTGAGGGTGTGGGGTATATCAGAGAGTGTTACAGTGAAGGATGTGTGGTATATCAGAGAGAGTTGCAGTGAGGGTGTGGTGTATATCAGAGTGTGTTACAGTGAGGGTGTGGGGTATATCAGAGAGTGTTACAGTGAGAGTGTGGGGTATATCAGAGAGTGTTACAGTGAGGGTGTGGGGTATATCAGGGAGTGTTACAGTGAGGGTGTGGGGTATATCAGAGAGTGTTACAGTGAGGGTGTGGGTATATCAGAGAGTTACAGTGAGGGTGTGAGGTATATCAGAGAGTTATAGTGAGGGTGTGGGGTATATCAGAGAGTGTTACATTGAGGGTGTGGGTATATCAGAGAGTTACAGTGAGGGTGTGAGGTATATCAGAGAGTGTTATAGTGAGGGTGTGGGGTATATCAGAGAGTGTTATAGTGAGAGTGTGAGGGTATATCATAGAGTGTTACAGTGAGGGTGTGGGGTATATCAGAAAGTGTTACTGTGAGGGTGTGAGGTATATCAGAGAGTGTTACAGTGAGGGTGTGGGGTATATCAGAGAGTGTTATAGTGAGGGTGTGGGGTATATCAGAGAGTGTTATAGTGAGAGGTGTGGGGTATATCAGAGAGTGTTACAGTGAGGGTGTGGGGTATATCAGAGAGTGTTACAGTGAGAGTGTGAGGGTATATCATAGAGTGTTACAGTGAGAGTGTGGGGTATATCAGAGAGTGTTACTGTGAGGGTGTGAGGTATATCAGAGAGTGTTACAGTGAGGGTGTGGGGTATATCAGAAAGTGTTACTGTGAGGGTGTGAGGTATATCAGAGAGTGTTACAGTGAGGGTGTGGGGTATATCAGAGCGTGTTACATTGAGGGGTGTGGGGTATATCAGAGAGCGTTACAGTGAGGGGTGTGGGGTATATCAGAGAGTGTTACAGTGAGGGGTGTGTGGTATATCAGAAAGTGTTACAGTGAGGGGTGTGGGGTATATCAGTGAGTGTTACAGTGAGTGGTGTGAGGCATATCAGGGAGTGTTATAGTGAGGGTGTGAGGTATATCAGAGAGTGTTATAGTGAGGGTGTGAGGTATATCAGAGAGTGTTACAGTGAGGGTGTGAGGTATATCAGAGAGTGTTTCAGTGAGGTTGTGGGGTATATTAGAGAGTGTTACAGTGAGAGTGTGGGGTATATCAGAGAGTGTTACAGTGAGGGTGTTTGGTATATCAGAGAGCGTTACAGTGAGGGTGTGGGGTGTATCAGAGTGTGTTATAGTGAGAGGTGTGGGGTATATCAGAGAGTGTAACAGTGAGGGTGTGGGGTATATCAGAGAGTTACAGTGAGGGTGTGGCGTATATCATAGTGTGTTACAGTGAGATGTGTGGGGTATATCAGAGAGTGTTACAGTGAGGGTGTGCGGTATATCAGAGAGTTACAGTGAGGGGTGTGGGGTATATCAGAGAGTGTTACAGTGAGGGTGTGGGGTATATCAGAGAGTGTTACAGTGAGCGGTGTGGGGTATATCAGAGAGTGTTACAGTGACAGTGTGGGGTATATCAGGGAGTGTTACAGTCAGGTGTGTGGGGTATATCAGCGGGTGTTACAGTGAGGGTGTGAGGTATATCAGAGAGTGTTACAGTGAGGGTGTGGGGTATATCAGAGTGTTACAGTGAGGGGTGTGGGGTATATCAGAGAGTGTTACAGTGAGGGGTGTGGGGTATATCAGCGAGTGTTATCGTGAGGGTGTGGGGTATATCAGAGAGTGTTACAGTGAGGAGTGTGGGGTATATCAGAGAGTGTTACAATGAGGGTGTGGGGTGTATCAGAGTGTGTTACAGTGAGAGTATGTGGTATATCAGAGAGTTAAAGTGAGGGTGTGGGGTATATCAGAGTGTGTTACAGTGAGAGGTGTGGGGTTTATCAGGGAGTGTTACAGTGAGGGTGTGGGTATATCAGAGAGTTACAGTGAGGGTGTGAGGTATATCAGAGAGTGTTATAGTGAGGGTGTGGGGTATATCAGAGGGTATTATAGTGAGAGTGTGAGGGTATATCATAGAGTGTTACAGTGAGGGTGTGGGGTATATCAGAGAGTGTTACAGTGAGAGTGTGAGGGTATATCATAGAGTGTTACAGTGAGAGTGTGGGGTATATCAGAGAGTGTTACAGTGAGGCTGTGGGGTATATCAGAGAGTGTTACAGTGAGGGTGTGGGGTATATCGGAGAGTGTTACAGTGAGGGTGTGGGGTATATCGGAGAGTGTTACTGTGAGGGTGTGAGGTACATCAGAGAGTGTTACAGTGAGGGTGTGGGGTATATCAGTGTGTGTTATAGTGAGGGTGTGGGGTATATCAGTTTTACAGTGAGGGGTGTGGGGTATATCAGAGTGTTACAGTGAGGGTGTGGGTTATATCAGAGAGTGTTACAGTGAGGGTGTGGGGTATATCAGAGAGTTTTACAGTGAGGGTGTGGGGTATATCAGAGTGTGTTACAGTGAGGGTGTGGGGTCTATCAGAGAGTGTTACAGTGAGGGGTGTGGGGTATATCAAACAGTGTTACAGTGAGAGTGTGGGGTATATCAGAGAGTGTTACAGTGAGGGTATGAGGTATATCAGAGAGTGTTACAGTGAGCATGTGGGGTATATCAGAGAGTGTTACAGTGAGGGTGTGGGGTATATCAGAGAGTGTTACAGTGAGGGTATGAGGTACATCAGAGAGTGTTACAGTGAGGGTGCCCAAAAAACCAAAGTCCTTGTGTTCCAGCAAAGATCCAAACATCAGGGACCCAAAATAAATTTCACAGTCGGAACAACCAAAATTGAACAAACCACTAACTGCACATACTTGGGCTTAAAAATCAGTTCTATGGGAAACTTCAAACTGGCTGTGAATGAACTGAAAGAGAAAGCAAGAAGGGCTTTCTATGCCATCAAAAAATCAATCCAAATAGAAATCCCAATTAGCATTTGGCTCAAAATTTTCAAATCAGTAATTGAACCAATTGCGCTCTATGGCAGTGAGGTATGGGGACCGCTAACACAACAAGAATTTGCAAAATGGGACAAACACCCAATTGAGATCCTACATGCAGAATTCTGTAAAAGTATCCTCCGGACTCAAATGAAAACAGTAAACAATGCATGCAGGGCGGAACTAGGCCAATATCCATTAATAATCACTATCCAAAAAAGAGCCACCAAATTTTGGAATCACCTACAAATGAGCAACCCCCAATGCTATCACTACAACGCCCTGAAATGCCAAGAGCTGACCATAAAGAAGAATACCCTCAGTCAACTAGTCCTGGGACTCAGTGAAGTAACTACTAACAATACTAACAATAACCAGCCCCAGGACAGTGACAGGGTAACACAAAGAATTCGACCCAACACAATCGTCGCTAAGCAAAAGGAAAAATATCTGACATATTGGGCAGAAACAACAAAAACCCAAAGCAAACTCAATTGCTACTTGGCCCTAAACAGACAATACAACATAGCTGATTACCTGACCATGGTAAAGGATAACAAACTGAGGAGAACCTTGACAAGGTACAGACTTAGCGAACATAGCCTAGCGATCGAAAAAGGCAGACACAGGCAGACCAGGCTGCCAAGAGAAGACAGGATATGCTCTCACTGCAGTCAGGGAGTAGTGGAGACAGAGATGCACTTCCTCACAGCCTGTGGAAAATATCAGGGCATCAGGGAGAATTTCTACCAAAAATTCTCACAAATATGCCCTGAATTCAGAAATCTGAATGACAACCAAAAACTCCCATTCCTACTGGGGGAGGAGAGAAGCTGTGTAACACTGGCGGCACACTATGTTACAGCTTGCCATGAACAGAGGGACAACCAGTAAACTAAGAAAAGAGTATATATAAACAATGCGAATGTATATTTATACACTCAGGGATATAACCTGTTTATACACTGTATGAATAGAACTGCGTTTATGTGTTCAACCAAAAATGTATTTTGATGCTTTGGCAACATAAGATGTACCTTATCATGCCAATAAAGCGATTTGAATTTGAATTTGAGTGCTCCAGTGAGGGTATGAGGTATATCAGAGAGTATTACAGTGAGGGTATGAGGTACATCAGAGAGTGTTACAGTGAGGGTGTGGGGTATATCAGGGAGTGTTACAGTGAGGGTTGAGGGGTATATCAGAGAGTGTTACAGTGAGGAGTGTGGGGCATATCAGAGAGTGTTACAGTGAGGGTGCGGGGTATATCAGAGAGTGTTACAGTGAGAGTGTGAGGGTATATCAGAGAGTGTTACAGTGAGAGTGTGAGGGTATATCATAGAGTGTTACAGTAAGGGTGTGGGGTATATCAGAGAATTACAGTGAGGGTGTGGGGCATATCATAGAGTGTTACAGTGAGGGTGTGGGGTATATCAGAGTGTTACAGTGAGGGTGTGGGGTATATCAGAGAGTGTTACAGTGAGGGTGTGGGTATATCAGGGAGTGTTACAGTGAGGGTGTGGGGTATATCAGGGAGTGTTACAGTGAGGGTGTGGGGTATATCAGGGAGTGTTACAGTGAGGGTGTGGGGTATATCAGGGAGTGTTACAGTGAGGGTGTGGGGTATATCAGGGAGTGTTACAGTGAGGGTGTGGGGTATATCAGAGTGTTACAGTGAGGGTGTGGGGTATATCAGAGAGTGTTACAGTGAGGGTGTGGGGTATATCAGAGAGTTACAGTGAGGGTGTGGGGTATATCAGACAGTGTTACAGTGAGAGTGTGGGGTATATCAGAGAGTATTACAGTGAGGGTGTGGGGCATATCAGAGAGTGTTACAGTGAGGGTATGAGGTACATCAGAGAGTGTTACAGTGAGGGTGTGGGGTATATCAGAGAGTGTTACAGTGAGGGTGTGGGGTATATCAGACAGTGTTACAGTGAGATTGTGGGGTATATCAGAGAGTGTTACAGTGAGGGTGTGGGGTATATCAGAGAGTGTTACAGTGAGGGGTGTGGGGTATATCAGAGTGTTACAGTGAGGGTGTGGGGTATATCAGAGAGTGTTACAGTGAGGGTGTGAGGGTATGTCATAGAGTGTTACAGTGAGGGGTGTGGGGTATATCAGAGAGTGTTACAGTGAGGGTGTGGGGTATATCAGAGTGTGTTACAGTGAGGGTGTGGGGTATATCAGAGAGTGTTACAGTGAGGGTGTGGGGTATATCAGAGTGTGTTACAGTGAGGGTGTGGGGTATATCAGAGAGTGTTACAGTGAGGGTGTGGGATATATCAGAGAGTGTTACAGTGAGAGTGTGGGGTATATCAGAGTGTGTTACAGTGAGGGGTGTGGGGTATATCAGAGAGTGTTACAGTGAGAGTGTGAGGGTATATCAGAGAATGTTACAGTGAGGGTGTGGGGTATATCAGAGAGTGTTACAGGTAGGGTGTGGGGTAAATCAGAGAGTGTTACAGTGAGAGTGTGAGGGTATATCAGAGAGTGTTACAGTGAGGGTGTGGGGTATATCAGAGAGTTACAGTGAGGGTGTGGGGTATATCAGAGTGTTACAGTGAGGGTGTGGGGTATATCAGAGAGTGTTACAGTGAGAGTGTGAGGGTATATCATAGAGTGTTGCAGTGAGGGTGTGGGGTATATCAGAGAGTGTTACAGTGAGGGTGTGGGGTATATCAGAGAGTTACAGTGAGGGTGTGGGGTATATCAGAGTGTTACAGTGAGGGTGTGGGGTATATCAGAGAGTGTTACAGTGAGAGTGTGAGGGTATATCATCGAGTGTTACAGTGAGGGTGTGGGGTGTATCAGAGAGGTACAGTGACGGTGTGGGGTATATCAGGGAGCGTTACAGTGAGGGTGTGAGGTATCTCAGAGAGTTACAGTGAGGGTGTGGGTTATATCAGAGTGTTACAGTGAGGGTGTGGGGTATATCAGAGAGTGTTACAGTGAGGGTGTGGCGTATATCAGAGTGTTACAGTGAGGGTGTGGGGTATATCAGAGAGTGTTACAGTGAAGGTGTGGGGTATATCAGAGAGTTACAGTGAGGGTGTGGGGTATATCAGAGAGTGTTACAGTGAAGGTGTGGGGTATATCAGAGTGTTACAGTGAGGGTGTGGGGTATATCAGAGTGTGTTACAGTGAGGGTGTGGGGTATATCAGAGAGTGTTACAGTGAAGGTGTGGGGTATATCAGAGAGTTACAGCGATGGTGTGGGGTATATCAGGGAGTGTTACAGTGAGGGTGTGGGGTATATCAGAGAGTGTTACTGTGAGGGTGTGGGGTATATCAGAGAGTGTTACAGTGAGGGGTGTGGGGTATATCAGAGAGTGTTACAGTGAGGGTGTGGGGTATATCAGAGAGTGTTACAGTGAGGGTGTGGGGTATATCAGAGAGTGTTACAGTGAGGGTGTGGGGTATATCAGAGTGTGTTACAGTGAGGGTGTGGGGTATATCAGAGAGTGTTACAGTGAGGGTGTGGGGTATATCAGAGAGTTACAGTGAGGGTGTGGGGTATATCAGAGTGTTACAGTGAGGGTGTGGGGTATATCAGAGTGTTACAGTGAGGGTGTGGGGTATATCAGAGAGTGTTACAGTGAGGGTGTGGGGTATATCAGGGAGTGTTACAGTGGGGGTGTGGGGTATATCAGAGAGTGTTACAGTGAGGGTGTGGGGTATATCAGAGAGTGTTACAGTGAGGGTGTGGGATATATCAGGGAGTGTTACAGTGGGGGTGTGGGGTATATCAGAGAGTGTTACAGTGAGGGTGTGGGGTATATCAGAGTGTTACAGTGAGGGTGTGGGGTATATCAGAGTGTTACAGTGGGGGTGTGGGGTATATCAGAGAGTGTTACAGTGAGGGTGTGGGGTATATCAGAGAGTGTTACAGTGAGGGTGTGGGATATATCAGAGAGTGTTACAGTGAGGGTGTGGGGTATATCAGAGAGTGTTAGAGTGAGGGTGTGAGGTATATCAGAGAGTGTTACAGTGAGGGTGTAGGGTATATCAGAGAGTGTTAGAGTGAGGGTGTGAGGTATATCAGAGAGTGTTACAGTGAGGGTGTGAGGTATATCAGAGAGTTACAGTGAGGGTGTGGGATATATCAGAGTGTGTTACAGTGAGGGTGTGGGATATATCAGAGTGTGTTGCAGTGAGGGGTGTGGGGTATGTCACAGAGTGTTACAGTGAGGGGTGTGGGGTATATCAGAGAGGGTTACAGTGAGGGTGTGGGGTATATCAGAGAGTGTTACAGTGACAGGTGTGGGGTATATCAGAGAGTGTTACACTGAGGGGTGTGGGGTATATCAGAGAGTGTAACAGTGAGGGGTGTGGGGTATATCAGAGAGTGTTACAGTGAGGGTGTGGGGTATATCAGGGAGTGTTACAGTGAGAGTGTGAGGGTATATAATAGAGTGTTACAGTGAGGGTGTGGGGTATATCAGAGTGTTACAATGACGGTGTGGGGTATATCAGTGAGTTTTACAGTGAGGGTGTGGGGTATATCAGAGAGTGTTACTGTGAGGGTGTGAGGTGTATCAGAGAGTTTTACAGTGAGGGTGTGGGGTATATCAGTGTGTGTTACAGTGAGGGTGTGGGATATATCACTGTTACAGTGAGGGGTGTGGGTTAAAACAGAGTGTTTCAGTGAGGTTGTGGGGTATACCAGAGAGTGTTACAGTGAGGGTGTGGGGTGTATCAGAGAGTTACAGTGAGGGTGTGGGGTATATCAGAGTGTGTTACAGTGAGGGTGTGGGGTCTATCAGAGAGTGTTACAGTGAGGGGTGTGGGGTATATCAGAGAGTGTAAACAGTGAGGGTGTGGGGTATATCAAAGAGTGTTATAGTGAGGGGTGTGGGGTATATCAAGGAGTGTTACAGTGAGAGTGTGGGGTATATCAGAGAGTGTTACAGTGAGGGTATGAGATATATCAGAGAGTGTTACAGTGAGCGTGTGGGGTATATCAGAGACTGTTACAGTGAGGGTGTGGGGTATATCAGAGAGTGTTACAGTGAGGGTGTGGGGTATATTAGGGAGTTTTACAGTGAGGGTTGTTGTGTATGTAACCTGTTCCACCTTAAGAGAGCTTAAGCCTGTTCCACCTTAAGAGATGTACTACTTTCTCAGGCTGCTGTAGACGTAATACCGGGGGTGAACACACCGGTATATAAGCACTGTGCAGTAATCTTGTATTCAGTATAGTCCCTACCTCCAACCAGTAAAGACCTGTTTTTATTGTTACTCATTAGTCTGTGTCTTAATTAACTAAATAATTCACAGATTTAACACTGGCGACGAGTCAGGTTCTTACCCTGCGGCAGTTATTCCACGGCGGTTGAAGAGAGGTTTCAAACCTCACCACTCACCACCCCACTGGAAGCGACAGGCATTAGGACCCTGAAGCCTCCATCAGCTTGTGAACCGGAGTAGAAGACAGGGCTTGGGAAGACAGAGGTACAGGGCGATAGCGATCGGCAGATAAGGGCCGGGCCGCTTTGAAGTGAGGGGCACAGCCGGGCCATCGATCGCAACCACCGATAAGGGCCGCACTCGGGCTGAAAGGGCAGCGGCTGCAGAAATTGAAGGCGCGAGAGCCGCGGTGCACAGCGCGGGCCATCGATCGCGATCGGGAGATAAGGGCTTTGGAGTGCGAGGCGCAGCCGGGCCATCGATCGCAAGCAGTGATAAGGGCCGGGCCGCTTTCAAGTGCGAGGCGCAGCCGGGCCATCGATCGCATCCGCTGATAAGGGCCGCACTCGGGCGATCGCGGCGAAGATAAGGGCCGCACTCGGGGGCTGAAGGGAGACGGCGTCGGGGGACGGGTGAAGACCGCCAAGCGCGGGAAAACCGCCATTTTGTGGGCAGAGGACGACAGCAAGAGCGGGAAGCCGCCATCTTTGATTGTAAAAAAAAAACATCTGAGGAATTACAAATCTGATAAAGTACTGCAATGCCTAAACACGGGAATATTAGTACCTTTGATAGTGACATCGAAGATTGGGCCATATATGTTGAAAGAGTAAAAAATTATTGTAAGGCCAATAAAATTCGTGACCAAGATAAAGCTCTAACATTATTAAATTTAATGGGTGCGAAGACATACGGGCAATTGAAACACCTGTTATCACCAGATGAACCGGCGGATAAGACGTTCGATGAGATTGTTACTGTCCTGAAAGATCATCTAAACCCCACGCCGCTGATGCTAGCGGAACGATTTAAATTTTACGACAGAAGGCAGCTACAGCATGAAAGCAATGCTGAATATTTGCTGGAATTGCGTAAATTAGCGAAATATTGCCAGTTTGGAACGGGACTGACAGATGCACTACGAGACAAATTTGTGTGTGGTTTATTTAAACAGGATACACAAAAGCGACTGCTCGAGGAGAATGAGCTGACGCTTGAGAAGGCGGTCACTATGGTAGCAGCACACGAAGCCGCAGCGAGAGGCACGGCAGTAATGCAGCTACGGTCACCGGAGCTCAGTGCAAACAAATTGGAGTGGAGTTCTGTCAAATGTTATCGTTGTGGAAAGACAACGCATGATCAGAGCCAGTGTTGGTTTAAAACCAAGAATGTAGAACATGTGGTAGGCTTGGACATATAGCTAGAGTATGCAGGTCAGGGAAGAAGACCAGCAACAAGAAGTCACCGCAAGGAAAATACGCAAAGGTACACAAGGTGACCAAACAGGAGTCCGATTCAGACGCTAGCAGTAATGAACTGGCTAGCTTAAGCTGTAATGAACTGGCTAGCTTAAGAGTACTCAACGCTGGTAAGGGTGCAGACCTCCAGACAATTTGGGTCACTCTTCAGATAGAAGGAGTCCAAGTAAAACTGGAATTGGACACTGGATCGGCATTGACGGTCATAAATAAGAAAGATTATGGAAAGTTATTCCAACATATTCCCCTACAGGATACGGGGATTATATTGAAAACATACACGGGGCAAAGAGTGTACCCCATCGGGAAAATAGAGGTTGCAGTGGTCCACAAGGGCGAAGACAGTCAAATAATGGACTTATATGTGATATCTGAAGGAGGTCCTCCACTACTAGGACGGGAGTGGATTAGGAAAATGAATATGGACTGGCATTTCCTACAAACAATAACGAGTGAGAACTCGGTGAACATAATCAACCCAGACTCTGGAACTGATGATGGTAAGACCAACCCGTGTGCAAAAGACAAAGTTTCAGCACAGAATTCCACTGAGATAGAGAATTCTGAGTCTGTCCAGTCTACTGACATGCACATTTCTGAGGGACACCGGGCTCGAACTCAACTCCATTTCAAACTGCAACAGCAATTAGAACAAATGCTTCGCCGTTTTGAGCAAGAGTTGAATGCAACGAAAGAGTTCTTTGATATAGAGTTGGAGAATCTGGAAAGACAACAGAAGCAGCTGATGGAGAAAATGGAGCAGGAGCACACAAAACGTCTGATGTCAGAGGAGTTAACGGTCAGCCAACTCCTGCATATGCTGAAGGACAGGACTCTGAAATGGGAAAAACTTGAACACGAACTTCAATATTCAAACGAAAGGGGTTCGGAGCTCTCAAAGGTTATTGGAAGAGCTGAGGTGGCAACACAGACTGAGATGACTGCAACAGAGCAGCCCTTGGATGCCAAAAGTACGCTGACTCACGTCAACGTAGAACAACAGACCGCTGAAACAGCTGCTCCGGTAGAGGGATTGAATAGTCCGATCAATCAATCTCCAAAAGAAGTTGAAGTAGTAAAATCTCAAATGAGGTCATTAGTAAACGACTTGCTGAAAGCCCAGAAAAAGCTGGATGAAGAGGTACGCATGAAGAAGTCTCTTCAGGAAAGATGTCTGGACTTGGAACAAAAGCTGGCTAACGCCCAGCTGGGTATGGAGGAAATAGAAGACCCTCTCGCTGGCCTAGATCAGGACGACACCGAATATTACCATGACCTATTGAGTGACACTGAATATTATAGTGACCTGGTCTGCCCAGCTTGTGATGAAAACTCCCAAAGTGCAGAAACCATGATGAATCACAAAAAGTCTAAGAAACACCGGGAGATGGTGGCGCTACTACTGAAAAAGGAGGAAGAGAAGGAGAAACTTTGCATGCAGCTGGCAGCTGACAGTGGAGCCCAGAGAGGATCCAAGAAGCAGAAAAGGAAAAGTCGAAACAGAAGATGACCCATCTGAACCATTATCACCTCTACCAGATCAAACACGTGGTCCCTCCGAACGGAGCCAAATCAGTTCGGAAGTTCAAGCTGTTAAATCCATGAAAGGACTATTGAATGAGTAACGTGAACCGACTACACCACAGAGATTGAATCTGTGAACTGTTTTCCGCAGAGACTGAATCTGTGATCTGTTTTGACATGAAGTTATATATGTATATATGTTATTATGTTACGTTAAAAATGAAGTTATATATGTATATCTGTTATTACGTTAGGTTAAATGGGGGGATGACTATAAAGCTAAGAAGGGAGGAGTGTTGTGTATGTAACCTGTTCCACCTTAAGAGAGCTTAAGCCTGTTCCACCTTAAGAGATGTACTACTTTCTCAGGCTGCTGTAGACGTAATACCGGGGGTGAACACACCGGTATATAAGCACTGTGCAGTAATCTTGTATTCAGTATAGTCCCTACCTCCAACCAGTAAAGACCTGTTTTTATTGTTACTCATTAGTCTGTGTCTTAATTAACTAAATAATTCACAGATTTAACAAGGGTGTGGGGTATATCAGAGTGTGTTACAGTGAGAGGTGTGGGGTATATCAGGGAGCGTTACAGTGAGGGTGTGGGGTATATCAGGGAGTGTTACAGTGAGGGTGTGGGGTATATCAGAAAGTGTTACAGTGAGAGGTGTGGGGTATATCAGGGAGCGTTACAGTGAGGGTGTGGGGTATATCAGGGAGTTTTACAGTGAGGGTGTGGGGTATATCAGAGTGTGTTACAGTGAGAGGTGTGGGGTATATCAGGCAGTGTTACAGTGAGGGTGTGGGGTATATCAGGGAGTTTTACAGTGATGGTGTGGGGTATATCTAAGAGCTTTACAGTGACAGTGTGGGGTATACCAGGGAGTGTTACAGTGAGGGTGTGGGGTATATCAGAGAGTGTTACTGTGAGGGTGTGAGGTATATCAGAGAGTGTTACAGTGAGAGTGTGGGGTATATCAGGGAGTGTTACAGTGGGGGTGTGGGGTATATCAGAGAGTGTTACAGTGAGGGTGTGGGGTATATCAGAGAGTGTTACAGTGAGGGTGTGGGGTATATCAGTGTTACAGTGAGGGTGTGGGGTATATCAGAGAGTGTTACAGTGAGGGTGTGGGGTATATCAGAGAGTTACAGTGAGGGTGTGGGATATATCAGAGTGCGTTACAGTGAGGGTGTGGGGTATATCAGAGAGTGTTACAGTGAGGGGTGTGGGGTATATCAGAGAGTGTTGCAGTGAGGGGTGTGGGGTATATCAGAGAGGGTTACAGTGAGGGTGTGGCGTATATCAGAGAGTGTCACAGTGACAGGTGTGGGGTATATCAGAGAGTGTTACACTGAGGGGTGTGGAGTATATCAGAGAGTGTAACAGTGAGGGGTGTGGGGTATATCAGAGAGTGTTACAGTGAGGGTGTGGGGTATATCAGAGTGTTACAGTAACGGTGTGGGGTATATCAGGGAGTTTTACAGTGAGGGTGTGGGGTATATCAGAGGGTGTTACAGTGAGAGTGTGAGGGTATATAATAGAGTGTTACAGTGAGGGTGTGGGGTATATCAGAGTGTTACAGTGACGGTGTGGGGTATATCAGAGAGTGTTACAGTGAGGGTGTGGGGTATATCAGAGAGTTACAGTGAGGGTGTGGGATATATCAGAGTGTGTTACAGTGAGGGTGTGGGGTATATCAGAGAGAGTTACAGTAAGGGGTGTGGGGTATATCAGAGAGTGTTGCAGTGAGGGGTGTGGGGTATATCACAGAGTGTTGCAGTGAAGGGTGTGGGGTATATCAGAGAGGGTTACAGTGAGGGTGTGGGGTGTATCAGAGAGTGTTACAGTGACAGGTGTGAGGTATATCAGAGAGTGTTACACTGAGGGGTGTGGGGTATATCAGAGAGTGTAACAGTGAGGGGTGTGGGGTATATCAGAGAGTGTTACAGTGAGGGTGTGGGGTATATCAGAGAGTGTTACAGTGAGAGTGTGAGGGTATTTAATAGAGTGTTACAGTGAGGGTGTGGGGTATATCAGAGTGTTACAGTGACGGTGTGGGGTATATCAGGGAGTTTTACAGTGAGGGTGTGGGGTATATCAGAGAGTGTTACTGTGAGGGTGTGAGATATATCAGAGAGTGTTACAGTGAGGGTGTGGGGTATATCAGTGTGTGTTACAGTGAGGGTGTGGGGTATATCAGTGTTACAGTGAGGGGTGTGGGGTATATGAAAGTGTTACAGTGAGGTTGTGGGGTATACCAGAGAGTGTTACAGTGAGGGTGTGGGGTGTATCAGAGAGTTACACTGAGGGTGTGGGGTTTATCAGAGAGTGTTACAGTGAGGGGTGTGGGGTATATCAGAGAGTGTAAACAGTGAGGGTGTGGGGTATATCAAAGAGTGTTATAGTGAGGGGTGTGGGGTATATCAAAGAGTGTTACAGTGAGAGTGTGGGGTATATCAGAGTGTGTTACAGTGAGGGTATGAGATATATCAGAGAGTGTTAAAGTGAGCGTGTGGGGTATATCAGAGAGTGTTACAGTGAGGGTGTGGAGTATATCAGAGTGTGTTACAGTGAGAGGTCTGGGGTATATCAGGGAGCGTTACAGTGAGGGTGTGGGGTATATCAGGGAGTTTTACAGTGATGGTGTGGGGTATATCTAAGAGCTTTACAGTGACGGTGTGGGGTATATCAGGGAGTGTTACAGTGAGGGTGTGGGGTATATCAGAGTGTGTTACTGTGAGGGTGTGAGGTATATCAGAGGGTGTTACAGTGAGGGTGTGGGGTATATCAGAGTGTTACAGTGAGGGTGTGGGGTATATCAGGGAGTGTTACAGTGGGGGTGTGGGGTATATCAGAGAGTGTTACAGTGAGGGTGTGGGGTATATCAGAGAGTGTTACAGTGAGGGTGTGGGGTATATCAGAGTGTTACAGTGAGGGTGTGGGGTATATCAGAGAGTGTTACAGTGAGGGTGTGGGGTATATCAGAGAGTGTTACAGTGAGTGGTGTGGGGTATATCAGAGAGTGTTGCAGTGAGGGGTGTGGGGTATATCACAGAGTGTTACAGTGAGGGGTGTGGGGTATATCAGAGAGGGTTACAGTGAATGTGTGGCGTATATCAGAGAGTGTTACAGTGAGGGTGTGGGGTATATCAGAGAGTGTAACAGTGAGGGGTGTGGGGTATATCAGAGAGTGTTACAGTGAGAGTGTGAGGGTATATCAGAGTGTTACAGTGACGGTGTGGGGTATATCAGTGAGTTTTACAGTGAGGGTGTGGGGTATATCAGAGAGTGTTACAGTGAGAGTGTGAGGGTATATCAGAGTGTTACACTGACGGTGTGGGGTATATCAGGGAGTTTTACAGTGAGGGTGTGGGGTATATCAGAGAGTGTTACAGTGAGGGTGTGGGGTATATCAGTGTGTGTTACAGTGAGGGTGTGGGGTATATCAGTGTTACAGTGAGGGGTGTGGGGTATATCAGAGTGTTACAGTGAGGTTGTGGGGTATACCAGAGAGTGTTACAGTGAGGGTGTGGGGTGTATCAGAGAGTTACAGTGAGGGTGTGGGGTATATCAGAGTGTGTTACAGTGAGGGTGTGGGGTATATCAGAGTGTTACAGTGAGGGTGTGGGGTATATCAGAGAGTTACAGTGAGGGTGTGGGGTATATCAGAGTGTGTTACAGTGAGAGGTGTGGGGTATATCAGGGAGTGTTACAGTGAGGGAGTGGGGTATATCAGGGAGTTTTACAGTGATGGTGTGGGGTATATCTAAGAGCTTTACAGTGACGGTGTGGGGTATATCAGGGAGTGTTACAGTGAGGGTGTGGGGTATATCAGAGAGTGTTACAGTGAGGGTGTGGGGTATATCAGAGTGTTACAGTGAGGGTGTTGGGTATATCAGAGAGTGTTACAGTGAGGGTGTGGGGTATATCAGAGCGTGTTACAGTGAGGGTGTGGGGTATATCAGAGAGCGTTACAGTGAGGGTGTGGGGTATATCAGTGTTACAGTGAGGGTGTGGGGTATATCAGAGAGTGTTACAGTGAGGGTGTGGTGTATATCAGAGAGTTACAGTGAGGGTGTGGGATATATCAGAGTGCGTTACAGTGAGGGTGTGGGGTATATCAGAGAGTGTTACAGTGAGGGGTGTGGGGTATATCAGAGAGTGTTGCAGTGAGGGGTGTGTGGTATATCACAGAGTGTTACAGTGAGGGGTGTGGGGTATCTCAGAGAGGGTTACAGTGAGGGTTTGGCGTATATCAGAGAGTGTCACAGTGACAGGTGTGGGGTATATCAGAGAGTGTTACAGTGAGGGTGTGGGGTATATCAGAGTGTTACAGTAACGGTGTGGGGTATATCAGGGAGTTTTACAGTGAGGGTGTGGGGTATATCAGAGGGTGTTACAGTGAGAGTGTGAGGGTATATAATAGAGTGTTACAGTGAGGGTGTGGGGTATATCAGAGTGTTACAGTGACGGTGTGGGGTATATCAGAGAGTGTTACAGTGAGGGTGTGGGGTATATCAGAGAGTTACAGTGAGGGTGTGGGATATATCAGAGTGTGTTACAGTGAGGGTGTGGGGTATATCAGAGAGAGTTACAGTAAGGGGTGTGGGGTATATCAGAGAGTGTTGCAGTGAGGGGTGTGGGGTATATCACAGAGTGTTGCAGTGAAGGGTGTGGGGTATATCAGAGAGGGTTACAGTGAGGGTGTGGGGTGTATCAGAGAGTGTTACAGTGACAGGTGTGAGGTATATCAGAGAGTGTTACACTGAGGGGTGTGGGGTATATCAGAGAGTGTAACAGTGAGGGGTGTGGGGTATATCAGAGAGTGTTACAGTGAGGGTGTGGGGTATATCAGAGAGTGTTACAGTGAGAGTGTGAGGGTATTTAATAGAGTGTTACAGTGAGGGTGTGGGGTATATCAGAGTGTTACAGTGACGGTGTGGGGTATATCAGGGAGTTTTACAGTGAGGGTGTGGGGTATATCAGAGAGTGTTACTGTGAGGGTGTGAGATATATCAGAGAGTGTTACAGTGAGGGTGTGGTGTATATCAGTGTGTGTTACAGTGAGGGTGTGGGGTATATCAGTGTTACAGTGAGGGGTGTGGGGTATATGAAAGTGTTACAGTGAGGTTGTGGGGTATACCAGAGAGTGTTACAGTGAGGGTGTGGGGTGTATCAGAGAGTTACAGTGAGGGTGTGGGGTTTATCAGAGAGTGTTACAGTGAGGGGTGTGGGGTATATCAGAGAGTGTAAACAGTGAGGGTGTGGGGTATATCAAAGAGTGTTATAGTGAGGGGTGTGGGGTATATCAAAGAGTGTTACAGTGAGAGTGTGGGGTATATCAGAGTGTGTTACAGTGAGGGTATGAGATATATCAGAGAGTGTTAAAGTGAGCGTGTGGGGTATATCAGAGAGTTTTACAGTGAGGGTGTGGAGTATATCAGAGTGTGTTACAGTGAGAGGTCTGGGGTATATCAGGGAGCGTTACAGTGAGGGTGTGGGGTATATCAGGGAGTTTTACAGTGATGGTGTGGGGTATATCTAAGAGCTTTACAGTGACGGTGTGGGGTATATCAGGGAGTGTTACAGTGAGGGTGTGGGGTATATCAGAGTGTGTTACTGTGAGGGTGTGAGGTATATCAGAGGGTGTTACAGTGAGGGTGTGGGGTATATCAGAGTGTTACAGTGAGGGTGTGGGGTATATCAGGGAGTGTTACAGTGGGGGTGTGGGGTATATCAGAGAGTGTTACAGTGAGGGTGTGGGGTATATCAGAGAGTGTTACAGTGAGGGTGTGGGGTATATCAGAGTGTTACAGTGAGGGTGTGGGGTATATCAGAGAGTGTTACAGTGAGGGTGTGGGGTATATCAGAGAGTGTTACAGTGAGTGGTGTGGGGTATATCAGAGAGTGTTGCAGTGAGGGGTGTGGGGTATATCACAGAGTGTTACAGTGAGGGGTGTGGGGTATATCAGAGAGGGTTACAGTGAATGTGTGGCGTATATCAGAGAGTGTTACAGTGAGGATGTGGGGTATATCAGGGAGTGTTACAGTGAGGGTGTGGGATATATCAGAGAGTGTTACAGTGAGGGTGTGGGGTATATCAGAGAGTGTAACAGTGAGGGGTGTGGGGTATATCAGAGAGTGTTACAGTGAGAGTGTGAGGGTATATCAGAGTGTTACAGTGACGGTGTGGGGTATATCAGTGAGTTTTACAGTGAGGGTGTGGGGTATATCAGAGAGTGTTACAGTGAGAGTGTGAGGGTATATCAGAGTGTTACACTGACGGTGTGGGGTATATCAGGGAGTTTTACAGTGAGGGTGTGGGGTATATCAGAGAGTGTTACAGTGAGGGTGTGGGGTATATCAGTGTGTGTTACAGTGAGGGTGTGGGGTGTATCAGTGTTACAGTGAGGGGTGTGGGGTATATCAGAGTGTTACAGTGAGGTTGTGGGGTATACCAGAGAGTGTTACAGTGAGGGTGTGGGGTGTATCAGAGAGTTACAGTGAGGGTGTGGGGTATATCAGAGTGTGTTACAGTGAGGGTGTGGGGTATATCAGAGTGTTACAGTGAGGGTGTGGGGTATATCAGAGAGTTACAGTGAGGGTGTGGGGTATATCAGAGTGTGTTACAGTGAGAGGTGTGGGGTATATCAGGGAGTGTTACAGTGAGGGAGTGGGGTATATCAGGGAGTTTTACAGTGATGGTGTGGGGTATATCTAAGAGCTTTACAGTGACGGTGTGGGGTATATCAGGGAGTGTTACAGTGAGGGTGTGGGGTATATCAGAGAGTGTTACTGTGAGGGTGTGAGGTATATCAGAGAGTGTTACAGTGAGGGTGTGGGGTATTTCAGAGTGTTACAGTGAGGGTGTTGGGTATATCAGAGAGTGTTACAGTGAGGGTGTGGGGTATATCAGAGCGTGTTACAGTGAGGGTGTGGGGTATATCAGAGAGCGTTACAGTGAGGGTGTGGGGTATATCAGTGTTACAGTGAGGGTGTGGGGTATATCAGAGAGTGTTACAGTGAGGGTGTGGTGTATATCAGAGAGTTACAGTGAGGGTGTGGGATATATCAGAGTGCGTTACAGTGAGGGTGTGGGGTATATCAGAGAGTGTTACAGTGAGGGGTGTGGGGTATATCAGAGAGTGTTGCAGTGAGGGGTGTGTGGTATATCACAGAGTGTTACAGTGAGGGGTGTGGGGTATCTCAGAGAGGGTTACAGTGAGGGTGTGGCGTATATCAGAGAGTGTCACAGTGACAGGTGTGGGGTATATCAGAGAGTGTTACACTGAGGGGTGTGGGGTATATCAGAGAGTGTAACAGTGAGGGGTGTGGGGTATATCAGAGAGTGTTACAGTGAGGGTGTGGGGTATATCAGAGAGTGTTACAGTGAGGGTGTGGGGTATATCAGAGAGTGTTACAGTGAGAGTGTGAGGGTATATCATAGAGTGTTACAGTGAGGGTGTGGGGTATATCAGAGTGTTACAGTGACGGTGTGGGGTATATCAGGGAGTTTTACAGTGAGGGTGTGGGGTATATCAGAGGGTGTTACAGTGAGAGTGTGAGGGTATATAATAGAGTGTTACAGTGAGGGTGTGGGGTATATCAGAGTGTTACAGTGACGGTGTGGGGTATATCAGAGAGTTTTACAGTGAGGGTGTGGGGTATATCAGAGAGTGTTACAGTGAGGGTGTGGGGTATATCAGGGAGTTTTACAGTGATGGTGTGGGGTATATCTAAGAGCTTTACAGTGACGGTGTGGGGTATATCAGGGAGTGTTACAGTGAGGGTGTGGGCATATCAGAGTGTGTTACTGTGAGGGTGTGAGGTATATCAGAGAGTGTTACAGTGAGGGTGTGGGGTATATCAGAGTGTTACAGTGAGGGTGTGGGGTATATCAGGGAGTGTTACAGTGGGGGTGTGGGGTATATCAGAGAGTGTTACAGTGAGGGTGTGGGCTATATCAGAGTGTGTTACAGTGAGGGTGTGGGGTATATCAGAGTGTTACAGTGAGGGTGTGGGGTATATCAGGGAGTGTTACAATGGGGGTGTGGGGTATATCAGAGAGTGTTACAGTGAGGGTGTGGGGTATATCAGAGAGTGTTACAGTGAGGGTGTGGGATATATCAGAGTGCGTTACAGTGAGGGTGTGGGGTATATCAGGGAGTGTTACAGTGAGGCGTGTGGGGTATATCAGAGAGTGTTGCAGTGAGGGGTGTGGGGTATATCACAGAGTGTTACAGTGAGTGGTGTGGGGTATATCAGAGAGGGTTACAGTGAGGGTGTGGCGTATATCAGAGAGTGTTACAGTGACAGGTGTGGGGTATATCAGAGAGTGTTACACTGAGGGGTGTGGGGTATATCAGAGAGTGTAACAGTGAGGGGTGTGGGGTATATCAGAGAGTGTTACAGTGAGGGTGTGGGGTATATCAGAGAGTGTTACAGTGAGAGTGTGAGGTTATATCATAGAGTGTTACAGTGAGGGTGTGGGCTATATCAGAGTGTTACAGTGACGGTGTGGGGTATATCAGGGAGTTTTACAGTGAGGGTGTGAGGTATATCAGAGAGTGTTACAGTGAGGGTGTGGGGTATATCAGTGTGTGTTACAGTGAAGGTGTGGGGTATATCAGTTTTACAGTGAGGGGTGTGGGGTATATCAGAGTGTTACAGTGAGGGTGTGGGGTATATCAGAGAGTGTTACAGTGAGGGTGTGGGGTGTATCAGAGAGTTACAGTGAGGGTGTGGGGTATATCAGAGTGTGTTACAGTGAGGGTGTGGGGTCTATCAGAGAGTGTTACAGTGAGGGGTGTGGGGTATATCAGAGAGTGTATACAGTGAGGGTGTGGGGCATATCAAAGAGTGTTACAGTGACAGGTGTGGTGTATATCAGAGAGTGTTACAGTGAGGGTGTGGGGTATATCAGAGAGTGTTACACTGAGGGGTGTGGGGTATATCAGAGAGTGTAATAGTGAGGGGTGTGGGGTATATCAGAGAGTGTTACAGTGAGGGTGTGGGGTATATCAGAGAGTGTTACAGTGAGAGTGTGAGGGTATATCATAGAGTGTTACAGTGAGGGTGTGGGGTATATCAGAGTGTTACAGTGACGGTGTATGGTATATCAGGGAGTTTTACAGTGAGGGTGTGAGGTATATCAGAGAGTGTTACAGTGAGGGTGTGGGGTATATCAGTGTGTGTTACAGTGAGGGTGTGGGGTATATCAGTTTTACAGTGAGGGGTGTGGGGTATATCAGAGAGTGTTACAGTGAGGGTGTGGGGTGTATCAGAGAGTTACAGTGAGGGTGTGGGGTATATCAGAGTGTGTTACAGTGAGGGTGTGGGGTCTATCAGAGAGTGTTACAGTGAGGGGTGTGGGGTATATCAGAGAGTGTATACAGTGAGGGTGTGGGGCATATCAAAGAGTTACAGTGAGGGTGTGGGGTATATCAGAGAGTGTATACAGTGAGGGTATGAGATATATCAGAGAGTGTTACAGTGAGCGTGTGGGGTATATCAGAGAGTGTTACAGTGAGGGTGTGGGGTATATCAGAGAGTGTTACAGTGAGGATGTGGGGTATATCAGGGAGTTTTACAGTGAGGGTGTGGGGTATATCAGAGTGTGTTACAGTGAGAGGTCTGGGGTATATCAGGGAGCGTTACAGTGAGGGTGTGGGGTGTACCAGAGTGTTACAGTGAGGGTGTGAGGGTATATCAGAGAGTTACAGTGATGGGGTGGGGTATATCAGAGTGTGTTACAGTGAGAGGTGTGGGATATATCAGAGATTGTTACAGTGAGGGTGTGGGGTATATCAGAGAGTGTTACAGTGAGGGGTGTGGGCTATATCAGAGAGTGTTACAGTGAGGGTGTGGGGTATATCAGAGAGTGTTACAGTGAGGGGTGTGGGCTATATCAGAGAGTGTTACAGTGAGGGGTGTGGGGTATATCAGAGAGTGTTACACTGAGGATTTGGGGTATATCAGAGTGTTACAGTGAGGCTGTGGAGTGTATCAGAGAGTCACAGTGAAGTGTGTGGGGTATATCAGAGAGTGTTACAGTGAGAGTGTGGGGTATATCAGAGAGTGTTACAGTGAGGGTATGAGGTACATCAGAGAGTGTTACAGTGAGGGTGTGGGGTATATCAGACAGTGTTACAGTGAGAGTGTGGGGTATATCAGAGTGTGTTACAGTGAGGGTGTGGAGTATATCAGAGAGTGTTACAGTGAGGGTGTGAGGGTATATCATAGAGTGTTACAGTGAGGGTGTGGGATAAAACAGAGAGTGTTACAATGAGAGTGTGGGGTATATCAGAGAGTGTTACAGTGAGGGGTGTGGGGTATATCAGAGAGTGTTACAGTGAGAGTGTGAGGGTATATCAGCGAGTGTTACAGTGAGGGTGTGGGGTATATCAAAGAATGTTACAGTGAGGGTGTGGGGTATATCAGAGAGTGTTACAGTGAGGGTGTGGGGTATATCAGGGAGTTTTACAGTGAGGGTGTGGGGTATATCAGAGGGTGTTACAGTGAGAGTGTGAGGGTATATAATAGAGTGTTACAGTGAGGGTGTGGGGTATATCAGAGTGTTACAGTGACGGTGTGGGGTATATCAGAGAGTGTTACAGTGAGGGTGTGGGGTATATCAGAGAGTGTTACAGTGAGGGTGTGGGGTATATCAGAGAGTTACAGTGAGGGTGTGGGATATATCAGAGTGTGTTACAGTGAGGGTGTGGGGTATATCAGAGAGAGTTACAGTAAGGGGTGTGGGGTATACCAGAGAGTGTTGCAGTGAGGGGTGTGGGGTATATCACAGAGTGTTGCAGTGAGGGGTGTGGGGTATATCAGAGAGGGTTACAGTGAGGGTGTGGGGTGTATCAGAGAGTGTTACAGTGACAGGTGTGGGGTATATCAGAGAGTGTTACACTGAGGGGTGTGGGGTATATCAGAGAGTGTAACAGTGAGGGTGTGGGGTATATCAGAGAGTGTAACAGTGAGGGGTGTGGGGTATATCAGAGAGTGTTACAGTGAGGGTGTGGGGTATATCAGAGAGTGTTACAGTGAGGGTGTGGGGTATATCAGAGAGTGTAACAGTGAGGGGTGTGGGGTATATCAGAGAGTGTTACAGTGAGGGCGTGGGGTATATCAGAGAGTGTTACAGTGAGAGTGTGAGGGTATATCAGAGTGTTACAGTGACGGTGTGGGGTATATCAGGGAGTTTTACAGTGAGGGTGTGGGATATATCAGAGAGTGTTACTGTGAGGGTGTGAGGTATATCAGAGAGTGTTACAGTGAGGGTGTGGGGTATATCAGTGTGTGTTACAGTGAGGGTGTGGGGTATATCAGTGTTACAGTGAGGGGTGTGGGGTATATGAGAGTGTTACAGTGAGGGTGTGGGGTGTATCAGAGAGTTACAGTGAGGGTGTGGGGTTTATCAGAGAGTGTTACAGTGAGGGGTGTGGGGTATATCAGAGAGTGTAAACAGTGAGGGTGTGGGGTATATCAAAGAGTGTTATAGTGAGGGGTGTGGGGTATATCAAAGAGTGTTACAGTGAGAGTGTGGGGTATATCAGAGAGTGTTACAGTGAGGGTATGAGATATATCAGAGAGTGTTACAGTGAGGGTGTGGGGTATATCAGAGTGTGTTACAGTGAGCGTGTGGGGTATATCAGAGAGTGTTACAGTGAGGGTGTGGTGTATATCAGAGAGTGTTACAGTGATGGTGTGGGGTATATCAGGGAGTTTTACAGTGAGGGTGTGGGGTATATCAGAGTGTGTTACAGTGAGAGGTGTGGGGTATATCAGGGAGCGTTACAGTGAGGGTGTGGGGTATATCAGGGAGTTTTACAGTGATGGTGTGGGGTATATCTAAGAGCTTTACAGTGATGGTGTGGGGTATATCAGGGAGTGTTACAGTGAGGGTGTGGGGTATATCAGAGTGTGTTACTGTGAGGGTGTGAGGTATATCAGAGAGTGTTACAGTGAGGGTGTGGGGTATATCAGAGTGTTACAGTGAGGGTGTGGGGTATATCAGGGAGTGTTACAGTGGGGGTGTGGGGTATATCAGAGAGTGTTACAGTGAGGGTGTGGGCTATATCAGAGTGTGTTACAGTGAGGGTGTGGGGTATATCAGAGTGTTACAGTGAGGGTGTGGGGTATATCAGGGAGTGTTACAGTGGGGGTGTGGGGTATATCAGAGAGTGTTACAGTGAGGGTGTGGGGTATATCAGAGAGTGTTACAGTGAGGGTGTGGAATATATCAGAGTGCGTTACAGTGAGGGTGTGGGGTATATCAGGGAGTGTTACAGTGAGGCGTGTGGGGTATATCAGAGAGTGTTGCAGTGAGGGGTGTGGGGTATATCACAGAGTGTTACAGTGAGTGGTGTGGGGTATATCAGAGAGTGTTACAGTGACAGGTGTGGGGTATATCAGAGAGTGTTACAGTGAGGGGTGTGGGGTATATCAGAGAGTGTTACAGTGAGGGTGTGGCGTATATCAGAGAGTGTTACAGTGACAGGTGTGGGGTATATCAGAGAGTGTTACACTGAGGGGTGTGGGGTATATCAGAGAGTGTAACAGTGAGGGGTGTGGGGTATATCAGAGAGTGTTACAGTGAGGGTGTGGGGTATATCAGAGAGTGTTACAGTGAGAGTGTGGGGTATATCAGAGAGTGTTACAGTGAGGGTATGAGGTACATCAGAGAGTGTTACAGTGAGGGTGTGGGGTATATCAGACAGTGTTACAGTGAGAGTGTGGGGTATATCAGAGTGTGTTACAGTGAGGGTGTGGGGTATATCAGAGTGTTACAGTGAGGGTGTGGGGTATATCAGGGAGTGTTACAGTGGGGGTGTGGGGTATATCAGAGAGTGTTACAGTGAGGGTGTGGGGTATATCAGAGAGTGTTACAGTGAGGGTGTGGGATATATCAGAGTGCGTTACAGTGAGGGTGTGGGGTATATCAGGGAGTGTTACAGTGAGGCGTGTGGGGTATATCAGAGAGTGTTGCAGTGAGGGGTGTGGGGTATATCACAGAGTGTTACAGTGAGTGGTGTGGGGTATATCAGAGAGGGTTACAGTGAGGGTGTGGCGTATATCAGAGAGTGTTACAGTGACAGGTGTGGGGTATATCAGAGAGTGTTACACTGAGGGGTGTGGGGTATATCAGAGAGTGTAACAGTGAGGGGTGTGGGGTATATCAGAGAGTGTTACAGTGAGGGTGTGGGGTATATCAGAGAGTGTTACAGTGAGAGTGTGAGGTTATATCATAGAGTGTTACAGTGAGGGTGTGGGGTATATCAGAGTGTTACAGTGACGGTGTGGGGTATATCAGGGAGTTTTACAGTGAGGGTGTGAGGTATATCAGAGAGTGTTACAGTGAGGGTGTGGGGAATATCAGTGTGTGTTACAGTGAAGGTGTGGGGTATATCAGTTTTACAGTGAGGGGTGTGGGGTATATCAGAGTGTTACAGTGAGGGTGTGGGGTATATCAGAGAGTGTTACAGTGAGGGTGTGGGGTGTATCAGAGAGTTACAGTGAGGGTGTGGGGTATATCAGAGTGTGTTACAGTGAGGGTGTGGGGTCTATCAGAGAGTGTTACAGTGAGGGGTGTGGGGTATATCAGAGAGTGTATACAGTGAGGGTGTGGGGCATATCAAAGAGTGTTATAGTGAGGGGTGTGGGGTATATCAAAGACTGTTACAGTGAGAGTGTGGGGTATATCAGAGAGTGTTACAGTGAGGGTGTGGGGTATATCAGAGAGTGTTACAGTGAGGGGTGTGGGGTATATCAGAGAGTGTTACAGTGAGGGTGTGGGGTCTATCAGAGAGTGTTACAGTGAGCGTGTGGGGTATATCAGAGAGTGTTACAGTGAGGGTGTGGGGTATATCAGAGAGTGTTACAGTGATGGTGTGGGGTATATCAGGGAGTGTTACAGTGAGGGTGTGGGGTATATCAGAGTGTGTTACTGTCAGGGTGTGAGGTATATCAGAGAGTGTTACAGTGAGGGTGTGGGGTATATCAGAGTGTTACAGTGAGGGTGTGAGGTATATCAGAGTGTTACAGTGAGGGTGTGGGGTATATCAGAGAGTGTTACAGTGAGGGTGTGGGGTATATCAGAGAGTGTTACAGTGAGGGTGTGGGGTATATCAGAGAGTTACAGTGAGGGTGTGGGGTATATCAGGGAGTGTTACAGTGAGGGTGTGGGGTATATCAGAGGGTGTTACAGTGAGGGTGTGGGGTATATCAGAGAGTGTTACAGTGAGTGGTGTGGGGTATATCAGAGAGTGTTGCAGTGAGGGGTGTGGGGTATATCAGAGAGTTTTACAGTGAGGGTGTGGCGTATATCAGAGAGTGTTACAGTGACAGGTGTGGGGTATATCAGAGTGTTACACTGAGGGGTGTGGGGTATATCAGAGAGTGTAACAGTGAGGGGTGTGGGGTATATCAGAGAATGTTACAGTGAGGGTGTGGGGTATATCAGAGAGTGTTACAGTGAGAGTGTGAGGGAATATCAGAGTGTTACAGTGACGGTGTGGGGTATATCAGTGAGTTTTACAGTGAGGGTGTGGGGTATATCAGAGAGTGTTACAGTGAGAGTGTGAGGGTATAAAATAGAGTGTTACAGTGAGGGTGTGGGGTATATCAGAGTGTTACAGTGACGGTGTGGGGTATATCAGGGAGTTTTACAGTGAGGGTGTGGGGTATATCAGAGAGTGTTACAGTGAGGGGTGTGGGGTATATCAGAGTGTTACAGTGAGGTTGTGGGGTATACCAGAGAGTGTTACAGTGAGGGTGTGGTGTGTATCAGAGAGTTACAGTGAGGGTGTGGGGTATATCAGAGTGTGTTACAGTGAGGGTGTGGGGTATATCAGAGTGTTACAGTGAGGGTGTGGGGTATATCAGAGAGTTACAGTGAGGGTGTGGGGTATATCAGAGAGTGTTACAGTGAGGGTGTGGGGTATATCAGAGAGTGTTACAGTGAGGGTGTGGGGTATATCAGGGAGTTTTACAGTGAGGGTGTGGGGTATATCGGACAGTGTTACAGTGAGGGTGTGGGGTATATCAGGGGGTTTTACAGTGAGGGTGTGGGGTATATCAGAGTCTGTTACAGTGAGGTGTGGGGTATATCAGGGAGCGTTACAGTGAGGGTGTGTGGTATATCAGGGAGTGTTACAGTGAGGGTGTGGGGTATATCAGAGCGTGTTACTGTGAGGGTGTGAGGTATATCAGAGAGTGTTACAGTGAGGGTGTGGGGTATATCAGAGTGTTACAGTGAGGGTGTGGGGTATATCAGGGAGTGTTACAGTGAGAGTGTGAGGTATATCAGAGCGTGTTAATGTGAGGGTGTGGGGTATATCAGAGTGTGTTACTGTGAGGGTGTGGGGTATATCAGAGCGTGTTACTGTGAGGGTGTGGGGTATATCAGAGCGTGTTACAGTGAGGGTGTGGGGTATATCAGAGCGTGTTACTGTGAGGGTGTGGGGTATATCAGAGAGCGTTACAGTGAGGGTGTGGTGTATATCAGAGTGTTACAGTGAGGGTGTGGGGTATATCAGAGAGTGTTACAGTGAGGGTGTGGGATATATCAGAGTGCGTTACAGTGAGGGTGTGGGGTATATCAGGGAGTGTTACAGTGAGGCGTGTGGGGTATATCAGAGAGTGTTGCAGTGAGGGGTGTGGGGTATATCACAGAGTGTTACAGTGAGGGGTGTGGGGTATATCAGAGAGGGTTACAGTGAGGGTGTGGCGTATATCAGAGAGTGTTACAGTGACAGGTGTGGTGTATATCAGAGAGTGTTACAGTGAGGGTGTGGGGTATATCAGAGAGTGTTACACTGAGGGGTGTGGGGTATATCAGAGAGTGTAATAGTGAGGGGTGTGGGGTATATCAGAGAGTGTTACAGTGAGGGTGTGGGGTATATCAGAGAGTGTTACAGTGAGAGTGTGAGGGTATATCATAGAGTGTTACAGTGAGGGTGTGGGGTATATCAGAGTGTTACAGTGACGGTGTATGGTATATCAGGGAGTTTTACAGTGAGGGTGTGAGGTATATCAGAGAGTGTTACAGTGAGGGTGTGGGGTATATCAGTGTGTGTTACAGTGAGGGTGTGGGGTATATCAGTTTTACAGTGAGGGGTGTGGGGTATATCAGAGAGTGTTACAGTGAGGGTGTGGGGTGTATCAGAGAGTTACAGTGAGGGTGTGGGGTATATCAGAGTGTGTTACAGTGAGGGTGTGGGGTCTATCAGAGAGTGTTACAGTGAGGGGTGTGGGGTATATCAGAGAGTGTATACAGTGAGGGTGTGGGGCATATCAAAGAGTGTTATAGTGAGGGGTGTGGGGTATATCAAAGACTGTTACAGTGAGAGTGTGGGGTTTTTCAGAGAGTGTTACAGTGAGGGTATGAGATATATCAGAGAGTGTTACAGTGAGCGTGTGGGGTATATCAGAGAGTGTTACAGTGAGGGTGTGGGGTATATCAGAGAGTGTTACTGTGAGGGTGTGAGGTATATCAGAGAGTGTTACAGTGAGGGTGTGGGGTATATCAGTGTGTGTTACAGTGAGGGTGTGGGGTATATCAGTGTTACAGTGAGGGGTGTGGGGTATATGAGAGTGTTACAGTGAGGGTGTGGGGTGTATCAGAGAGTTACAGTGAGGGTGTGGGGTTTATCAGAGAGTGTTACAGTGAGGGGTGTGGGGTATATCAGAGAGTGTAAACAGTGAGGGTGTGGGGTATATCAAAGAGTGTTATAGTGAGGGGTGTGGGGTATATCAAAGAGTGTTACAGTGAGAGTGTGGGGTATATCAGAGAGTGTTACAGTGAGGGTATGAGATATATCAGAGAGTGTTACAGTGAGGGTGTGGGGTATATCAGAGTGTGTTACAGTGAGCGTGTGGGGTATATCAGAGAGTGTTACAGTGAGGGTGTGGTGTATATCAGAGAGTGTTACAGTGATGGTGTGGGGTATATCAGGGAGTTTTACAGTGAGGGTGTGGGGTATATCAGAGTGTGTTACAGTGAGAGGTGTGGGGTATATCAGGGAGCGTTACAGTGAGGGTGTGGGGTATATCAGGGAGTTTTACAGTGATGGTGTGGGGTATATCTAAGAGCTTTACAGTGATGGTGTGGGGTATATCAGGGAGTGTTACAGTGAGGGTGTGGGGTATATCAGAGTGTGTTACTGTGAGGGTGTGAGGTATATCAGAGAGTGTTACAGTGAGGGTGTGGGGTATATCAGAGTGTTACAGTGAGGGTGTGGGGTATATCAGGGAGTGTTACAGTGGGGGTGTGGGGTATATCAGAGAGTGTTACAGTGAGGGTGTGGGCTATATCAGAGTGTGTTACAGTGAGGGTGTGGGGTATATCAGAGTGTTACAGTGAGGGTGTGGGGTATATCAGGGAGTGTTACAGTGGGGGTGTGGGGTATATCAGAGAGTGTTACAGTGAGGGTGTGGGGTATATCAGAGAGTGTTACAGTGAGGGTGTGGAATATATCAGAGTGCGTTACAGTGAGGGTGTGGGGTATATCAGGGAGTGTTACAGTGAGGCGTGTGGGGTATATCAGAGAGTGTTGCAGTGAGGGGTGTGGGGTATATCACAGAGTGTTACAGTGAGTGGTGTGGGGTATATCAGAGAGTGTTACAGTGACAGGTGTGGGGTATATCAGAGAGTGTTACAGTGAGGGGTGTGGGGTATATCAGAGAGTGTTACAGTGAGGGTGTGGCGTATATCAGAGAGTGTTACAGTGACAGGTGTGGGGTATATCAGAGAGTGTTACACTGAGGGGTGTGGGGTATATCAGAGAGTGTAACAGTGAGGGGTGTGGGGTATATCAGAGAGTGTTACAGTGAGGGTGTGGGGTATATCAGAGAGTGTTACAGTGAGAGTGTGGGGTATATCAGAGAGTGTTACAGTGAGGGTATGAGGTACATCAGAGAGTGTTACAGTGAGGGTGTGGGGTATATCAGACAGTGTTACAGTGAGAGTGTGGGGTATATCAGAGTGTGTTACAGTGAGGGTGTGGGGTATATCAGAGTGTTACAGTGAGGGTGTGGGGTATATCAGGGAGTGTTACAGTGGGGGTGTGGGGTATATCAGAGAGTGTTACAGTGAGGGTGTGGGGTATATCAGAGAGTGTTACAGTGAGGGTGTGGGATATATCAGAGTGCGTTACAGTGAGGGTGTGGGGTATATCAGGGAGTGTTACAGTGAGGCGTGTGGGGTATATCAGAGAGTGTTGCAGTGAGGGGTGTGGGGTATATCACAGAGTGTTACAGTGAGTGGTGTGGGGTATATCAGAGAGGGTTACAGTGAGGGTGTGGCGTATATCAGAGAGTGTTACAGTGACAGGTGTGGGGTATATCAGAGAGTGTTACACTGAGGGGTGTGGGGTATATCAGAGAGTGTAACAGTGAGGGGTGTGGGGTATATCAGAGAGTGTTACAGTGAGGGTGTGGGGTATATCAGAGAGTGTTACAGTGAGAGTGTGAGGTTATATCATAGAGTGTTACAGTGAGGGTGTGGGGTATATCAGAGTGTTACAGTGACGGTGTGGGGTATATCAGGGAGTTTTACAGTGAGGGTGTGAGGTATATCAGAGAGTGTTACAGTGAGGGTGTGGGGAATATCAGTGTGTGTTACAGTGAAGGTGTGGGGTATATCAGTTTTACAGTGAGGGGTGTGGGGTATATCAGAGTGTTACAGTGAGGGTGTGGGGTATATCAGAGAGTGTTACAGTGAGGGTGTGGGGTGTATCAGAGAGTTACAGTGAGGGTGTGGGGTATATCAGAGTGTGTTACAGTGAGGGTGTGGGGTCTATCAGAGAGTGTTACAGTGAGGGGTGTGGGGTATATCAGAGAGTGTATACAGTGAGGGTGTGGGGCATATCAAAGAGTGTTATAGTGAGGGGTGTGGGGTATATCAAAGACTGTTACAGTGAGAGTGTGGGGTATATCAGAGAGTGTTACAGTGAGGGTGTGGGGTATATCAGAGAGTGTTACAGTGAGGGGTGTGGGGTATATCAGAGAGTGTTACAGTGAGGGTGTGGGGTCTATCAGAGAGTGTTACAGTGAGCGTGTGGGGTATATCAGAGAGTGTTACAGTGAGGGTGTGGGGTATATCAGAGAGTGTTACAGTGATGGTGTGGGGTATATCAGGGAGTGTTACAGTGAGGGTGTGGGGTATATCAGAGTGTGTTACTGTCAGGGTGTGAGGTATATCAGAGAGTGTTACAGTGAGGGTGTGGGGTATATCAGAGTGTTACAGTGAGGGTGTGAGGTATATCAGAGTGTTACAGTGAGGGTGTGGGGTATATCAGAGAGTGTTACAGTGAGGGTGTGGGGTATATCAGAGAGTGTTACAGTGAGGGTGTGGGGTATATCAGAGAGTTACAGTGAGGGTGTGGGGTATATCAGGGAGTGTTACAGTGAGGGTGTGGGGTATATCAGAGGGTGTTACAGTGAGGGTGTGGGGTATATCAGAGAGTGTTACAGTGAGTGGTGTGGGGTATATCAGAGAGTGTTGCAGTGAGGGGTGTGGGGTATATCAGAGAGTTTTACAGTGAGGGTGTGGCGTATATCAGAGAGTGTTACAGTGACAGGTGTGGGGTATATCAGAGTGTTACACTGAGGGGTGTGGGGTATATCAGAGAGTGTAACAGTGAGGGGTGTGGGGTATATCAGAGAATGTTACAGTGAGGGTGTGGGGTATATCAGAGAGTGTTACAGTGAGAGTGTGAGGGAATATCAGAGTGTTACAGTGACGGTGTGGGGTATATCAGTGAGTTTTACAGTGAGGGTGTGGGGTATATCAGAGAGTGTTACAGTGAGAGTGTGAGGGTATAAAATAGAGTGTTACAGTGAGGGTGTGGGGTATATCAGAGTGTTACAGTGACGGTGTGGGGTATATCAGGGAGTTTTACAGTGAGGGTGTGGGGTATATCAGAGAGTGTTACAGTGAGGGGTGTGGGGTATATCAGAGTGTTACAGTGAGGTTGTGGGGTATACCAGAGAGTGTTACAGTGAGGGTGTGGGGTGTATCAGAGAGTTACAGTGAGGGTGTGGGGTATATCAGAGTGTGTTACAGTGAGGGTGTGGGGTATATCAGAGTGTTACAGTGAGGGTGTGGGGTATATCAGAGAGTTACAGTGAGGGTGTGGGGTATATCAGAGAGTGTTACAGTGAGGGTGTGGGGTATATCAGAGAGTGTTACAGTGAGGGTGTGGGGTATATCAGGGAGTTTTACAGTGAGGGTGTGGGGTATATCGGACAGTGTTACAGTGAGGGTGTGGGGTATATCAGGGGGTTTTACAGTGAGGGTGTGGGGTATATCAGAGTCTGTTACAGTGAGGTGTGGGGTATATCAGGGAGCGTTACAGTGAGGGTGTGTGGTATATCAGGGAGTGTTACAGTGAGGGTGTGGGGTATATCAGAGCGTGTTACTGTGAGGGTGTGAGGTATATCAGAGAGTGTTACAGTGAGGGTGTGGGGTATATCAGAGTGTTACAGTGAGGGTGTGGGGTATATCAGGGAGTGTTACAGTGAGAGTGTGAGGTATATCAGAGCGTGTTAATGTGAGGGTGTGGGGTATATCAGAGTGTGTTACTGTGAGGGTGTGGGGTATATCAGAGCGTGTTACTGTGAGGGTGTGGGGTATATCAGAGCGTGTTACAGTGAGGGTGTGGGGTATATCAGAGCGTGTTACTGTGAGGGTGTGGGGTATATCAGAGAGCGTTACAGTGAGGGTGTGGTGTATATCAGAGTGTTACAGTGAGGGTGTGGGGTATATCAGAGAGTGTTACAGTGAGGGTGTGGGATATATCAGAGTGCGTTACAGTGAGGGTGTGGGGTATATCAGGGAGTGTTACAGTGAGGCGTGTGGGGTATATCAGAGAGTGTTGCAGTGAGGGGTGTGGGGTATATCACAGAGTGTTACAGTGAGGGGTGTGGGGTATATCAGAGAGGGTTACAGTGAGGGTGTGGCGTATATCAGAGAGTGTTACAGTGACAGGTGTGGTGTATATCAGAGAGTGTTACAGTGAGGGTGTGGGGTATATCAGAGAGTGTTACACTGAGGGGTGTGGGGTATATCAGAGAGTGTAATAGTGAGGGGTGTGGGGTATATCAGAGAGTGTTACAGTGAGGGTGTGGGGTATATCAGAGAGTGTTACAGTGAGAGTGTGAGGGTATATCATAGAGTGTTACAGTGAGGGTGTGGGGTATATCAGAGTGTTACAGTGACGGTGTATGGTATATCAGGGAGTTTTACAGTGAGGGTGTGAGGTATATCAGAGAGTGTTACAGTGAGGGTGTGGGGTATATCAGTGTGTGTTACAGTGAGGGTGTGGGGTATATCAGTTTTACAGTGAGGGGTGTGGGGTATATCAGAGAGTGTTACAGTGAGGGTGTGGGGTGTATCAGAGAGTTACAGTGAGGGTGTGGGGTATATCAGAGTGTGTTACAGTGAGGGTGTGGGGTCTATCAGAGAGTGTTACAGTGAGGGGTGTGGGGTATATCAGAGAGTGTATACAGTGAGGGTGTGGGGCATATCAAAGAGTGTTATAGTGAGGGGTGTGGGGTATATCAAAGACTGTTACAGTGAGAGTGTGGGGTTTTTCAGAGAGTGTTACAGTGAGGGTATGAGATATATCAGAGAGTGTTACAGTGAGCGTGTGGGGTATATCAGAGAGTGTTACAGTGAGGGTGTGGGGTATATCAGAGAGTGTTACAGTGAGGATGTGGGGTATATCAGGGAGTTTTACAGTGAGGGTGTGGGGTATATCAGAGTGTGTTACAGTGAGAGGTCTGGGGTATATCAGGGAGCGTTACAGTGAGGGTGTGGGGTGTACCAGAGTGTTACAGTGAGGGTGTGAGGATATATCAGAGAGTTACAGTGATGGGGTGGGGTATATCAGAGTGTGTTACAGTGAGAGGTGTGGGATATATCAGAGATTGTTACAGTGAGGGTGTGGGGTATATCAGAGAGTGTTACAGTGAGGGGTGTGGGCTATATCAGAGAGTGTTACAGTGAGGGTGTGGGGTATATCAGAGAGTGTTACAGTGAGGGGTGTGGGCTATATCAGAGAGTGTTACAGTGAGGGTGTGGGGTATATCAGAGAGTGTTACAGTGAGGGGTGTGGGCTATATCAGAGAGTGTTACAGTGAGGGGTGTGGGGTATATCAGAGAGTGTTACACTGAGGATTTGGGGTATATCAGAGTGTTACAGTGAGGCTGTGGAGTGTATCAGAGAGTCACAGTGAAGTGTGTGGGGTATATCAGAGAGTGTTACAGTGAGAGTGTGGGGTATATCAGAGAGTGTTACAGTGAGGGTATGAGGTACATCAGAGAGTGTTACAGTGAGGGTGTGGGGTATATCAGACAGTGTTACAGTGAGAGTGTGGGGTATATCAGAGTGTGTTACAGTGAGGTTGTGGAGTATATCAGAGAGTGTTACAGTGAGGGTGTGAGGGTATATCATAGAGTGTTACAGTGAGGGTGTGGGATAAAACAGAGAGTGTTACAATGAGAGTGTGGGGTATATCAGAGAGTGTTACAGTGAGGGGTGTGGGGTATATCAGAGAGTGTTACAGTGAGAGTGTGAGGGTATATCAGCGAGTGTTACAGTGAGGGTGTGGGGTATATCAAAGAATGTTACAGTGAGGGTGTGGGGTATATCAGAGAGTGTTACAGTGAGGGTGTGGGGTATATCAGGGAGTTTTACAGTGAGGGTGTGGGGTATATCAGAGGGTGTTACAGTGAGAGTGTGAGGGTATATAATAGAGTGTTACAGTGAGGGTGTGGGGTATATCAGAGTGTTACAGTGACGGTGTGGGGTATATCAGAGAGTGTTACAGTGAGGGTGTGGGGTATATCAGAGAGTGTTACAGTGAGGGTGTGGGGTATATCAGAGAGTTACAGTGAGGGTGTGGGATATATCAGAGTGTGTTACAGTGAGGGTGTGGGGTATATCAGAGAGAGTTACAGTAAGGGGTGTGGGGTATACCAGAGAGTGTTGCAGTGAGGGGTGTGGGGTATATCACAGAGTGTTGCAGTGAGGGGTGTGGGGTATATCAGAGAGGGTTACAGTGAGGGTGTGGGGTGTATCAGAGAGTGTTACAGTGACAGGTGTGGGGTATATCAGAGAGTGTTACACTGAGGGGTGTGGGGTATATCAGAGAGTGTAACAGTGAGGGGTGTGGGGTATATCAGAGAGTGTTACAGTGAGGGTGTGGGGTATATCAGAGAGTGTTACAGTGAGAGTGTGAGGGTATATCAGAGTGTTACAGTGACGGTGTGGGGTATATCAGGGAGTTTTACAGTGAGGGTGTGGGATATATCAGAGAGTGTTACTGTGAGGGTGTGAGGTATATCAGAGAGTGTTACAGTGAGGGTGTGGGGTATATCAGTGTGTGTTACAGTGAGGGTGTGGGGTATATCAGTGTTACAGTGAGGGGTGTGGGGTATATGAGAGTGTTACAGTGAGGGTGTGGGGTTTATCAGAGAGTGTTACAGTGAGGGGTGTGGGGTATATCAGAGAGTGTAAACAGTGAGGGTGTGGGGTATATCAAAGAGTGTTATAGTGAGGGGTGTGGGGTATATCAAAGAGTGTTACAGTGAGAGTGTGGGGTATATCAGTGAGTGTTACAGTGAGGGTATGAGATATATCAGAGAGTGTTACAGTGAGGGTGTGGGGTATATCAGAGTGTGTTACAGTGAGCGTGTGGGGTATATCAGAGAGTGTTACAGTGAGGGTGTGGTGTATATCAGAGAGTGTTACAGTGATGGTGTGGGGTATATCAGGGAGTTTTACAGTGAGGGTGTGGGGTATATCAGAGTGTGTTACAGTGAGAGGTGTGGGGTATATCAGGGAGCGTTACAGTGAGGGTGTGGGGTATATCAGGGAGTTTTACAGTGATGGTGTGGGGTATATCTAAGAGCTTTACAGTGATGGTGTGGGGTATATCAGGGAGTGTTACAGTGAGGGTGTGGGGTATATCAGAGTGTGTTACTGTGAGGGTGTGAGGTATATCAGAGAGTGTTACAGTGAGGGTGTGGGGTATATCAGAGTGTTACAGTGAGGGTGTGGGGTATATCAGGGAGTGTTACAGTGGGGGTGTGGGGTATATCAGAGAGTGTTACAGTGAGGGTGTGGGCTATATCAGAGTGTGTTACAGTGAGGGTGTGGGGTATATCAGAGTGTTACAGTGAGGGTGTGGGGTATATCAGGGAGTGTTACAGTGGGGGTGTGGGGTATATCAGAGAGTGTTACAGTGAGGGTGTGGGGTATATCAGAGAGTGTTACAGTGAGGGTGTGGAATATATCAGAGTGCGTTACAGTGAGGGTGTGGGGTATATCAGGGAGTGTTACAGTGAGGCGTGTGGGGTATATCAGAGAGTGTTGCAGTGAGGGGTGTGGGGTATATCACAGAGTGTTACAGTGAGTGGTGTGGGGTATATCAGAGAGTGTTACAGTGAGGGTGTGGAATATATCAGAGTGCGTTACAGTGAGGGTGTGGGGTATATCAGGGAGTGTTACAGTGAGGCGTGTGGGGTATATCAGAGAGTGTTGCAGTGAGGGGTGTGGGGTATATCACAGAGTGTTACAGTGAGTGGTGTGGGGTATATCACAGAGTGTTACAGTGAGTGGTGTGGGGTATATCAGAGAGTGTTACAGTGACAGGTGTGGGGTATATCAGAGAGTGTTACACTGAGGGGTGTGGGGTATATCAGAGAGTGTAACAGTGAGGGGTGTGGGGTATATCAGAGAGTGTTACAGTGAGGGTGTGGGGTATATCAGAGAGTGTTACAGTGAGAGTGTGGGGTATATCAGAGAGTGTTACAGTGAGGGTATGAGGTACATCAGAGAGTGTTACAGTGAGGGTGTGGGGTATATCAGACAGTGTTACAGTGAGAGTGTGGGGTATATCAGAGTGTGTTACAGTGAGGGTGTGGAGTATATCAGAGAGTGTTACAGTGAGGGTGTGAGGGTATATCATAGAGTGTTACAGTGAGGGTGTGGGATATATCAGAGAGTGTTACAATGAGAGTGTGGGGTATATCAGAGAGTGTTACAGTGAGGGGTGTGGGGTATATCAGAGAGTGTTACAGTGAGAGTGTGAGGGTATATCAGCGAGTGTTACAGTGAGGGTGTGGGGTATATCAAAGAATGTTACAGTGAGGGTGTGGGGTATATCAGAGAGTGTTACAGTGAGGGTGTGGGGTATATCAGGGAGTTTTACAGTGAGGGTGTGGGGTATATCAGAGGGTGTTACAGTGAGAGTGTGAGGGTATATAATAGAGTGTTACAGTGAGGGTGTGGGGTATATCAGAGTGTTACAGTGACGGTGTGGGGTATATCAGAGAGTGTTACAGTGAGGGTGTGGGGTATATCAGAGAGTGTTACAGTGAGGGTGTGGGGTATATCAGAGAGTTACAGTGAGGGTGTGGGATATATCAGAGTGTGTTACAGTGAGGGTGTGGGGTATATCAGAGAGAGTTACAGTAAGGGTGTGGGGTATATCAGAGAGTGTTACAGTGAGAGTGTGAGGGTATATCAGAGTGTTACAGTGACGGTGTGGGGTATATCAGGGAGTTTTACAGTGAGGGTGTGGCGTATATCAGAGAGTGTTACTGTGAGGGTGTGAGGTATATCAGAGAGTGTTACAGTGAGGGTGTGGGGTATATCAGTGTGTGTTACAGTGAGGGTGTGGGGTATATCAGTGTTACAGTGAGGGGTGTGGGGTATATGAGAGTGTTACAGTGAGGGTGTGGGGTGTATCAGAGAGTTACAGTGAGGGTGTGGGGTTTATCAGAGAGTGTTACAGTGAGGGGTGTGGGGTATATCAGAGAGTGTAAACAGTGAGGGTGTGGGGTATATCAAAGAGTGTTATAGTGAGGGGTGTGGGGTATATCAAAGAGTGTTACAGTGAGAGTGTGGGGTATATCAGAGAGTGTTACAGTGAGGGTATGAGATATATCAGAGAGTGTTACAGTGAGGGTGTGGGGTATATCAGAGTGTGTTACAGAGAGCGTGTGGGGTATATCAGAGAGTGTTACAGTGAGGGTGTGGTGTATATCAGAGAGTGTTACAGTGATGGTGTGGGGTATATCAGGGAGTTTTACAGTGAGGGTGTGGGGTATATCAGAGTGTGTTACAGTGAGAGGTGTGGGGTATATCAGGGAGCGTTACAGTGAGGGTGTGGGGTATATCAGGGAGTTTTACAGTGATGGTGTGGGGTATATCTAAGAGCTTTACAGTGACGGTGTGGGGTATATCAGGGAGTGTTACAGTGAGGGTGTGGGGTATATCAGAGTGTGTTACTGTGAGGGTGTGAGGTATATCAGAGAGTGTTACAGTGAGGGTGTGGGGTATATCAGAGTGTTACAGTGAGGGTGTGGGGTATATCAGGGAGTGTTACAGTGGGGGTGTGGGGTATATCAGAGAGTGTTACAGTGAGGGTGTGGGCTATATCAGAGTGTGTTACAGTGAGGGTGTGGGGTATATCAGAGTGTTACAGTGAGGGTGTGGGGTATATCAGGGAGTGTTACAGTGGGGGTGTGGGGTATATCAGAGAGTGTTACAGTGAGGGTGTGGGGTATATCAGAGAGTGTTACAGTGAGGGTGTGGAATATATCAGAGTGCGTTACAGTGAGGGTGTGGGGTATATCAGGGAGTGTTACAGTGAGGCGTGTGGGGTATATCAGAGAGTGTTGCAGTGAGGGGTGTGGGGTATATCACAGAGTGTTACAGTGAGTGGTGTGGGGTATATCAGAGAGGGTTACAGTGAGGGTGTGGCGTATATCAGAGAGTGTTACAGTGACAGGTGTGGGGTATATCAGAGAGTGTTTCACTGAGGGGTGTGGGGTATATCAGAGAGTGTAACAGTGAGGGGTGTGGGGTATATCAGAGAGTGTTATAGTGAGGGTGTGGGGTATATCAGAGAGTGTTACAGTGAGAGTGTGAGGTTATATCATAGAGTGTTACAGTGAGGGTGTGGGGTATATCAGAGTGTTACAGTGACGGTGTGGGGTATATCAGGGAGTTTTACAGTGAGGGTGTGAGGTATATCAGAGAGTGTTACAGTGAGGGTGTGGGGTATATCAGTGTGTGTTACAGTGAAGGTGTGGGGTATATCAGTTTTACAGTGAGGGGTGTGGGGTATATCAGAGTGTTACAGTGAGGGTGTGGGGTATATCAGAGAGTGTTACAGTGAGGGTGTGGGGTGTATCAGAGAGTTACAGTGAGGGTGTGGGGTATATCAGAGTGTGTTACAGTGAGGGTGTGGGGTCTATCAGAGAGTGTTACAGTGAGGGGTGTGGGGTATATCAGAGAGTGTATACAGTGAGGGTGTGGGGCATATCAAAGAGTGTTATAGTGAGGGGTGTGGGGTATATCAAAGACTGTTACAGTGAGAGTGTGGGGTATATCAGAGAGTGTTACAGTGAGGGTGTGGGGTATATCAGAGAGTGTTACAGTGAGGGGTGTGGGGTATATCAGAGAGTGTTACAGTGAGGGTGTGGGGTCTATCAGAGAGTGTTACAGTGAGCGTGTGGGGTATATCAGAGAGTGTTACAGTGAGGGTGTGGGGTATATCAGAGAGTGTTACAGTGATGGTGTGGGGTATATCAGGCAGTGTTACAGTGAGGGTGTGGGGTATATCAGAGTGTGTTACTGTCAGGGTGTGAGGTATATCAGAGAGTGTTACAGTGAGGGTGTGAGGTATATCAGAGTGTTACAGTGAGGGTGTGAGGTATATCAGAGTGTTACAGTGAGGGTGTGGGGTATATCAGAGAGTGTTACAGTGAGGGTGTGGGGTATATCAGAGAGTGTTACAGTGAGGGTGTGGGGTATATCAGAGAGTTACAGTGAGGGTGTGGGGTATATCAGGGAGTGTTACAGTGAGGGTGTGGGGTATATCAGAGAGTGTTACAGTGAGGGGTGTGGGGTATATCAGAGTGTTACAGTGAGGGTGTGGGCTATATCAGAGAGTGTTACAGTGAGGGTGTGGGGTATATCAGAGAGTGTTACAGTGAGGGTGTGGGGTATATCAGAGAGTGTTACAGTGAGAGTGTGGGGTACATCAGAGAGTGTTACAGTGAGTGGTGTGGGGTATATCAGAGAGTGTTACAGTGAGGGTGTGGGGTATATCAGAGGGTGTTACAGTGAGGGTGTGGGGTATATCAGAGAGTGTTACAGTGAGTGGTGTGGGGTATATCAGAGAGTGTTGCAGTGAGGGGTGTGGGGTATATCAGAGAGTTTTACAGTGAGGGTGTGGCGTATATCAGAGAGTGTTACAGTGACAGGTGTGGGGTATATCAGAGTGTTACACTGAGGGGTGTGGGGTATATCAGAGAATGTTACAGTGAGGGTGTGGGGTATATCAGAGAGTGTTACAGTGAGAGTGTGAGGGAATATCAGAGTGTTACAGTGACGGTGTGGGGTATATCAGTGAGTTTTACAGTGAGGGTGTGGGGTATATCAGAGAGTGTTACAGTGAGAGTGTGAGGGTATAAAATAGAGTGTTACAGTGAGGGTGTGGGGTATATCAGAGTGTTACAGTGACGGTGTGGGGTATATCAGGGAGTTTTACAGTGAGGGTGTGGGGTATATCAGAGAGTGTTACAGTGAGGGGTGTGGGGTATATCAGAGTGTTACAGTGAGGTTGTGGGGTATACCAGAGAGTGTTACAGTGAGGGTGTGGGGTGTATCAGAGAGTGTTACAGTGAGGGTGTGGGCTATATCAGAGTGTGTTACAGTGAGGGTGTGGGGTATATCAGAGTGTTACAGTGAGGGTGTGGGGTATATCAGGGAGTGTTACAGTGGGGGTGTGGGGTATATCAGAGAGTGTTACAGTGAGGGTGTGGGGTATATCAGAGAGTGTTACAGTGAGGGTGTGGAATATATCAGAGTGCGTTACAGTGAGGGTGTGGGGTATATCAGGGAGTGTTACAGTGAGGCGTGTGGGGTATATCAGAGAGTGTTGCAGTGAGGGGTGTGGGGTATATCACAGAGTGTTACAGTGAGTGGTGTGGGGTATATCAGAGAGGGTTACAGTGAGGGTGTGGCGTATATCAGAGAGTGTTACAGTGACAGGTGTGGGGTATATCAGAGAGTGTTTCACTGAGGGGTGTGGGGTATATCAGAGAGTGTAACAGTGAGGGGTGTGGGGTATATCAGAGAGTGTTATAGTGAGGGTGTGGGGTATATCAGAGAGTGTTACAGTGAGAGTGTGAGGTTATATCATAGAGTGTTACAGTGAGGGTGTGGGGTATATCAGAGTGTTACAGTGACGGTGTGGGGTATATCAGGGAGTTTTACAGTGAGGGTGTGAGGTATATCAGAGAGTGTTACAGTGAGGGTGTGGGGTATATCAGTGTGTGTTACAGTGAAGGTGTGGGGTATATCAGTTTTACAGTGAGGGGTGTGGGGTATATCAGAGTGTTACAGTGAGGGTGTGGGGTATATCAGAGAGTGTTACAGTGAGGGTGTGGGGTGTATCAGAGAGTTACAGTGAGAGTGTGGGGTATATCAGAGTGTGTTACAGTGAGGGTGTGGGGTCTATCAGAGAGTGTTACAGTGAGGGGTGTGGGGTATATCAGAGAGTGTATACAGTGAGGGTGTGGGGCATATCAAAGAGTGTTATAGTGAGGGGTGTGGGGTATATCAAAGACTGTTACAGTGAGAGTGTGGGGTATATCAGAGAGTGTTACAGTGAGGGTGTGGGGTATATCAGAGAGTGTTACAGTGAGGGGTGTGGGGTATATCAGAGAGTGTTACAGTGAGGGTGTGGGGTCTATCAGAGAGTGTTACAGTGAGCGTGTGGGGTATATCAGAGAGTGTTACAGTGAGGGTGTGGGGTATATCAGAGAGTGTTACAGTGATGGTGTGGGGTATATCAGGCAGTGTTACAGTGAGGGTGTGGGGTATATCAGAGTGTGTTACTGTCAGGGTGTGAGGTATATCAGAGAGTGTTACAGTGAGGGTGTGGGGTATATCAGAGTGTTACAGTGAGGGTGTGAGGTATATCAGAGTGTTACAGTGAGGGTGTGGGGTATATCAGAGAGTGTTACAGTGAGGGTGTGGGGTATATCAGAGAGTGTTACAGTGAGGGTGTGGGGTATATCAGAGAGTTACAGTGAGGGTGTGGGGTATATCAGGGAGTGTTACAGTGAGGGTGTGGGGTATATCAGAGAGTGTTACAGTGAGGGGTGTGGGGTATATCAGAGTGTTACAGTGAGGGTGTGGGCTATATCAGAGAGTGTTACAGTGTGGGTGTGGGGTATATCAGAGAGTGTTACAGTGAGGGTGTGGGGTATATCAGAGAGTGTTACAGTGAGAGTGTGGGGTATATCAGAGAGTGTTACAGTGAGTGGTGTGGGGTATATCAGAGAGTGTTACAGTGAGGGTGTGGGGTATATCAGAGGGTGTTACAGTGAGGGTGTGGGGTATATCAGAGAGTGTTACAGTGAGTGGTGTGGGGTATATCAGAGAGTGTTGCAGTGAGGGGTGTGGGGTATATCAGAGAGTTTTACAGTGAGGGTGTGGCGTATATCAGAGAGTGTTACAGTGACAGGTGTGGGGTATATCAGAGTGTTACACTGAGGGGTGTGGGGTATATCAGAGAGTGTAACAGTGAGGGGTGTGGGGTATATCAGAGAATGTTACAGTGAGGGTGTGGGGTATATCAGAGAGTGTTACAGTGAGAGTGTGAGGGAATATCAGAGTGTTACAGTGACGGTGTGGGGTATATCAGTGAGTTTTACAGTGAGGGTGTGGGGTATATCAGAGAGTGTTACAGTGAGAGTGTGAGGGTATAAAATAGAGTGTTACAGTGAGGGTGTGGGGTATATCAGAGTGTTACAGTGACGGTGTGGGGTATATCAGGGAGTTTTACAGTGAGGGTGTGGGGTATATCAGAGAGTGTTACAGTGAGGGGTGTGGGGTATATCAGAGTGTTACAGTGAGGTTGTGGGGTATACCAGAGAGTGTTACAGTGAGGGTGTGGGGTGTATCAGAGAGTTACAGTGAGGGTGTGGGGTATATCAGAGTGTGTTACAGTGAGGGTGTGGGGTATATCAGAGTGTTACAGTGAGGGTGTGGGGTATATCAGAGAGTTACAGTGAGGGTGTGGGGTATATCAGAGTGTGTTACAGTGAGGGGTGTGGGGTATATCAGAGAGTGTTACAGTGAGGGTGTGGGGTATATCAGGGAGTGTTACAGTGAGGGTGTGGGGTATATCAGAGAGTGTTACAGTGAGGGTGTGGGGTATATCAGAGAGTGTTACAGTGAGGGTGTGGGGTATATCAGGGAGTTTTACAGTGAGGGTGTGGGGTATATCGGACAGTGTTACAGTGAGGGTGTGGGGTATATCAGGGAGTTTTACAGTGAGGGTGTGGGGTATATCAGAGTCTGTTACAGTGAGGTGTGGGGTATATCAGGGAGCGTTACAGTGAGGGTGTGTGGTATATCAGGGAGTGTTACAGTGAGGGTGTGGGGTATATCAGAGCGTGTTACTGTGAGGGTGTGAGGTATATCAGAGAGTGTTACAGTGAGGGTGTGGGGTATATCAGAGTGTTACAGTGAGGGTGTGGGGTATATCAGGGAGTGTTACAGTGAGAGTGTGAGGTATATCAGAGCGTGTTGCTGTGAGGGTGTGGGGTATATCAGAGTGTGTTACTGTGAGGGTGTGGGGTATATCAGAGCGTGTTACTGTGAGGGTGTGGGGTATATCAGAGCGTGTTACAGTGAGGGTGTGGGGTATATCAGAGCGTGTTACTGTGAGGGTGTGGGGTATATCAGAGAGCGTTACAGTGAGGGTGTGGTGTATATCAGAGTGTTACAGTGAGGGTGTTGGGTATATCAGAGAGTGTTACAGTGAGGGTGTGGGATATATCAGAGTGCGTTACAGTGAGGGTGTGGGGTATATCAGGGGGTGTTACAGTGAGGCGTGTGGGGTATATCAGAGAGTGTTGCACTGAGGGGTGTGGGGTATATCAGAGAGTGTAATAGTGAGGGGTGTGGGGTATATCAGAGAGTGTTACAGTGAGGGTGTGGGGTATATCAGAGAGTGTTACAGTGAGAGTGTGAGGGTATATCATAGAGTGTTACAGTGAGGGTGTGGGGTATATCAGAGTGTTACAGTGACGGTGTGGGGTATATCAGGGAGTTTTACAGTGAGGGTGTGAGGTATATCAGAGAGTGTTACAGTGAGGGTGTGGGGTATATCAGTGTGTGTTACAGTGAGGGTGTGGGGTATATCAGTTTTACAGTGAGGGGTGTGGGGTATATCAGAGAGTGTTACAGTGAGGGTGTGGGGTGTATCAGAGAGTTACAGTGAGGGTGTGGGGTATATCAGAGTGTGTTACAGTGAGGGTGTGGGGTCTATCAGAGAGTGTTACAGTGAGGGGTGTGGGGTATATCAGAGAGTGTATACAGTGAGGGTGTGGGGCATATCAAAGAGTTACAGTGAGGGTGTGGGGTATATCAGAGAGTGTATACAGTGAGGGTGTGGGGCATATCAAAGAGTGTTATAGTGAGGGGTGTGGGGTATATCAAAGACTGTTACAGTGAGAGTGTGGGGTTTTTCAGAGAGTGTTACAGTGAGGGTATGAGATATATCAGAGAGTGTTACAGTGAGCGTGTGGGGTATATCAGTGAGTGTTACAGTGAGGGTGTGGGGTATATCAGAGAGTGTTACAGTGAGGATGTGGGGTATATCAGGGAGTTTTACAGTGAGGGTGTGGGGTATATCAGAGTGTGTTACAGTGAGAGGTCTGGGGTATATCAGGGAGCGTTACAGTGAGGGTGTGGGGTGTACCAGAGTGTTACAGTGAGGGTGTGGGGTATATCAGAGAGTTACAGTGAGGGGGTGGGGTATATCAGAGTGTGTTACAGTGAGAGGTGTGGGATATATCAGAGATTGTTACAGTGAGGGTGTGGGGTATATCAGAGAGTGTTACAGTGAGGGGTGTGGGCTGTATCAGAGAGTGTTACAGTGAGGGGTGTGGGGTATATCAGAGAGTGTTACACTGAGGATTTGGGGTATATCAGAGTGTTACAGTGAGGCTGTGGAGTGTATCAGAGAGTCACAGTGAAGTGTGTGGGGTATATCAGAGAGTGTTACAGTGAGAGTGTGGGGTATATCAGAGAGTGTTACAGTGAGGGTATGAGGTACATCAGAGAGTGTTACAGTGAGGGTGTGGGGTATATCAGACAGTGTTACAGTGAGAGTGTGGGGTATATCAGAGTGTGTTACAGTGAGGGTGTGGGGTATATCAGAGAGTGTTACAGTGAGGGTGTGAGGGTATATCATAGAGTGTTACAGTGAGGGGTGTGGGGTATATCAGAGAGTGTTACAGTGAGAGTGTGAGGGTATATCAGCGAGTGTTACAGTGAGGGTGTGGGGTATATCAAAGAATGTTACAGTGAGGGTGTGGGGTATATCAGAGAGTGTTACAGTGAGGGTGTGGGGTATATCAGACAGTTACAGTGAGGGTGTGGGCTATATCAGACAGTTACAGTGAGGGTGTGGGGTATATCAGAGAGTGTTACAGTGAGGGTGTGGGGTATATCAGAGAGTGTTACAGTGAGGATGTGCGGTATATCAGAGTGTTACTGTGAGGGTGTGGGGTATATCAGAGAGTGTTACAGTGAGAGTGTGAGGGTATATCATAGAGTGTTGCAGTGAGGGTGTGGGGTACATCAGGGAGTGTTACAGTGAGAGTGTGAGGGTATATCATAGAATGTTACAGTGAGGGTGTGGGGTATATCAGAGAGTTAGTGACGGTGTGGGGTATATCAGGGAGTGTTACTGTTAAGTATGTGTATTGTATTGAACAATTAACACAAAGACTTAAACGTATAACTCAACAGGTCTTTACTGGTTGGAGGTAGGGACTGCACGTAGGTCTTTACTTCATGCCCACAGGCGGGAACTGAGGGGAGATCAGTACCCACAGTACTATTTATACCCCTATGGCCAGGAGTGGTACTGCGTATCACTACGCCCTACAAGTAGTGCAGTCCTGTCCATAGGTTCAAAGTAGCACACATATTACATACACAACATTCCTCCCTTCTTAGCTTTACAGTCATCTCCCCATTTAACATAACGTAATAACATATATACATATATAACTTCAGGTTCACATAACAGAATAACATAGATACATCGATAACTTCATGTCAAAACAGATCACAGATTCAGTCTCTGCGGAAAACAGTTCACAGATTCAATCTCTGTGGTGTAGTCGGTTCACGTTGCTGGAGTGACTCATTCAATAGTCCTTCCATGGATTTAACAGTTTGAACTTCCGAACTGAATTGGCTCCGTTCGGAGGGACCACGTGTGTGATCTGGTAGAGGTAATAATGGTTCAGATGGGTCATCTTCTGTTTCGACTTTTCCTTTTCTGCTTCTTGGAGACTCTCTGGGCTCCACTGTCAGCTGCCAGCTGCATGCGCAGTTCCTCCTTCTCTTCCTCCTTTTTCCGTAGTAGAGCCACCTTCTCCCGATGTTCCGTAGACTTTCGGTGCTCCTCCATGATTTCTGTATGGTGGGAGTCGAAGTTACAAGTTGGGCAGGACAGGACATAGTAATATTCGGTGTCGTCCTGATCTAGGCCAGCGAGAGGGTCTTCTATTTCCTCCATACCCAGCTGGGCGTTAGCCAGCTTTTGTTCCAAGTCCAGACATCTTTCCTGAAGAGACTTCTTCATGCGTACCTCTTCATCCAGCTTTTTCTGGGCTTTCAGCAAGTCGTTTACTAATGACCTCATTTGAGATTTTACTACTTCAACTTCTTTTGGAGATTGATTGATCGGACTATTCAATCCCTCTACCGGAGCAGCTGTTTCAGCGGTCTGTTGTTCTACGTTGACGTGAGTCAGCGTACTTTTGGCATCCAAGGGCTGCTCTGTTGCAGTCATCTCAGTCTGTGTTGCCACCTCAGCTCTTCCAATAACCTTTGAGAGCTCCGAACCCCTTTCGTTTGAATATTGAAGTTCGTGTTCAAGTTTTTCCCATTTCAGAGTCCTGTCCTTCAGCATATGCAAGAGTTGGCTGACCGTTAACTCCTCTGACATCAGACGTTTTGTGTGCTCCTGCTCCATTTGCTCCAGCAGCTGCTTCTGTTGTCTTTCCAGATGTTCCCACTCTATATCAAAGAACTCTTTTGTCGCATTCATCTCTTGCTCAAAACGGCGAATCATTTGTTCTAATTGCTGTTGCAGTTTGAAATGGAGTTGAGTTCCCTCAGAAATGTGCATGTCAGTAGACTGGACAGACTCAGAATTCTCTATCTCAGTGGAATTCTGTGCTGAAACTTTGTCTTTTGCACACGGGTTGGTCTTACCATCATCAGTTCCAGAGTCTGGGTTGATTATGTTCACCGAGTTCTCACTCGTTTTTGTTTGTAGGAAATGCCAGTCCATATTCATTTTCCTAATCCACTCCCGTCCTAGTAGTGGAGGACCTCCTTCAGATATCACATATAAGTCCATTATTTGACTGTCTTCGCCCTTGTGGACCACTGCAACCTCTATTTTCCCGATGGGGTACACTCTTTGCCCCGTGTATGTTTTCAATATAATCCCCGTATCCTGTAGGGGAATATGTTGGAATAACTTTCCGTAATCTTTCTTATTTATGACCGTCAATGCCGATCCAGTGTCCAATTCCAGTTTTACTTGGACTCCTTCTATCTGAAGAGTGACCCAAATTGTCTGGAGGTCTGCACCCTTACCAGCGTTGAGTACTCTTAAGCTAGCCAGTTCATTACAGCTTAAGCTAGCCAGTTCATTACTGCTAGCGTCTGAATCGGACTCCTGTTCGGTCACCTTGTGTACCTTTGCGTATTTTCCTTGCGGTGACTTCTTGTTGCTGGTCTTCTTCCCTGACCTGCATACTCTAGCTATATGTCCAAGCCGACCACAAGTTCTACATTCTTGGTTTTTAAACCAACACTGGTTCTGATCATGCGTTGTCTTTCCACAACGATAACATTTGCCAGAACTCACACCCAATTTGTGTGCACTGAGCTCCGGTGACCGTAGCTGCATTACTGCCGTGCCTCTCGCTGCGGCTTCGTGTGCTGCTGCCATAGTGACCGCCTTCTCAAGCGTCAGCTCATTCTCCTCGAGCAGTCGCTTTTGTGTATCCTGTTTAAATAAATCACACACAAATTTGTCTCGTAGTGCATCTGTCAGTCCCGTTCCAAACTGGCAATATTTCGCTAATTTACGCAATTCCAGCAAATATTCAGCATTGCTTTCATGCTGTAGCTGCCTTCTGTCGTAAAATTTAAATCGTTCCGCTAGCATCAGCGGCGTGGGGTTTAGATGATCTTTCAGGACAGTAACAATCTAGTCGAACGTCTTATCCGCCGGTTCATCTGGTGATAACAGGTGTTTCAATTGCCCGTATGTCTTCGCACCCATTAAATTTAATAATGTTAGAGCTTTATCTTGGTCACGAATTTTATTGGCCTTACAATAATTTTTCACTCTTTCAACATATATGGCCCAATCTTCGAGGTCACTATCAAAGGTGCTAATATTCCCGTGTTTAGGCATCTTCTTCCCTTCTCGAGTACAACACAAGTATTGCTTCACTTATTTCTTGTTTCTGAAAATTCTTATTAATTTTCTAAGATGGCGGTTTCCCGCTTCTGCCTTCTTCCCCAGCGGTTTTCCCGTGAAAAATGGCGGCTTTCCCGCGCTTCTCGCTCTCCCCGCCCACTTCAATGGCGGTTTTCCCGCGCTTCTCGTCGCTGACTTTCAGCCCGACTGCGGCCCTTATCTCCTGTGCGATCGCTGGTGCGCCGCCCACCCGAAGCGGTTCTCAGCCCTTATCACCGGTGCGATCGCTGGCCCGCTAAGCGCCTCCCGCTTGAAGCGGCTCCCGGCCTCTGGCTCACCCGCTCGCGCGGCTCTTGCTCGCTCCCTCCCGGGCTCTGGCTTACCCGCTCGCGCGTTTCACCGCGGCTCTTATCAGGGATTGCGATCGCCCTTATCTCCCGATCGGTGGCCCTGTCTTTGCAGCCAACGCTGCTCGGCTTACCCACGAGGTTATGGAGGCTTCAGGGTCCTAATGCCTGTCGCTTCCAGTCGCTGGAAGTTGTCAGGATTTCTGCTGCCCTTCAGTTTTCAGTGGGGTGTTGAGGATTGAAACCTCTCTTCAACGTCCTGTCTTTGGACGAAGCCGCCGTGGAATAACTGCCGCAGGGTTCGAACCGACTCGTCGCCAATGTTAAGTATGTGTATTGTATTGAACAATTAACACAAAGACTTAAACGTATAACTCAAAAGGTCTTTACTGGTTGGAGGTAGGGACTGCACGTAGGTCTTTACTTCATGCCCACAGGTGGGAACTGAGGGGAGATCAGTACCCACAGTACTATTTATACCCCTATGGCCAGGAGTAGTACTGCGTATCACTGCGCCCTACAAGTAGTGCAGTCCTGTCCATAGGTTCAAAGTAGCACACATATTACATACACAACAGTTACGGTGAGGGTGTGGGGTATATCAGAGAGTCTTACTGTGAGGGTGTGAGGTATATCAGAGAGTGCTACAGTGAGGGTGTGGGGTATATCAGAGTGTTACAGTGAGGGTGTGGGGTATATCAGAGTGTTACAGTGAGGGTGTGGGGTATATCAGAGAGTGTTACTGTGAGGGTGTGGGGTATATCAGAGTGTTACAGTCAGGGTGTGGGGTATATCAGGGAGTGTTACAGTGAGGGTGTGGGGTATATCAGAGAGTGTTACAGTGAGGGTGTGGGGTATATCAGAGAGTGTTACAGTGAGGGTGTGGGGTATATCAGAGTGTTACAGTGGGGGTGTGGGGTATATCAGAGAGTGTTACAGTGAGGGTGTGAGGTATATCAGAGAGTGTTACAGTGAGGGTGTGGGGTATATCAGAGTGTTACAGTCAGGGTGTGGGGTATATCAGAGAGTGTTACAGTGAGGGTGTGGGGTATATCAGAGAGTGTTACAGTGAGGGTGTGGGGTATATCAGAGTGTTACAGTGAGGGTGTGGGGTATATCAGAGTGCATTACAGTGAGGGTGTGGGGTATATCAGAGTGTGTTACAGTGAGGGTGTGGGGTATATCAGAGAGTGTTCCAGTGAGGGTGTGGGGTATTTCAGAGAGTGTTACAGTGAGGGGTGTGGGGTATATCAGAGAGTGTTGCAGTGAGGGGTGTGGGGTATATCACAAGGTGTTACAGTGAGGGGTGTGGGGTATATCAGAGAGGGTTACAGTGAGGGTGAGTGGTATATCAGAGAGTGTTACAGTGAGAGTGTGAGGGTATATCAGAGAGCGTTACAGTGAGGGTGTGGGTTATATCAGAGAGTGTTACAGTGACGGGTGTGGGGTATATCAGAGAGTGTTGCAGTGAGGGGTGTGGGGTATATCACAGAGTGTTACAGTGAGGGGTGTGGGGTATATCAGAGAGTGTAACAGTGAGGGGTGTGGGGTATATCAGAGAGTGTTACAGTGAGGGTGTGGGGGATATCAGAGAGTGTTACAGTGAGAGTGTGAGGGTTTATCATAGTGTGTTACAGTGAGGGTGTGGGGTATATCAGTTTTACAGTGAGGGGTGTGGGGTATATCAGAGTGTTACAGTGAGGGTGTGGGGTATACCAGAGAGTGTTACAGTGAGGGTGTGGGGTGTATCAGAGAGTTACAGTGAGAGTGTGGGGTATATCAGAGTGTGTTACAGTGAGGGTGTGGGGTCTATCAGAGAGTGTTATAGTGAGGGGTGTGGGGTATATCAGAGAGTGTTACAGTGAGGGTGTGGGGTATATCAGAGAGTGTTGCAGTGAGGGTGTGGGGTATATCAGAGAGTGTTGCAGTGAGGGTGTGGGGTATATCAGAGAGTGTTACAGTGAGGGTGTGGGGTATATCAGAGAGTGTTACAGTGAGGGTGTGGGGTATATCAGAGAGTGTTACAGTGAGGGTGTGGCGTATATCTAAGAGCTTTACAGTGAGGGTGTGGGGTATATCAGAGTGTTACAGTGAGGGTGTGGGGTATATCAGAGTGTTACAGTGAGGGTGTGGGGTATATCAGAGAGTGTTACAGTGAGGGTGTGGCGTATATCTAAGAGCTTTACAGTGAGGGTGTGGGGTATATCAGAGTGTTACAGTGAGGGTGTGGGGTATATCAGAGTGTGTTACAGTGAGAGGTGTGGGGTATATCAGCGAGCGTTACAGTGAGGGTGTGTGGTATATCAGGGAGTGTTACAGTGAGGGTGTGGGGTATATCAGAGAGTGTTACAGTGAGGGTGTGGGTTATATCAGAGTGTTGCAGTGAGGGTGTGGGGTATATCAGGGAGTGTTACAGTGGGGGTGTGGGGTATATCAGAGAGTGTTACAGTGAGAGTGTGAGGGTATATCATAGAGTGTTACAGTGAGGGTGTGGGGTATATCAGAGTGTTACAGTGACGGTGTGGGGTATATCAGGGAGTTTGACAGTGAGGGTGTGGGGTATATCAGAGAGTGTTACAGTGAGGGTGTGGGGTATATCAGAGAGTGTTACAGTGAGAGTGTGAGGGTATATAATAGAGTGTTACAGTGACGGTGTGGGGTATATCAGGGAGTTTTACAGTGAGGGTGTGGGGTATATCAGAGAGTGTTACTGTGAGGGTGTGAGGTATATCAGAGAGTGTTACAGTGAGGGTGTGGGGTATATCAGTGTGTGTTACAGTGAGGGTGTGGGGTATATCAGTATTACAGTGAGGTTGTGGGGTATGCCAGAGAGTGTTACAGTGAGGGTGTGGGGTGTATCAGAGAGTTACAGTGAGGGTGTGGGGTATATCAGAGTGTGTTACAGTGAGGGTGTGGGGTCTATCAGAGTGTTACAGTGAGGGGTGTGGGGTATATCAGAGAGTGTAAACAGTGAGGGTGTGGGGTATATCAGAGAGTGTTACAGTGAGGGTGTGGGGTATATCAAAGAGTGTTATAGTGAGGGGTGTGGGGTATATCAAAGAGTGTTACAGTGAGAGTGTGGGGTATATCAGAGAGTGTTACAGTGAGGTTATGAGATATATCAGAGAGTGTTACAGTGAGCGTGTGGGGTATATCAGAGAGTGTTACAGTGAGGGTGTGGAGTATATCAGAGAGTGTTACAGTGAGGGTGTGGGGTATATCAGGGAGTTTTACAGTGAGGGTGTGGGGTATATCAGAGTGTGTTACAGTGAGAGGTGTGGGGTATATCAGGGAGCGTTACAGTGAGGGTGTGGGGTATATCAGGGAGTTTTACAGTGATGGTGTGGGGTATATCTAAGAGCTTTACAGTGACGGAGTGGGGTATATCAGGGAGTGTTACAGTGAGGGTGTGGGGTATATCAGAGTGTTACAGTGAGGGTGTGGGGTATATCAGGGAGTGTTACAGTGGGGGGTGTGGGGTATATCAGAGAGTGTTACAGTGAGGGTGTGGGGTATATCAGAGAGTGTTACAGTGAGGGTGTGGGGTATATCAGAGAGTTACAGTGCGGGTGTGGGATATATCAGAGTGCGTTACAGTGAGGGGTGTGGGGTATATCAGAGAGTGTTGCAGTGAGGGGTGTGGGGTATATCACAGAGTGTTACAGTGAGGGGTGTGGGGTATATCAGAGAGGGTTACAGTGAGGGTGTGGCGTATATCAGAGAGTGTTACAGTGACAGGTGTGGGGTATATCAGAGAGTGTTACACTGAGGGGTGTGGGGTATATCAGAGAGTGTAACAATGAGGGGTGTGGTGTATATCAGAGAGTGTTACAGTGAGGGTGTGGGGTATTACAGAGTGTTACAGTGACGATGTGGGGTATATCAGGGAGTTTTACAGTGAGGGTGTGGTGTATATCAGAGAGTGTTACTGTGAGGGTGTGAGGTATATCAGAGAGTGTTACAGTGAGGGTGTGGGGTATATCAGTGCGTGTTACAGTGAGGGTGTGGGGTATATCAGTTTTACAGTGAGGGGTGTGGGGTATATCAGAGTGTTACAGTGAGGTTGTGGGGTATACCAGAGAGTATTACAGTGAGGGTGTGGGGTGTATCAGAGAGTTGCAGTGAGAGTGTGGGGTATATCAGAGTGTGTTACAGTGAGGGTGTGGGGTCTATCAGAGAGTGTTATAGTGAGGGCTGTGGGGTATACCAGAGAGTGTTACAGTGAGGGGTGTGGGGTATATCAGGGAGTGTTACAGTGAGGGTGTGGGGTATATCAGGCAGTGTTACAGTGAGGGGTGTGGGGTATATCAGAGAGTGTTACAGTGAGGGTGTGGCGTATATCTAAGAGCTTTACAGTGAGGGTGTGGGATATATCAGAGAGTTACAGTGAGGGTGTGGGGTATATCAGAGTGTGTTACAGTGAGGGTGTGGGGTATATCAGAGTGTTACAGTGAGGGTGTGGGGTATATCAGAGAGTTACAGTGAGGGTGTGGGGTATATCAGAGTGTGTTACAGTGAGGGTGTGGGGTATATCAGAGAGTGTTACAGTGAGGGTGTGGGGTATATCAGGGAGTTTTACAGTGAGGGTGTGAGGTATATCAGAGTGTGTTACAGTGAGAGGTGTGGGGTATATCAGCGAGCGTTACAGTGAGGGTGTGTGGTATACCAGGGAGTGTTACAGTGAGGTTGTGGGGTATATCTGAGAGTGTTACAGTGAGGGTGTGGGTTTTATCAGAGTTTTGCAGTGAGGGTGTGGGGTATATCAGGGAGTGTTACAGTGGGGGTGTGGGGTATATCAGAGAGTGTTACAGTGAGGGTGTGGGGTATATCAGAGTGTTACAGTGAGGGTGTGGGGTATATCAGAGAGTGTTACAGTGAGGGTGTGGGGTATATCAGAGAGTTACAGTGAGGGTGTGGGATATATCAGAGTGCGTTACAGTGAGGGTGTGGGGTATATCAGAGAGTGTTACAGTGACGGGTGTGGGGTATATCAGAGAGTGTTGCAGTGAGGGGTGTGGGGTATATCACAGAGTGTTACAGTGAGGGGTGTGGGGTATATCAGAGATGGTTACAGTGAGGGTGTGGCGTATATCAGAGAGTGTTACAGTGACAGGTGTGGGGTATATCAGAGAGTGTTACAATGAGGGGTGTGGGGTATATCAGAGAGTGTAACAGTGAGGGGTGTGGGGTATATCAGAGAGTGTTACAGTGAGGGTGTGGGGTATATCAGAGAGTGTTACAGTGAGAGTGTGAGGGTTTATCATAGTGTGTTACAGTGAGAGTGTGGGGTATATCAGGGAGTTTTACAGTGAGGGTGTGGGGTATATCAGGGAGTGTTACTGTGAGGGTGTGAGGTATATCAGAGAGTGTTACAGTGAGGGTGTGGGGTATATCAGAGAGTGTTACAGTGAGGGTGTGGGGTTTATCAGTGTGTGTTACAGTGAGGGTGTGGGGTATATCAGAGTGTTACAGTGAGGGTGTGGGGTATATCAGAGAGTGTTACAGTGAGGGTGTGGGGTGTATCAGAGAGTGTTACAGTGAGGGGTGTGGGGTATATCAGAGAGTGTAAACAGTGAGGGTGTGGGTTATATCAAAGAGTGTTACAGTGAGAGTGTGGGGTATATCAGAGAGTGTTACAGTGAGGGTATGAGATATATGAGAGAGTGTTACAGTGAGCGTGTGGGGTATATGAGAGAGTGTTACAGTGAGGGTGTGGGGTATATCAGAGAGTGTTACAGTGTGGATGTGGGGTATATCAGGGAGTTTTACAGTGAGGGTGTGGGGTATATCAGAGTGTGTTACAGTGAGAGGTGTGGAGTATATCAGAGTGTGTTACAGTGAGGGTGTGGGGTATATCAGGGAGCGTTACAGTGAAGGTGTGGGGTATATCAGGGAGTGTTACAGTGAGGGTGTGGGGTATATCTAAGAGCTTTACAGTGAGGGTGTGGTGTATACCAGAGTGTTACAGTGAGGGTGTGGGGTATATCAGAGAGTTACAGTGAGGGTGTGGGGTATATCAGAGTGTGTTACAGTGAGAGGTGTGGGGTATTTCAGAGAGTGTTATAGTGAGGGCTGTGGGGTATATCAGAGAGTTTTACAGTGAGGGGTGTGGGGTATATCAGGGAGTGTTACAGTGAGGGTGTGGGGTATATCAGGGAGTGTTACAGTGAGGGTGTGGCGTATATCTAAGAGCTTTACAGTGAGGGTGTGGGGTATATCAGAGAGTTACAGTGAGGGTGTGGGGTATATCAGAGTGTGTTACAGTGAGAGGTGTGGGGTATATCAGAGAGTGTTACAGTGAGGGTGTGGGGTATATCAGAGAGTGTTACAGTGAGGGGTGTGGGGTATATCAGAGAGTGTTACAGTGAGGGTGTGGGGTATATCAGGGAGTGTTACAGTGAGGGTGTGAGGGTACATCATGGCGTGTTACAGTGAGGGGTGTGGGGTATATCAGAGAGTGTTACAGTGAGGGTGTGGGATATATCAGAGAGTGTTACAGTGAGAGTGTGGGGTATATCAGAGAGTTACAGTGAGAGTGTGAGGGTATATCAGCGAGTGTTACAGTGAGGGTGTGGGGTATATCAGAGAATGTTACAGTGAGGTTGTGGGGTATATCAGAGAGTGTTACAGTGAGGGTGTGGGGTATAACAGACAGTTACAGTGAGGGTGTGGGGTATATCAGAGAGTGTTACAGTGAGGATGTGCGGTATATCAGAGAGGTACAGTGAGGGTGTGGGATATATCAGAGTGCGTTACAGTGAGGGTGTGGGGTATATCAGAGAGTGTTACAGTGAGGGGTGTGGGGTATATCAGAGAGTGTTGCAGTGAGGGGTGTGGGGTATATCACAGAGTGTTACAGTGAGGGGTGTGGGGTATATCAGAGAGGGTTACAGTGAGGGTGTGGCGTATATCAGAGAGTGTTACAGTGACAGGTGTGGGGTATATCAGAGAGTGTAACAGTGAGGGGTGTGGGGTATATCAGAGAGTGTTACAGTGAGGGTGTGGGGTATATCAGAGAGTGTTACAGTGAGAGTGTGAGGGTTTATCATAGTGTGTTACAGTGAGGATCTGGGGTATATCAGAGTGTTACAGTGACGGTGTGGGGTATATCAGGGAGTTTTACATTGAGGGTGTGGGGTATATCAGAGAGTGTTACTGTGAGGGTGTGAGGTATATCAGAGAGTGTTACAGTGAGGGTGTGGGGTATATCAGTGTGTGTTACAGTGAGGGTGTGGGGTATATCAGTTTTACAGTGAGGGGTGTGGGGTATATCAGAGTTTTACAGTGAGGGTGTGGGGTATATCAGAGAGTGTTACAGTGAGGATGTGGGGTGTATCAGAGAGTTACAGTGAGGGTGTGGGGTATATCAGAGAGTGTTACAGTGAGGATGTGGGGTGTATCAGAGTGTTACAGTGAGGGTGTGGGGTCTATCAGAGAGTGTTACAGTGAGGGGTGTGGGGTATATCAGAGAGTGTAAACTGTGAGGGTGTGGGGTATATCAAAGAGTGTTATAGTGAGGGTATGAGATATATCAGAGAGTGTTACAGTGAGCGTGTGGGGTATATCAGAGAGTGTAAACTGTGAGGGTGTGGGGTATATCAAAGAGTGTTATAGTGAGGGTATGAGATATATCAGAGAGTGTTACAATGAGAGTGTGGGGTATATCAGAGAGTGTTACAGTGAGGGTATGAGATATATCAGAGAGTGTTACAGTGAGCGTGTGGGGTATATCAGAGAGTGTTACAGTGAGGGTGTGGGGTATATCAGAGAGTGTTACAGTGAGGATGTGGGGTATATCAGGGAGTTTTACAGTGAGGGTGTGGGGTATATCAGAGTGTGTTACAGTGAGGGGTGTGGGGTATATCAGGGAGGGTTACAGTGAGGGTGTGGGGTATATCAGAGAGTTACAGTGAGGGTGTGGGGTATATCAGAGAGTTACAGTGAGGGTGTGGGGTATATCAGAGTGTGTTACAGTGAGAGGTGTGGGGTATATCAGAGAGTGTTACAGTGAGGGTGTGGGGTATATCAGGGAGTGTTACAGTGAGGGTGTGGCGTATATCTAAGAGCTTTACAGTGAGGGTGTGGGGTATATCAGAGAGTTACAGTGAGGGTGTGGGGTATATCAGAGTGTGTTACAGTGAGAGGTGTGGGGTATATCAGAGAGTGTTACAGTGAGGGTGTGGGGTATATCAGAGAGTGTTACAGTGAGGGGTGTGGGGTATATCAGAGAGTGTTACAGTGAGGGTGTGGGGTATATCAGGGAGTGTTACAGTGAGGGTGTGAGGGTACATCATGGCGTGTTACAGTGAGGGGTGTGGGGTATATCAGAGAGTGTTACAGTGAGGGTGTGGGATATATCAGAGAGTGTTACAGTGAGAGTGTGGGGTATATCAGAGAGTTACAGTGAGAGTGTGAGGGTATATCAGCGAGTGTTACAGTGAGGGTGTGGGGTATATCAGAGAATGTTACAGTGAGGTTGTGGGGTATATCAGAGAGTGTTACAGTGAGGGTGTGGGGTATAACAGACAGTTACAGTGAGGGTGTGGGGTATATCAGAGAGTGTTACAGTGAGGATGTGCGGTATATCAGAGAGGTACAGTGAGGGTGTGGGATATATCAGAGTGCGTTACAGTGAGGGTGTGGGGTATATCAGAGAGTGTTACAGTGAGGGGTGTGGGGTATATCAGAGAGTGTTGCAGTGAGGGGTGTGGGGTATATCACAGAGTGTTACAGTGAGGGGTGTGGGGTATATCAGAGAGGGTTACAGTGAGGGTGTGGCGTATATCAGAGAGTGTTACAGTGACAGGTGTGGGGTATATCAGAGAGTGTAACAGTGAGGGGTGTGGGGTATATCAGAGAGTGTTACAGTGAGGGTGTGGGGTATATCAGAGAGTGTTACAGTGAGAGTGTGAGGGTTTATCATAGTGTGTTACAGTGAGGATCTGGGGTATATCAGAGTGTTACAGTGACGGTGTGGGGTATATCAGGGAGTTTTACATTGAGGGTGTGGGGTATATCAGAGAGTGTTACTGTGAGGGTGTGAGGTATATCAGAGAGTGTTACAGTGAGGGTGTGGGGTATATCAGTGTGTGTTACAGTGAGGGTGTGGGGTATATCAGTTTTACAGTGAGGGGTGTGGGGTATATCAGAGTTTTACAGTGAGGGTGTGGGGTATATCAGAGAGTGTTACAGTGAGGATGTGGGGTGTATCAGAGAGTTACAGTGAGGGTGTGGGGTATATCAGAGAGTGTTACAGTGAGGATGTGGGGTGTATCAGAGTGTTACAGTGAGGGTGTGGGGTCTATCAGAGAGTGTTACAGTGAGGGGTGTGGGGTATATCAGAGAGTGTAAACTGTGAGGGTGTGGGGTATATCAAAGAGTGTTATAGTGAGGGTATGAGATATATCAGAGAGTGTTACAGTGAGCGTGTGGGGTATATCAGAGAGTGTAAACTGTGAGGGTGTGGGGTATATCAAAGAGTGTTATAGTGAGGGTATGAGATATATCAGAGAGTGTTACAATGAGAGTGTGGGGTATATCAGAGAGTGTTACAGTGAGGGTATGAGATATATCAGAGAGTGTTACAGTGAGCGTGTGGGGTATATCAGAGAGTGTTACAGTGAGGGTGTGGGGTATATCAGAGAGTGTTACAGTGAGGATGTGGGGTATATCAGGGAGTTTTACAGTGAGGGTGTGGGGTATATCAGAGTGTGTTACAGTGAGGGGTGTGGGGTATATCAGGGAGGGTTACAGTGAGGGTGTGGGGTATATCAGAGAGTTACAGTGAGGGTGTGGGGTATATCAGAGAGTTACAGTGAGGGTGTGGGGTATATCAGAGTGTGTTACAGTGAGAGGTGTGGGGTATATCAGAGAGTGTTACAGTGAGGGTGTGGGGTATATCAGAGAGTGTTACAGTGAGGGTGTGGGGTATATCAGAGAGTGTTACAGTGAGGGGTGTGGGGTATATCAGAGAGTGTTACAGTGAGGGTGTGAGGGTACATCATAGAGTGTTACAGTGAGGGGTGTGGGGTATATCAGAGAGTGTTACAGTGAGGGTGTGGGTTATATCAGAGAGTGTTACAGTGAGGGTGTGGGGTATATCAGAGAGTGTTACAGTGAGGGTGTGGGGTATATCAGAGAGTGTTACAGTGAGGGGTGTGGGATATATCAGAGAGTGTTACAGTGAGGGTGTGAGGGTACATCATAGAGTGTTACAGTGAGGGGTGTGGGGTATATCAGAGAGTTTTACAGTGAGGGTGTGGGTTATATCAGAGAGTGTTACAGTGAGAGTGTGGGGTATATCAGAGAGTGTTACAGTGAGGTGTGTGGGGTATATCAGAGTGTTACAGTGAGAGTGTGAGGGTATATCAGCGAGTGTTACAGTGAGGGTGTGGGGTATATCAGAGAATGTTACAGTGATGTTGTGGGGTATATCAGAGAGTGTTACAGTGAGGGTCTGGGGTATATCAGAGAGTGTTACAGTGAGGGTGTGGGGTATAACAGACAGTTACAGTGAGGGTGTGGGGTATATCAGAGAGTGTTACAGTGAGGATGTGGGGTATATCAGAGAATGTTACAGTGAGGTTGTGGGGTATATCAGAGAGTGTTACAGTGAGGGTCTGGGGTATATCAGAGAGTGTTACAGTGAGGGTGTGGGGTATATCAGAGTGTTACAGTGAGGGTGTGGAGTATATCAGAGAGTGTTACAGTGAGAGTGTGAGGGTATATCATAGAGTGTTGCAGTGAGGGTGTGGGGTACATCAGGGAGTGTTACAGTGAGAGTGTGAGGGTATATCATAGAATGTTACAGTGAGGGTGTGGGGTATATCAGAGAGTTAGTGTGACGGTGTGGGGTATATCAGGGAGTGTTACGGTGAGGGTGTGGGGTATATCAGAGAGTGTTACTGTGAGGGTGTGAGGTATATCAGAGAGTGTTACAGTGAGGGTGTGGGGTATATCAGAGTGTGACAGTGAGGGTGTGGGGTATATCAGAGTGTTACTGTGAGGGTGTGAGGTATATCAGAGAGTGTTACAGTGAGGGTGTGGGGTATATCAGAGTGTTACAGTCAGGGTGTGGGGTATATCAGGGAGTGTTACAGTGGGGGTGTGGGGTATATCAGAGAGTGTTACAGTGAGGGTGTGGGGTATATCAGAGAGTGTTACAGTGAGGGTGTGGGGTATATCAGAGTGTTACAGTGAGGGTGTGGGGTATATCAGAGAGTGTTACAGTGAGGGTGTGGGGTATATCAGGGAGTGTTACAGTGAGGGGTGTGGGGTATATCAGAGAGTGTTGCAGTGAGGGGTGTGGGGTATATCAGAGAGTGTTACAGTGACAGGTGTGGGGTATATCAGAGAGTGTTACACTGAGGGGTGTGGGGTATATCAGAGAGTGTAACAGTGAGGGGTGCGGGGTATATCAGAGAGTGTTAAAGTGAGGGTGTGGGGTATATCAGAGAGTGTTACAGTGAGAGTGTGAGGGTATATCATAGAGTGTTACAGTGAGGTTGTGGGGTATATCAGAGTGTTACAGTGACGGTGTGGGGTATATCAGGGAGTTTTACAGTGAGGATGTGGGGTAAATCGGAGTGTTACAGTGAGGCTGTGGGGTGTATCAGAGAGTCACAGTGAAGGGTGTGGAGTATATCAGAGAGTGTTACAGTGAGGGTATGAGGTACATCAGAGAGTGTTACAGTGAGGGTGTGAGGTATATCAGAGAGTGTTACAGTGAGGGTGTGAGGGTATATCATAGAGTGTTACAGTGAGGGGTGTGGGGTATATCAGAGAGTGTTACAGTGAGGGTGTGGGATATATCAGAGATTGTTACAGTGAGAGTGTGGTGTATATCAGAGAGTGTTACAGTGAGGGTGTGGGACATATCAGCGAGTGTTACAGTGAGGGTGTGGGGTATATCAGAGAATGTTACAGTAAGGGTGTGGGGTATATCAGGGAGTGTTACAGTAATTGAACCAATTGCACTCTATGGCAGTGAGGTCTGGGGACCACTAACACAACAAGATTTTGAAAAATGGGACAAACACCCAATTGAGATCCTACATGCGGAATTCTGTAAAAGTATCCTCCGGACTCAAAGGAAAACAGTAAACAACGCATGCAGGGCGGAACTAGGCCAATACCCATTAATAATCACTATCCAAAAAAGAGCCACCAAATTTTGGAATCACCTACAAATGAGCAACCCCCAATGCTATCACTACGACGCCCTGAAATGCCAAGAGCTGACCATAAAGAAGAATACCCTCAGTCAACTAGTCCTCGGACTCAATAAAGTAACTAATAACAATACTAACAATAACCAGTCCCAGGACAGTGACACGGTAACACAAAGAATTCGACCCAACACAATCGTCGCTTAGCAAAAGGAAAAATATCTGTCATATTGGGCAGAAACAACAAAAACCCAAAGCAAACTCAATTGCTACTTGGCCCTAAACAGACAATACAACATAGCTGATTACCTGACCATGGTAAAGGATAACAAACTGAGAAGAACCTTGACAAGGTACAGACTTAGCGAACATAGCCTAGCGATCGAAAAAGGCCGACACAGGCAGACCAGGCTGCCAAGAGAAGACAGGATATGCTCTCACTGCAGTCAGGGAGTAGTTGAGACAGAGATGCACTTCCTCACAGCCTGTGGAAAATATCAGGGCATCAGAGAGAATTTCTATCAAAAATTCTCACAAATATGCCCTGAATTCAGAAATCTGACTGACAACCAAAAACTCCCATTCCTACTGGGGGAGGAGAGAAGCTGTGTAACACTGGCGGCACACTATGTTACAGCTTGCCATGAACAGAGGGACAACCAGTAAACTAAGACAAGAGTAGATATAAACAAGGCGAAAATATATTTATAAACTCAGGGATATACCTGTTTATACACTGTATGAATGGAACCGCGTTTATGTGTTCAACCATAAATGTATTTTGATGCTTTGGCAACATAAGATGTACCTTATCATGCCAATAAAGCGATTTGTATTGTATTGTATTGTATTGTGTGGGGTATATCAGAGAGTGTTACAGTGAGGCTGCCAGGTATATCAGAGAGTGCTACAGTGAGGGTGTGAGGTATATCAGACAGTGTTACAGTGAGGGTGTGGGGTATATCAGAGAGTGTTACAGTGAGAGTGTGAGGGTATATCAGAGAGTGTTACAGTGAGGGTGTGGGGTATATCAGAGAGTGTTACAGTGAGGGTGTGCGGTATATCAGAGAGTTACAGTGAGGGTGTGGGGTATATCAGAGTGTGTTACAGTGAGGGTGTGGGGTATACCAGAGAGTGTTACAGCGAGGGGTGTGGGGTATATCAGAGAGTGTTACAGTGAAAGTGTGGGGTATATCAGGGAGTGTTACAGTGAGGGGTGTGGGGTATATCAGCGAGTGTTACAGTGAGGGTGTAGGGTACAACAGAGTGTTATAGTGAGGGTGTGAGGTATATCAGAGAGCGTTACAGTGAGGGTGTGGGGTATATGAGAGTGTTACAGTGAGGGGTTGGGGTATATCAGAGAGTGTTACAGTGAGGGGTGTGGGGTATATCAGAGAGTGTTACAGTGAGGGTGTGGGGTATATCAGAGAGTGTTACAGTGAGGGTGTGGGATATATCAGAGAGTGTTACAGTGAGGGGTGTGGGGTATATCAGAGAGTGTTATCGTGAGGGTGTGGGGTATATCAGAGAGTGTTACAGTGAGGGTGTGGGGTATATGAGAGTGTTACAGTGAGGGGTTGGGGTATATCAGAGAGTGTTACAGTGAGGGGTGTGGGGTATATCAGAGAGTGTTACAGTGAGGGTGTGGGGTATATCAGAGAGTTACAGTGAGGGTGTGGGGTATATCAGAGTGTGTTACAGTGAGAGGTGTAGGGTATATCAGAGAGTGTTACAGTGAGGGTGTGGGGTATATCAGAGAGTGTTACAGTGAGGGTGTGGGGTATATCAGAGAGTGTTACAGTGAGGGGTGTGGGGTATATCAGAGAGTGTTACAGTGAGGGTGTGAGGGTACATCATAGAGTGTTACAGTGAGGGGTGTGGGGTATATCAGAGAGTGTTACAGTGAGGGTGTGGGTTATATCAGAGAGTGTTACAGTGAGGGTGTGGGGTATATCAGAGAGTGTTACAGTGAGGGTGTGGGGTATATCAGAGAGTGTTACAGTGAGGGGTGTGGGATATATCAGAGAGTGTTACAGTGAGGGTGTGAGGGTACATCATAGAGTGTTACAGTGAGGGGTGTGGGGTATATCAGAGAGTTTTACAGTGAGGGTGTGGGTTATATCAGAGAGTGTTACAGTGAGAGTGTGGGGTATATCAGAGAGTGTTACAGTGAGGTGTGTGGGGTATATCAGAGTGTTACAGTGAGAGTGTGAGGGTATATCAGCGAGTGTTACAGTGAGGGTGTGGGGTATATCAGAGAATGTTACAGTGAGGTTGTGGGGTATATCAGAGAGTGTTACAGTGAGGGTCTGGGGTATATCAGAGAGTGTTACAGTGAGGGTGTGGGGTATAACAGACAGTTACAGTGAGGGTGTGGGGTATATCAGAGAGTGTTACAGTGAGGATGTGGGGTATATCAGAGAATGTTACAGTGAGGTTGTGGGGTATATCAGAGAGTGTTACAGTGAGGGTCTGGGGTATATCAGAGAGTGTTACAGTGAGGGTGTGGGGTATATCAGAGTGTTACAGTGAGGGTGTGGAGTATATCAGAGAGTGTTACAGTGAGAGTGTGAGGGTATATCATAGAGTGTTGCAGTGAGGGTGTGGGGTACATCAGGGAGTGTTACAGTGAGAGTGTGAGGGTATATCATAGAATGTTACAGTGAGGGTGTGGGGTATATCAGAGAGTTAGTGTGACGGTGTGGGGTATATCAGGGAGTGTTACGGTGAGGGTGTGGGGTATATCAGAGAGTGTTACTGTGAGGGTGTGAGGTATATCAGAGAGTGTTACAGTGAGGGTGTGGGGTATATCAGAGTGTGACAGTGAGGGTGTGGGGTATATCAGAGTGTTACTGTGAGGGTGTGAGGTATATCAGAGAGTGTTACAGTGAGGGTGTGGGGTATATCAGAGTGTTACAGTCAGGGTGTGGGGTATATCAGGGAGTGTTACAGTGGGGGTGTGGGGTATATCAGAGAGTGTTACAGTGAGGGTGTGGGGTATATCAGAGAGTGTTACAGTGAGGGTGTGGGGTATATCAGAGTGTTACAGTGAGGGTGTGGGGTATATCAGAGAGTGTTACAGTGAGGGTGTGGGGTATATCAGGGAGTGTTACAGTGAGGGGTGTGGGGTATATCAGAGAGTGTTGCAGTGAGGGGTGTGGGGTATATCAGAGAGTGTTACAGTGACAGGTGTGGGGTATATCAGAGAGTGTTACACTGAGGGGTGTGGGGTATATCAGAGAGTGTAACAGTGAGGGGTGCGGGGTATATCAGAGAGTGTTAAAGTGAGGGTGTGGGGTATATCAGAGAGTGTTACAGTGAGAGTGTGAGGGTATATCATAGAGTGTTACAGTGAGGTTGTGGGGTATATCAGAGTGTTACAGTGACGGTGTGGGGTATATCAGGGAGTTTTACAGTGAGGATGTGGGGTAAATCGGAGTGTTACAGTGAGGCTGTGGGGTGTATCAGAGAGTCACAGTGAAGGGTGTGGAGTATATCAGAGAGTGTTACAGTGAGGGTATGAGGTACATCAGAGAGTGTTACAGTGAGGGTGTGAGGTATATCAGAGAGTGTTACAGTGAGGGTGTGAGGGTATATCATAGAGTGTTACAGTGAGGGGTGTGGGGTATATCAGAGAGTGTTACAGTGAGGGTGTGGGATATATCAGAGATTGTTACAGTGAGAGTGTGGTGTATATCAGAGAGTGTTACAGTGAGGGTGTGGGACATATCAGCGAGTGTTACAGTGAGGGTGTGGGGTATATCAGAGAATGTTACAGTAAGGGTGTGGGGTATATCAGGGAGTGTTACAGTAATTGAACCAATTGCACTCTATGGCAGTGAGGTCTGGGGACCACTAACACAACAAGATTTTGAAAAATGGGACAAACACCCAATTGAGATCCTACATGCGGAATTCTGTAAAAGTATCCTCCGGACTCAAAGGAAAACAGTAAACAACGCATGCAGGGCGGAACTAGGCCAATACCCATTAATAATCACTATCCAAAAAAGAGCCACCAAATTTTGGAATCACCTACAAATGAGCAACCCCCAATGCTATCACTACGACGCCCTGAAATGCCAAGAGCTGACCATAAAGAAGAATACCCTCAGTCAACTAGTCCTCGGACTCAATAAAGTAACTAATAACAATACTAACAATAACCAGTCCCAGGACAGTGACACGGTAACACAAAGAATTCGACCCAACACAATCGTCGCTTAGCAAAAGGAAAAATATCTGTCATATTGGGCAGAAACAACAAAAACCCAAAGCAAACTCAATTGCTACTTGGCCCTAAACAGACAATACAACATAGCTGATTACCTGACCATGGTAAAGGATAACAAACTGAGAAGAACCTTGACAAGGTACAGACTTAGCGAACATAGCCTAGCGATCGAAAAAGGCCGACACAGGCAGACCAGGCTGCCAAGAGAAGACAGGATATGCTCTCACTGCAGTCAGGGAGTAGTTGAGACAGAGATGCACTTCCTCACAGCCTGTGGAAAATATCAGGGCATCAGAGAGAATTTCTATCAAAAATTCTCACAAATATGCCCTGAATTCAGAAATCTGACTGACAACCAAAAACTCCCATTCCTACTGGGGGAGGAGAGAAGCTGTGTAACACTGGCGGCACACTATGTTACAGCTTGCCATGAACAGAGGGACAACCAGTAAACTAAGACAAGAGTAGATATAAACAAGGCGAAAATATATTTATAAACTCAGGGATATACCTGTTTATACACTGTATGAATGGAACCGCGTTTATGTGTTCAACCATAAATGTATTTTGATGCTTTGGCAACATAAGATGTACCTTATCATGCCAATAAAGCGATTTGTATTGTATTGTATTGTATTGTGTGGGGTATATCAGAGAGTGTTACAGTGAGGCTGCCAGGTATATCAGAGAGTGCTACAGTGAGGGTGTGAGGTATATCAGACAGTGTTACAGTGAGGGTGTGGGGTATATCAGAGAGTGTTACAGTGAGAGTGTGAGGGTATATCAGAGAGTGTTACAGTGAGGGTGTGGGGTATATCAGAGAGTGTTACAGTGAGGGTGTGCGGTATATCAGAGAGTTACAGTGAGGGTGTGGGGTATATCAGAGTGTGTTACAGTGAGGGTGTGGGGTATACCAGAGAGTGTTACAGCGAGGGGTGTGGGGTATATCAGAGAGTGTTACAGTGAAAGTGTGGGGTATATCAGGGAGTGTTACAGTGAGGGGTGTGGGGTATATCAGCGAGTGTTACAGTGAGGGTGTAGGGTACAACAGAGTGTTATAGTGAGGGTGTGAGGTATATCAGAGAGCGTTACAGTGAGGGTGTGGGGTATATGAGAGTGTTACAGTGAGGGGTTGGGGTATATCAGAGAGTGTTACAGTGAGGGGTGTGGGGTATATCAGAGAGTGTTACAGTGAGGGTGTGGGGTATATCAGAGAGTGTTACAGTGAGGGTGTGGGATATATCAGAGAGTGTTACAGTGAGGGGTGTGGGGTATATCAGAGAGTGTTATCGTGAGGGTGTGGGGTATATCAGAGAGTGTTACAGTGAGGGTGTGGGGTATATGAGAGTGTTACAGTGAGGGGTTGGGGTATATCAGAGAGTGTTACAGTGAGGGGTGTGGGGTATATCAGAGAGTGTTACAGTGAGGGTGTGGGGTATATCAGAGAGTGTTACAGTGAGGGTGTGGGATATATCAGAGAGTGTTACAGTGAGGGGTGTGGGGTATATCAGAGAGTGTTATCGTGAGGGTGTGGGGTATATCAGAGAGTGTTACAGTGAGGGGTGTGGGGTATATCAGAGAGTGTTACAGTGAGGGGTGTGGGGTATATCAGAGAGTGTTATCGTGAGGTTGTGGGGTATATCAGAGAGTGTTACAGTGAGGGTGTGGGGTATATCAGACAGCATTACAGTGAGGATGTGGGCTGTATCAGAGTGTATTACAGTGAGAGTATGTCGTTTATCAGAGAGTTAAAGTGAGGGTGTGGGGTATATCAGAATGTGTTACAGTGAGAGGTGTGGGGTATATCAGGGAGCGTTACAGTGAGGGTGTGGGGTATATCAGGGAGTGTTACATTGAGGGTGTGGGGTATATCAGAGAGCATTACAGTGAGGGTGTGGGGTATATCAGAGTGTTACAGTGAGGGTCTGGGGTATATCAGAGAGTTACAGTGAGGGTGTGGGCTATATCAGAGTGTTACAGTGAGAGGTGTGGGGTATATCAGAGAGTGTTACAGTGAGGGTGTGGGGTATATCAGAGAGTGTTACAGTGAGGGGTGTGGGCTATATCAGAGTGTTACAGTGAGGGGTGTGGGGTATATCAGAGAGTGTTATAGTGAGGGTGTGAGGTATATCAGAGAGTGTTACAGTGAGGATGTGGGGTATATCGGAGTGTTACAGTGAGGCTGTGGGGTGTATCAGAGAGTCACAGTGAAGGGTGTGGGGTATATCAGAGAGTGTTACAGTGAGAGTGTGGGGTATGTCTGTGTGGAGTTTGCATATTCTCCCTGTGTTTGCGTGGGTTTCCTCCGGGTGCTCCGGTTTCCTCCCACAGTCCAAAGATGTGCGGGTTAGGTTGATTGGCTATGATAAAAATTGACCCTTAGTGCTAGGGGGATTAAATACGTGGGGTTACTGGGATATGTGTTGGGGTAGGGATTACGGGGATCAGGTGGGATATGTGTCGGTGCAGGCTCGATGGGTTGAAATGGCCTCTCTCTGCACTGTGGGGTTTTTGTGAATTCAGTTTCTGTGAATTCTATATCAGAGAGTGTTACAGTGAGGGTATGAGGTTTATCAGAGAGTGTTACAGTGAGGGTGTGAGGTATATCAGAGAGTGTTACAGTGAGGGTGTGAGGGTATATCAGAGAGTGTTACAGTGAGGGTGTGGGATATATCAGAGAGTGTTACAGTGAGAGTGTTCTGTATATCAGAGAGTGTTACAGTGAGGGTGTGGGGTATATCAGAGAATGTTACAGTGAGGGTGTGGGGTATATCAGAGAGTGTTACAGTGAGGCTGCCAGGTATATCAGAGAGTGTTACAGTGAGGGTGTGAGGTATATCAGAGTGTTACAGTGACGGTGTGGGGTATATCAGGGAGTGTTACAGTGAGTGTGTGGGGTATATCAGAGAGTGCTACAGTGAAGGTGTGGGCTATATCAGAGAGTGTGACAGTGAGGGGTGTGGGGGATATCAGAGAGTGTTACAGTGAGGGTGTGGGGTATATCAGAGAGAGTTACAGTGAGAGTGTGAGGGTATATCATAGAGTGTTACAGTGAGGGTGTGGGGTATATCAGAGTGTTACAGTGACGGTGTGGGGTATATCAGGGAGTGTTACAGTGAGTGTGTGGGGTATATCAGAGAGTGCTACAGTGAAGGTGTGGGCTATATCAGAGAGTGTGACAGTAAGGGGTGTGGGGGATATCAGAGAGTGTTACAGTGAGGGGTGTGGGTATATCAGGGAGTGTTACAGTGAGGGGTGTGGGGTATATCAGAGAGTGTTACAGTGAGGGGTGTGGGGTATATCAGGGAGTGTTACAGTGAGGGTGTGGGGGATATCAGGGAGTGTTACAGTGAGGGTGTGGGGTATATCAGAGAGTGTTACAGTGAAAGGTGTGGGGGATGTCAGAGAGTGTTACAGTGAGGGGTGTGGGGTATATCAGAGTGTTACAGTGAAGATGTGGGGTATATCAAAGAGTGTTACAGTGAGAAGTGTGGGGGATGTCAGAGAGTGTTACAGTGAGGGGTGTGGGGTATATCAGAGAGTGTTACAGTGAGGGTGTGGGGTATATCAGGGAGTGTTACAGTGAGAGTGTGAGGGTATATCATAGAGTGTTGCAGTGAGGGTGTGGGGTATATCAGAGAGTTAGTGTGACGGTGTGGGGTATATCAGGGAGTGTTACGGTGAGGGTGTGGGGTATATCAGAGAGTGTTACTGTGAGGGTGTGAGGTATATCAGAGAGTGTTACAGTGAGGGTGTGGGGTATATCAGAGTGTGAAAGTGAGGGTGTGGGGTATATCAGAGTGTTACAGTGAGGGTGTGGGGTATATCAGAGAGTGTTACTGTGAGGGTGTGAGGTATATCAGAGAGTGTTACAGTGAGAGTGTGAGGGTATATCATAGAATGTTACAGTGAGGGTGTGGGGTATATCAGAGAGTTAGTGTGACGGTGTGGGGTATATCAGGGAGTGTTACGGTGAGGGTGTGGGGTATATCAGAGAGTGTTACTGTGAGGGTGTGAGGTATATCAGAGAGTGTTACAGTGAGGGTGTGGGGTATATCAGAGTGTGACAGTGAGGGTGTGGGGTATGTCAGAGTGTTACAGTGAGGGTGTGGGGTATATCAGAGAGTGTTACTGTGAGGGTGTGAGGTATATCAGAGAGTGTTACAGTGAGGGTGTGGGGTATATCAGAGTGTTGCAGTCAGGGTGTGGGGTATATCAGGGAGTGTTACAGTGGGGGTGTGGGGTATATCAGAGAGTGTTACAGTGAGGGTGTGGGGTATATCAGAGAGTGTTACAGTGAGGGTGTGGGGTATATCAGAGTGTTACAGTGAGGGTGTGGGGTATATCAGAGAGTGTTACAGTGAGGGTGTGGGGTATAACAGAGAGTGTTACAGTGAGGGTGTGAGGTATATCAGAGAGTGTTACAGTGAGGGTGTGGGATATATCAGAGTGCGTTACAGAGAGGGTGTGGGGTATTTCAGAGAGTGTTACAGTGAGGGGTGTGGGGTATATCAGAGAGTGTTGCAGTGAGGGGTGTGGGGTATATCAGAGAGTGTTACAGTGACAGGTGTGGGGTATATCAGAGAGTGTTACACTGAGGGGTGTGGGGTATATCAGAGAGTGTAACAGTGAGGGGTGCGGGGTATATCAGAGAATGTTACAGTGAGGGTGTGGGGTATATCAGAGAGTGTTACAGTGAGAGTGTGAGGGTATATCATAGAGTGTTACAGTGAGGGTGTGGGGTATATCAGAGTGTTACAGTGACGGTGTGGGGTATATCAGGGAGTTTTACAGTGAGGGTGTGGGGTATATCAGAGAGTGTTACAGTGAGGATGTGGGGTAAATCGGAGTGTTACAGTGAGGCTGTGGGGTGTATCAGAGAGTCACAGTGAAGGGTGTGGAGTATATCAGAGAGTGTTACAGTGAGGGTATGAGGTACATCAGAGAGTGTTACAGTGAGGGTGTGAGGTATATCAGAGAGTGTTACAGTGAGGGTGTGAGGGTATATCATAGAGTGTTACAGTGAGGGGTGTGGGGTATATCAGAGAGTGTTACAGTGAGGGTGTGGGATATATCAGAGATTGTTACAGTGAGAGTGTGGTGTATATCAGAGAGTGTTACAGTGAGGGTGTGGGACATATCAGCGAGTGTTACAGTGAGGGTGTGGGGTATATCAGAGAATGTTACAGTAAGGGTGTGGGGTATATCAGAGAGTGTTACAGTGAGGGTGTGGGGTATATCAGAGAGTGTTACAGTGAGGCTGCCAGGTATATCAGAGAGTGCTACAGTGAGGGTGTGAGGTATATCAGACAGTGTTACAGTGAGGGTGTGGGGTATTTCAGAGAGTGTTACAGTGAGGGTGTGGGGTATATCAGAGAGTGTTACAGTGAGGGTGTGCGGTATATCAGAGAGTTACAGTGAGGGTGTGGGGTATATCAGAGTGTGTTACAGTGAGGGTGTGGGGTATACCAGAGAGTGTTACAGCGAGGGGTGTGGGGTATATCAGAGAGTGTTACAGTGAAAGTGTGGGGTATATCAGGGAGTGTTACAGTGAGGGGTGTGGGGTATATCAGCGAGTGTTACAGTGAGGGTGTAGGGTACAACAGAGTGTTATAGTGAGGGTGTGAGGTATATCAGAGAGCGTTACAGTGAGGGTGTGGGGTATATGAGAGTGTTACAGTGAGGGGTTGGGGTATATCAGAGAGTGTTACAGTGAGGGTGTGGGGTATATCAGAGAGTGTTACAGTGAGGGTGTGGGATATATCAGAGAGTGTTACAGTGAGGGGTGTGGGGTATATCAGAGAATGTTATCGTGAGGGTGTGGGGTATATCAGAGAGTGTTACAGTGAGGGGTGTGGGGTATATCAGAGAGTGTTACAGTGAGGGTGTGGGACATATCAGCGAGTGTTACAGTGAGGGTGTGGGGTATATCAGAGAATGTTACAGTGAGGGTGTGGGGTATATCAGAGAGTGTTACAGTGAGGCTGCCAGGTATATCAGAGAGTGTTACAGTGAGGGTGTGAGGTATATCAGAGAGTGCTACAGTGAGAGTGTGAGGGTATATCAAACAGTGTTGCAGTGAGGGTGTGGGGTATATCAGAGAGTTACAGTGACGGTGTGGGGTATATCAGAGAGTGTTACAGTGAGAGTGTGAGGGTATATCATAGAGTGTTACAGTGAGGGTGTGGGGTATATCAGAGTGTTACAGTGACGGTGTGGGGTATATCAGGGAGTGTTACAGTGAGTGTGTGGGGTATATCAGAGAGTGTTACTGTGAGGGTGTGAGGTATATCAGAGAGTGCTACAGTGAAGGTGTGGGGTATATCAGAGAGTGTTACAGTGAGGGTGTGGGGTATATCAGAGAGTGTTACAGTGAGGGTGTGGGGTATATCAGAGAGTGTTACAGTGAGGGTGTGGGGTATATCAGAGAGCGTTACAATGAGGGTGTAGGGTATATCAGGGAGTGTTATAGTGAGAGTGTGGGGTATATCAGAGAGTGTTACAGTGAGGGTGTAGGGTATATCAGGGAGTGTTATAGTGAGGGTGTGGGGTATATCAGAGAGTGTTACAGTGAGGGTGTGGGGTATATCAGAGAGTTTTACAGTGAGGGTGTGGGGTATATCAGGGAGTGTTACAGTGAGAGTGTGGGGTATATCAGAGAGTGTTACAGTGAGGGTGTGGGGTATATCAGAGAGTGTTACAGTGAGGGTGTAGTGTATATCAGTGAGTTACAGTGAGGGTGTGGGGTATATCAGAGTGTGTTACAGTGAGGGTGTGGGGTATATCAGGGAGTGTTAGAGTGAGGGGTGTGGGGTATATCAGAGAGTGTTACAGTGAGGGTGTGGTGTATATCAGAGAGTTACAGTGAGGGTGTGGGGTATATCAGGGTGTGTTACAGTGAGGGTGTGGGGTATATCAGGAAGTGTTACAGTGAGGGGAGTGGGGTATATCAGAGAGTGTTACAGTGAAAGTGTGGGGTATATCAGGGAGTGTTACAGTGAGGGGTGTGGGGTATATCAGCGAGTGTTACAGTGAGGGTGTGGGGTACAACAGAGTGTTATAGTGAGGGTGTGAGGTATATCAGAGAGTGTTAGAGTGAGGGTGTGGGGTATATCAGAGAGTATTACAGTGAGGGTGTTAGGTATATCAGAGAGTGTTACAGTGAGAGTGCGAGGGTATATCATATAGTGTTACAGTGAGGGTGTGTGGTATATCAGAGTGTTACAGTGAGGGTGTGGGGTATATCACACAGTGTTACAGTGAGGGTGTGGGGTATATCAGAGAGTGTTACAGTGAGGGTGTGGGGTATATCAGTGTGTTACAGTGAGGGTGTGGGGTATATCAGAGTGTTACAGTGAGGGTGTGGGGTATATCACACAGTGTTACAGTGAGGGTGTGGGGTATATCAGAGTCTTACAGTGAGGGTGTGGGGTATATCACACAGTGTTACAGTGAGGGTGTGGGGTATATCAGTGTGTGTTACAGTGTGGGTGTGGGGTATATCAGTGTTACAGTGAGGGGTGTGGGGTATATCAGAGAGGGTTACAGCGAGGGTGTGGGGTATATCAGAGAGTGTTACAGTGAGGGGTGTGGGGTATATCAGAGAGTGTTACAGTGAGGAGTGTGGGGTATATCAGTGAGTGTTACAGTGAGGGATGTGGGGTATATCAGAGAGTGTTACAGTGAGGGGTGTGGGGTATATCAGAGAGTGTTACAGTGAGGGGTGTGGGGTATATCAGAGAGTGTTACAGTGAGGGGGTGGGGTATATCAGAGAGTGTTACAGTGAGGGTGTGGGGTATATCAGAGAGTGTTACAGTGAGGGGTGTGGGGTATATCAGAGAGTGTTAAAGTGAGAGTGTGGGGTATATCAGGGAGTGTTATAGTGAGGGTGTGAGGTATATCAGAGAGTGTTACAGTGAGGGTGTGGGGTGTATCAGAGTGTGTTACATTGAGAGGTGTGGTATTATCAGAGAGTGTTACAGTGAGGGTGTGGGGTATATCAGAGAGTTACAGTGAGGGTGTGGGGTATATCAGAGTGTGTTACAGTGAGAGGTGTGGGGGATATCAGAGAGTGTTACAGTGAGGGTGTGTGGTATATCAGAGAGTGTTACAGTGAGGGTGTGGGGTATATTAGAGTGTTACAGTGAGGGTGTGGGGTATATCAGGGAGTGTTACAGTGAGGGTGTGGGGTATATCAGAGAGTGTTACAGTGAGGGTGTGGGGTATATCAGAGAGCGTTACAGTGAGGGTGTGGGGTATATCAGAGAGTGTTACAGTGAGGGCGTGGGGTATATCAGAGAGTGTTACAGTGAGGGTGTGAGGTATATCAGAGAGTGTTACAGTGAGGGCGTGGGGTATATCAGAGAGTGTTACAGTGATGGTGTGGGGTATATCAGAGAGTGTTACAGTGAGGGTGTGTGGTATATCAGAGAGTGTTACAGTGAGGGTGTGGGGTATATCAGACAGTGTTACAATGAGGGTGTGGGGTATATCAGAGAGTGTTACAGTGAGGGTGTGGGGTATATCAGAGAGTTACAGTGAGGGTGTGGGGTTTATCAGAGTGTGTTACAGTGAGAGTGTGGGGTATACCAGAGAGTGTTACAGTGAGGGGTGTGGGGTATATCAGAGAGTGTTACAGTGAAAGTGTGGGGTATATCAGGGAGTGTTACAGTGAGGGGTGTGCGGTATATCAGCGAGTGTTACAGTGAGGGTGTAGGGTACAACAGAGTGTTATAGTGAGGGTGTGAGGTATATCAGAGAGCGTTACAGTGAGGGTGTGGGGTATATCAGAGTGTTACAGTGAGGGGTTGGGGTATATCAGAGAGTGTTACAGTGAGGGGTGTTGGGTATATCAGAGAGTGTTACAGTGAGGGTGTGGGGTATATCAGAGAGTGTTACAGTGAGGGTGTGGGGTATATCAGAGAGTGTTACAGTGAGGGGTGTGGGGTATATCAGAGAGTGTTATCGTGAGGGTGTGGGGTATATCAGAGAGAGTTACAGTGAGAGAGTGGGGTATATCAGAGAGATATAGTGAAGGGTGTGAGGTATATCAGAGAGCGTTACAGTGAGGGTGTGGGGTATATCAGAGTGTTACAGTGAGGGGTTGGGGTATATCAGAGAGTGTTACAGTGAGAGTTTGTGGTATATCAGAGAGTTAAAGTGAGGGTGTGGGGTATATCAGTGTGTTACAGTGAGAGGTGTGGGGTATATCAGGGAGTGTTATAGTGAGGGTGTGAGGTATATCAGAGAGTGTTACAGTGAGGGTGTGGGGTATATCAGAGAGTTACAGTGAGGGTGTGGGGTATATCAGAGTGTGTTACAGTGAGAGGTGTGGGGTATATCAGAGAGTGTTACAGTGAGGGTGTGGGGTATATTAGAGTGTTACAGTGAGGGTGTGGGGTATATCAGGGAGTGTTACAGTGAGGGTGTGGGGTATATCAGAGAGTGTTACAGTGAGGGTGTGGGGTATATCAGAGAGCGTTACAGTGAGGGTGTGGGGTATATCAGAGAGTGTTACAGTGAGGGCGTGGGGTATATCAGAGAGTGTTACAGTGAGGGCGTGGGGTATATCAGAGAGTGTTACAGTGAGGGTGTAGGGTATATCAGAGAGTGTTACAGTGAGGGCGTGTGGTATATCAGAGAGTATTACAGTGAGGGTGTGGGGTATATCAGAGAGTGTTACAGTGAGGGTGTGGGGTATATCAGAGAGTGTTACAGTGAGGGTGTGCGGTATATCAGAGAGTGTTACAGTGAGGGTGTGGGGTATATCAGAGAGTGTTACAATGAGGGTGTGGGGTATATCAGAGAGTGTTACAGTGAGGGTGTGGGGTATATCAGAGAGTTACAGTGAGGGTGTGGGGTATATCAGAGTGTGTTACAGTGAGAGTGTGGGGTATACCAGAGAGTGTTACAGTGAGGGGTGCGGGGTATATCAGAGAGTGTTACAGTGAAAGTGTGGGATATATCAGGGAGTGTTACAGTGAGGGGTGTGCGGTATATCAGCGAGTGTTACAGTGAGGGTGTAGGGTACAACAGAGTGTTACAGTGAGGGTGTGGGGTATATCAGAGAGCGTTACAGTGAGGGTGTGGGGTATATCAGAGTGTTACAGTGAGGGGTTGGGGTATATCAGAGAGTGTTACAGTGAGGGGTGTTGGGTATATCAGAGAGTGTTACAGTGAGGGTGTGGGGTATATCAGAGAGTGTTACAGTGAGGGTGTGGGGTATATCAGAGAGTGTTACAGTGAGGGGTGTGGGGTATATCAGAGAGTGTTAGCGTGAGGGTGTGGGGTATATCAAAGAGAGTTACAGTGAGAGAGTGGGGTATATCAGAGAGATATAGTGAAGGGTGTGAGGCATATCAGAGAGCGTTACAGTGAGGGTGTGGGGTATATCAGAGTGTTACAGTGAGGGGTTGGGGTATATCAGAGAGTGTTACAGTGAGGGGTGTGGGGTATATCAGAGAGTGTTACAGTGAGGGGTGTGGGGTATATCAGAGAGTGTTACAGTGAGGGGTGTGGGGTATATCAGAGAGTGTTATCGTGAGGGTGTGAGGTATATCAGAGAGTGTTACAGTGAGGGTGTGGTGTATATCAGAGAGTGTTACAGTGAGGGTCTGGGGTATATCAGAGAGTTACAGTGAGGGTGTGGGGTATATCAGATTGTTACAGTGAGAGGTGTGGGGTATATCAGAGAGTGTTACAGTGAGGGTGTGGGGTATATCAGAGAGTGTTACAGTGAGGGTGTGGGGTATATCAGGGAGTGTTACAGTGAGGGTGTGGGGTATATCAGAGTTTTACAGTGAGGGTGTGGGGTATATCAGAGAGTTACAGTGAGAGGTGTGGGGTATATCAGAGAGAGTTACAGTGAGGGTGTGGGGTATATCAGAGTGTTACAGTGAGGGGTGTGGGCTATATCATAGAGTGTTACAGTGAGGGGTGTGGGGTATATCAGAGAGTGTTACACTGAGGGTGTGGGACATATCAGCGAGTGTTACAGTGAGGGTGTGGGGTATATCAGAGAGTGTTACAGTGAGGGTGTGAGGGTATATCAGAGAATGTTACAGTGAGGGTGTGGGGTATATCAGAGAGTGTTACAGTGAGGGTGTGGGGCATATCAGAGAGTGTTACAGTGAGGGTGTGAGGGTATATCAGAGAATGTTACAGTGAGGGTGTGGGGTATATCAGAGAGTGTTACAGTGAGGTTGTGGGGTATATCAGAGAGTGTTACAGTGAGGCTGCCAGGTATATCAGAGAGTAATACAGTGAGGGTGTGAGGTATATCAGACAGTGTTACAGTGAGGGTGTGGGGTATATCAGAGAGTGTTACAGTGAGAGTATGAGGTTATATCATATAGTGTTGCAGTGAGGGTGTGGGGTATATCAGACAGTGTTACAGTGAGGGTGTGGGGTATATCAGAGAGTGTTACAGTGAGGGTGTGAGGTATATCAGACAGTGTTACAGTGAGGGTGTGGGGTATATCAGAGAGTGTTACAGTGAGAGTGTGAGGTACATCAGAGAGTGTTACAGTGAGGCTGTGGGGTATATCAGAGAGTTTTACAGTGAGGGGTGTGGGGTATATCAGAGAGTGTTACAGTGAGTGTATGAGGTACATCAGAGAGTGTTACAGTGAGGCTGTGGGGTATATCAGAGAGTTTTACAGTGAGGGGTGTGGGGTATATCAGAGAGTGTTATCGTGAGAGTGTGGGGTATATCAGAGAGTGTTACAGTGAGGGTGTGGTGTATATCAGAGAGTGTTACAGTGAGGGTGTGGGACATATCAGCGAGTGTTACAGTGAGGGTGTGGGGTATATCAGAGAATGTTACAGTGAGGGTGTGGGGTATATCAGAGAGTGTTACAGTGAGGGTGTGGGGTATATCAGAGAGTGTTACAGTGAGGGTGTGGGGTATATCAGAGAGTGTTACAGTGAGGGTGTGAGGTATATCAGACGGTGTTACAGTGAGGGTGTGGGGTATATCATAGAGTGTTGCAGTGAGGGTGTGGGGTATATCAGAGAGTGTTACAGTGAGGGTGTGGGGTATATCAGAGTGTTAAAGTGACGGTGTGGGGTATATCAGGGAGTGTTACAGTGAGAGGTGTGGGGTATATCCGAGAGTGTTACAGTGAGGGTGTGGGGTATATCAGAGTATTACAGTGAGGTTGTGGGGTATATCAGGGAGTGTTACAGTGAGGGTGTGGGGTATATCAGAGAGTGTTACAGTGAGGGTGTGGGGTATATCAGAGTGTGTTACAGTGAGGGTGTGGTGTATATCAGTGTTACAGTGAGAGGTGTGGGGTATATCAGAGTGTTACAGTGAGGGTGTGCGGTATATCAGAGAGTGTTACAGTGAGGGTGTGCGGTATATCAGAGAGTGTTACAGTGAGGGTGTGGGGTATATCAGAGTGTTACAGTGAGGGTGTGCGGTATATCAGAGAGTGTTACAGTGAGGGTGTGCGGTATATCAGAGTGTGTTACAGTGAGGGTGTGGGGTATATCAGAGAGTGTTACTGTGAGAGTGTGAGGTATATCAGAGAGATACAGTGAGGGTGTGAGGTATATCAGAGAGTGTTACAGTGAGGGTGTGGGGTATATCAGAGAGTGTTACAGTGAGGGGTGTGGGGTATATCAGACAGTATTGCAGTGAGGGGTGTGGGGTATATCAGAGAGTGTTTTAGTGAGAGTGTGGGGTATATCAGAGAGTGTTACAGTGAGAGTGTGGGGTATATCAGAGAGTGTTACAGTGAGTGTATGAGGTACATCAGAGAGTGTTACAGTGAGGCTGTGGGGTATATCAGAGAGTGTTACAGTGAGGGGTGTGGGGTATATCAGAGAGCGTTACAGTGAGGGTGTGGGGTATATCAGAGTGTTACAGTGAGGGTGTGGGGTATATCAGTGTTACAGTGAGGGGTATGGGGTATATCAGAATGTTACAGTGAGGGTGTGGGGTATATCAGAGAGTGGTACAGTGAGAATGTGGGGTATATCAGAGAGTCTTACAGTGAGGGTGTGGGGTATATCAGAGAGTGTTACAGTGAGGGGTGTGGGGTATATCAAAGAGTGTTACAGTGAGGCGTGTGGGGTATATCAGAGAGTGTTACGGTGATGGTGTGGGGCATATCAAAGAGGATTACAGTGAGGGTGTGGGGTATATCAGCGAGTGTTATAGTGAGGGGTGTGGGGTATATCAGAGAGTGTTACAGTGAGGGGTGTGGGGTATATGAGAGAGTGTTACAGTGAGAGTGTGGGGTATATCAGAGAGTCTTACAGTGAGGGTGTGGGGTATATCAGAGAGTGTTACAGTGAGGGGTGTGGGGTATATCAAAGAGTGTTACAGTGAGGCGTGTGGGGTATATCAGAGCGTGTTACAGTGAGGGGTGTGGGGTATATCAAAGAGGGTTACAGTGAGGGTGTGGGGTATATCAGAGAGTGTTACAGTGAGGGGTGTGGGGTATATCAGAGAGTGTTACAGTGAGGGGTTTGGGGTATATGAGAGAGTGTTATAATGAGAATGTGGGGTATATCAGAGAGTGTTACAGTGAGGCTGTGGGGTATATCAGAGAGTGTTACAGTAGGGGTGTGGGGCATATCAGAGAGTGTTACAGTGAGGCTGTGGGGTATATCAGAGAGTGTTACAGTGAGGGTGTGGGGTATATCAGAGAGTGTTACAGTGAGGGTGTTAGGTATATCAGGAAGTGTTACAGTGAGGGTGTGGGTATATCAGAGACTGTTACAGTGAGGATGTGAGGTATGTCAGAAAGTGTTATAGTGAGGGTGTGGGGTATATCAGAGAGTGTTACAGTGAGAGTGTGAGGGTATATCATAGAGTGTTACAGTGAGGGTGTGGGGTATATCAGAGTGTTACAGTGAGGGTGTGGGGTATATCAGGGAGTGTTACAGTGAGGGTGTGGGGTATATCAGAGAGTGTTACAGTGAGGGTGTGGGTTATATCAGTGTGTGTTACAGTGAGGGTGTGGGGTATATCAGTGTTACAGTGAGGGGTGTGGGGTATATCAGAGTGTTACAGTGAGGGTGTGGGGTATATCAGAGAGTGTTACAGTGAGGGTGTGGGGTATATCAGAGAGTTACAGTGAGGGTGTGGGGTATATCAGAGTGTGTTACAGTGAGGGTGTGGGGTATATCAGAGTGTGTTACAGTGAGGGTGTGGGGTCTATCAGAGAGTGTTACAGTGAGGGTGTGGGGTATATCAGAGAGTATTACAGCGAGGGTATGAGGCACATCAGAGAGTGTTACAGTGAGGCTGTGGGGTATATCAGAGAGTGTTACAGTGAGGGTGTGGGGTATATCAGAGAGTGCTCCAGTGAGAGTATGAGGTATATCAGAGAGTATTACAGTGAGGGTGTGGGGTATATCAGTGTTACAGTGAGGGTGTGGGGTATATCAGAGTGTTACAGTGAGGGTGTGGGGTATATCAAAGAGGGTTACAGTGAGGGTGTGGGGTATATCAGAGAGTGTTACAGTGAGGGGTGTGGGGTCTATCAGAGAGTGTTACAGTGAGGGGTTTGGGGTATATGAGAGAGTGTTATAATGAGAGTGTGGGGTATATCAGAGAGTGTTACAGTGAGGCTGTGGGGTATATCAGAGAGTGTTACAGTGAGGGTGTTAGGTATATCAGGAAGTGTTACAGTGAGGGTGTGGGTATATCAGAGACTGTTACAGTGAGGATGTGAGGTATGTCAGAAAGTGTTATAGTGAGGGTGTGGGGTATATCAGAGAGTGTTACAGTGAGAGTGTGGGGTATATCAGGGAGTGTTACAGTGAGAGTGTGAGGGTGTATCATAGAGTGTTACAGTGAGGGTGTGGGGTATATCAGAGTGTTACAGTGAGGGTGTGGGGTATATCAGGGAGTGTTACAGTGAGGGTGTGGGGTATATCAGAGAGTGTTACAGTGAGGGTGTGGGGTATATCAGAGAGTGTTACAGTGAGGGTGTGGGTTATATCAGTGTGTGTTACAGTGAGGGTGTGGGTTATATCAGAGAGTGTTACAGTGAGGGTGTGGGGTATATCAGAGAGTTACAGTGAGGGTGTGGGGTATATCAGAGTGTGTTACAGTGAGGGTGTGGGGTATATCAGAGAGTATTACCGCGAGGGTATGAGGCACATCAGAGCGTGTTACAGTGAGGCTGTGGGGTATATCAGAGAGTGTTACAGTGAGGGTGTGGGTTATATCAGGGAGTGCTCCAGTGAGAGTATGAGGTATATCAGAGAGTATTACAGTGAGGGTATGAGGTACATCAGAGAGTGTTACAGTGAGGCTGTGGGGTATATCAGAGAGTGTTACAGTGAGGGTGTGGGGTATATCAGAGAGTGTTACAGTGAGGGGTGTAGGGTATATCAGAGAGTGTTACAGTGAGGTGTGCTGTATATGAGAGTGTGTTACAGTGAGGGTGTGGGGTATATCAGTGTTACAGTGAGGGGTGTGGGGTATATCAGAGTTTTACAGTGAGGGTGAGGGGTATATCAGAGAGTGTTACAGTGAGGGTGTGGGGTATATCAGAGAGTTACAGTGAGGGTGTGGGGTATATCAGAGTGTGTTACAGTGAGGGTGTGGGGTATATCAGAGAGTGTTACAGTGAGGGGTGTGGGGTATATCAGAGAGTGTTACAATGAGAGTGTGGGGTATATCAGCGAGTGTTACAGTGAGGGTGTGGGGTCCAACAGAGAGTGTTATAATGAGGGTGTGAGGTATATCAGAGAGTGTTACAGTGAGGGTGTTGGGTATATCAGAGAGTGTTACAGTGTGGGGTGTGGGGTATATCAGACAGTGTTATAGTGAGGGTGTGGGGTATATCAGAGTTTTACAGTGAGGGTGTGGGGTATATCAGAGAGTGTTACAGTGAGGTGTGTGGGGTATATCAGAGAGTTTTACAGTGAGGGTGTGGGATATATCAGAGAGTGTTACAGTGAGGGGTGTGGGGTATATCAGAGAGTGTTACAGTGAGGGTGTGGGGTATATCAGAGAGTGTTACAGTGAGGGGTGTGGTATATATCAGAGTGTTATAGTGAGTGTGTGAGGTGTATCAGAGTGTTACAGTGAGGCTGTGGGGTATATCAGAGAGTGTTACAGTGAAGGGTGTGGGGTATATCAGAGAGTGTTACAGTGAGGGTGTGGGGTATATCAGAGAGTGTTACAGTGAGGGTGTGGGGTACATCAGAGAGTGTTACAGTGAGGGTGTGGGGTATATCAGGGAGTGTTACAGTGAGGGTGTGGGGTATATCAGAGAGTGTTACAGTGAGGGGTGTGGGGTATATCAGAGAGTGTTACAGTGAAGGGTGTGGGGTATATCAGAGAGTGTTACAGTGAGGGTATGAGGTATATCAGAGAGCGTTACAGTGAGGGTGTGGGGTATATCAGAGAGTGTTACAGTGAGGGGTGTGGGGTATATCAGAGTGTGTTATAGTGAGGGTGTGGGGTATATCAGAGAGTGTTACAGTGAGGGTGTGGGGTATATCAGAGAGTGTTACAGTGAGAGTGTGGGATATATCGGAGAGTGTTACAGTGAGGGTGTGGGGTATATCAGAGAGTTTTACAGTGAGGGTATGGGGTATATCAGAGAGTGTTACAGAGAGTGTTACAGAGCGTGTTAGACCAAGGGTGTAGGGTATACCTCAGGAGCCTACTGTCAACAAGGGCAGACATCGATGACGAAGTCCAACACCGCCTTCAGTGTGCCAGTGCAGCCTTCGGTCGCCTGAGAAAGAGAGTGTTTGAAGACCAGGATCTCAAACCCAGCACCAAGCTCATGGTCTACAGAGCAGTAGTGATACCCACCCTGCTGTATGCCTCAGAGACATGGACCATGTACAGCAGGCACCTCAAAGCACTGGAGAGGTACCACCAACGCTGCCTCCGCAAGATCCTGCAAATCCATTGGCAGGATAGGCGCACCAACGTCAGTGTTCTTGCTCAGGCCAACATCGAAGCTTTGACCATGCTCAATCAGCTCCGATGGACGGATCACATTGTCCGCATGCCCGATACGAGACTCTCAAAACAAGCGCTTTACTCGGAGCTCCGGCACGGCAAGAGAGCCCCAGGTGGGCAGAGGAAACGCTTCAAGGACACCCTCAAAGCTTCCTTGAAAAAGTGTAACATCCCCACCGACACCTGGGAATCCCTGGCCCAAGACCGCACAAAGTGGAGGAGAAGCATCCAGGAAGGCGCCGAACACCTCGAGTCTCTTCGCCGGGAGCAAGCGGAGCCAAGCGTAGGCAGCGCAAGGAGCGCACATCAACCCAAGCACCCCACCCACCCGCCCCTTCAACCACCATCTGCCCCACCTGTGAAAGAGACTGTAGGTCCCGCATTAGACTCATCAGTCACCTGAGAACTCATTTTTAATGTGGAAGCAAGTCATCCTCGGTTTCGAGGGACTGCCTAAGAAGAAGGAGAAGAAGAAGAAGGGTATACCAGAGTGTGTTACAGAGAGTGTGTGGGGTATATCAGAGAGGGTTACAGTGAGGAGAATGGTGTATACAGGAGAGTGTTACAGTGAGGTTGTGGGATATATCAGAGAGTACTGGGTAGTACAGACCCTCGGGGTTGGGTAGAGCAGGTCCCAATACCAGGTTGAATAGATCCCAATACAAGCCTCAGTGCTGGACAGAACTGGTGGCCTGCAAAGGAGACCCAGATGAGGTCAGTTAGGCAGGGAGTATGAAAACAATGGGCCTTTGGATGAGCTGTTATTTTCTCATACCAACACAGAGGTCGCTGAGCGAGGTGGGGCAGCCTGTGTGTCAGTGGCCCTGGGGGTGGGGCAGCCTGTCATTAGTGGCCCTGGGGGTGGGGCAGCCTGTGTGTCAGTGGCCCTGGGGGTGGGGCAGCCTGTGTGGCAGTGGCCCTGGGGGTGGGGCAGCCTGTGTGTCAGTGGCCCTGGGGGTGGGGCAGCCTGTCTGTCAGTGGCCCTGGGGGGTGGGGCAGCCTGTGTGTCAGTGGCCCTGGGGGTGGGGCAGCCTGTCTGTCAGTGGCCCTGGGGGTGGGGCAGCCTGTGTGTCAGTGGCCCTGGGGGTGGGGCAGCCTGTGTGTCAGTGGACCTGGGGGTGGGGCAGCCTGTCTGTCAGTGGCCCTGGGGGTGGGGCAGCCTGTCATTAGTGGCCCTGGGGGTGGGGCAGCCTGTGTGTCAGTGGCCCTGGGGGTGGGGCAACCTGTGTGGCAGTGGCCCTGGGGGGTGGGGCAGCCTGTGTGTCAGTGGCCCTGGGGGGTGGGGCAGCCTGTCATTAGTGGCCCTGGGGGTGGGGCAGCCTGTGTGTTAGTGGCCCTGGGGGGTGGGGCAGCCTGTCATTAGTGGCCCTGGGGGTGGGGCAGCCTGTCTGTCAGTGGCCCTGGGGGTGGAGCAGCCTGTCTGTCAGTGGCCCTGGGAGTGGGGCAGCCTGTGTGTCAGTGGCCCTGGGGGTGGAGCAGCCTGTCTGTCAGTGTCCCTGGGGGTGGGGCAGCCTGTGTGTCAGTGGCCCTGGGGGTGGAGCAGCCTGTCTGTCAGTGGCCCTGGGAGTGGGGCAGCCTGTGTGTCAGTGGCCCTGGGGGTGGGGCAGCCTGTCTGTCAGTGGCCCTGGGGGTGGGGCAGCCTGTGTGTCAGTGGCCCTGGGGGTGGGGCAGCCTGTCTGTCAGTGGCCCTGGGGGTGGGGCAGCCTGTCTGTCAGTGGCCCTGGGGGTGGGGCAGCCTGTCTGTCAGTGGCCCTGGGGGTGGGGCAGCCTGTGTGTCAGTGGCCCTGGGGGTTGGAAGTTCGATAGAAAACGTGGAGGTTACTGGAGGCAGCAACATGGGTTTGCTCCATCAATGCTAGGCTCCAAAGGCCGAGAGGACAGGAGTTAAAGAATGACAAGGAATGTACAGCACAGAAACAGGCCATTCGGCCCAACAGGTCTGTGTCGGTGTTTATGCTCCACACGAGCTTCCTCCCACCTTACTTCATCTCACCCCATCAACACATCCTTCTATGCCCCCCTCCTCCTTTCACCCGTCTAGTTTCCTCCAAATGCATTTATGCTATTCATAGAATGATAGAAGTCTGTGCACAGCTGAAAAAGAGCCATCCAGCCTAATCCCACTTTCCAGCTTTTGGTCCGCAGCCTTGTAGGTTACGGCACACTTATCCAAGTACTTTTTAAATGCGATGAGAGTTTCTGCCTCCACCATCCACCCTTTCAGGTAATGGGTTCCAGACCCCCACCACCCTATGGGTGAAAAAAGTGCTCAACTCTGCTCCAATCCCTGTACCAATTACTTTAAATCTATGACCCCTGGTTATTGACCTTAACCCACTCCCTGTGGTAGTGAGTTCTAGTCTCACCACTCTCTGGGTAAAAAGGTTACTCCTGAATTCTCTATTGGAGTTTGACGAGAGTACTCCGGGCTGGGCGCGGCTGGGCGAGATCCCGGCTCACTTCACCGCAGAAGAAACGCCTGCCCTGCTGATTCAGTGCTGCGGGAGCAAAGGGCAAGAGGCAGTGGGCGTGTCTGACTCTGACTCGGGTTTATATAGCGGTCTGCCAGCCCAGCCGGGTCATTGTAAGGTGAGGAGAGAGAGAGACCTTCAAGCACCTGGGCTGGGCTCTTCCACATCCGCTTCACTCAAACAAGAAAAACACAGCAGGTGGGCTGGAACACACAGCCGCCGCTGACTCTGGCTGCGAGGCAATGTGGCCGAGTGCAGTGTCGCTGGCAGTGACTGTCGAGTGAGTGAGAGGCTGGCACTGACCGGGGGAGAGCCAGCCTGCTGCTGGAGCTTCACCCCACAACCAAGCCGGCTGTCCGGGCTCTGAGCAGAGGCGTGCAGCAGCTGGAGTGATGAACATACAGAACCCTTACTCGGATGTGCGCGTCCCTGGCAAAACCTACTTTGCCAACGAGGCGTTTGAACACGACCAGAGCTCCCGCTCGACCGCCGACCCGAAGGAGAAGTTTCCCGGACAGTTTCTGCCGCCGGCAGCCCCGGACTCGGTTCAGCACAACGGCGCTGCGGCCAGGAGCCCGGTCGCCAACCCTTACGGCTCCATCTACCGCTCGCCGGCGGCGGGCGGCTCCAAGCAGGCGGGGGTGGCGGAGGAGGAGAGCCAGGCTTGGCCGTGCTGTCAGTGGTGTCGGTGCTGTCGCTGCTGCTGCACCCGGGGCTGTGTGCTCTCCTGAGTGACTGGGCGGCGCTGCCCCTCCCTCCCTCTCTCTCTGGGAATCTCAGCAAGGTGCCCCTGGTGCCCTCGCCGCCTCCTCTCAGCTCGCACCGCCAGCAACTTACAGGGCAAGACATTGAAGGGCGCAGGAAGAAGTCTGACTCGCCGCCCTCCCCACAAGTTGCATGTGGCAGAAATCAGAGCTCCACATCGAGGAGGTGTCAAAGCACCATTGTGTAAATCCAACGATAGCAAAAGACTGCAGATGCTGGAAATCCGAAATAACAACAGAAAATGCTGGAAAAACTCAGCAGGCCAGGCAACATCCGTGGAGAGAAATTAGAGTCGACGTTTCAGGTCGAACCCTTTTTCAAAACTGTAAATCCAACCCGGAGACTGCTTTAAATCTGTAAGGAGATGCCAACGAGAGGAATTTCCCACTGCCAGTGTCGGATGATGGTCGGATTTCTCCGGCTGGACAAAGTGGCGAGGCTGGGCGCCTCGGGAGAGTGCTGCTTCACATCACCCCACCCCACCGCTGGATCAGTGGGGAGACTGGCCAAGTTATAACACCGGGGGGGGAGGCAGCTCATTGCCCACCCGGACTGTGATGGTATTAAAACTTTGCGAGGTGGTTTGGTGTCCTGGGACTTGCTGAGGTGGCCAGACTTGAATGAGCGACATTGTCTCGCCATTGACTGTGCTGTGAATTCTCTGTCAATTTCTGATTGTCGATGTTATCATTTTGACCGCACAGAGCCAAGGCTATTTGTTGTGTATATAATGCTTTGAATAAACTGCGACGCTCTCATGGTCCCTTAGTTTGATTTTGCTGTCCAGTTGCAGGGTCGGGCTAGGAGTGCAGGGCAATGCTGAGCGGAGTCAGCACAGCTTCACCCGCTGTATTGGCCCGCGGTTCTCATTTCACACCGACTCGCCAGCTCGGCCGAGATACTCCTCCCCCCCCCCCCCCCCCCTTTCACAATTTTCGAACTGCTCATATCAGATGCCAGTTCCAAGAGCTGGGGCTCGTATTGTCAGCCGAGGCTCACTGCTCTCACTCTGGCCTCTGAGTCAGAAGGTTGTGGGTTCGAGTCCCACTCCAGGGACTTGAGCAAGAAACCGAGGCTGACACTCCAGTGTGGGACTGAAGGAGTGCTGCACTGTCAGAGGTGTCCTCTTTCGGATGAGATGTTAAACCGAGGGCCCGTCTGCCCTCTCGGGAGGACAACTAAATCCCATGGAACTATTTCTAGGAAGGGTGGGGGAGTTTTCCCCGGTGTCCTGGCCAATATTAGCCCCTCAATCAGCAGCACTAAACACAGATTATCTGGTCATTTATCACATTGCAGTTTGTGGGAGCTTGCTGTGCGCAAATTAGCTGCCAAATTTCCCACATTACAACAGTGACTCCACTTAAAGTACTTCATTGGCTACAAATCGCATCAGGAGGTCTGGTGGTGGTGAAAGGCGCTCGAGAAAAGCAACTTCATTCTTTCATTCATGCATGACCAACCCTGTCTCTGCATCTAGACCCCAGTACAGCTTCACACTCAGTGGGTCAGTGTCCGACACCGGGTCCGAGGGTCAGTGGGTCAGTGTCCGACACCAGGGTCCGAGGTCAGTGGGTCAGTGTCCGACACCGGGGTCTGAGGGTCAGTGTCCGACACCAGGGTCCGAGGTCAGTGGGTCAGTGTCCGACACCGGGGTCTGAGGGTCAGTGGGTCAGTGTCCAACACTGGGGTCCGAGGGTCAGTGGGTCAGTGTCCGACACCAGGGTCCGAGGGTCAGTGTCCAACACCAGGGTCCGAGGTCAGTGGGTCAGTGTCCAACACCAGGGTCTGAGGGTCAGTGGGTCAGTGTCCGACACCAGGGTCTGAGGGTCACTGTCCAACACCAGGGTCCGAGGGTCAGTGGGTCAGTGTCCGACACCAGGGTCCGAGGGTCAGTGTCCGACACCTGGGTCCGAGGGTCAGTGGGTCAGTGTCCGACACCTGGGTCCGAGGGTCAGTGTCCGACACCAGGGTCCGAGGGTCAGTGGGTCAGTGTCCAACACCAGGGTCCGAGGGTCAGTGGGTCAGTGTCAAACACCAGGGTCAGTGGGTCAGTGTCCAACACCAGGGTCCGAGGGTCAGTGTCCGACACCGGGGTCCGAGGGTCAGTGGGTCAGTGTACGACACCAGGGTCCGAGGGTCAGTGTCCAACACCAGGGTCCGAGGGTCAGTGGGTCAGTGTCCGACACCGGGGTCCGAGGGTCAGTGTCAAACACCAGGGTCCGAGGTCAGTGGGTCAGTGTCTGACACCAGGGTCCGAGGGTCAGTGGGTCAGTGTCCGACACCGGGGTCCGAGGGTCAGTGTCAAACACCAGGGTCCGAGGTCAGTGGGTCAGTGTCCGACACCGGGGTCAGTGTCAAACACCAGGGTCAGTGGGTCAGTGTCCAACACCAGGGTCCGAGGTCAGTGGGTCAGTGTCAAACACCAGGGTCCGAGGGTCAGTGGGTCAGTGTCCAACACCAGGGTCCGAGGGTCAGTGTCAAACACCAGGGTCCGAGGTCAGTGGGTCAGTGTCCGACACCGGGGTCAGTGTCAAACACCAGGGTCTGAGGGTCAGTGTCCAACACCAGGGTCAGTGGGTCAGTGTCCAACACCAGGGTCAGTGGGTCACTGTCCAACACCAGGGTCCGAGGGTCAGTGTCCAACACCAGGGTCAGAGGGTCAGTGTCCAACACCAGGGTCAGTGGGTCACTGTCCAACACCAGGGTCAGTGGGTCACTGTCCAACACCAGGGTCCGAGGGTCAGTGTCCAACACCAGGGTCAGAGGGTCAGTGTCCAACACCAGGGTCCGAGTGTCACTGTCCAACACCAGGGTCCGAGGGTCAGTGTCCAACACCAGGGTCAGTGGGTCAGTGTCCAACACCAGGGTCAGGGGGTCACTGGCCAACACCAGGGTCCGAGGGTAAGTGTCCAACACCAGGGTCCGAGGGTCACTGTCCAACACCAGGGTCCGAGGGTCAGTGGGTCAGTGTCAAACACCAGGGTCTGAGGTCAGTGGGTCAGTGTCCAACACCAGGGTCCGAGGGTCACTGTCCAACACCAGGGTCTGAGGGTCAGTGTCCAAGACCAGGATCCGAGTGTCAGTGTCCAACACCAGGGTCAGTGGGTCAGTGTCTAACACCAGGGTCCGAGGGTCAGTGTCCAACACCAGGGTCCGAGGGTCAGTGTCCAACACCAGGGTCAGTGGGTCAGTGTCCAACACCAGGGTCCGAGGGTCAGTGTCTAACACCAGGGTCTGAGGGTCAGTGTCCAACACCAGGGTTCGAGGGTCAGTGTCCAACGCCTGGGTCCGAGGGTCAGTGTCCAACGCCAGGGTCCGAGGGTCAGTGTCTAACACCAGGGTCCGAGGGTCAGTGTCCAACACCAGGGTCCGAGGGTCAGTGTCCAACACCGGGGTCCGAGGGTCAGTGTCCAACACCAGGGTCAGAGGGTCAGTGATCAACAGCAGGGTCTGAGGGTCAGTGTCCAACACCATGGTCAGTGGGTCAGTGTCCAACACCAGGGTCTGAGGGTCAGTGTCCAACACCAGGGTCAGTGGGTCAGTGTCCAACAGCAGGGTCCGAGGGTCAGTGTCCAATGCCAGGGACAGAGGGTCAGTGTCCAACACCAGGGTCCGAGGGTCAGTGTCCAACACCAGGGTCCGAGGGTCAGTGTCTAATACCAGGGTCCGAGGGTCAGTGTCTAATGCCAGGGACAGTGGGTCAGTGTCCAACACCAGGGTCAGTGGGTCCATGTCCAATACCAGGGTTCGAGCGTCAGTGTCCAACACCAGGGTCCGAGGGTCAGTGTCCAACACCAGGGTCAGTGTCCAACACCAGGGCCAGTGGGTCAGTGTCTAACACCAGGGGTCGAGGGTCAGTGTCCAACACCAGGGTCAGTGGGTCAGTGTCCAACACCAGGGTCAGTGGGTCAGTGTCCAACACCAGGGTCAGTGGGTCAGTGTCTTACACGATGGTCCGAGGGTCAGTGTCCAACACCAGGGACAGTGGGTCAGTGTCCTAGACAAGGGTCAGTGGGTCAGTGTCTAACACCAGTGTCCGGGGGTCAGTGTCTAACACCAGGGTCCGAGGGTCAGTGTCCAACACCAGGGTCAGTGGGTCAGTGTCCAACACCAGGGTCAGTGGGTCGGTGTCTAACACCAGGGTCCGAGGGTCAGTGTCCAACACCAGGGTCAGTGTCCAACACCAGGGTCAGTGTCCAACACCAGGGTCAGAGTGTCAGTGTCCAACACCAGGGTCCGAGGGTCAGTGTCCAACACCAGGGTCTGAGGGTCAGTGTCCAACAGCAGGATCCGAGGGTCATTGTCCAACACCAGGGTCCGAGGGTCAGTGTCCAACACCAGTGTCCGAGGGTGAGTGTCCAACACCAGTGTCCGAGGGCGAGTGTCAAACACCAGGGTCTGAGGGTCAGTGTCCAGCACCAGGGTCCGAGGGTCAGTGTCTAACACCAGGGTCAGTGGGTCAGTGTCCAACACCAGGGTCTGAGGGTCAGTGTCCAACACCAGGGTATGAGGGTCAGTGTCCAACAGCAGGGTCGGAGGGTCAGTGTCCAACACCAGGGTCAGTGTCCAACACCAGGGTCCGAGGGTCAGTGTCCAACACCGGGGTCAGTGGGTCAGTGTCCAACACCAGGGTCAGTGTGTCAGTGTCCAACACCAGGGTCTGAGGGTCAGTGACAAACACCAGGATCTGAGGGTCAGTGTCCAACACCAGGGTCTGAGGGTCAGTGTCCAACACCAGGGTCAGTGGGTCCGTGTCCAACACCAGGGTCCGCGGGTCAGTGACAAACACCAGGGTCTGAGGGTCAGTGTCCAACACCAGGGTCTGAGGGTCAGTGTCCAACACCAGTGTCTGAGGGTTAGTGTCCAACACCAGGGCCCGAGGGTCAGTGTCCAACACCAGGGTCAGTGGGTCAGTGTCCTACACCAGGGTCCAAGGGTCAGTGTCTAACACCAGGGTCCGAGGGTCAGTGTCCAACACCAGGGTCAGTGGGTCAGTGTCCAACACCAGGGTCAGTGGGTCAGTGTCTAACACCAGGGTCCAAGGGTCAGTGTCCAACACCAGGGTCAGTGGGTCAGTGTCCAACACCAGGGTCACTGGGTCAGTGTCTAACACCAGGGTCCGAGGGTCAGTCTCCAACACCAGGGACAGTGGGTCAGTGTCCTACACCAGGGTCAGTGGGTCAGTGTCTAACACCAGTGTCCGGGGGTCAGTGTCTAACACCAGAGTCCGAGGGTCAGTGTCCAACACCAGGGTGACTGGGTCAGTGTCCAACACCAGGGTTAGTGGGTCAGTGTCTAACACCAGGGTCCGAGGGTCAGTGTCCAACAGCAGGGTCAGTGTCCAACACCAGGGTCAGTGGGTCAGTGTCCAACACCAGGGTCAGTGGGTCAGTGTCCAACACCAGGGTCAGAGGGCCAGTGTCCAACAACAGGGTCCGAGGGTCAGTGTCCAACACCAGGGTCAGAGGGTCAGGATCCAACACCAGGGTCCGAGGGTCAGTGTCCAACACCAGGGTCAGTGGGTCTGTGTCCAACACCAGGGTCCGAGGGTCAGTGTCCAACACCTGGGTCAGTGTCCAACACCAGGGTCTGTGGGTCAGTGTCTAACACCAGGGTCAGTGGGTCAGTGTCCAACACCAGTGTCTGAGGGCGAGTGTCCAACACCAGGGTCCGAGGGTCAGTGTCCAGCACCAGGGTCCGAGGGTCAGTGTCTAACACCAGGGTCAGTGGGTCAGTGTCCAACACCAGGGTCTGAGGGTCAGTTCCAACACCAGGGTATGAGGGTCAGTGTCCAACAGCAGGGTCGGAGGGTCAGTGTCCAACACCAGGGTCAGTGTCCAACACCAGGGTCCGAGGATCAGTGTCCAACACCAGGGTCAGTGGGTCAGTGTCCAACACCAGGGTCAGTGGGTCAGTGTCCAACACCAGGGTCTGCGGGTCAGTGACAAACACCAGGATCTGAGGGTCAGTGTCCAACACCAGGGTCTGAGGGTCAGTGTCCAACACCAGGGTCAGTGGGTCCGTGTCCAACACCAGGGTCCGCGGATCAGTGACAAACACCAGGGTCTGAGGGTCAGTGTCCAACACCAGGGTCTGAGGGTCAGTGTCCAACACCAGGGTCTGAGGGTTAGTGTCCAACACCGGGGTCCGAGGGTCAGTGTCCAACACCAGGGTCCGAGGGTCAGTGTCCAACACCAGGGTCAGTGGGTCAGTGTCCTACACCATGGTCAGTGGGTCAGTGTCTAACACCAGGGTCCGATGGTCAGTGTCTAACACCAGGGTCCGAGGGTCAGTGTCCAAAACCAGGGTCAGTGGGTCAGTGTCCAACACCAGGGTCAGTGGGTCAGTGTCTAACACCAGGGTCCAAGGGTCAGTGTCCAACACCAGGGTCAGTGGGTCAGTGTCCAACACCAGGGTCCGTGGGTCAGTGTCCAACACCAGGGTCACTGGGTCAGTGTCTAACACCAGAGTCCGAGGGTCTGTCTCCAACACCAGGGACAGTGGGTCAGTGTCCTACACCAGGGTCAGTGGGTCAGTGTCTAACACCAGTGTCCGGGGGTCAGTGTCTAACACCAGGGTCCGAGGGTCAGTGTCCAACACCAGGGTCAGTGGGTCAGTGTCCAACACCAGGGTCAGTGGGTCAGTGTCTAACACCAGGGTCCGAGGGTTAGTGTCCAACACCAGGGTCAGTGTCCAACACCAGGGTCAGTGGGTCAGTGTCCAACACCAGGGTCAGTGGGTCAGTGTCCAACAACAGGGTCCGAGGGACAGTGTCCAACACCAGGGTCAGAGGGTCAGTGTCCAACACCAGGGTCCGAGGGTCAGTGTCCAACACCTGGGTCAGTGTCCAACACCAGGGTCAGTGGGTCAGTGTCCAACACCAGGGTCCGAGGGTCAGTGTCCAACACCTGGGTCAGTGTCCAACACCAGGGTCAGTGGGTCAGTGTCTAACACCAGGGTCTGAGGGTCAGTGTCCAACACCAGGGTCCGAGGGTCAGTGTCCAACAGCAGGGTCCGAGGGTCAGTGTCCAACACCAGGGTCAGTGGATCGCTGTCCTACACCAGGGTCAGTGTCTCAGTGTCTAACACCAGGGTCTGAGGTTCAGTGTATAGCACCAGGGTCCGAGGGTCAGTGTTCAACACCAGGGTCAGTGGGTCAGTGTCCAACACCAGGGTCAGTGGGTCAGTGTCCAACACCAGGGTCAGTGGGTCAGTGTCTAATACCAGGGTCCGAGGGTCAGTGTCCAACACCAGGGACAGTGGGTCCGTGTCCAACACCAGGGTCAGTGGGTCAGTGTCTAACACCAGTATCTGGGGGTCAGTGTCTAACACCTGGGTCCGAGGGTCAGTGTTCAACACCAGGGTCAGTAGGTCAGTGTCCAACACCAGGGTCAGTGGGTCAGTGTGTAACACCAGGGTCCGAGGGTCTGTGTCCAACACCAGGGTCAGAGGGTCAGTGTCCAACACCAGGGTCCAAGGGTCAGTGTCCAACACCAGGGTCAGTGGGTCAGTGTCCAACACCAGGGTCAGTGGGTCAGTGTCCAACACCAGGGTCCGAGGGTCAGTGTCCAACACCAGGGTATGAGGGTCAGTATCCAACAGCAGGGTCAGAGGGTCAGTGTCCAACACCAGGGTCAGTGTCCAACACCAGGGTCCGAGGGTCAGTGTCCAACACCAGGGTCAGTGGGTCAGTGTCCAACACCAGGGTCAGTGGGTCAGTGTCCATCACCAGGGTCCAAGGGTCAGTGTCCAACACCGGGGTCAGTGGGTCAGTGTCCAACACCAGTGTCTGAGGGTCAGTGTCTAACACCAGGTTCTGAGGGTCAGTGTCCAACACCAGGGTCAGTGGGTCCATGTCCAACACCAGGGTCCGAGGGTCAGTGACCAACACCACGGTCAGTGGGTCAGTGTCCAACACCAGGGTCAGTGGGTCAGCTTCCTACACCAGGGTCAGTGGGTCAGTGTCTAACACCAGGGTCCGAGGGTCAGTTTCTAACACCAGTGTCCGAGGTTCAGTGTCCAACACCAGGGTCAGTGTCCAACACCCAGGTCAGTGTCTAACACCAGGGTCCGAGGGTCAGTGTCCAACACCAGGGTCCGCGGGTCAGTGTCCAACACCAGGGTCAGTGGGTCAGTGTCTAACACCAGGGTCAGTGGGTCAGTGTCCTACACCAGGGTCAATCTCTAACACCAGTGTCCGAGGGTCAGTGTCTAACACCAGGGTCCGAGGGTCAGTGTCCAACACCAGGGTCAGTGTCCAACACCATGGTCAGTGGGTCAGTGTCTAACACCAGGGTCCGAGGGTCAGTGTCCAACACCAGGGTCAGTGGGCCAGTGTCCAACACCAGGGTCAGTGGGTCAGTGTCCAACACCAGGGTCAGTGGGTCAGTGTCTAACACCAGGGTCCGAGGGTCAGTGTCCAAGACCAGGGACAGTGGGTCAGTGTCCTACACCAGGGTCAGTGGGTCAGTGTCTTACACCAGTGTCCGGGGATCAGTGTCTAACACCAGGGTCCGAGGGTCAGTGTCCAACACCAGGGTCAGTGGGTCAGTGTCCAACACCAGGGTCAGTGTCTAACACCAAGATCTGAGGGTCAGTGTCCAACACCAGGGTCAGTGTCCAACACCAGGGTCCGAGGGTCAGTGTCCAACACCAGGTTCTGAGGGTCAGCGTCCAACACCAGGGTCCGACGGTCAGTGTCCAGCACCAGGGTCCGAGGGTCAGTGTCTAACACCAGGTTCAGTGGGTCAGTGTCCAACACCAGGGTCTGAGGGTCAGTGTCCAACACCAGGGTATGAGGGTCAGTGTCCAACAGCAGGGTCAGAGGGTCAGTGTCCAACACCAGGGTCAGTGTCCAACACCAGGGTCCGAGGGTCAGTGTCCAACACCGGGGTCAGTGGGTCAGTGTCCAACACCAGGGTCAGTGTGTCAGTGTCCAACACCAGGGTCTGAGGGTCAGTGACAAACACCAGGATCTGAGGGTCAGTGTCCAACACCAGGGTCTGAGGGTCAGTGTCCAACACCAGGGTATGAGGGTCAGTGTCCAACAGCAGGGTCAGAGGGTCAGTGTCCAACACCAGGGTCAGTGTCCAACACCAGGGTCCGAGGGTCAGTGTCCAACACCGGGGTCAGTGGGTCAGTGTCCAACACCAGGGTCAGTGTGTCAGTGTCCAACACCAGGGTCTGAGGGTCAGTGACAAACACCAGGATCTGAGGGTCAGTGTCCAACACCAGGGTCTGAGGGTCAGTGTCCAACACCAGGGTCAGTGGGTCCATGTCCAACACCAGGGTCCGCGGGTCAGTGACAAACACCAGGGTCTGAGGGTCAGTGTCCAACACCAGGGTCTCAGGGTCAGTGTCCAACACCAGGGTCTGAGGGTTAGTGTCCAACACCAGGGCCCGAGGGTCAGTGTCCAACACCAGGGTCAGTGGGTCAGTGTCCTACACCAGGGTCAGTGGGTCAGTGTCTAACACCAGGGTCCGAGGGTCAGTGTCTAACACCAGGGTCCGAGGGTCAGTATCCAACACCATGGTCAGTGGGTCAGTGTCCAACTCCAGGGTCAGTGGGTCAGTGTCTAACACCAGGGTCCAAGGGTCAGTGTCCAACACCAGGGTCAGTGGGTCAGTGTCCAACACCAGGGTCACTGGGTCAGTGTCTAACACCAGTGTCCGAGGGTCAGTCTCCAACACCAGGGACAGTGGGTCAGTGTCCTACACCAGTGTCATTGGGTCAGTGTCTAACACCAGAGTCCGAGGGTCATTGTCCAACACCAGGGTGACTGGGTCAGTGTCCAACCCCAGGGTTAGTGGGTCAGTGTCTAACACCAGGGTCCGAGGGTCAGTGTCCAACAGCAGGGTCAGTGTCCAACACCAGGGTCAGTGGGTCAGTGTCCAACACCAGGGTCAGTGGGTCAGTGTCCAACACCAGGGTCAGAGGGCCAGTGTCCAACAACAGGGTCCGAGGGTCAGTGTCCAACACCAGGGTCAGAGGGTCAGTATCCAACACCAGGGTCCGAGGGTCAGTGTCCAACACCAGGGTCAGTGGGTCTGTGTCCAACACCAGGGTCCGAGGGTCAGTGTCCAACACCTGGGTCAGTATCCAACACCAGGGTCTGTGGGTCAGTGTCTAACACCAGGGTCAGTGGGTCAGTGTCCAACACCAGTGTCCGAGGGCGAGTGTCCAACACCAGGGTCCGAGGGTCAGTGTCCAGCACCAGGGTCCGAGGGTCAGTGTCTAACACCAGGGTCAGTGGGTCACTGTCCAACACCAGGGTCTGAGGGTCAGTTCCAACACCAGGGTATGAGGGTCAGTGTCCAACAGCAGGGTCGGAGGGTCAGTGTCCAACACCAGGGTCAGTGTCCAACACCAGGGTCCGAGGGTCAGTGTCCAACACCAGGGTCAGTGGGTCAGTGTCCAACACCAGGGTCAGTGGGTCAGTGTCCAACACCAGGGTCTGCGGGTCAGTGACAAACACCAGGATCTGAGGGTCAGTGTCCAACACCAGGGTCTGAGGGTCAGTGTCCAACACCAGGGTCAGTGGGTCCGTGTCCAACACCAGGGTCCGCGGGTCAGTGACAAACACCAGGGTCTGAGGGTCAGTGTCCAACACCAGGGTCTGAGGGTCAGTTTCCAACACCAGGGTCTGAGGGTTAGTGTCCAACACTGGGGTCCGAGGGTCAGTGTCCAACACCAGGGTCCGAGGGTCAGTGTCCAACACCAGGGTCAGTGGGTCAGTGTCCTACACCAGGGTCAGTGTGTCAGTGTCTAACACCAGGGTCCGAGGGTCAGTGTCTAACACCAGGGTCCGAGGGTCAGTGTCCAAAACCAGGGTCAGTGGGTCAGTGTCCAACACCAGGGTCAGTGGGTCAGTGTCTAACACCAGGGTCCAAGGGTCAGTGTCCAACACCAGGGTCTGTGGGTCAGTGTCCAACACCAGGGTCCGTGGGTCAGTGTCCAACACCAGGGTCACTGGGTCAGTGTCTAACACCAGGGTCCAAGTGTCTGTCTCCAACACCAGGGACAGTGGGTCAGTGTCCTACACCAGGGTCAGTGGGTCAGTGTCTAACACCAGTGTCCGGGGGTCAGTGTCTAACACCAGGGTCCGAGGGTCAGTGTCCAACACCAGGGTCAGTGGGTCAGTGTCCAACACCAGGGTCAGTGGGTCTGTGTCTAACACCAGGGTCCGAGGGTCAGTGTCCAACACCAGGGTCAGTGTTCAACACCAGGGTCAGTGGGTCAGTGTCCAACACCAGGGTCAGTGGGTCAGTGTCCAACAACAGGGTCCGAGGGTCAGTGTCCAACACCAGGGTCAGTGTGTCTGTGTCCAACACCAGGGTCCGAGGTTCAGTGTCCAACACCTGGGTCAGTGTCCAACACCAGGGTCAGTGGGTCAGTGTCTAACACCAGGGTCTGAGGGTCAGTGTCCAACACCAGGGTCCGAGGGTCAGTGTCCAACAGCAGGGTCCGAGGGTCAGTGTCCAACACCAGGGTCAGTGGATCGCTGTCCTACACCAGGATCAGTGTCTCAGTGTCTAACACCAGGGTCTGAGGTTCAGTGTATAGCACCAGGGTCCGAGGGTCAGTGTTCAACACCAGGGTCAGTGGGTCAGTGTCCAACACCAGGGTCAGTGGGTCAGTGTCCAACACCAGGGTCCGAGGGTCAGTGTCCAACACCAGGGACAGTGGGTCCGTGTCCAACACCAGGGTCAGTGGGTCAGTGTCTAACACCAGTATCTGGGGATCAGTGTCTAACATCAGGGTCCGAGGGTCAGTGTCCAACACCAGGGTCAGTAGGTCAGTGTCCAACACCAGGGTCAGTGGGTCAGTGTGTAACACCAGGGTCTGAGGGTCAGTGTCCAACACCAGGGTCAGAGGGTCAGTGTCCAACACCAGGGTCCGAGGGTCAGTGTCCAACACCAGGGTCAGTGGGTCAGTGTCCAACACCAGGGTCAGTGGGTCAGTGTCCAACACCAGGGTCCGAGGGTCAGTGTCCAACACCAGGGTATGAGGGTCAGTATCCAACAGCAGGGTGAGAGGGTCAGTGTCCAACACCAGGGTCAGTGTCCAACACCAGGGTCCGAGGGTCAGTGTCCAACACCAGGGTCAGTGGGTCAGTGTCCAACACCAGGGTCAGTGGGTCAGTGTCCATCACCAGGGTCCAAGGGTCAGTGTCCAACACCGGGGTCTGTGGGTCAGTGTCCAACACGAGTGTCTGAGGGTCAGTGTCTAACACCAGGTTCTGAGGGTCAGTGTCCAACACCAGGGTCAGTGGGTCCATGTCCAACACCAGGGTCCGAGGGTCAGTGACCAACACCACGGTCAGTGGGTCAGTGTCCAACACCAGGGTCAGTGGGTCAGCTTCCTACACCAGGGTCAGTGGGTCAGTGTCTAACACCAGGGTCCGAGGGTCAGTTTCTAACACCAGGGTCCGAGGGTCAGTGTCCAACACCAGGATCAGTGTCCAACACCCAGGTCAGTGTCTAACACCAGGGTCCGAGGGTCAGTGTCCAACACCAGGGTCCGCGGGTCAGTGTCCAACACCAGGGTCAGTGGGTCAGTGTCTAACACCAGGGTCAGTGGGTCAGTGTCCTACACCAGGGTCAATCTCTAACATGAGTGTCCGAGGGTCAGTGTCTAACACCAGGGTCCGAGGGTCAGTGTCCAACACCAGGGTCAGTGTCCAACACCATGGTCAGTGGGTCAGTGTCTAACACCAGGGTCCGAGGGTCAGTGTCCAACACCAGGGTCAGTGGGCCAGTGTCCAACACCAGGGTCAGTGGGTCAGTGTCCAACACCAGGGTCAGTGGGTCAGTGTCTAACACCAGGGTCCGAGGGTCAGTGTCCAAGACCAGGGACAGTGGGTCAGTGTCCTACACCAGGGTCAGTGGGTCAGTGTCTTACACCAGTGTCCGGGGATCAGTGTCTAACACCAGGGTCCGAGGGTCAGTGTCCAACACCAGGGTCAGTGGGTCAGTGTCCAACACCAGGGTCAGTGTCTAACACCAAGATCTGAGGGTCAGTGTCCAACACCAGGGTCAGTGTCCAACACCAGGGTCCGAGGGTCAGTGTCCAACACCAGGTTCTGAGGGTCAGCGTCCAACACCAGGGTCCGACGGTCAGTGTCCAACACCAGGGTCCGAGGGTCAGTGTCCAACACCAGGGTCAGTGGGGCAGTGTCCTACACCAGGGTCAGTGGGTCAGTGTCTAACACCAGGGTCCGAGGGTCAGTGTCTAACACCAGGGTCCGAGGGTCAGTGTCCAACACCAGGGTCAGTGTCCAACACCAGGGTAAGTGGGTCAGTGGGTCAGTCTCTAACACCTGGGTCCGAGGGTCAGTGTCCAACACCAGTGTCAGTGGGTCAGTGTCCAACACCAGGGTCAGTGGTACAGTGTCTAACACCAGGGTCCGAGGGTCAGTCTCCAACACCAGGGACAGTGGGTCAGTGTCCTACACCAGGGTCAGTGGGTCAGTGTCTAACACCAGTGTCCGGGGGTCAGTGTCTAACACCAGAGTCCGAGGGTCAGTGTCCAACACCAGGGTCACTGGGTCAGTGTCCAACACCAGGGTTAGTGGGTCAGTCTCTAACACCAGGGTCCGAGGGTCAGTGTCCAACAGCAGGGTCAGTGTCCAACACCAGGGTCAGTGGGTCAGTGTCCAACACCAGGGTCAGTGGGTCAGTGTCCAACACCAGGGTCAGAGGGCCAGTGTCCAACAACAGGGTCCGAGGGTCAGTGTCCAACACCAGGGTCAGAGGGTCAGTATCCAACACCAGGGTCCGAGGGTCAGTGTCCAACACCAGGGTCAGTGGGTCTGTGTCCAACACCAGGGTCCGAGGGTCAGTGTCCAACACCTGGGTCAGTGTCCAACACCAGGGTCTGTGGGTCAGTGTCTAACTCCAGGGTCAGTGGGTCAGTGTCCAACACCAGTGTCCGAGGGCGAGTGTCCAACACCAGGGTCCGAGGGTCAGTGTCCAGCACCAGGGTCCGAGGGTCAGTGTCTAACACCAGGGTCAGTGGGTCAGTGTCCAACACCAGGGTCTGAGGGTCAGTTCCAACACCAGGGTATGAGGGTCAGTGTCCAACAGCAGGGTCGGAGGGTCAGTGTCCAACACCAGGGTCAGTGTCCAACACCAGGGTCCGAGGGTCAGTGTCCAACACCAGGGTCAGTGGGTCAGTGTCCAACACCAGGGTCAGTGGGTCAGTGTCCAACACCAGGGTCTGCGGGTCAGTGACAAACACCAGGATCTGAGGGTCAGTGTCCAACACCAGGGTCTGAGGGTCAGTGTCCAACACCAGGGTCAGTGGGTCCGTGTCCAACACCAGGGTCCGCGGGTCAGTGACAAACACCAGGGTCTGAGGGTCAGTGTCCTACACCAGGGTCAGTGGGTCAGTGTCTAACACCAGGGTCCGAGGGTCAGTGTCTAACACCAGGGTCCGAGGGTCAGTGTCCAAAACCAGGGTCAGTGGGTCAGTGTCCAACACCAGGGTCAGTGGGTCAGTGTCTAACGCCAGGGTCCAAGGGTCAGTGTCCAACACCAGGGTCAGTGGGTCAGTGTCCAACACCAGGGTCCGTGGGTCAGTGTCCAACACCAGGGTCACTGGGTCAGTGTCTAACACCAGGGTCCGAGGGTCTGTCTCCAACACCAGGGACAGTGGGTCAGTGTCCTACACCAGGGTCAGTGGGTCAGTGTCTAACACCAGTGTCCGGGGGTCAGTGTCTAACACCAGGGTCCGAGGGTCAGTGTCCAACACCAGGGTCAGTGGGTCAGTGTCCAACACCAGGGTCAGTGGGTCAGAGTCTAACACCAGGGTCCAAGGGTCAGTGTCCAACACCAGGGTCAGTGTCCAACACCAGGGTCAGTGGGTCAGTGTCCAACACCAGGGTCAGTGGGTCAGTGTCCAACAACAGGGTCCGAGGGACAGTGTCCAACACCAGGGTCAGAGGGTCAGTGTCCAACACCAGGGTCCGAGGGTCAGTGTCCAACACCAGGGTCAGTGTGTCTGTGTCCAACACCAGGGTCCGAGGGTCAGTGTCCAACACCTGGGTCAGTGTCCAACACCAGGGTCAGTGGGTCAGTGTCTAACACCAGGGTCCGAGGGTCAGTGTCCAACACCAGGGACAGTGGGTCAGTGTCCTACACCAGGGTTAGTGGGTCAGCGTCTTACACCAGTGTCCGTGGGTCAGTGTCTAACACCAGGGTCCGAGAGTCAGTGTCCAACACCAGGGTCAGTGTCTAACACCAAGGTCCGAGGGTCAGTGTCCAACACCAGGGTCAGTGTCCAACACCAGGATCCGAGGGTCCGTGTCCAACACCAGGGTCTTAAGGTCAGCGTCCAACACCAGGGTCATTGGTCAGTGTCTACACCAGGGTCAGTGGGTCAGTGTCTAACACCAGGGTCCGAGGGTCAGTGTCTAACACCAGGGTCCGAGGGTCAGTGTCCAACACCAGGGTCAGTGGGTCAGTGTCCAACTCCAGGGTCTGAGGGTCAGTGACAAACACCAGGGTCTGAGGGTCAGTGTCCAACACCAGGGTCTGAGGGTCACTGTCCAACACCAGGGTCAGTGGGTCCGTGTCCAACACCAGGGTCCGCGGGTCAGTGACAAACACCAGGTTCTGAGGGTCAGTGTCGAACACCAGGGTCTGAGGGTCAGTGTCCAACACCAGGGTCTGAGGGTTAGTGTCCAACACTAGGGTCCGAGGGTCAGTGTCCAACACCAGGGTCCGAGGGTCAGTGTCCAACACCAGGGTCAGTGGGTCAGTGTCTTACACCAGGGTTAGTGGGTCAGTGTCTATCACCAGGGTCCGAGGGTCAGTGTCTAACACCAGGGTCTGAGGGTCAGTGTCCAACACCAGGGTCAGTGGGTCAGTGTCCAACACCAGGGTCAGTGGGTCAGTGTCTAACACCAGGGTCCAAGGGTCAGTGTCCAACACCAGGGTCAGTGGGTCAGTGTCCAACACCAGGGTCAGTGGGTCAGTGTCCAACACCAGGGTCACTGGGTCAGTGTCTAACACCAGGGTCCGAGGGTCAGTCACCAACACCAGGGACAGTGGGTCAGTGTCCTACACCAGGGTCAGTAGGTCAGTGTCTAACACCAGTATCTGGGGGTCAGTGTCTAACACCAGGGTCCGAGGGTCAGTGTCCAACACCAGGGTCAGTAGGTCAGTGTCCAACACCAGGGTCAGTGGGTCAGTGTGTAACACCAGGGTCCGAGGGTCAGTGTCCAACACCAGGGTCAGAGGGTCAGTGTCCAACACCAGGGTCCGAGGATCAGTGTCCAACACCAGGGTCAGTGGGTCAGTGTCCAACACCAGGGTCAGTGGGTCAGTGTCCAACACCAGGGTCCGAGGGTCAGTGTCCAACACCAGGGTATGAGGGTAAGTATCCAACAGCAGGGTCAGAGGGTCAGTGTCCAACACCAGGGTCAGTGTCCAACACCAGGGTCTGAGGGTCAGTGTCCAACACCAGGGTCAGTGGGTCAGTGTCCAACACCAGGGTCAGTGGGTCAGTGTCCATCACCAGGGTCCAAGGGTCAGTGTCCAACACCGGGGTCAGTGGGTCAGTGTTCAACACCAGTGTCTGAGGGTCAGTGTCCAACACCATGGTCTGAGGGTTAGTGTTCAACACTAGGGTCCGAGGGTCAGTGTCCAACACCAGGGTCCGAGGGTCAGTGTCCAACACCAGGGTCAGTGGGTCAGTGTCCTACACCAGGGTCAGTGGGTCAGTGTCTATCACCAGAGTCCGAGGGTCAGAGTCTAACACCAGGGTCCGAGGGTCAGTGTCCAACACCAGGGTCAGTGGGTCAGTGTCCAACACCAGGGTCAGTGTGTCAGTGTCTAACACCAGGGTCCAAGGGTCAGTGTCCAACACCAGGGTCAGTGGGTCAGTGTCCAAAACCAGGGTCAGTGGGTCAGTGTCCAACACCAGGGTCACTGGGTCAGTGTCTAACACCAGGGTCCGAGGGTCAGTCACCAACACCAGGGACAGTGGGTCAGTGTCCTACACCAGGGTCAGTAGGTCAGTGTCTAACACCAGTGTCCGGGGGTCAGTGTCTAACACCAGGGTCCGAGGGTCAGTGTCCAACACCAGGGTCAGTGGGTCAGTGTCCAACACCAGGGTCAGTGGGTCAGTGTCTAACACCAGGGTCCGAGGGTCAGTGTCCAACACCAGGGTCAGTGTCCAACATCAGGGTCAGTGGGTCAGTGTCCAACACCACGGTCAGAGGGTCTGTGACAACAACAGGGTCCGAGGGCCGGTGTCCAACACCAGGGTCCGAGGGTCAGTGTCCAACACCAGGGTCCGAGGGTCAGTGTCCAACACCAGGGTCAGTGGGTCAGTGTCCAACACCAGGGTCCGAGGGTCATTGTCCAACACCTGGGTCACTGTCCAACACCAGGGTCAGTGGGTCAGTGTCTAACACCAGGGTCAGTGGGTCAGTTTCCAATACCAGGGTCCGAGGGTCAGTGTCCAACACAAGTGTCTGAGGGTTAGTGTCCAACACCAGGGTCCGAGGGTCAGTGTCTAACACCAGGGTCCGAGGGTCAGTATCCAACACCAGGGTCAGTGGGTCAGTGTCCAACACCAGGTCATTGGGTCAGTGTCCAACACCAGTGTCAGTGGGTCAGTGTCCAACACCAGGGTCATTGGGTCAGTGTCCAACACCAGGGTGAGTGGTTCTGTGTCCAATACCAGTGTCTGAGGGTCAGTGTCCAAAACCAGGGTCAGTGGGTCAGTGTCCAACACCACAGTCCGAGGGTCAGTGTCCAACACCAGGGTCCGAGGGTCAGTGTCCAACACCAGGGTCCGAGGGTCAGTGTCCAACACCAGGGTCTGAGGGTCAGTGTCCAACACCAGGGTATGAGGGTCAGTATCCAACAGCAGGGTCAGAGGTTCACTGACCAACACCAGGGTCAGTGTCCAACACCAGGGTCCGAGGGTCAGTGTCCAACACCAGGGTCCGAGGGTCAGTGTCCAACACCAGGGTCTGAGGGTCAGTGTCCAACACCAGGGTCCGAGGGTCAGTGTCCAACAGCAGGGTCTGAGGGTCAGTGTCCAACACCAGGGTCAGTGGATCGCTGTCCTACACCAGGGTCAGTGTCTCAGTGTCTAACACCAGGGTCTGAGGTTCAGTGTATAGCACCAGGGTCCGAGGGTCAGTGTTCAACACCAGGGTCAGTGGGTCAGTGTCCAACACCAGGGTCAGTGGGTCAGTGTCCAACACCAGGGTCAGTGGGTCAGTGTCTAATACCAGGGTCCGAGGGTCAGTGTCCAACACCAGGGACAGTGGGTCCGTGTCCAACACCAGGGTCAGTGGGTCAGTGTCTAACACCAGTATCTGGGGGTCAGTGTCGAACACCAGGGTCCGAGGGTCAGTGTCCAACACCAGGGTCAGTAGGTCAGTGTCCAACACCAGGGTCAGTGGGTCAGTGTCCAACACCAGGGTCAGTGGGTCAGTGTCCAACACCAGGGTCCGAGGGTCAGTGTCCAACACCAGGGTATGAAGGTCAGTATCCAACAGCAGGGTCAGAGGGTCAGTGTCCAACACCAGGGTCAGTGTCCAACACCAGGGTCCGAGGGTCAGTGTCCAACACCAGGGTCAGTGGGTCAGTGTCCAACACCAGGGTCAGTGGGTCAGTGTCCATCACCAGGGTCCAAGGATCAGTGTCCAACACCGGGGTCAGTGGGTCAGTGTCCAACACCAGTGTCTGAGGGTCAGTGTCTAACACCAGGTTCTGAGGGTCAGTGTCCAACACCAGGGTCAGTGGGTCCATGTCCAACACCAGGGTCCGAGGGTCAGTGACCAACACCACGGTCAGTGGGTCAGTGTCCAACACCAGGGTCAGTGGGTCAGCTTCCTACACCAGGGTCAGTGGGTCAGTGTCTAACACCAGGGTCCGAGGGTCAGTTTCTAACACCAGGGTCCGAGGGTCAGTGTCCAACACCAGGGTCAGTGTCCAACACCCAGGTCAGTGTCTAACACCAGGGTCCGAGGGTCAGTGTCCAACACCAGGGTCCGCGGGTCAGTGTCCAACACCAGGGTCCGAGGGTCAGTGTCCAACACCAGGGTCAGTGGGTCAGTGTCCAACACCAGGGTCAGTGGGTCAGTGTCCAACACCAGGGTCCGAGGGTCAGTGTCCAACACCAGGGTATGAGGGTAAGTATCCAACAGCAGGGTCAGAGGGTCAGTGTCCAACACCAGGGTCAGTGTCCAACACCAGGGTCCGAGGGTCAGTGTCCAACACCAGGGTCAGTGGGTCAGTGTCCAACACCAGGGTCAGTGGGTCAGTGTCCATCACCAGGGTCCAAGGGTCAGTGTCCAACACCGGGGTCAGTGGGTCAGTGTCCAACACCAGTGTCTGAGGGTCAGTGTCCAACACCAGGGTCTGAGGGTTAGTGTCCAACACTAGGGTCCGAGGGTCAGTGTCCAACACCAGGGTCCGAGGGTCAGTGTCCAACACCAGGGTCAGTGGGTCAGTGTCCTACACCAGGGTCACTGGGTCAGTGTCTATTACCAGGGTCCGAGGGTCAGTGTCTAACACCAGGGTCCGAGGGTCAGTGTCCAACACCAGGGTCAGTGGGTCAGTGTCCAACACCAGGGTCAGTGTGTCAGTGTCTAACACCAGGGTCCAAGGGTCAGTGTCCAACACCAGGGTCAGTGGGTCAGTGTCCAAAACCAGGGTCAGTGGGTCAGTGTCCAACACCAGGGTCACTGGGTCAGTGTCTAACACCAGGGTCCGAGTGTCAGTCACCAACACCAGGGACAGTGGGTCAGTGTCCTACACCAGGGTCAGTAGGTCAGTGTCTAACACCAGTGTCCGGGGGTCAGTGTCTAACACCAGGGTCCGAGGGTCAGTGTCCAACACCAGGGTCAGTGGGTCAGTGTCCAACACCAGGGTCAGTGGGTCAGTGTCTAACACCAGGGTCCGAGGGTCAGTGTCCAACAGCAGGGTCAGTGTCCAACATCAGGGTCAGTGGGTCAGTGTCCAACACCACGGTCAGAGGGTCTGTGACAACAACAGGTTCCGAGGGCCGGTGTCCAACACCAGGGTCCGAGGGTTAGTGTCCAACACCAGGGTCCGAGGGTCAGTGTCTAACACCAGGGTCCGAGGGTCAGTATCCAACACCAGGGTCAGTGGGTCAGTGTCCAACACCAGGGTCAGTGGGTCAGTGTCTAACACCAGGGTCAGTGGGTCAGTTTCCAATACCAGGGTCCGAGGGTCAGTGTCCAACACAAGGGTCTGAGGGTTAGTGTCCAACACCAGGGTCCGAGGGTCAGTGTCTAACACCAGGGTCCGAGGGTCAGTATCCAACACCAGGGTCAGTGGGTCAGTGTCCAACACCAGGGTCATTGGGTCAGTGTCCAACACCAGTGTCAGTGGGTCAGTGTCCAACACCAGGGTCATTGGGTCAGTGTCCAACACCAGGGTGAGTGGGTCTGTGTCCAATACCAGTGTCTGAGGGTAAGTGTCCAAAACCAGGGTCAGTGGGTCAGTGTCCAACACCACAGTCCGAGGGTCAGTGTCCAACACCAGGGTCCGAGGGTCAGTGTCCAACACCAGGGTCCGAGGGTCAGTGTCCAACACCAGGGTCTGAGGGTCAGTGTCCAACACCAGGGTATGAGGGTCAGTATCCAACAGCAGGGTCAGAGGTTCACTGACCAACACCAGGGTCAGTGTCCAACACCAGGGTCCGAGGGTCAGTGTCCAACACCAGGGTCCGAGGGTCAGTTTCCAACACCAGGGTCTGAGGGTCAGTGTCCAACACCAGGGTCCGAGGGTCAGTGTCCAACAGCAGGGTCTGAGGGTCAGTGTCCAACACCAGGGTCAGTGGATCGCTGTCCTACACCAGGGTCAGTGTCTCAGTGTCTAACACCAGGGTCTGAGGTTCAGTGTATAGCACCAGGGTCCGAGGGTCAGTGTTCAACACCAGGGTCAGTGGGTCAGTGTCCAACACCAGGGTCAGTGGGTCAGTGTCCAACACCAGGGTCAGTGGGTCAGTGTCTAATACCAGGGTCTGAGGGTCAGTGTCCAACACCAGGGACAGTGGGTCCGTGTCCAACACCAGGGTCAGTGGGTCAGTGTCTAACACCAGTATCTGGGGGTAAGTGTCGAACACCAGGGTCCGAGGGTCAGTGTCCAACACTAGGGTCAGTAGGTCAGTGTCCAACACCAGGGTCAGTGGGTCAGTGTCCAACACCAGGGTCAGTGGGTCAGTGTCCAACACCAGGGTCTGAGGGTCAGTGTCCAACACCAGGGTATGAGGGTCAGTATCCAACAGCAGGGTCAGAGGGTCAGTGTCCAACACCAGGGTCAGTGTCCAACACCAGGGTCCGAGGGTCAGTGTCCAACACCAGGGTCAGTGGGTCAGTGTCCAACACCAGGGTCAGTGGGTCAGTGTCCATCACCAGGGTCCAAGGGTCAGTGTCCAACACCGGGGTCAGTGGGTCAGTGTCCAACACCAGTGTCTGAGGGTCAGTGTCTAACACCAGGTTCTGAGGGTCAGTGTCCAACACCAGGGTCAGTGGGTCCATGTCCAACACCAGGGTCCGACGGTCAGTGACCAACACCACGGTCAGTGGGTCAGTGTCCAACACCAGGGTCAGTGGGTCAGCTTCCTACACCAGGGTCAGTGGGTCAGTGTCTAACACCAGGGTCCGAGGGTCAGTTTCTAACACCAGGGTCCGAGGGTCAGTGTCCAACACCAGGGTCAGTGTCCAACACCCAGGTCAGTGTCTAACACCAGGGTCCGAGGGTCAGTGTCCAACACCAGGGTCCGTGGGTCAGTGTCCAACACCAGGGTCACTGGGTCAGTGTCTAACACCAGGGTCCGAGGGTCAGTCTCCAACACCAGGGACAGTGGGTCAGTGTCCTACACCAGGGTCAGTGGGTCAGTGTCTAACACCAGAGTCCGAGGGTCAGTGTCCAACACCAGGGTGACTGGGTCAGTGTCCAACACCAGGGTTAGTGGGTCAGTGTCTAACACCAGGGTCCGAGGGTCAGTGTCCAACAGCAGGGTCAGTGTCCAACACCAGGGTCAGTGGGTCAGTGTCCAACACCAGGGTCAGTGGGTCAGTGTCCAACACCAGGGTCAGAGGGCCAGTGTCCAACAACAGGGTCCGAGGGTCAGTGTCCAACACCAGGGTCAGAGGGTCAGTATCCAACACCAGGGTCCGAGGGTCAGTGTCCAACACCAGGGTCAGTGGGTCTGTGTCCAACACCAGGGTCCGAGGGTCAGTGTCCAACACCTGGGTCAGTGTCCAACACCAGGGTCTGTGGGTCAGTGTCTAACACCAGGGTCAGTGGGTCAGTGTCCAACACCAGTGTCCGAGGGCGAGTGTCCAACACCAGGGTCCGAGGGTCAGTGTCCAGCACCAGGGTCCGAGGGTCAGTGTCTAACACCAGGGTCAGTGGGTCACTGTCCAACACCAGGGTCTGAGGGTCAGTTCCAACACCAGGGTATGAGGGTCAGTGTCCAACAGCAGGGTCGGAGGGTCAGTGTCCAACACCAGGGTCAGTGTCCAACACCAGGGTCCGAGGGTCAGTGTCCAACACCAGGGTCAGTGGGTCAGTGTCCAACACCAGGGTCAGTGGGTCAGTGTCCAACACCAGGGTCTGCGGGTCAGTGACAAACACCAGGATCTGAGGGTCAGTGTCCAACACCAGGGTCTGAGGGTCAGTGTCCAACACCAGGGTCAGTGGGTCCGTGTCCAACACCAGGGTCCGCGGGTCAGTGACAAACACCAGGGTCTGAGGGTCAGTGTCCAACACCAGGGTCTGAGGGTCAGTTTCCAACACCAGGGTCTGAGGGTTAGTGTCCAACACTGGGGTCCGAGGGTCAGTGTCCAACACCAGGGTCCGAGGGTCAGTGTCCAACACCAGGGTCAGTGGGTCAGTGTCCTACACCAGGGTCAGTGGGTCAGTGTCTAACACCAGGGTCGGATGGTCTGTGTCCAAAACCAGGGTCAGTGGGTCAGTGTCCAACACCGGGGTCAGTGGGTCAGTGTCTAACACCAGGGTCCAAGGGTCAGTGTCCAACACCAGGGTCTGTGGGTCAGTGTCCAACACCAGGGTCCGAGGGTCAGTGTCCAACACCAGGGTCAGTGGGTCAGTGTCCTACACCAGGGTCCGAGGGTCAGTGTCTAACACCAGGGTCCGAGGGTCAGTGTCCAAAACCAGGGTCAGTGGGTCAGTGTCCAACACCAGGGTCAGTGGGTCAGTGTCTAACACCAGGGTCCAAGGGTCAGTGTCCAACACCAGGGTCTGTGGGTCAGTGTCCAACACCAGGGTCCGTGGGTCAGTGTCCAACACCAGGGTCACTGGGTCAGTGTCTAACACCAGGGTCCGAGTGTCTGTCTCCAACACCAGGGACAGTGGGTCAGTGTCCTACACCAGGGTCAGTGGGTCAGTGTCTAACACCAGTGTCCGGGGGTCAGTGTCTAACACCAGGGTCCGAGGGTCAGTGTCCAACACCAGGGTCAGTGGGTCAGTGTCCAACACCAGGGTCAGTGGGTCTGTGTCTAACACCAGGGTCCGAGGGTCAGTGTCCAACACCAGGGTCAGTGTTCAACACCAGGGTCAGTGGGTCAGTGTCCAACACCAGGGTCAGTGGGTCAGTGTCCAACAACAGGGTCCGAGGGTCAGTGTCCAACACCAGGGTCAGTGTGTCTGTGTCCAACACCAGGGTCCGAGGTTCAGTGTCCAACACCTGGGTCAGTGTCCAACACCAGGGTCAGTGGGTCAGTGTCTAACACCAGGGTCTGAGGGTCAGTGTCCAACACCAGGGTCCGAGTGTCAGTGTCCAACAGCAGGGTCCGAGGGTCAGTGTCCAACACCAGGGTCAGTGGATCGCTGTCCTACACCAGGGTCAGTGTCTCAGTGTCTAACACCAGGGTCTGAGGTTCAGTGTATAGCACCAGGGTCCGAGGGTCAGTGTTCAACACCAGGGTCAGTGGGTCAGTGTCCAACACCAGGGTCAGTGGGTCAGTGTCCAACACCAGGGTCCGAGGGTCAGTGTCCAACACCAGGGACAGTGGGTCCGTGTCCAACACCAGGGTCAGTGGGTCAGTGTCTAACACCAGTATCTGGGGATCAGTGTCTAACATCAGGGTCCGAGGGTCAGTGTCCAACACCAGGGTCAGTAGGTCAGTGTCCAACACCAGGGTCAGTGGGTCAGTGTGTAACACCAGGGTCTGAGGGTCAGTGTCCAACACCAGGGTCAGAGGGTCAGTGTCCAACACCAGGGTCCGAGGGTCAGTGTCCAACACCAGGGTCAGTGGGTCAGTGTCCAACACCAGGGTCAGTGGGTCAGTGTCCAACACCAGGGTCCGAGGGTCAGTGTCCAACACCAGGGTATGAGGGTCAGTATCCAAAAGCAGGGTGAGAGGGTCAGTGTCCAACACCAGGGTCAGTGTCCAACACCAGGGTCCGAGGGTCAGTGTCCAACACCAGGGTCAGTGGGTCAGTGTCCAACACCAGGGTCAGTGGGTCAGTGTCCATCACCAGGGTCCAAGGGTCAGTGTCCAACACCGGGGTCTGTGGGTCAGTGTCCAACACAAGTGTCTGAGGGTTAGTGTCCAACACCAGGGTCCGAGGGTCAGTGTCTAACACCAGGGTCCGAGGGTCAGTATCCAACACCAGGGTCAGTGGGTCAGTGTCCAACACCAGGTCATTGGGTCAGTGTCCAACACCAGTGTCAGTGGGTCAGTGTCCAACACCAGGGTCATTGGGTCAGTGTCCAACACCAGGGTGAGTGGTTCTGTGTCCAATACCAGTGTCTGAGGGTCAGTGTCCAAAACCAGGGTCAGTGGGTCAGTGTCCAACACCACAGTCCGAGGGTCAGTGTCCAACACCAGGGTCCGAGGGTCAGTGTCCAACACCAGGGTCCGAGGGTCAGTGTCCAACACCAGGGTCTGAGGGTCAGTGTCCAACACCAGGGTATGAGGGTCAGTATCCAACAGCAGGGTCAGAGGTTCACTGACCAACACCAGGGTCAGTGTCCAACACCAGGGTCCGAGGGTCAGTGTCCAACACCAGGGTCCGAGGGTCAGTGTCCAACACCAGGGTCTGAGGGTCAGTGTCCAACACCAGGGTCCGAGGGTCAGTGTCCAACAGCAGGGTCTGAGGGTCAGTGTCCAACACCAGGGTCAGTGGATCGCTGTCCTACACCAGGGTCAGTGTCTCAGTGTCTAACACCAGGGTCTGAGGTTCAGTGTATAGCACCAGGGTCCGAGGGTCAGTGTTCAACACCAGGGTCAGTGGGTCAGTGTCCAACACCAGGGTCAGTGGGTCAGTGTCCAACACCAGGGTCAGTGGGTCAGTGTCTAATACCAGGGTCCGAGGGTCAGTGTCCAACACCAGGGACAGTGGGTCCGTGTCCAACACCAGGGTCAGTGGGTCAGTGTCTAACACCAGTATCTGGGGGTCAGTGTCGAACACCAGGGTCCGAGGGTCAGTGTCCAACACCAGGGTCAGTAGGTCAGTGTCCAACACCAGGGTCAGTGGGTCAGTGTCCAACACCAGGGTCAGTGGGTCAGTGTCCAACACCAGGGTCCGAGGGTCAGTGTCCAACACCAGGGTATGAAGGTCAGTATCCAACAGCAGGGTCAGAGGGTCAGTGTCCAACACCAGGGTCAGTGTCCAACACCAGGGTCCGAGGGTCAGTGTCCAACACCAGGGTCAGTGGGTCAGTGTCCAACACCAGGGTCAGTGGGTCAGTGTCCATCACCAGCGTCCAAGGATCAGTGTCCAACACCGGGGTCAGTGGGTCAGTGTCCAACACCAGTGTCTGAGGGTCAGTGTCTAACACCAGGTTCTGAGGGTCAGTGTCCAACACCAGGGTCAGTGGGTCCATGTCCAACACCAGGGTCCGAGGGTCAGTGACCAACACCACGGTCAGTGGGTCAGTGTCCAACACCAGGGTCAGTGGGTCAGCTTCCTACACCAGGGTCAGTGGGTCAGTGTCTAACACCAGGGTCCGAGGGTCAGTTTCTAACACCAGGGTCCGAGGGTCAGTGTCCAACACCAGGGTCAGTGTCCAACACCCAGGTCAGTGTCTAACACCAGGGTCCGAGGGTCAGTGTCCAACACCAGGGTCCGCGGGTCAGTGTCCAACACCAGGGTCCGAGGGTCAGTGTCCAACACCAGGGTCAGTGGGTCAGTGTCCAACACCAGGGTCAGTGGGTCAGTGTCCAACACCAGGGTCCGAGGGTCAGTGTCCAACACCAGGGTATGAGGGTAAGTATCCAACAGCAGGGTCAGAGGGTCAGTGTCCAACACCAGGGTCAGTGTCCAACACCAGGGTCCGAGGGTCAGTGTCCAACACCAGGGTCAGTGGGTCAGTGTCCAACACCAGGGTCAGTGGGTCAGTGTCCATCACCAGGGTCCAAGGGTCAGTGTCCAACACCGGGGTCAGTGGGTCAGTGTCCAACACCAGTGTCTGAGGGTCAGTGTCCAACACCAGGGTCTGAGGGTTAGTGTCCAACACTAGGGTCCGAGGGTCAGTGTCCAACACCAGGGTCCGAGGGTCAGTGTCCAACACCAGGGTCAGTGGGTCAGTGTCCTACACCAGGGTCACTGGGTCAGTGTCTATTACCAGGGTCCGAGGGTCAGTGTCTAACACCAGGGTCCGAGGGTCAGTGTCCAACACCAGGGTCAGTGGGTCAGTGTCCAACACCAGGGTCAGTGTGTCAGTGTCTAACACCAGGGTCCAAGGGTCAGTGTCCAACACCAGGGTCAGTGGGTCAGTGTCCAAAACCAGGGTCAGTGGGTCAGTGTCCAACACCAGGGTCACTGGGTCAGTGTCTAACACCAGGGTCCGAGTGTCAGTCACCAACACCAGGGACAGTGGGTCAGTGTCCTACACCAGGGTCAGTAGGTCAGTGTCTAACACCAGTGTCCGGTGGTCAGTGTCTAACACCAGGGTCCGAGGGTCAGTGTCCAACACCAGGGTCAGTGGGTCAGTGTCCAACACAAGGGTCAGTGGGTCAGTGTCTAACACCAGGGTCCGAGGGTCAGTGTCCAACAGCAGGGTCAGTGTCCAACATCAGGGTCAGTGGGTCAGTGTCCAACACCACGGTCAGAGGGTCTGTGACAACAACAGGTTCCGAGGGCCGGTGTCCAACACCAGGGTCCGAGGGTTAGTGTCCAACACCAGGGTCCGAGGGTCAGTGTCTAACACCAGGGTCCGAGGGTCAGTATCCAACACCAGGGTCAGTGGGTCAGTGTCCAACACCAGGGTCAGTGGGTCAGTGTCTAACACCAGGGTCAGTGGGTCAGTTTCCAATACCAGGGTCCGAGGGTCAGTGTCCAACACAAGGGTCTGAGGGTTAGTGTCCAACACCAGGGTCCGAGGGTCAGTGTCTAACACCAGGGTCCGAGGGTCAGTATCCAACACCAGGGTCAGTGGGTCAGTGTCCAACACCAGGGTCATTGGGTCAGTGTCCAACACCAGTGTCAGTGGGTCAGTGTCCAACACCAGGGTCATTGGGTCAGTGTCCAACACCAGGGTGAGTGGGTCTGTGTCCAATACCAGTGTCTGAGGGTAAGTGTCCAAAACCAGGGTCAGTGGGTCAGTGTCCAACACCACAGTCCGAGGGTCAGTGTCCAACACCAGGGTCCGAGGGTCAGTGTCCAACACCAGGGTCCGAGGGTCAGTGTCCAACACCAGGGTCTGAGGGTCAGTGTCCAACACCAGGGTATGAGGGTCAGTATCCAACAGCAGGGTCAGAGGTTCACTGACCAACACCAGGGTCAGTGTCCAACACCAGGGTCCGAGGGTCAGTGTCCAACACCAGGGTCCGAGGGTCAGTTTCCAACACCAGGGTCTGAGGGTCAGTGTCCAACACCAGGGTCCGAGGGTCAGTGTCCAACAGCAGGGTCTGAGGGTCAGTGTCCAACACCAGGGTCAGTGGATCGCTGTCCTACACCAGGGTCAGTGTCTCAGTGTCTAACACCAGGGTCTGAGGTTCAGTGTATAGCACCAGGGTCCGAGGGTCAGTGTTCAACACCAGGGTCAGTGGGTCAGTGTCCAACACCAGGGTCAGTGGGTCAGTGTCCAACACCAGGGTCAGTGGGTCAGTGTCTAATACCAGGGTCTGAGGGTCAGTGTCCAACACCAGGGACAGTGGGTCCGTGTCCAACACCAGGGTCAGTGGGTCAGTGTCTAACACCAGTATCTGGGGGTAAGTGTCGAACACCAGGGTCCGAGGGTCAGTGTCCAACACTAGGGTCAGTAGGTCAGTGTCCAACACCAGGGTCAGTGGGTCAGTGTCCAACACCAGGGTCAGTGGGTCAGTGTCCAACACCAGGGTCTGAGGGTCAGTGTCCAACACCAGGGTATGAGGGTCAGTATCCAACAGCAGGGTCAGAGGGTCAGTGTCCAACACCAGGGTCAGTGTCCAACACCAGGGTCCGAGGGTCAGTGTCCAACACCAGGGTCAGTGGGTCAGTGTCCAACACCAGGGTCAGTGGGTCAGTGTCCATCACCAGGGTCCAAGGGTCAGTGTCCAACACCGGGGTCAGTGGGTCAGTGTCCAACACCAGTGTCTGAGGGTCAGTGTCTAACACCAGGTTCTGAGGGTCAGTGTCCAACACCAGGGTCAGTGGGTCCATGTCCAACACCAGGGTCCGACGGTCAGTGACCAACACCACGGTCAGTGGGTCAGTGTCCAACACCAGGGTCAGTGGGTCAGCTTCCTACACCAGGGTCAGTGGGTCAGTGTCTAACACCAGGGTCCGAGGGTCAGTTTCTAACACCAGGGTCCGAGGGTCAGTGTCCAACACCAGGGTCAGTGTCCAACACCCAGGTCAGTGTCTAACACCAGGGTCCGAGGGTCAGTGTCCAACACCAGGGTCCGTGGGTCAGTGTCCAACACCAGGGTCACTGGGTCAGTGTCTAACACCAGGGTCCGAGGGTCAGTCTCCAACACCAGGGACAGTGGGTCAGTGTCCTACACCAGGGTCAGTGGGTCAGTGTCTAACACCAGAGTCCGAGGGTCAGTGTCCAACACCAGGGTGACTGGGTCAGTGTCCAACACCAGGGTTAGTGGGTCAGTGTCTAACACCAGGGTCCGAGGGTCAGTGTCCAACAGCAGGGTCAGTGTCCAACACCAGGGTCAGTGGGTCAGTGTCCAACACCAGGGTCAGTGGGTCAGTGTCCAACACCAGGGTCAGAGGGCCAGTGTCCAACAACAGGGTCCGAGGGTCAGTGTCCAACACCAGGGTCAGAGGGTCAGTATCCAACACCAGGGTCCGAGGGTCAGTGTCCAACACCAGGGTCAGTGGGTCTGTGTCCAACACCAGGGTCCGAGGGTCAGTGTCCAACACCTGGGTCAGTGTCCAACACCAGGGTCTGTGGGTCAGTGTCTAACACCAGGGTCAGTGGGTCAGTGTCCAACACCAGTGTCCGAGGGCGAGTGTCCAACACCAGGGTCCGAGGGTCAGTGTCCAGCACCAGGGTCCGAGGGTCAGTGTCTAACACCAGGGTCAGTGGGTCACTGTCCAACACCAGGGTCTGAGGGTCAGTTCCAACACCAGGGTATGAGGGTCAGTGTCCAACAGCAGGGTCGGAGGGTCAGTGTCCAACACCAGGGTCAGTGTCCAACACCAGGGTCCGAGGGTCAGTGTCCAACACCAGGGTCAGTGGGTCAGTGTCCAACACCAGGGTCAGTGGGTCAGTGTCCAACACCAGGGTCTGCGGGTCAGTGACAAACACCAGGATCTGAGGGTCAGTGTCCAACACCAGGGTCTGAGGGTCAGTGTCCAACACCAGGGTCAGTGGGTCCGTGTCCAACACCAGGGTCCGCGGGTCAGTGACAAACACCAGGGTCTGAGGGTCAGTGTCCAACACCAGGGTCTGAGGGTCAGTTTCCAACACCAGGGTCTGAGGGTTAGTGTCCAACACTGGGGTCCGAGGGTCAGTGTCCAACACCAGGGTCCGAGGGTCAGTGTCCAACACCAGGGTCAGTGGGTCAGTGTCCTACACCAGGGTCAGTGGGTCAGTGTCTAACACCAGGGTCGGATGGTCTGTGTCCAAAACCAGGGTCAGTGGGTCAGTGTCCAACACCGGGGTCAGTGGGTCAGTGTCTAACACCAGGGTCCAAGGGTCAGTGTCCAACACCAGGGTCTGTGGGTCAGTGTCCAACACCAGGGTCCGAGGGTCAGTGTCCAACACCAGGGTCAGTGGGTCAGTGTCCTACACCAGGGTCCGAGGGTCAGTGTCTAACACCAGGGTCCGAGGGTCAGTGTCCAAAACCAGGGTCAGTGGGTCAGTGTCCAACACCAGGGTCAGTGGGTCAGTGTCTAACACCAGGGTCCAAGGGTCAGTGTCCAACACCAGGGTCTGTGGGTCAGTGTCCAACACCAGGGTCCGTGGGTCAGTGTCCAACACCAGGGTCACTGGGTCAGTGTCTAACACCAGGGTCCGAGTGTCTGTCTCCAACACCAGGGACAGTGGGTCAGTGTCCTACACCAGGGTCAGTGGGTCAGTGTCTAACACCAGTGTCCGGGGGTCAGTGTCTAACACCAGGGTCCGAGGGTCAGTGTCCAACACCAGGGTCAGTGGGTCAGTGTCCAACACCAGGGTCAGTGGGTCTGTGTCTAACACCAGGGTCCGAGGGTCAGTGTCCAACACCAGGGTCAGTGTTCAACACCAGGGTCAGTGGGTCAGTGTCCAACACCAGGGTCAGTGGGTCAGTGTCCAACAACAGGGTCCGAGGGTCAGTGTCCAACACCAGGGTCAGTGTGTCTGTGTCCAACACCAGGGTCCGAGGTTCAGTGTCCAACACCTGGGTCAGTGTCCAACACCAGGGTCAGTGGGTCAGTGTCTAACACCAGGGTCTGAGGGTCAGTGTCCAACACCAGGGTCCGAGTGTCAGTGTCCAACAGCAGGGTCCGAGGGTCAGTGTCCAACACCAGGGTCAGTGGATCGCTGTCCTACACCAGGGTCAGTGTCTCAGTGTCTAACACCAGGGTCTGAGGTTCAGTGTATAGCACCAGGGTCCGAGGGTCAGTGTTCAACACCAGGGTCAGTGGGTCAGTGTCCAACACCAGGGTCAGTGGGTCAGTGTCCAACACCAGGGTCCGAGGGTCAGTGTCCAACACCAGGGACAGTGGGTCCGTGTCCAACACCAGGGTCAGTGGGTCAGTGTCTAACACCAGTATCTGGGGATCAGTGTCTAACATCAGGGTCCGAGGGTCAGTGTCCAACACCAGGGTCAGTAGGTCAGTGTCCAACACCAGGGTCAGTGGGTCAGTGTGTAACACCAGGGTCTGAGGGTCAGTGTCCAACACCAGGGTCAGAGGGTCAGTGTCCAACACCAGGGTCCGAGGGTCAGTGTCCAACACCAGGGTCAGTGGGTCAGTGTCCAACACCAGGGTCAGTGGGTCAGTGTCCAACACCAGGGTCCGAGGGTCAGTGTCCAACACCAGGGTATGAGGGTCAGTATCCAAAAGCAGGGTGAGAGGGTCAGTGTCCAACACCAGGGTCAGTGTCCAACACCAGGGTCCGAGGGTCAGTGTCCAACACCAGGGTCAGTGGGTCAGTGTCCAACACCAGGGTCAGTGGGTCAGTGTCCATCACCAGGGTCCAAGGGTCAGTGTCCAACACCGGGGTCTGTGGGTCAGTGTCCAACACCAGTGTCTGAGGGTCAGTGTCTAACACCAGGTTCTGAGGGTCAGTGTCCAACACCAGGGTCAGTGGGTCCATGTCCAACACCAGGGTCCGAGGGTCAGTGACCAACACCACGGTCAGTGGGTCAGTGTCCAACACCAGGGTCAGTGGGTCAGCTTCCTACACCAGGGTCAGTGGGTCAGTGTCTAACACCAGGGTCCGAGGGTCAGTTTCTAACACCAGGGTCCGAGGGTCAGTGTCCAACACCAGGATCAGTGTCCAACACCCAGGTCAGTGTCTAACACCAGGGTCCGAGGGTCAGTGTCCAACACCAGGGTCCGCGGGTCAGTGTCCAACACCAGGGTCAGTGGGTCAGTGTCTAACACCAGGGTCAGTGGGTCAGTGTCCTACACCAGGGTCAATCTCTAACACGAGTGTCCGAGGGTCAGTGTCTAACACCAGGGTCCGAGGGTCAGTGTCCAACACCAGGGTCAGTGTCCAACACCATGGTCAGTGGGTCAGTGTCTAACACCAGGGTCCGAGGGTCAGTGTCCAACACCAGGGTCAGTGGGCCAGTGTCCAACACCGGGTCAGTGGGTCAGTGTCCAACACCAGGGTCAGTGGGTCAGTGTCTAACACCAGGGTCCGAGGGTCAGTGTCCAAGACCAGGGACAGTGGGTCAGTGTCCTACACCAGGGTCAGTGGGTCAGTGTCTTACACCAGTGTCCGGGGATCAGTGTCTAACACCAGGGTCCGAGGGTCAGTGTCCAACACCAGGGTCAGTGGGTCAGTGTCCAACACCAGGGTCAGTGTCTAACACCAAGATCTGAGGGTCAGTGTCCAACACCAGGGTCAGTGTCCAACACCAGGGTCCGAGGGTCAGTGTCCAACACCAGGTTCTGAGGGTCAGCGTCCAACACCAGGGTCCGACGGTCAGTGTCCAACACCAGGGTCCGAGGGTCAGTGTCCAACACCAGGGTCAGTGGGTCAGTGTCCTACACCAGGGTCAGTGGGTCAGTGTCTAACACCAGGGTCCGAGGGTCAGTGTCTAACACCAGGGTCCGAGGGTCAGTGTCCAAGACCAGGGTCAGTGTCCAACACCAGGGTAAGTGGGTCAGTGGGTCAGTCTCTAACACCTGGGTCCGAGGGTCAGTGTCCAACACCAGTGTCAGTGGGTCAGTGTCCAACACCAGGGTCAGTGGTACAGTGTCTAACACCAGGGTCCGAGGGTCAGTCTCCAACACCAGGGACAGTGGGTCAGTGTCCTACACCAGGGTCAGTGGGTCAGTGTCTAACACCAGTGTCCGGGGGTCAGTGTCTAACACCAGAGTCCGAGGGTCAGTGTCCAACACCAGGGTCACTGGGTCAGTGTCCAACACCAGGGTTAGTGGGTCAGTCTCTAACACCAGGGTCCGAGGGTCAGTGTCCAACAGCAGGGTCAGTGTCCAACACCAGGGTCAGTGGGTCAGTGTCCAACACCAGGGTCAGTGGGTCAGTGTCCAACACCAGGGTCAGAGGGCCAGTGTCCAACAACAGGGTCCGAGGGTCAGTGTCCAACACCAGGGTCAGAGGGTCAGTATCCAACACCAGGGTCCGAGGGTCAGTGTCCAACACCAGGGTCAGTGGGTCTGTGTCCAACACCAGGGTCCGAGGGTCAGTGTCCAACACCTGGGTCAGTGTCCAACACCAGGGTCTGTGGGTCAGTGTCTAACACCAGGGTCAGTGGGTCAGTGTCCAACACCAGTGTCCGAGGGCGAGTGTCCAACACCAGGGTCCGAGGGTCAGTGTCCAGCACCAGGGTCCGAGGGTCAGTGTCTAACACCAGGGTCAGTGGGTCAGTGTCCAACACCAGGGTCTGAGGGTCAGTTCCAACACCAGGGTATGAGGGTAAGGGTCCAACAGCAGGGTCGGAGGGTCAGTGTCCAACACCAGGGTCAGTGTCCAACACCAGGGTCCGAGGGTCAGTGTCCAACACCAGGGTCAGTGGGTCAGTGTCCAACACCAGGGTCAGTGGGTCAGTGTCCAACACCAGGGTCTGCGGGTCAGTGACAAACACCAGGATCTGAGGGTCAGTGTCCAACACCAGGGTCTGAGGGTCAGTGTCCAACACCAGGGTCAGTGGGTCCGTGTCCAACACCAGGGTCCGTGGGTCAGTGACAAACACCAGGGTCTGAGGGTCAGTGTCCTACACCAGGGTCAGTGGGTCAGTGTCTAACACCAGAGTCCGAGGGTCAGTGTCTAACACCAGGGTCCGAGGGTCAGTGTCCAAAACCAGGGTCAGTGGGTCAGTGTCCAACACCAGGGTCAGTGGGTCAGTGTCTAACACCAGGGTCCAAGGGTCAGTGTCCAACACCAGGGTCAGTGGGTCAGTGTCCAACACCAGGGTCCGTGGGTCAGTGTCCAACACCAGGGTCACTGGGTCAGTGTCTAACACCAGGGTCCGAGGGTCTGTCTCCAACACCAGGGACAGTGGGTCAGTGTCCTACACCAGGGTCAGTGGGTCAGTGTCTAACACCAGTGTCCGGGGGTCAGTGTCTAACACCAGGGTCCGAGGGTCAGTGTCCAACACCAGGGTCAGTGGGTCAGTGTCCAACACCAGGGTCAGTGGGTCAGAGTCTAACACCAGTGTCCAAGGGTCAGTGTCCAACACCAGGGTCAGTGTCCAACACCAGGGTCAGTGGGTCAGTGTCCAACACCAGGGTCAGTGGGTCAGTGTCCAACAACAGGGTCCGAGGGACAGTGTCCAACACCAGGGTCAGAGGGTCAGTGTCCAACACCAGGGTCCGAGGGTCAGTGTCCAACACCAGGGTCAGTGTGTCTGTGTCCAACACCAGGGTCCGAGGGTCAGTGTCCAACACCTGGGTCAGTGTCCAACACCAGGGTCAGTGGGTCAGTGTCTAACACCAGGGTCCGAGGGTCAGTGTCCAACACCAGGGACAGTGGGTCAGTGTCCTACACCAGGGTCAGTGGGTCAGCGTCTTACACCAGTGTCCGTGGGTCAGTGTCTAACACCAGGGTCCGAGAGTCAGTGTCCAACACCAGGGTCAGTGTCTAACACCAAGGTCCGAGGGTCAGTGTCCAACACCAGGGTCAGTGTCCAACACCAGGATCCGAGGGTCCGTGTCCAACACCAGGGTCTTAAGGTCAGCGTCCAACACCAGGGTCATTGGTCAGTGTCTACACCAGGGTCAGTGGGTCAGTGTCTAACATCAGGGTCCGAGGGTCAGTGTCTAACACCAGGGTCCGAGGGTCAGTGTCCAACACCAGGGTCCGAGGGTCAGTGTCCAACACCAGGGTCAGTGGGTCAGTGTCCTACACCAGGGTCACTGGGTCAGTGTCTATTACCAGGGTCCGAGGGTCAGTGTCTAACACCAGGGTCCGAGGGTCAGTGTCCAACACCAGGGTCAGTGGGTCAGTGTCCAACACCAGGGTCAGTGTGTCAGTGTCTAACACCAGGGTCCAAGGGTCAGTGTCCAACACCAGGGTCAGTGGGTCAGTGTCCAAAACCAGGGTCAGTGGGTCAGTGTCCAACACCAGGGTCACTGGGTCAGTGTCTAACACCAGGGACCGAGGGTCAGTCACCAACACCAGGGACAGTGGGTCAGTGTCCTACACCAGGGTCAGTAGGTCAGTGTCTAACACCAGTGTCCGGGGGTCAGTGTCTAACACCAGGGTCCGAGGGTCAGTGTCCAACACCAGGGTCAGTGGGTCAGTGTCCAACACCAGGGTCAGTGGGTCAGTGTCTAACACCAGGGTCCGAGGGTCAGTGTCCAACACCAGGGTCAGTGTCCAACATCAGGGTCAGTGGGTCAGTGTCCAACACCACGGTCAGAGGGTCTGTGACAACAACAGGTTCCGAGGGCCGGTGTCCAACACCAGGGTCCGAGGGTTAGTGTCCAACACCAGGGTCCGAGGGTCAGTGTCTAACACCAGGGTCCGAGGGTCAGTATCCAACACCAGGGTCAGTGGGTCAGTGTCCAACACCAGGGTCAGTGGGTCAGTGTCTAACACCAGGGTCAGTGGGTCAGTTTCCAATACCAGGGTCCGAGGGTCAGTGTCCAACACAAGGGTCTGAGGGTTAGTGTCCAACACCAGGGTCCGAGGGTCAGTGTCTAACACCAGGGTCCGAGGGTCAGTATCCAACACCAGGGTCAGTGGGTCAGTGTCCAACACCAGGGTCATTGGGTCAGTGTCCAACACCAGTGTCAGTGGGTCAGTGTCCAACACCAGGGTCATTGGGTCAGTGTCCAACACCAGGGTGAGTGGGTCTGTGTCCAATACCAGTGTCTGAGGGTAAGTGTCCAAAACCAGGGTCAGTGGGTCAGTGTCCAACACCACAGTCCGAGGGTCAGTGTCCAACACCAGGGTCCGAGGGTCAGTGTCCAACACCAGGGTCCGAGGGTCAGTGTCCAACACCAGGGTCTGAGGGTCAGTGTCCAACACCAGGGTATGAGGGTCAGTATCCAACAGCAGGGTCAGAGGTTCACTGACCAACACCAGGGTCAGTGTCCAACACCAGGGTCCGAGGGTCAGTGTCCAACACCAGGGTCCGAGGGTCAGTTTCCAACAGCAGGGTCTGAGGGTCAGTGTCCAACACCAGGGTCCGAGGGTCAGTGTCCAACAGCAGGGTCTGAGGGTCAGTGTCAAACCCAGGGTCAGTGGATCGCTGTCCTACACCAGGGTCAGTGTCTCAGTGTCTAACACCAGGGTCTGAGGTTCAGTGTATAGCACCAGGGTCCGAGGGTCAGTGTTCAACACCAGGGTCAGTGGGTCAGTGTCCAACACCAGGGTCAGTGGGTCAGTGTCCAACACCAGGGTCAGTGGGTCAGTGTCTAATACCAGGGTCTGAGGGTCAGTGTCCAACACCAGGGACAGTGGGTCCGTGTCCAACACCAGGGTCAGTGGGTCAGTGTCTAACACCAGTATCTGGGGGTAAGTGTCGAACACCAGGGTCCGAGGGTCAGTGTCCAACACTAGGGTCAGTAGGTCAGTGTCCAACACCAGGGTCAGTGGGTCAGTGTCCAACACCAGGGTCAGTGGGTCAGTGTCCAACACCAGGGTCTGAGGGTCAGTGTCCAACACCAGGGTATGAGGGTCAGTATCCAACAGCAGGGTCAGAGGGTCAGTGTCCAACACCAGGGTCAGTGTCCAACACCAGGGTCCGAGGGTCAGTGTCCAACACCAGGGTCAGTGGGTCAGTGTCCAACACCAGGGTCAGTGGGTCAGTGTCCATCACCAGGGTCCAAGGGTCAGTGTCCAACACCGGGGTCAGTGGGTCAGTGTCCAACACCAGTGTCTGAGGGTCAGTGTCTAACACCAGGTTCTGAGGGTCAGTGTCCAACACCAGGGTCAGTGGGTCCATGTCCAACACCAGGGTCCGACGGTCAGTGACCAACACCACGGTCAGTGGGTCAGGGTCCAACACCAGGGTCAGTGGGTCAGCTACCTACACCAGGGTCAGTGGGTCAGTGTCTAACACCAGGGTCCGAGGGTCAGTTTCTAACACCAGGGTCCGAGGGTCAGTGTCCAACACCAGGGTCAGTGTCCAACACCCAGGTCAGTGTCTAACACCAGGGTCCGAGGGTCAGTGTCCAACACCAGGGTCCGCGGGTCAGTGTCCAACACCAGGGTCACTGGGTCAGTGTCTAACACCAGGGTCCGAGGGTCAGTCTCCAACACCAGGGACAGTGGGTCAGTGTCCTACACCAGGGTCAGTGGGTCAGTGTCTAACACCAGAGTCCGAGGGTCAGTGTCCAACACCAGGGTGACTGGGTCAGTGTCCAACACCAGGGTTAGTGGGTCAGTGTCTAACACCAGGGTCCGAGGGTCAGTGTCCAACAGCAGGGTCAGTGTCCAACACCAGGGTCAGTGGGTCAGTGTCCAACACCAGGGTCAGTGGGTCAGTGTCCAACACCAGGGTCAGAGGGCCAGTGTCCAACAACAGGGTCCGAGGGTCAGTGTCCAACACCAGGGTCAGAGGGTCAGTATCCAACACCAGGGTCCGAGGGTCAGTGTCCAACACCAGGGTCAGTGGGTCTGTGTCCAACACCAGGGTCCGAGGGTCAGTGTCCAACACCTGGGTCAGAGTCCAACACCAGGGTCTGTGGGTCAGTGTCTAACACCAGGGTCAGTGGGTCACTGTCCAACACCAGGGTCTGAGGGTCAGTTCCAACACCAGGGTATGAGGGTCAGTGTCCAACAGCAGGGTCGGAGGGTCAGTGTCCAACACCAGGGTCAGTGTCCAACACCAGGGTCCGAGGGTCAGTGTCCAACACCAGGGTCAGTGGGTCAGTGTCCAACACCAGGGTCAGTGGGTCAGTGTCCAACACCAGGGTCTGCGGGTCAGTGACAAACACCAGGATCTGAGGGTCAGTGTCCAACACCAGGGTCTGAGGGTCAGTGTCCAACACCAGGGTCAGTGGGTCCGTGTCCAACACCAGGGTCCGCGGGTCAGTGACAAACACCAGGGTCTGAGGGTCAGTGTCCAACACCAGGGTCTGAGGGTCAGTTTCCAACACCAGGGTCTGAGGGTTAGTGTCCAACACTGGGGTCCGAGGGTGAGTGTCCAACACCAGGGTCCGAGGGTCAGTGTCCAACACCAGGGTCAGTGGGTCAGTGTCCTACACCAGGGTCAGTGGGTCAGTGTCTAACACCAGGGTCCGAGGGTCAGTGTCTAACACCAGGGTCCGAGGGTCAGTGTCCAAAACCAGGGTCAGTGGGTCAGTGTCCAACACCAGGGTCAGTGGGTCAGTGTCTAACACCAGGGTCCAAGGGTCAGTGTCCAACACCAGGGTCTGTGGGTCAGTGTCCAACACCAGGGTCCGTGGGTCAGTGTCCAACACCAGGGTCACTGGGTCAGTGTCTAACACCAGGGTCCGAGTGTCTGTCTCCAACACCAGGGACAGTGGGTCAGTGTCCTACACCAGGGTCAGTGGGTCAGTGTCTAACACCAGTGTCCGGGGGTCAGTGTCTAACACCAGGGTCCGAGGGTCAGTGTCCAACACCAGGGTCAGTGGGTCAGTGTCCAACACCAGGGTCAGTGGGTCTGTGTCTAACACCAGGGTCCGAGGGTCAGTGTCCAACACCAGGGTCAGTGTTCAACACCAGGGTCAGTGGGTCAGTGTCCAACACCAGGGTCAGTGGGTCAGTGTCCAACAACAGGGTCCGAGGGTCAGTGTCCAACACCAGGGTCAGTGTGTCTGTGTCCAACACCAGGGTCCGAGGTTCAGTGTCCAACACCTGGGTCAGTGTCCAACACCAGGGTCAGTGGGTCAGTGTCTAACACCAGGGTCTGAGGGTCAGTGTCCAACACCAGGGTCCGAGGGTCAGTGTCCAACAGCAGGGTCCGAGGGTCAGTGTCCAACACCAGGGTCAGTGGATCGCTGTCCTACACCAGGGTCAGTGTCTCAGTGTCTAACACCAGGGTCTGAGGTTCAGTGTATAGCACCAGGGTCCGAGGGTCAGTGTTCAACACCAGGGTCAGTGGGTCAGTGTCCAACACCAGGGTCAGTGGGTCAGTGTCCAATACCAGGGTCCGAGGGTCAGTGTCCAACACCAGGGACAGTGGGTCCGTGTCCAACACCAGGGTCAGTGGGTCAGTGTCTAACACCAGTATCTGGGGATCAGTGTCTAACATCAGGGTCCGAGGGTCAGTGTCCAACACCAGGGTCAGTAGGTCAGTGTCCAACACCAGGGTCAGTGGGTCAGTGTGTAACACCAGGGTCTGAGGGTCAGTGTCCAACACCAGGGTCAGAGGGTCAGTGTCCAACACCAGGGTCCGAGGGTCAGTGTCCAACACCAGGGTCAGTGGGTCAGTGTCCAACACCAGGGTCAGTGGGTCAGTGTCCAACACCAGGGTCCGAGGGTCAGTGTCCAACACCAGGGTATGAGGGTCAGTATCCAAAAGCAGGGTGAGAGGGTCAGTGTCCAACACCAGGGTCAGTGTCCAACACCAGGGTCCGAGGGTCAGTGTCCAACACCAGGGTCAGTGGGTCAGTGTCCAACACCAGGGTCAGTGGGTCAGTGTCCATCACCAGGGTCCAAGGGTCAGTGTCCAACACCGGGGTCTGTGGGTCAGTGTCCAACACCAGTGTCTGAGGGTCAGTGTCTAACACCAGGTTCTGAGGGTCAGTGTCCAACACCAGGGTCAGTGGGTCCATGTCCAACACCAGGGTCCGAGGGTCAGTGACCAACACCACGGTCAGTGGGTCAGTGTCCAACACCAGGGTCAGTGGGTCAGCTTCCTACACCAGGGTCAGTGGGTCAGTGTCTAACACCAGGGTCCGAGGGTCAGTTTCTAACACCAGGGTCCGAGGGTCAGTGTCCAACACCAGGATCAGTGTCCAACACCCAGGTCAGTGTCTAACACCAGGGTCCGAGGGTCAGTGTCCAACACCAGGGTCCGCGGGTCAGTGTCCAACACCAGGGTCAGTGGGTCAGTGTCTAACACCAGGGTCAGTGGGTCAGTGTCCTACACCAGGGTCAATCTCTAACACGAGTGTCCGAGGGTCAGTGTCTAACACCAGGGTCCGAGGGTCAGTGTCCAACACCAGGGTCAGTGTCCAACACCATGGTCAGTGGGTCAGTGTCTAACACCAGGGTCCGAGGGTCAGTGTCCAACACCAGGGTCAGTGGGCCAGTGTCCAACACCAGGGTCAGTGGGTCAGTGTCCAACACCAGGGTCAGTGGGTCAGTGTCTAACACCAGGTTCCGAGGGTCAGTGTCCAAGACCAGGGACAGTGGGTCAGTGTCCTACACCAGGGTCAGTGGGTCAGTGTCTTACACCAGTGTCCGGGGATCAGTGTCTAACACCAGGGTCCGAGGGTCAGTGTCCAACACCAGGGTCAGTGGGTCAGTGTCCAACACCAGGGTCAGTGTCTAACACCAAGATCTGAGGGTCAGTGTCCAACACCAGGGTCAGTGTCCAACACCAGGGTCCGAGGGTCAGTGTCCAACACCAGGTTCTGAGGGTCAGCGTCCAACACCAGGGTCCGACGGTCAGTGTCCAACACCAGGGTCCGAGGGTCAGTGTCCAACACCAGGGTCAGTGGGTCAGTGTCCTACACCAGGGTCAGTGGGTCAGTGTCTAACACCAGGGTCCGAGGGTCAGTGTCTAACACCAGGGTCCGAGGGTCAGTGTCCAACACCAGGGTCAGTGTCCAACACCAGGGTAAGTGGGTCAGTGGGTCAGTCTCTAACACCTGGGTCCGAGGGTCAGTGTCCAACACCAGTGTCAGTGGGTCAGTGTCCAACACCAGGGTCAGTGGTACAGTGTCTAACACCAGGGTCCGAGGGTCAGTCTCCAACACCAGGGACAGTGGGTCAGTGTCCTACACCAGGGTCAGTGGGTCAGTGTCTAACACCAGTGTCCGGGGGTCAGTGTCTAACACCAGAGTCCGAGGGTCAGTGTCCAACACCAGGGTCACTGGGTCAGTGTCCAACACCAGGGTTAGTGGGTCAGTCTCTAACACCAGGGTCCGAGGGTCAGTGTCCAACAGCAGGGTCAGTGTCCAACACCAGGGTCAGTGGGTCAGTGTCCAACACCAGGGTCAGTGGGTCAGTGTCCAACACCAGGGTCAGAGGGCCAGTGTCCAACAACAGGGTCCGAGGGTCAGTGTCCAACACCAGGGTCAGAGGGTCAGTATCCAACACCAGGGTCCGAGGGTCAGTGTCCAACACCAGGGTCAGTGGGTCTGTGTCCAACACCAGGGTCCGAGGGTCAGTGTCCAACACCTGGGTCAGTGTCCAACACCAGGGTCTGTGGGTCAGTGTCTAACACCAGGGTCAGTGGGTCAGTGTCCAACACCAGTGTCCGAGGGCGAGTGTCCAACACCAGGGTCCGAGGGTCAGTGTCCAGCACCAGGGTCCGAGGGTCAGTGTCCAACACCAGGGTCAGTGGGTCAGTGTCCAACACCAGGGTCAGTGGGTCAGTGTCCAACACCAGGGTCTGCGGGTCAGTGACAAACACCAGGATCTGAGGGTCAGTGTCCAACACCAGGGTCTGAGGGTCAGTGTCCAACACCAGGGTCAGTGGGTCCGTGTCCAACACCAGGGTCCGCGGGTCAGTGACAAACACCAGGGTCTGAGGGTCAGTGTCCTACACCAGGGTCAGTGGGTCAGTGTCTAACACCAGGGTCCGAGGGTCAGTGTCTAACACCAGGGTCCGAGGGTCAGTGTCCAAAACCAGGGTCAGTGGGTCAGTGTCCAACACCAGGGTCAGTGGGTCAGTGTCTAACACCAGGGTCCAAGGGTCAGTGTCCAACACCAGGGTCAGTGGGTCAGTGTCCAACACCAGGGTCCGTGGGTCAGTGTCCAACACCAGGGTCACTGGGTCAGTGTCTAACACCAGGGTCCGAGGGTCTGTCTCCAACACCAGGGACAGTGGGTCAGTGTCCTACACCAGGGTCAGTGGGTCAGTGTCTAACACCAGTGTCCGGGGGTCAGTGTCTAACACCAGGGTCCGAGGGTCAGTGTCCAACACCAGGGTCAGTGGGTCAGTGTCCAACACCAGGGTCAGTGGGTCAGAGTCTAACACCAGGGTCCAAGGGTCAGTGTCCAACACCAGGGTCAGTGTCCAACACCAGGGTCAGTGGGTCAGTGTCCAACACCAGGGTCAGTGGGTCAGTGTCCAACAACAGGGTCCGAGGGACAGTGTCCAACACCAGGGTCAGAGGGTCAGTGTCCAACACCAGGGTCCGAGGGTCAGTGTCCAACACCAGGGTCAGTGTGTCTGTGTCCAACACCAGGGTCCGAGGGTCAGTGTCCAACACCTGGGTCAGTGTCCAACACCAGGGTCAGTGGGTCAGTGTCTAACACCAGGGTCCGAGGGTCAGTGTCCAACACCAGGGACAGTGGGTCAGTGTCCTACACCAGGGTCAGTGGGTCAGCGTCTTACACCAGTGTCCGTGGGTCAGTGTCTAACACCAGGGTCCGAGAGTCAGTGTCCAACACCAGGGTCAGTGTCTAACACCAAGGTCCGAGGGTCAGTGTCCAACACCAGGGTCAGTGTCCAACACCAGGATCCGAGGGTCCGTGTCCAACACCAGGGTCTTAAGGTCAGCGTCCAACACCAGGGTCATTGGTCAGTGTCTACACCAGGGTCAGTGGGTCAGTGTCTAACACCAGGGTCCGAGGGTCAGTGTCTAACACCAGGGTCCGAGGGTCAGTGTCCAACACCAGGGTCAGTGGGTCAGTGTCCAACTCCAGGGTCTGAGGGTCAGTGACAAACACCAGGGTCTGAGGGTCAGTGTCCAACACCAGGGTCTGAGGGTCACTGTCCAACACCAGGGTCAGTGGGTCCGTGTCCAACACCAGGGTCCGCGGGTCAGTGACAAACACCAGGTTCTGAGGGTCAGTGTCGAACACCAGGGTCTGAGGGTCAGTGTCCAACACCAGGGTCTGAGGGTTAGTGTCCAACACTAGGGTCCGAGGGTCAGTGTCCAACACCAGGGTCCGAGGGTCAGTGTCCAACACCAGGGTCAGTGGGTCAGTGTCTTACACCAGGGTTAGTGGGTCAGTGTCTATCACCAGGGTCCGAGGGTCAGTGTCTAACACCAGGGTCTGAGGGTCAGTGTCCAACACCAGGGTCAGTGGGTCAGTGTCCAACACCAGGGTCAGTGGGTCAGTGTCTAACACCAGGGTCCAAGGGTCAGTGTCCAACACCAGGGTCAGTGGGTCAGTGTCCAACACCAGGGTCAGTGGGTCAGTGTCCAACACCAGGGTCACTGGGTCAGTGTCTAACACCAGGGTCCGAGGGTCAGTCACCAACACCAGGGACAGTGGGTCAGTGTCCTACACCAGGGTCAGTAGGTCAGTGTCTAACACCAGTATCTGGGGGTCAGTGTCTAACACCAGGGTCCGAGGGTCAGTGTCCAACACCAGGGTCAGTAGGTCAGTGTCCAACACCAGGGTCAGTGGGTCAGTGTGTAACACCAGGGTCCGAGGGTCAGTGTCCAACACCAGGGTCAGAGGGTCAGTGTCCAACACCAGGGTCCGAGGATCAGTGTCCAACACCAGGGTCAGTGGGTCAGTGTCCAACACCAGGGTCAGTGGGTCAGTGTACAACACCAGGGTCCGAGGGTCAGTGTCCAACACCAGGGTATGAGGGTAAGTATCCAACAGCAGGGTCAGAGGGTCAGTGTCCAACACCAGGGTCAGTGTCCAACACCAGGGTCTGAGGGTCAGTGTCCAACACCAGGGTCAGTGGGTCAGTGTCCAACACCAGGGTCAGTGGGTCAGTGTCCATCACCAGGGTCCAAGGGTCAGTGTCCAACACCGGGGTCAGTGGGTCAGTGTTCAACACCAGTGTCTGAGGGTCAGTGTCCAACACCATGGTCTGAGGGTTAGTGTCCAACACTAGGGTCCGAGGGTCAGTGTCCAACACCAGGGTCCGAGGGTCAGTGTCCAACACCAGGGTCAGTGGGTCAGTGTCCTACACCAGGGTCAGTGGGTCAGTGTCTATCACCAGAGTCCGAGGGTCAGTGTCTAACACCAGGGTCCGAGGGTCAGTGTCCAACACCAGGGTCCGAGGGTCAGTGTCCAACACCAGGGTCAGTGGGTCAGTGTCCTACACCAGGGTCACTGGGTCATTGTCTATTACCAGGGTCCGAGGGTCAGTGTCTAACACCAGGGTCCGAGGGTCAGTGTCCAACACCAGGGTCAGTGGGTCAGTGTCCAACACCAGGGTCAGTGTGTCAGTGTCTAACACCAGGGTCCAAGGGTCAGTGTCCAACACCAGGGTCAGTGGGTCAGTGTCCAAAACCAGGGTCAGTGGGTCAGTGTCCAACACCAGGGTCACTGGGTCAGTGTCTAACACCAGGGTCCGAGGGTCAGTCACCAACACCAGGGACAGTGGGTCAGTGTCCTACACCAGGGTCAGTAGGTCAGTGTCTAACACCAGTGTCCGGGGGTCAGTGTCTAACACCAGGGTCCGAGGGTCAGTGTCCAACACCAGGGTCAGTGGGTCAGTGTCCAACACCAGGGTCAGTGGGTCAGTGTCTAACACCAGGGTCCGAGGGTCAGTGTCCAACACCAGGGTCAGTGTCCAACATCAGGGTCAGTGGGTCAGTGTCCAACACCACGGTCAGAGGGTCTGTGACAACAACAGGTTCCGAGGGCCGGTGTCCAACACCAGGGTCCGAGGGTTAGTGTCCAACACCAGGGTCCGAGGGTCAGTGTCTAACACCAGGGTCCGAGGGTCAGTATCCAACACCAGGGTCAGTGGGTCAGTGTCCAACACCAGGGTCAGTGGGTCAGTTTCTAACACCAGGGTCAGTGGGTCAGTTTCCAATACCAGGGTCCGAGGGTCAGTGTCCAACACAAGGGTCTGAGGGTTAGTGTCCAACACCAGGGTCCGAGGGTCAGTGTCTAACACCAGGGTCCGAGGGTCAGTATCCAACTCCAGGGTCAGTGGGTCAGTGTCCAACACCAGGGTCATTGGGTCAGTGTCCAACACCAGTGTCAGTGGGTCAGTGTCCAACACCAGGGTCATTGGGTCAGTGTCCAACACCAGGGTGAGTGGGTCTGTGTCCAATACCAGTGTCTGAGGGTAAGTGTCCAAAACCAGGGTCAGTGGGTCAGTGTCCAACACCACAGTCCGAGGGTCAGTGTCCAACACCAGGGTCCGAGGGTCAGTGTCCAACACCAGGGTCCGAGGGTCAGTGTCCAACACCAGGGTCTGAGGGTCAGTGTCCAACACCAGGGTATGAGGGTCAGTATCCAACAGCAGGGTCAGAGGTTCACTGACCAACACCAGGGTCAGTGTCCAACACCAGGGTCCGAGGGTCAGTGTCCAACACCAGGGTCCGAGGGTCAGTTTCCAACACCAGGGTCTGAGGGTCAGTGTCCAACACCAGGGTCCGAGGGTCAGTGTCCAACAGCAGGGTCTGAGGGTCAGTGTCAAACCCAGGGTCAGTGGATCGCTGTACTACACCAGGGTCAGTGTCTCAGTGTCTAACACCAGGGTCTGAGGTTCAGTGTATAGCACCAGGGTCCGAGGGTCAGTGTTCAACACCAGGGTCAGTGGGTCAGTGTCCAACACCAGGGTCAGTGGGTCAGTGTCCAACACCAGGGTCAGTGGGTCAGTGTCTAATACCAGGGTCTGAGGGTCAGTGTCCAACACCAGGGACAGTGGGTCCGTGTCCAACACCAGGGTCAGTGGGTCAGTGTCTAACACCAGTATCTGGGGGTAAGTGTCGAACACCAGGGTCCGAGGGTCAGTGTCCAACACTAGGGTCAGTAGGTCAGTGTCCAACACCAGGGTCAGTGGGTCAGTGTCCAACACCAGGGTCAGTGGGTCAGTGTCCAACACCAGGGTCTGAGGGTCAGTGTCCAACACCAGGGTATGAGGGTCAGTATCCAACAGCAGGGTCAGAGGGTCAGTGTCCAACACCAGGGTCAGTGTCCAACACCAGGGTCCGAGGGTCAGTGTCCAACACCAGGGTCAGTGGGTCAGTGTCCAACACCAGGGTCAGTGGGTCAGTGTCCATCACCAGGGTCCAAGCGTCAGTGTCCAACACCGGGGTCAGTGGGTCAGTGTCCAACACCAGTGTCTGAGGGTCAGTGTCTAACACCAGGTTCTGAGGGTCAGTGTCCAACACCAGGGTCAGTGGGTCCATGTCCAACACCAGGGTCCGACGGTCAGTGACCAACACCACGGTCAGTGGGTCAGTGTCCAACACCAGGGTCAGTGGGTCAGCTTCCTACACCAGGGTCAGTGGGTCAGTGTCTAACACCAGGGTCCGAGGGTCAGTTTCTAACACCAGGGTCCGAGGGTCAGTGTCCAACACCAGGGTCAGTGTCCAACACCCAGGTCAGTGTCTAACACCAGGGTCCGAGGGTCAGTGTCCAACACCAGGGTCCGCGGGTCAGTGTCCAACACCAGGGTCACTGGGTCAGTGTCTAACACCAGGGTCCGAGGGTCAGTCTCCAACTCCAGGGACAGTGGGTCAGTGTCCTACACCAGGGTCAGTGGGTCAGTGTCTAACACCAGAGTCCGAGGGTCAGTGTCCAACACCAGGGTGACTGGGTCAGTGTCCAACACCAGGGTTAGTGGGTCAGTGTCTAACACCAGGGTCCGAGGGTCAGTGTCCAACAGCAGGGTCAGTGTCCAACACCAGGGTCAGTGGGTCAGTGTCCAACACCAGGGTCAGTGGGTCAGTGTCCAACACCAGGGTCAGAGGGCCAGTGTCCAACAACAGGGTCCGAGGGTCAGTGTCCAACACCAGGGTCAGAGGGTCAGTATCCAACACCAGGGTCCGAGGGTCAGTGTCCAACACCAGGGTCAGTGGGTCTGTGTCCAACACCAGGGTCCGAGGGTCAGTGTCCAACACCTGGGTCAGTGTCCAACACCAGGGTCTGTGGGTCAGTGTCTAACACCAGGGTCAGTGGGTCAGTGTCCAACACCAGTGTCCGAGGGCGAGTGTCCAACACCAGGGTCCGAGGGTCAGTGTCCAGCACCAGGGTCCGAGGGTCAGTGTCTAACACCAGGGTCAGTGGGTCACTGTCCAACACCAGGGTCTGAGGGTCAGTTCCAACACCAGGGTATGAGGGTCAGTGTCCAACAGCAGGGTCGGAGGGTCAGTGTCCAACACCAGGGTCAGTGTCCAACACCAGGGTCCGAGGGTCAGTGTCCAACACCAGGGTCAGTGGGTCAGTGTCCAACACCAGGGTCAGTGGGTCAGTGTCCAACACCAGGGTCTGCGGGTCAGTGACAAACACCAGGATCTGAGGGTCAGTGTCCAACACCAGGGTCTGAGGGTCAGTGTCCAACACCAGGGTCAGTGGGTCCGTGTCCAACACCAGGGTCCGCGGGTCAGTGACAAACACCAGGGTCTGAGGGTCAGTGTCCAACACCAGGGTCTGAGTGTCAGTTTCCAACACCAGGGTCTGAGGGTTAGTGTCCAACACTGGGGTCCGAGGGTCAGTGTCCAACACCAGGGTCCGAGGGTCAGTGTCCAACACCAGGGTCAGTGGGTCAGTGTCCTACACCAGGGTCAGTGGGTCAGTGTCTAACACCAGGGTCCGAGGGTCAGTGTCTAACACCAGGGTCCGAGGGTCAGTGTCCAAAACCAGGGTCAGTGGGTCAGTGTCCAACACCAGGGTCAGTGGGTCAGTGTCTAACACCAGGGTCCAAGGGTCAGTGTCCAATACCAGGGTCTGTGGGTCAGTGTCCTACACCAGGGTCAGTGGGTCAGCGTCTTACACCAGTGTCCGTGGGTCAGTGTCTAACACCAGGGTCCGAGAGTCAGTGTCCAACACCAGGGTCAGTGTCTAACACCAAGGTCCGAGGGTCAGTGTCCAACACCAGGGTCAGTGTCCAACACCAGGATCCGAGGGTCCGTGTCCAACACCAGGGTCTTAAGGTCAGCGTCCAACACCAGGGTCATTGGTCAGTGTCTACACCAGGGTCAGTGGGTCAGTGTCTAACACCAGGGTCCGAGGGTCAGTGTCTAACACCAGGGTCCAAGGGTCAGTGTCCAACACCAGGGTCAGTGGGTCAGTGTCCAACTCCAGGGTCTGAGGGTCAGTGACAAACACCAGGGTCTGAGGGTCAGTGTCCAACACCAGGGTCTGAGGGTCACTGTCCAACACCAGGGTCAGTGGGTCCGTGTCCAACACCAGGGTCCGCGGGTCAGTGACAAACACCAGGTTCTGAGGGTCAGTGTCGAACACCAGGGTCTGAGGGTCAGTGTCCAACACCAGGGTCTGAGGGTTAGTGTCCAACACTAGGGTCCGAGGGTCAGTGTCCAACACCAGGGTCCGAGGGTCAGTGTCCAACACCAGGGTCAGTGGGTCAGTGTCTTACACCAGGGTTAGTGGGTCAGTGTCTATCACCAGGGTCCGAGGGTCAGTGTCTAACACCAGGGTCTGAGGGTCAGTGTCCAACACCAGGGTCAGTGGGTCAGTGTCCAACACCAGGGTCAGTGGGTCAGTGTCTAACACCAGGGTCCAAGGGTCAGTGTCCAACACCAGGGTCAGTGGGTCAGTGTCCAACACCAGGGTCAGTGGGTCAGTGTCCAACACCAGGGTCACTGGGTCAGTGTCTAACACCAGGGTCCGAGGGTCAGTCACCAACACCAGGGACAGTGGGTCAGTGTCCTACACCAGGGTCAGTAGGTCAGTGTCTAACACCAGTATCTGGGGGTCAGTGTCTAACACCAGGGTCCGAGGGTCAGTGTCCAACACCAGGGTCAGTAGGTCAGTGTCCAACACCAGGGTCAGTGGGTCAGTGTGTAACACCAGGGTCCGAGGGTCAGTGTCCAACACCAGGGTCAGAGGGTCAGTGTCCAACACCAGGGTCCGAGGATCAGTGTCCAACACCAGGGTCAGTGGGTCAGTGTCCAACACCAGGGTCAGTGGGTCAGTGTACAACACCAGGGTCCGAGGGTCAGTGTCCAACACCAGGGTATGAGGGTAAGTATCCAACAGCAGGGTCAGAGGGTCAGTGTCCAACACCAGGGTCAATGTCCAACACCAGGGTCTGAGGGTCAGTGTCCAACACCAGGGTCAGTGGGTCAGTGTCCAACACCAGGGTCAGTGGGTCAGTGTCCATCACCAGGGTCCAAGGGTCAGTGTCCAACACCGGGGTCAGTGGGTCAGTGTTCAACACCAGTGTCTGAGGGTCAGTGTCCAACACCATGGTCTGAGGGTTAGTGTCCAACACTAGGGTCCGAGGGTCAGTGTCCAACACCAGGGTCCGAGGGTCAGTGTCCAACACCAGGGTCAGTGGGTCAGTGTCCTACACCAGGGTCAGTGGGTCAGTGTCTATCACCAGAGTCCGAGGGTCAGTGTCTAACACCAGGGTCCGAGGGTCAGTGTCCAACACCAGGGTCCGAGGGTCAGTGTCCAACACCAGGGTCAGTGGGTCAGTGTCCTACACCAGGGTCACTGGGTCATTGTCTATTACCAGGGTCCGAGGGTCAGTGTCTAACACCAGGGTCCGAGGGTCAGTGTCCAACACCAGGGTCAGTGGGTCAGTGTCCAACACCAGGGTCAGTGTGTCAGTGTCTAACACCAGGGTCCAAGGGTCAGTGTCCAACACCAGGGTCAGTGGGTCAGTGTCCAAAACCAGGGTCAGTGGGTCAGTGTCCAACACCAGGGTCCGAGGGTCAGTCACCAACACCAGGGACAGTGGGTCAGTGTCCTACACCAGGGTCAGTAGGTCAGTGTCTAACACCAGTGTCCGGGGGTCAGTGTCTAACACCAGGGTCCGAGGGTCAGTGTCCAACACCAGGGTCAGTGGGTCAGTGTCCAACACCAGGGTCAGTGGGTCAGTGTCTAACACCAGGGTCCGAGGGTCAGTGTCCAACACCAGGGTCAGTGTCCAACATCAGGGTCAGTGGGTCAGTGTCCAACACCACGGTCAGAGGGTCTGTGACAACAACAGGTTCCGAGGGCCGGTGTCCAACACCAGGGTCCGAGGGTTAGTGTCCAACACCAGGGTCAGTGGGTCAGTGTCCAACACCAGGGTCAGAGGGCCAGTGTCCAACAACAGGGTCCGAGGGTCAGTGTCCAACACCAGGGTCAGAGGGTCAGTATCCAACACCAGGGTCCGAGGGTCAGTGTCCAACACCAGGGTCAGTGGGTCTGTGTCCAACACCAGGGTCCGAGGGTCAGTGTCCAACACCTGGGTCAGTGTCCAACACCAGGGTCTGTGGGTCAGTGTCTAACACCAGGGTCAGTGGGTCAGTGTCCAACACCAGTGTCCGAGGGCGAGTGTCCAACACCAGGGTCCGAGGGTCAGTGTCCAGCACCAGGGTCCGAGGGTCAGTGTCTAACACCAGGGTCAGTGGGTCACTGTCCAACACCAGGGTCTGAGGGTCAGTTCCAACACCAGGGTATGAGGGTCAGTGTCCAACAGCAGGGTCGGAGGGTCAGTGTCCAACACCAGGGTCAGTGTCCAACACCAGGGTCCGAGGGTCAGTGTCCAACACCAGGGTCAGTGGGTCAGTGTCCAACACGAGGGTCAGTGGGTCAGTGTCCAACACCAGGGTCTGCGGGTCAGTGACAAACACCAGGATCTGAGGGTCAGTGTCCAACACCAGGGTCTGAGGGTCAGTGTCCAACACCAGGGTCAGTGGGTCCGTGTCCAACACCAGGGTCCGCGGGTCAGTGACAAACAGCAGGGTCTGAGGGTCAGTGTCCAACACCAGGGTCTGAGTGTCAGTTTCCAACACCAGGGTCTGAGGGTTAGTGTCCAACACTGGGGTCCGAGGGTCAGTGTCCAACACCAGGGTCCGAGGGTCAGTGTCCAACACCAGGGTCAGTGGGTCAGTGTCTAACACCAGGGTCCGAGGGTCAGTGTCTAACACCAGGGTCCGAGGGTCAGTGTCTAACACCAGGGTCCGAGGGTCAGTGTCCAAAACCAGGGTCAGTGGGTCAGTGTCTAACACCAGGGTCCAAGGGTCAGTGTCCAATACCAGGGTCTGTGGGTCAGTGTCCAACACCAGGGTCCGAGGTTCAGTGTCCAACACCTGGGTCAGTGTCCAACACCAGGGTCAGTGGGTCAGTGTCCAACACCAGGGTCAGTGGGTCTGTGTCTAACACCAGGGTCCGAGGGTCAGTGTCCAACACCAGGATCAGTGTTCAACACCAGGGTCAGTGGGTCAGTGTCCAACACCAGTGTCAGTGGGTCAGTGTCCAACAACAGGGTCCGAGGGTCAGTGTCCAACACCAGGGTCAGTGTGTCTGTGTCCAACACCAGGGTCCGAGGTTCAGTGTCCAACACCTGGGTCAGTGTCCAACACCAGGGTCAGTGGGTCAGTGTCTAACACCAGGGTCTGAGGGTCAGTGTCCAACACCAGGGTCCGAGGGTCAGTGTCCAACAGCAGGGTCCGAGGGTCAGTGTCCAACACCAGGGTCAGTGGATCGCTGTCCTACACCAGGGTCAGTGTCTCAGTGTCTAACACCAGGGTCTGAGGTTCAGTGTATAGCACCAGGGTCCGAGGGTCAGTGTTCAACACCAGGGTCAGTGGGTCAGTGTCCAACACCAGGGTCAGTGGGTCAGTGTCCAACACCAGGGTCCGAGGGTCAGTGTCCAACACCAGGGACAGTGGGTCCGTGTCCAACACCAGGGTCAGTGGGTCAGTGTCTAACACCAGTATCTGGGGATCAGTGTCTAACATCAGGGTCCGAGGGTCAGTGTCCAACACCAGGGTCAGTAGGTCAGTGTCCAACACCAGGGTCAGTGGGTCAGTGTGTAACACCAGGGTCTGAGGGTCAGTGTCCAACACCAGGGTCAGAGGGTCAGTGTCCAACACCAGGGTCCGAGGGTCAGTGTCCAACACCAGGGTCAGTGGGTCAGTGTCCAACACCAGGGTCAGTGGGTCAGTGTCCAACACCAGGGTCCGAGGGTCAGTGTCCAACACCAGGGTATGAGGGTCAGTATCCAAAAGCAGGGTGAGAGGGTCAGTGTCCAACACCAGGGTCAGTGTCCAACACCAGGGTCCGAGGGTCAGTGTCCAACACCAGGGTCAGTGGGTCAGTGTCCAACACCAGGGTCAGTGGGTCAGTGTCCATCACCAGGGTCCAAGGGTCAGTGTCCAACACCGGGGTCTGTGGGTCAGTGTCCAACACCAGTGTCTGAGGGTCAGTGTCTAACACCAGGTTCTGAGGGTCAGTGTCCAACACCAGGGTCAGTGGGTCCATGTCCAACACCAGGGTCCGAGGGTCAGTGACCAACACCACGGTCAGTGGGTCAGTGTCCAACACCAGGGTCAGTGGGTCAGCTTCCTACACCAGGGTCAGTGGGTCAGTGTCTAACACCAGGGTCCGAGGGTCAGTTTCTAACACCAGGGTCCGAGGGTCAGTGTCCAACACCAGGATCAGTGTCCAACACCCAGGTCAGTGTCTAACACCAGGGTCCGAGGGTCAGTGTCCAACACCAGGGTCCGCGGGTCAGTGTCCAACACCAGGGTCAGTGGGTCAGTGTCTAACACCAGGGTCAGTGGGTCAGTGTCCTACACCAGGGTCAATCTCTAACACGAGTGTCCGAGGGTCAGTGTCTAACACCAGGGTCCGAGGGTCAGTGTCCAACACCAGGGTCAGTGTCCAACACCATGGTCAGTGGGTCAGTGTCTAACACCAGGGTCCGAGGGTCAGTGTCCAACACCAGGGTCAGTGGGCCAGTGTCCAACACCAGGGTCAGTGGGTCAGTGTCCAACACCAGGGTCAGTGGGTCAGTGTCTAACACCAGGGTCCGAGGGTCAGTGTCCAAGACCAGGGACAGTGGGTCAGTGTCCTACACCAGGGTCAGTGGGTCAGTGTCTTACACCAGTGTCCGGGGATCAGTGTCTAACACCAGGGTCCGAGGGTCAGTGTCCAACACCAGGGTCAGTGGGTCAGTGTCCAACACCAGGGTCAGTGTCTAACACCAAGATCTGAGGGTCAGTGTCCAACACCAGGGTCAGTGTCCAACACCAGGGTCCGAGGGTCAGTGTCCAACACCAGGTTCTGAGGGTCAGCGTCCAACACCAGGGTCCGACGGTCAGTGTCCAACACCAGGGTCCGAGGGTCAGTGTCCAACACCAGGGTCAGTGGGTCAGTGTCCTACACCAGGGTCAGTGGGTCAGTGTCTAACACCAGGGTCCGAGGGTCAGTGTCTAACACCAGGGTCCGAGGGTCAGTGTCCAACACCAGGGTCAGTGTCCAACACCAGGGTAAGTGGGTCAGTGGGTCAGTCTCTAACACCTGGGTCCGAGGGTCAGTGTCCAACACCAGTGTCAGTGGGTCAGTGTCCAACACCAGGGTCAGTGGTACAGTGTCTAACACCAGGGTCCGAGGGTCAGTCTCCAACACCAGGGACAGTGGGTCAGTGTCCTACACCAGGGTCAGTGGGTCAGTGTCTAACACCAGTGTCCGGGGGTCAGTGTCTAACACCAGAGTCCGAGGGTCAGTGTCCAACACCAGGGTCACTGGGTCAGTGTCCAACACCAGGGTTAGTGGGTCAGTCTTTAACGCCAGGGTCCGAGGGTCAGTGTCCAACAGCAGGGTCAGTGTCCAACACCAGGGTCAGTGGGTCAGTGTCCAACACCAGGGTCAGTGGGTCAGTGTCCAACACCAGGGTCAGAGGGCCAGTGTCCAACAACAGGGTCCGAGGGTCAGTGTCCAACACCAGGGTCAGAGGGTCAGTATCCAACACCAGGGTCCGAGGGTCAGTGTCCAACACCAGGGTCAGTGGGTCTGTGTCCAACACCAGGGTCCGAGGGTCAGTGTCCAACACCTGGGTCAGTGTCCAACACCAGGGTCTGTGGGTCAGTGTCTAACACCAGGGTCAGTGGGTCAGTGTCCAACACCAGTGTCCGAGGGCGAGTGTCCAACACCAGGGTCCGAGGGTCAGTGTCCAGCACCAGGGTCCGAGGGTCAGTGTCTAACACCAGGGTCAGTGGGTCAGTGTCCAACACCAGGGTCTGAGGGTCAGTTCCAACACCAGGGTATGAGGGTAAGGGTCCAACAGCAGGGTCGGAGGGTCAGTGTCCAACACCAGGGTCAGTGTCCAACACCAGGGTCCGAGGGTCAGTGTCCAACACCAGGGTCAGTGGGTCAGTGTCCAACACCAGGGTCAGTGGGTCAGTGTCCAACACCAGGGTCTGCGGGTCAGTGACAAACACCAGGATCTGAGGGTCAGTGTCCAACACCAGGGTCTGAGGGTCAGTGTCCAACACCAGGGTCAGTGGGTCCGTGTCCAACACCAGGGTCCACGGGTCAGTGACAAACACCAGGGTCTGAGGGTCAGTGTCCTACACCAGGGTCAGTGGGTCAGTGTCTAACACCAGGGTCCGAGGGTCAGTGTCTAACACCAGGGTCCGAGGGTCAGTGTCCAAAACCAGGGTCAGTGGGTCAGTGTCCAACACCAGGGTCAGTGGGTCAGTGTCTAACACCAGGGTCCAAGGGTCAGTGTCCAACACCAGGGTCAGTGGGTCAGTGTCCAACACCAGGGTCCGTGGGTCAGTGTCCAACACCAGGGTCACTGGGTCAGTGTCTAACACCAGGGTCCGAGGGTCTGTCTCCAACACCAGGGACAGTGGGTCAGTGTCCTACACCAGGGTCAGTGGGTCAGTGTCTAACACCAGTGTCCGGGGGTCAGTGTCTAACACCAGGGTCCGAGGGTCAGTGTCCAACACCAGGGTCAGTGGGTCAGTGTCCAACACCAGGGTCAGTGGGTCAGAGTCTAACACCAGGGTCCAAGGGTCAGTGTCCAACACCAGGGTCAGTGTCCAACACCAGGATCAGTGGGTCAGTGTCCAACACCAGGGTCAGTGGGTCAGTGTCCAACACCAGGGTCAGTGGGTCAGTGTCCATCACCAGGGTCCAAGGGTCAGTGTCCAACACCGGGGTCAGTGGGTCAGTGTTCAACACCAGTGTCTGAGGGTCAGTGTCCAACACCATGGTCTGAGGGTTAGTGTCCAACACTAGGGTCCGAGGGTCAGTGTCCAACACCAGGGTCCGAGGGTCAGTGTCCAACACCAGGGTCAGTGGGTCAGTGTCCTACACCAGGGTCAGTGGGTCAGTGTCTATCACCAGAGTCCGAGGGTCAGTGTCCAACACCGGGGTCTGTGGGTCAGTGTCCAACACCAGTGTCTGAGGGTCAGTGTCTAACACCAGGTTCTGAGGGTCAGTGTCCAACACCAGGGTCAGTGGGTCCATGTCCAACACCAGGGTCCGAGGGTCAGTGACCAACACCACGGTCAGTGGGTCAGTGTCCAACACCAGGGTCAGTGGGTCAGCTTCCTACACCAGGGTCAGTGGGTCAGTGTCTAACACCAGGGTCCGAGGGTCAGTTTCTAACACCAGGGTCCGAGGGTCAGTGTCCAACACCAGGATCAGTGTCCAACACCCAGGTCAGTGTCTAACACCAGGGTCCGAGGGTCAGTGTCCAACACCAGGGTCCGCGGGTCAGTGTCCAACACCAGGGTCAGTGGGTCAGTGTCTAACACCAGGGTCAGTGGGTCAGTGTCCTACACCAGGGTCAATCTCTAACACGAGTGTCCGAGGGTCAGTGTCTAACACCAGGGTCCGAGGGTCAGTGTCCAACACCAGGGTCAGTGTCCAACACCATGGTCAGTGGGTCAGTGTCTAACACCAGGGTCCGAGGGTCAGTGTCCAACACCAGGGTCAGTGGGCCAGTGTCCAACACCAGGGTCAGTGGGTCAGTGTCCAACACCAGGGTCAGTGGGTCAGTGTCTAACACCAGGGTCCGAGGGTCAGTGTCCAAGACCAGGGACAGTGGGTCAGTGTCCTACACCAGGGTCAGTGGGTCAGTGTCTTACACCAGTGTCCGGGGATCAGTGTCTAACACCAGGGTCCGAGGGTCAGTGTCCAACACCAGGGTCAGTGGGTCAGTGTCCAACACCAGGGTCAGTGTCTAACACCAAGATCTGAGGGTCAGTGTCCAACACCAGGGTCAGTGTCCAACACCAGGGTCCGAGGGTCAGTGTCCAACACCAGGTTCTGAGGGTCAGCGTCCAACACCAGGGTCCGACGGTCAGTGTCCAACACCAGGGTCCGAGGGTCAGTGTCCAACACCAGGGTCAGTGGGTCAGTGTCCTACACCAGGGTCAGTGGGTCAGTGTCTAACACCAGGGTCCGAGGGTCAGTGTCTAACACCAGGGTCCGAGGGTCAGTGTCCAACACCAGGGTCAGTGTCCAACACCAGGGTAAGTGGGTCAGTGGGTCAGTCTCTAACACCTGGGTCCGAGGGTCAGTGTCCAACACCAGTGTCAGTGGGTCAGTGTCCAACACCAGGGTCAGTGGTACAGTGTCTAACACCAGGGTCCGAGGGTCAGTCTCCAACACCAGGGACAGTGGGTCAGTGTCCTACACCAGGGTCAGTGGGTCAGTGTCTAACACCAGTGTCCGGGGGTCAGTGTCTAACACCAGAGTCCGAGGGTCAGTGTCCAACACCAGGGTCACTGGGTCAGTGTCCAACACCAGGGTTAGTGGGTCAGTCTTTAACGCCAGGGTCCGAGGGTCAGTGTCCAACAGCAGGGTCAGTGTCCAACACCAGGGTCAGTGGGTCAGTGTCCAACACCAGGGTCAGTGGGTCAGTGTCCAACACCAGGGTCAGAGGGCCAGTGTCCAACAACAGGGTCCGAGGGTCAGTGTCCAACACCAGGGTCAGAGGGTCAGTATCCAACACCAGGGTCCGAGGGTCAGTGTCCAACACCAGGGTCAGTGGGTCTGTGTCCAACACCAGGGTCCGAGGGTCAGTGTCCAACACCTGGGTCAGTGTCCAACACCAGGGTCTGTGGGTCAGTGTCTAACACCAGGGTCAGTGGGTCAGTGTCCAACACCAGTGTCCGAGGGCGAGTGTCCAACACCAGGGTCCGAGGGTCAGTGTCCAGCACCAGGGTCCGAGGGTCAGTGTCTAACACCAGGGTCAGTGGGTCAGTGTCCAACACCAGGGTCTGAGGGTCAGTTCCAACACCAGGGTATGAGGGTAAGGGTCCAACAGCAGGGTCGGAGGGTCAGTGTCCAACACCAGGGTCAGTGTCCAACACCAGGGTCCGAGGGTCAGTGTCCAACACCAGGGTCAGTGGGTCAGTGTCCAACACCAGGGTCAGTGGGTCAGTGTCCAACACCAGGGTCTGCGGGTCAGTGACAAACACCAGGATCTGAGGGTCAGTGTCCAACACCAGGGTCTGAGGGTCAGTGTCCAACACCAGGGTCAGTGGGTCCGTGTCCAACACCAGGGTCCACGGGTCAGTGACAAACACCAGGGTCTGAGGGTCAGTGTCCTACACCAGGGTCAGTGGGTCAGTGTCTAACACCAGGGTCCGAGGGTCAGTGTCTAACACCAGGGTCCGAGGGTCAGTGTCCAAAACCAGGGTCAGTGGGTCAGTGTCCAACACCAGGGTCAGTGGGTCAGTGTCTAACACCAGGGTCCAAGGGTCAGTGTCCAACACCAGGGTCAGTGGGTCAGTGTCCAACACCAGGGTCCGTGGGTCAGTGTCCAACACCAGGGTCACTGGGTCAGTGTCTAACACCAGGGTCCGAGGGTCTGTCTCCAACACCAGGGACAGTGGGTCAGTGTCCTACACCAGGGTCAGTGGGTCAGTGTCCAACACCAGGGTCAGTGGGTCAGAGTCTAACACCAGGGTCCAAGGGTCAGTGTCCAACACCAGGGTCAGTGTCCAACACCAGGATCAGTGGGTCAGTGTCCAACACCAGGGTCAGTGGGTCAGTGTCCAACAACAGGGTCCGAGGGACAGTGTCCAACACCAGGGTCAGAGGGTCAGTGTCCAACACCAGGGTCCGAGGGTCAGTGTCCAACACCAGGGTCAGTGTGTCTGTGTCCAACACCAGGGTCCGAGGGTCAGTGTCCAACACCTGGGTCAGTGTCCAACACCAGGGTCAGTGGGTCAGTGTCTAACACCAGGGTCCGAGGGTCAGTGTCCAACACCAGGGACAGTGGGTCAGTGTCCTACACCAGGGTCAGTGGGTCAGCGTCTTACACCAGTGTCCGTGGGTCAGTTTCTAACACCAGGGTCCGAGAGTCAGTGTCCAACACCAGGGTCAGTGTCTAACACCAAGGTCCGAGGGTCAGTGTCCAACACCAGGGTCAGTGTCCAACACCAGGATCCGAGGGTCCGTGTCCAACACCAGGGTCTTAAGGTCAGCGTCCAACACCAGGTTCATTGGTCAGTGTCTACACCAGGGTCAGTGGGTCAGTGTCTAACACCAGGGTCCGAGGGTCAGTGTCTAACACCAGGGTCCGAGGGTCAGTGTCCAACACCAGGGTCAGTGGGTCAGTGTCCAACTCCAGGGTCTGAGGGTCAGTGACAAACACCAGGGTCTGAGGGTCAGTGTCCAACACCAGGGTCTGAGGGTCACTGTCCAACACCAGGGTCAGTGGGTCCGTGTCCAACACCAGGGTCCGCGGGTCAGTGACAAACACCAGGTTCTGAGGGTCAGTGTCGAACACCAGGGTCTGAGGGTCAGTGTCCAACACCAGGGTCTGAGGGTTAGTGTCCAACACTAGGGTCCGAGGGTCAGTGTCCAACACCAGGGTCCGAGGGTCAGTGTCCAACACCAGGGTCAGTGGGTCAGTGTCTTACAAAAGGGTTAGTGGGTCAGTGTCTATCACCAGGGTCCGAGGGTCAGTGTCTAACACCAGGGTCTGAGGGTCAGTGTCCAACACCAGGGTCAGTGGGTCAGTGTCCAACACCAGGGTCAGTGGGTCAGTGTCTAACACCAGGGTCCAAGGGTCAGTGTCCAACACCAGGGTCAGTGGGTCAGTGTCCAACACCAGGGTCAGTGGGTCAGTGTCCAACACCAGGGTCACTGGGTCAGTGTCTAACACCAGGGTCCGAGGGTCAGTCACCAACACCAGGGACAGTGGGTCAGTGTCCTACACCAGGGTCAGTAGGTCAGTGTCTAACACCAGTATCTGGGGGTCAGTGTCTAACACCAGGGTCCGAGGGTCAGTGTCCAACACCAGGGTCAGTAGGTCAGTGTCCAACACCAGGGTCAGTGGGTCAGTGTGTAACACCAGGGTCCGAGGGTCAGTGTCCAACACCAGGGTCAGAGGGTCAGTGTCCAACACCAGGGTCCGAGGATCAGTGTCCAACACCAGGGTCAGTGGGTCAGTGTCCAACACCAGGGTCAGTGGGTCAGTGTCCAACACCAGGGTCCGAGGGTCAGTGTCCAACACCAGGGTATGAGGGTAAGTATCCAACAGCAGGGTCAGAGGGTCAGTGTCCAACACCAGGGTCAGTGTCCAACACCAGGGTCTGAGGGTCAGTGTCCAACACCAGGGTCAGTGGGTCAGTGTCCAACACCAGGGTCAGTGGGTCAGTGTCCATCACCAGGGTCCAAGGGTCAGTGTCCAACACCGGGGTCAGTGGGTCAGTGTTCAACACCAGTGTCTGAGGGTCAGTGTCCAACACCATGGTCTGAGGGTTAGTGTCCAACACTAGGGTCCGAGGGTCAGTGTCCAACACCAGGGTCCGAGGGTCAGTGTCCAACACCAGGGTCAGTGGGTCAGTGTCCTACACCAGGGTCAGTGGGTCAGTGTCTATCACCAGAGTCCGAGGGTCAGTGTCTAACACCAGGGTCCGAGGGTCAGTGTCCAACACCAGGGTCAGTGGGTCAGTGTCCAACACCAGGGTCAGTGTGTCAGTGTCTAACACCAGGGTCCAAGGGTCAGTGTCCAACACCAGGGTCAGTGGGTCAGTGTCCAAAACCAGGGTCAGTGGGTCAGTGTCCAACACCAGGGTCACTGGGTCAGTGTCTAACACCAGGGTCCGAGGGTTAGTCACCAACACCAGGGACAGTGGGTCAGTGTCCTACACCAGGGTCAGTAGGTCAGTGTCTAACACCAGTGTCCGGGGGTCAATGTCTAACACCAGGGTCCGAGGGTCAGTGTCCAACACCAGGGTCAGTGGGTCAGTGTCCAACACCAGGGTCAGTGGGTCAGTGTCTAACACCAGGGTCCGAGGGTCAGTGTCCAACACCAGGGTCAGTGTCCAACATCAGGGTCAGTGGGTCAGTGTCCAACACCACGGTCAGAGGGTCTGTGACAACAACAGGGTCCGAGGGCCGGTGTCCAACACCAGGGTCCGAGGGTCAGTGTCCAACACCAGGGTCCGAGGGTCAGTGTCCAACACCAGGGTCAGTGGGTCAGTGTCCAACACCAGGGTCCGAGGGTCATTGTCCAACACCTGGGTCACTGTCCAACACCAGGGTCAGTGGGTCAGTGTCTAACACCAGGGTCAGTGGGTCAGTTTCCAATACCAGGGTCCGAGGGTCAGTGTCCAACACAAGGGTCTGAGGGTTAGTGTCCAACATCAGGGTCCGAGGGTCAGTGTCTAACACCAGGGTCCGAGGGTCAGTATCCAACACCAGGGTCAGTGGGTCAGTGTCCAACACCAGGTCATTGGGTCAGTGTCCAACACCAGTGTCAGTGGGTCAGTGTCCAACACCAGGGTCATTGGGTCAGTGTCCAACACCAGGGTGAGTGGTTCTGTGTCCAATACCAGTGTCTGAGGGTCAGTGTCCAAAACCAGGGTCAGTGGGTCAGTGTCCAACACCACAGTCCGAGGGTCAGTGTCCAACACCAGGGTCCGAGGGTCAGTGTCCAACACCAGGGTCCGAGGGTCAGTGTCCAACACCAGGGTCTGAGGGTCAGTGTCCAACACCAGGGTATGAGGGTCAGTATCCAACAGCAGGGTCAGAGGTTCACTGACCAACACCAGGGTCAGTGTCCAACACCAGGGTCCGAGGGTCAGTGTCCAACACCAGGGTCCGAGGGTCAGTGTCCAACACCAGGGTCTGAGGGTCAGTGTCCAACACCAGGGTCCGAGGGTCAGTGTCCAACAGCAGGGTCTGAGGGTCAGTGTCCAACACCAGGGTCAGTGGATCGCTGTCCTACACCAGGGTCAGTGTCTCAGTGTCTAACACCAGGGTCTGAGGTTCAGTGTATAGCACCAGGGTCCGAGGGTCAGTGTTCAACACCAGGGTCAGTGGGTCAGTGTCCAACACCAGGGTCAGTGGGTCAGTGTCCAACACCAGGGTCAGTGGGTCAGTGTCTAATACCAGGGTCCGAGGGTCAGTGTCCAACACCAGGGACAGTGGGTCCGTGTCCAACACCAGGGTCAGTGGGTCAGTGTCTAACACCAGTATCTGGGGGTCAGTGTCGAACACCAGGGTCCGAGGGTCAGTGTCCAACACCAGGGTCAGTAGGTCAGTGTCCAACACCAGGGTCAGTGGGTCAGTGTCCAACACCAGGGTCAGTGGGTCAGTGTCCAACACCAGGGTCCGAGGGTCAGTGTCCAACACCAGGGTATGAAGGTCAGTATCCAACAGCAGGGTCAGAGGGTCAGTGTCCAACACCAGGGTCAGTGTCCAACACCAGGGTCCGAGGGTCAGTGTCCAACACCAGGGTCAGTGGGTCAGTGTCCAACACCAGGGTCAGTGGGTCAGTGTCCATCACCAGGGTCCAAGGATCAGTGTCCAACACCGGGGTCAGTGGGTCAGTGTCCAACACCAGTGTCTGAGGGTCAGTGTCTAACACCAGGTTCTGAGGGTCAGTGTCCAACACCAGGGTCAGTGGGTCCATGTCCAACACCAGGGTCCGAGAGTCAGTGACCAACACCACGGTCAGTGGGTCAGTGTCCAACACCAGGGTCAGTGGGTCAGCTTCCTACACCAGGGTCAGTGGGTCAGTGTCTAACACCAGGGTCCGAGGGTCAGTTTCTAACACCAGGGTCCGAGGGTCAGTGTCCAACACCAGGGTCAGTGTCCAACACCCAGGTCAGTGTCTAACACCAGGGTCCGAGGGTCAGTGTCCAACACCAGGGTCCGCGGGTCAGTGTCCAACACCAGGGTCCGAGGGTCAGTGTCCAACCCCAGGGTCAGTGGGTCAGTGTCCAACACCAGGGTCAGTGGGTCAGTGTCCAACACCAGGGTCCGAGGGTCAGTGTCCAACACCAGGGTATGAGGGTAAGTATCCAACAGCAGGGTCAGAGGGTCAGTGTCCAACACCAGGGTCAGTGTCCAACACCAGGGTCCGAGGGTCAGTGTCCAACACCAGGGTCAGTGGGTCAGTGTCCAACACCAGGGTCAGTGGGTCAGTGTCCATCACCAGGGTCCAAGGGTCAGTGTCCAACACCGGGGTCAGTGGGTCAGTGTCCAACACCAGTGTCTGAGGGTCAGTGTCCAACACCAGGGTCTGAGGGTTAGTGTCCAACACTAGGGTCCGAGGGTCAGTGTCCAACACCAGGGTCCGAGGGTCAGTGTCCATCACCAGGGTCAGTGGGTCAGTGTCCTACACCAGGGTCACTGGGTCAGTGTCTATTACCAGGGTCCGAGGGTCAGTGTCTAACACCAGGGTCCGAGGGTCAGTGTCCAACACCAGGGTCAGTGGGTCAGTGTCCAACACCAGGGTCAATGTGTCAGTGTCTAACACCAGGGTCCAAGGGTCAGTGTCCAACACCAGGGTCAGTGGGTCAGTGTCCAAAACCAGGGTCAGTGGGTCAGTGTCCAACACCAGGGTCACTGGGTCAGTGTCTAACACCAGGGTCCGAGGGTCAGTCACCAACACCAGGGACAGTGGGTCAGTGTCCTACACCAGGGTCAGTAGGTCAGTGTCTAACACCAGTGTCCGGGGGTCAGTGTCTAACACCAGGGTCCGAGGGTCAGTGTCCAACACCAGGGTCAGTGGGTCAGTGTCCAACACCAGGGTCAGTGGGTCAGTGTCTAACACCAGGGTCCGAGGGTCAGTGTCCAACACCAGGGTCAGTGTCCAACATCAGGGTCAGTGGGTCAGTGTCCAACACCACGGTCAGAGGGTCTGTGACAACAACAGGTTCCGAGGGCCGGTGTCCAACACCAGGGTCCGAGGGTTAGTGTCCAACACCAGGGTCCGAGGGTCAGTGTCTAACACCAGGGTCCGAGGGTCAGTATCCAACACCAGGGTCAGTGGGTCAGTGTCCAACACCAGGGTCATTGGGTCAGTGTCCAACACCAGGGCCAGTGGGTCAGTGTCCAACACCAGGGTCCGAGGGTCATTGTCCAACACCTGGGTCACTGTCCAACACCAGGGTCAGTGGGTCAGTGTCTAACACCAGGGTCAGTGGGTCAGTTTCCAATACCAGGGTCCGAGGGTCAGTGTCCAACACAAGGGTCTGAGGGTTAGTGTCCAACACCAGGGTCCGAGGGTCAGTGTCTAACACCAGGGTCCGAGGGTCAGTATCCAACACCAGGGTCAGTGGGTCAGTGTCCAACACCAGGGTCATTGGGTCAGTGTCCAACACCAGTGTCAGTGGGTCAGTGTCCAACACCAGGGTCATTGGGTCAGTGTCCAACACCAGGGTGAGTGGGTCTGTGTCCAATACCAGTGTCTGAGGGTAAGTGTCCAAAACCAGGGTCAGTGGGTCAGTGTCCAACACCACAGTCCGAGGGTCAGTGTCCAACACCAGGGTCCGAGGGTCAGTGTCCAACACCAGGGTCCGAGGGTCAGTGTCCAACACCAGGGTCTGAGGGTCAGTGTCCAACACCAGGGTATGAGTGTGAGTATCCAAAAGCAGGGTCAGAGGTTCACTGACCAACACCAGGGTCAGTGTCCAACACCAGGGTCCGAGGGTCAGTGTCCAACACCAGGGTCCGAGGGTCAGTTTCCAACACCAGGGTCTGAGGGTCAGTGTCCAACACCAGGGTCCGAGGGTCAGTGTCCAACAGCAGGGTCTGAGGGTCAGTGTCCAACACCAGGGTCAGTGGATCGCTGTCCTACACCAGGGTCAGTGTCTCAGTGTCTAACACCAGGGTCTGAGGTTCAGTGTATAGCACCAGGGTCCGAGGGTCAGTGTTCAACACCAGGGTCAGTGGGTCAGTGTCCAACACCAGGGTCAGTGGGTCAGTGTCCAACACCAGGGTCAGTGGGTCAGTGTCTAATACCAGGGTCTGAGGGTCAGTGTCCAACACCAGGGACAGTGGGTCCGTGTCCAACACCAGGGTCAGTGGGTCAGTGTCTAACACCAGTAGCTGGGGGTAAGTGTCGAACACCAGGGTCCGAGGGTCAGTGTCCAACACTAGGGTCAGTAGGTCAGTGTCCAACACCAGGGTCATTGGGTCAGTGTCCAACACCAGGGTCAGTGGGTCAGTGTCCAACACCAGGGTCTGAGGGTCAGTGTCCAACACCAGGGTATGAGGGTCAGTATCCAACAGCAGGGTTAGAGGGTCAGTGTCCAACACCAGGGTCAGTGTCCAACACCAGGGTCCGAGGGTCAGTGTCCAACACCAGGGTCAGTGGGTCAGTGTCCAACACCAGGGTCAGTGGGTCAGTGTCCATCACCAGGGTCCAAGGGTCAGTGTCCAACACCGGGGTCAGTGGGTCAGTGTCCAACACCAGTGTCTGAGGGTCAGTGTCTAACACCAGGTTCTGAGGGTCAGTGTCCAACACCAGGGTCAGTGGGTCCATGTCCAACACCAGGGTCCGACGGTCAGTGACCAACACCACGGTCAGTGGGTCAGTGTCCAACACCAGGGTCAGTGGGTCAGCTTCCTACACCAGGGTCAGTGGGTCAGTGTCTAACACCAGGGTCCGAGGGTCAGTTTCTAACACCAGGGTCCGAGGGTCAGTGTCCAACACCAGGGTCAGTGTCCAACACCCAGGTCAGTGTCTAACACCAGGGTCCGAGGGTCAGTGTCCAACACCAGGGTCCGCGGGTCAGTGTCCAACACCAGGGTCAGTGGGTCAGTGTCTCACACCAGGGTCAGTGGGTCAGTGTCCTACACCAGGGTCAATCTCTAACACCAGTGTCCGAGGGTCAGTGTCTAACACCAAGGTCCGAGGGTCAGTGTCCAACACCAGGGTCAGTTTCCAACACCATGGTCAGTGGGTCAGTGTCTAACACCAGGGTCCGAGGGTCAGTGTCCAACACCAGGGTCAGTGGGCCAGTGTCCAACACCAGGGTCAGTGGGTCAGTGTCCAACACCAGGGTCAGTGGGTCAGTGTCTAACACCAGGGTCCGAGGGTCAGTGTCCAAGACCAGGGACAGTGGGTCAGTGTCCTACACCAGGGTCAGTGGGTCAGTGTCTTACACCAGTGTCCGGGGATCAGTGTCTAACACCAGGGTCCGAGGGTCAGTGTCCAACACCAGGGTCAGTGGGTCAGTGTCCAACACCAGGGTCAGTGTCTAACACCAAGATCTGAGGGTCAGTGTCCAACACCAGGGTCAGTGTCCAACACCAGGGTCCGAGGGTCAGTGTCCAACACCAGGTTCTGAGGGTCAGCGTCCAACACCAGGGTCCGACGGTCAGTGTCCAACACCAGGGTACGAGGGTCAGTGTCCAACACCAGGGTCAGTGGGTTAGTGTCCTACACCAGGGTCAGTGGGTCAGTGTCTAACACCAGGGTCCGAGGGTCAGTGTCTAACACCAGGGTCCGAGGGTCAGTGTCCAACACCAGGGTCAGTGTCCAACACCAGGGTCAGTGGGTCAGTGGGTCAGTCTCTAACACCTGGGTCCGAGGGTCAGTGTCCAACACCAGTGTCAGTGGGTCAGTGTCCAACACCAGGGTCAGTGGTACAGTGTCTAACACCAGGGTCCGAGGGTCAGTGTACAACACGAGGGACAGTGGGTCAGTGTCCTACACCAGGGTCAGTGGGTCAGTGTCTAACACCAGTGTCCGGGGGTCAGTGTCTAACCCCAGGGTCCGAGGGTCAGTGTCCAACACCAGGGTCAGTGGGTCAGTGTCCAACACCAGGGTCAGTGTCCAACACCAGGGTCAGTGGGTCAGTGTCTAACACCAGGGTCCGTGGGTCAGTGTCCAACACCAGGGTCAGTGGGTCAGTGTCCAACACCAGGGTCAGTGGGTCAGTGTCTAACACCAGGGTCCGAGGGTCAGTGTCCAACACCGGGTCAGTGGGTCAGTGTCCAACACCAGGGTCAGTTGGTCAATGTCTAACACCAGGGTCCGAGGGTCAGTGTCCAACACCAGGGTCAGTGTCTAACACCAGGGTCAGTGGTTCAGTGTCCAACACCAGGGTCAGAGGGTCAGTGTCCAACACCAGGGTCCGAGGGTCAGTGTGCAACACCAGGGTCAGTGGGTCAGTGTCCGACACCAGGGTCCGAGGGTCAGTGTCCAACACCAGGGTCAGTGGGTCAGTGTCCAATACAAGGGTCCGAGGGTCAGTGTCCAACACCAGGGTCCAAGGGTCAGTGTCCAACACCAGGGTCAGTGGGTCAGTGTCCAACACCAGGGTCAGTGAGTCAGTTTCCAACACCAGGGTCCGAGGGTCAGTGTCCAACACCAGGGTCAGTGGGTCAGTGTCCAACACCAGAGTCCGAAGGTCCGTGTCCAACACGAGGGTCAGTGGCTCAGTGTCTAACACCAGTGTCAGTGGGTCAGTGTCCGACACCAGGGTCCGAGGGTCAGTGTCCAACACCAGGGTCAGTGGGTCAGTGTCTCACACCAGGGTCTGAGGGTCAGTATCCAACACCAGGGTCTGAGGGTCAGTGTCCAACACCAGGGTCAGTGGGTCAGTGACCAACACCAGGGTTCGAGGGTCAGTGTCTAACACCAGGGTCAGTGGGTCAGTGTTTAACACTAGGGTTCCAGGATCAGTGTCTAACACCAGGGTCAGTGAGTCAGTGTCCAACGCCAGGGTCTGAGGGTCAGTGTCCAACTCCAGGGTCAGTGGGTCAGTGTCTAACACCAGGGTCAGTGGATCAGTGTCCAACACCAAGGTCTGAGGGTCAGTATCCAACACCAGGTTCCGGAGGTCAGTGTCTAACACCAGGGATAATGGGTCAGAGTCCAACACCAGGGTCCGAGCCACAGTGTCTAACACCAGGGTCCGAGGGTCAGTGTCTATCACCGGGGTCATTGGGTCAGTGTCTAACACCAGGGTCAGTGGGTCAGTGTCTAACACCAGGGTCCAAGGGTCAGTGTCCAACACCAGGGCCAGTGGGTCAGTGTCTAACACCAGGGTAAGCGGGTCAGTGTCCAACACCAGGGGTCGAGGGTCAGTGTCTAACACCAGGGTCCGAGGGTCAGTGTCCAACACCAGGGTCAGTGGGTCAGTGTCTAATACCAGGGTCAGTGGGTCAGTGTCTAACACCAGGGTTCGAGGGTCAGTGTCCAACACCAGGGTGCGAGGGTCAGTGTCCAACACCAGGGTGCGAGGGTCAGTGTCCAACACCAGGGTCCGCAGGTCAGTGTCCAACACCAGGGTCCGAGGGTCACTGTCTAACACCAGGGTCCGAGGGTCAGTGTTTAACACCAGGGTCAGTGGGTCAGTGTCCAACACCAGGGTCCGAGGGTCAGTGTCCAAAACCTTGGTCCGAGGGTCAGTGGTCCAACACCAGGGTCCGAGGGTCAGTGTTTAGCACCAGGGTACGAGGATCAGTGTCCAACACCAGGGTCCGAGGGTCAGTGCCCAACACCAGGGTCGGAGGGTCAGTGTCCAACACCAGGGTCCGCGGGTCAGTGCCCAACACCAGGGTCTGAGTGTCACTGTCTAACACCAGGGTCCGAGGGTCAGTGTTTAACATCAGGGTCAGTGGGTCAGTGTCCAACACCAGGGTCCGAGGTCAGTGTCCAACAACACTGTCCGAGGGTCAGTGTCCAACACCAGGGTCCGAGGGTCAGTGTTTAACACCAGGGTCCGAGGGTCAGTGTTCAACACCAGGGTCCGAGGGTCAGTGTCCAACACCTAGGGTCCGAGGGTCAGTGTCCAACACCAGGGTCATTGGGGCAGTGTCCAACACCAGGGTCCGAGGGTCAGTGTCCAACACCAGGGTCTGAGGGTCAGTGTCTAAAACCAGGGTCCGAGTGTCAGTGTCCAACACCAGGGTCAGTGGGTCAGTGTCCAACACCAGGGTCAGTAGGTCAGAGTCCAATCCCAGGGTCCGAGGGTCAGTGTCCAACTCCAGGGTCCAAGGGTCAGTGTGCAACTCCAGGGTCAGTGAGTCAGTGTCCAACACCAGGGTCAGTGGGTCAGTGTCCAACATCAGGGTCCGCGGGTCAGTGTCCAACACGAGGGTCCGAGGGTCACTGTCTAACACCAGGGTCCGAGGGTCAGTATCCAACACCAGGGTCAGTGGGTCAGTGTCCAACACCAGGGTCATTGGGTCAGTGTCCAACACCAGTGTCAGTGGGTCAGTGTCCAACACCAGGGTCATTGGGTCAGTGTCCAACACCAGGGTGAGTGGGTCTGTGTCCAATACCAGTGTCTGAGGGTCAGTGTCCAAAACCAGGGTCAGTGGGTCAGTGTCCAACACCACAGTCCGAGGGTCAGTGTCCAACACCAGGGTCCGAGGGTCAGTGTCCAACACCAGGTTCCGAGGGTCAGTGTCCAACACCAGGGTCTGAGGGTCAGTGTCCAACACCAGGGTATGAGGGTCAGTATCCAACAACAGGGTCAGAGGTTCACTGACCAACACCAGGGTCAGTGTCCAACACCAGGGTCCGAGGGTCAGTGTCCAACACCAGGGTCCGAGGGTCAGTGTCCAACACCAGGGTCTGAGGGTCAGTGTCCAACACCAGGGTCCGAGGGTCAGTGTCCAACAGCAGGGTCTGAGGGTCAGTGTCCAACACCAGGGTCAGTGGATCGCTGTCCTACACCAGGGTCAGTGTCTCAGTGTCTAACACCAGGGTCTGAGGTTCAGTGTATAGCACCAGGGTCCGAGGGTCAGTGTTCAACACCAGGGTCAGTGGGTCAGTGTCCAACACCAGGGTCAGTGGGTCAGTGTCTAATACCAGGGTCCGAGGGTCAGTGTCCAACACCAGGGACAGTGGGTCCGTGTCCAACACCAGGGTCAGTGGGTCAGTGTCTAACACCAGTATCTGGGGGTCAGTGTCGAACACCAGGGTCCGAGGGTCAGTGTCCAACACCAGGGTCAGTAGGTCAGTGTCCAACACCAGGGTCAGTGGGTCAGTGTCCAACACCAGGGTCAGTGGGTCAGTGTCCAACACCAGGGTCCGAGGGTCAGTGTCCAACACCAGGGTATGAGGGTCAGTATCCAACAGCAGGGTCAGAGGGTCAGTGTCCAACACCAGGGTCAGTGTCCAACACCAGGGTCCGAGGGTCAGTGTCCAACACCAGTAGCTGGGGGTAAGTGTCGAACACCAGGGTCCGAGGGTCAGTGTCCAACACTAGGGTCAGTAGGTCAGTGTCCAACACCAGGGTCATTGGGTCAGTGTCCAACACCAGGGTCAGTGGGTCAGTGTCCAACACCAGGGTCTGAGGGTCAGTGTCCAACACCAGGGTATGAGGGTCAGTATCCAACAGCAGGGTTAGAGGGTCAGTGTCCAACACCAGGGTCAGTGTCCAACACCAGGGTCCGAGGGTCAGTGTCCAACACCAGGGTCAGTGGGTCAGTGTCCAACACCAGGGTCAGTGGGTCAGTGTCCATCACCAGGGTCCAAGGGTCAGTGTCCAACACCGGGGTCAGTGGGTCAGTGTCCAACACCAGTGTCTGAGGGTCAGTGTCTAACACCAGGTTCTGAGGGTCAGTGTCCAACACCAGGGTCAGTGGGTCCATGTCCAACACCAGGGTCCGACGGTCAGTGACCAACACCACGGTCAGTGGGTCAGTGTCCAACACCAGGGTCAGTGGGTCAGCTTCCTACACCAGGGTCAGTGGGTCAGTGTCTAACACCAGGGTCCGAGGGTCAGTTTCTAACACCAGGGTCCGAGGGTCAGTGTCCAACACCAGGGTCAGTGTCCAACACCCAGGTCAGTGTCTAACACCAGGGTCCGAGGGTCAGTGTCCAACACCAGGGTCCGCGGGTCAGTGTCCAACACCAGGGTCAGTGGGTCAGTGTCTCACACCAGGGTCAGTGGGTCAGTGTCCTACACCAGGGTCAATCTCTAACACCAGTGTCCGAGGGTCAGTGTCTAACACCAAGGTCCGAGGGTCAGTGTCCAACACCAGGGTCAGTTTCCAACACCATGGTCAGTGGGTCAGTGTCTAACACCAGGGTCCGAGGGTCAGTGTCCAACACCAGGGTCAGTGGGCCAGTGTCCAACACCAGGGTCAGTGGGTCAGTGTCCAACACCAGGGTCAGTGGGTCAGTGTCTAACACCAGGGTCCGAGGGTCAGTGTCCAAGACCAGGGACAGTGGGTCAGTGTCCTACACCAGGGTCAGTGGGTCAGTGTCTTACACCAGTGTCCGGGGATCAGTGTCTAACACCAGGGTCCGAGGGTCAGTGTCCAACACCAGGGTCAGTGGGTCAGTGTCCAACACCAGGGTCAGTGTCTAACACCAAGATCTGAGGGTCAGTGTCCAACACCAGGGTCAGTGTCCAACACCAGGGTCCGAGGGTCAGTGTCCAACACCAGGTTCTGAGGGTCAGCGTCCAACACCAGGGTCCGACGGTCAGTGTCCAACACCAGGGTACGAGGGTCAGTGTCCAACACCAGGGTCAGTGGGTTAGTGTCCTACACCAGGGTCAGTGGGTCAGTGTCTAACACCAGGGTCCGAGGGTCAGTGTCTAACACCAGGGTCCGAGGGTCAGTGTCCAACACCAGGGTCAGTGTCCAACACCAGGGTCAGTGGGTCAGTGGGTCAGTCTCTAACACCTGGGTCCGAGGGTCAGTGTCCAACACCAGTGTCAGTGGGTCAGTGTCCAACACCAGGGTCAGTGGTACAGTGTCTAACACCAGGGTCCGAGGGTCAGTGTACAACACGAGGGACAGTGGGTCAGTGTCCTACACCAGGGTCAGTGGGTCAGTGTCTAACACCAGTGTCCGGGGGTCAGTGTCTAACCCCAGGGTCCGAGGGTCAGTGTCCAACACCAGGGTCAGTGGGTCAGTGTCCAACACCAGGGTCAGTGTCCAACACCAGGGTCAGTGGGTCAGTGTCTAACACCAGGGTCCGTGGGTCAGTGTCCAACACCAGGGTCAGTGGGTCAGTGTCCAACACCAGGGTCAGTGGGTCAGTGTCTAACACCAGGGTCCGAGGGTCAGTGTCCAACACCGGGTCAGTGGGTCAGTGTCCAACACCAGGGTCAGTTGGTCAATGTCTAACACCAGGGTCCGAGGGTCAGTGTCCAACACCAGGGTCAGTGTCTAACACCAGGGTCAGTGGTTCAGTGTCCAACACCAGGGTCAGAGGGTCAGTGTCCAACACCAGGGTCCGAGGGTCAGTGTGCAACACCAGGGTCAGTGGGTCAGTGTCCGACACCAGGGTCCGAGGGTCAGTGTCCAACACCAGGGTCAGTGGGTCAGTGTCCAATACAAGGGTCCGAGGGTCAGTGTCCAACACCAGGGTCCAAGGGTCAGTGTCCAACACCAGGGTCAGTGGGTCAGTGTCCAACACCAGGGTCAGTGAGTCAGTTTCCAACACCAGGGTCCGAGGGTCAGTGTCCAACACCAGGGTCAGTGGGTCAGTGTCCAACACCAGAGTCCGAAGGTCCGTGTCCAACACGAGGGTCAGTGGCTCAGTGTCTAACACCAGTGTCAGTGGGTCAGTGTCCGACACCAGGGTCCGAGGGTCAGTGTCCAACACCAGGGTCAGTGGGTCAGTGTCTCACACCAGGGTCTGAGGGTCAGTATCCAACACCAGGGTCTGAGGGTCAGTGTCCAACACCAGGGTCAGTGGGTCAGTGACCAACACCAGGGTTCGAGGGTCAGTGTCTAACACCAGGGTCAGTGGGTCAGTGTTTAACACTAGGGTTCCAGGATCAGTGTCTAACACCAGGGTCAGTGAGTCAGTGTCCAACGCCAGGGTCTGAGGGTCAGTGTCCAACTCCAGGGTCAGTGGGTCAGTGTCTAACACCAGGGTCAGTGGATCAGTGTCCAACACCAAGGTCTGAGGGTCAGTATCCAACACCAGGTTCCGGAGGTCAGTGTCTAACACCAGGGATAATGGGTCAGAGTCCAACACCAGGGTCCGAGCCACAGTGTCTAACACCAGGGTCCGAGGGTCAGTGTCTATCACCGGGGTCATTGGGTCAGTGTCTAACACCAGGGTCAGTGGGTCAGTGTCTAACACCAGGGTCCAAGGGTCAGTGTCCAACACCAGGGCCAGTGGGTCAGTGTCTAACACCAGGGTAAGCGGGTCAGTGTCCAACACCAGGGGTCGAGGGTCAGTGTCTAACACCAGGGTCCGAGGGTCAGTGTCCAACACCAGGGTCAGTGGGTCAGTGTCTAATACCAGGGTCAGTGGGTCAGTGTCTAACACCAGGGTTCGAGGGTCAGTGTCCAACACCAGGGTGCGAGGGTCAGTGTCCAACACCAGGGTGCGAGGGTCAGTGTCCAACACCAGGGTCCGCAGGTCAGTGTCCAACACCAGGGTCCGAGGGTCACTGTCTAACACCAGGGTCCGAGGGTCAGTGTTTAACACCAGGGTCAGTGGGTCAGTGTCCAACACCAGGGTCCGAGGGTCAGTGTCCAAAACCTTGGTCCGAGGGTCAGTGGTCCAACACCAGGGTCCGAGGGTCAGTGTTTAGCACCAGGGTACGAGGATCAGTGTCCAACACCAGGGTCCGAGGGTCAGTGCCCAACACCAGGGTCGGAGGGTCAGTGTCCAACACCAGGGTCCGCGGGTCAGTGCCCAACACCAGGGTCTGAGTGTCACTGTCTAACACCAGGGTCCGAGGGTCAGTGTTTAACATCAGGGTCAGTGGGTCAGTGTCCAACACCAGGGTCCGAGGTCAGTGTCCAACAACACTGTCCGAGGGTCAGTGTCCAACACCAGGGTCCGAGGGTCAGTGTTTAACACCAGGGTCCGAGGGTCAGTGTTCAACACCAGGGTCCGAGGGTCAGTGTCCAACACCTAGGGTCCGAGGGTCAGTGTCCAACACCAGGGTCATTGGGGCAGTGTCCAACACCAGGGTCCGAGGGTCAGTGTCCAACACCAGGGTCTGAGGGTCAGTGTCTAAAACCAGGGTCCGAGTGTCAGTGTCCAACACCAGGGTCAGTGGGTCAGTGTCCAACACCAGGGTCAGTAGGTCAGAGTCCAATCCCAGGGTCCGAGGGTCAGTGTCCAACTCCAGGGTCCAAGGGTCAGTGTGCAACTCCAGGGTCAGTGAGTCAGTGTCCAACACCAGGGTCAGTGGGTCAGTGTCCAACATCAGGGTCCGCGGGTCAGTGTCCAACACGAGGGTCCGAGGGTCACTGTCTAACACCAGGGTCCGAGGGTCAGTATCCAACACCAGGGTCAGTGGGTCAGTGTCCAACACCAGGGTCATTGGGTCAGTGTCCAACACCAGTGTCAGTGGGTCAGTGTCCAACACCAGGGTCATTGGGTCAGTGTCCAACACCAGGGTGAGTGGGTCTGTGTCCAATACCAGTGTCTGAGGGTCAGTGTCCAAAACCAGGGTCAGTGGGTCAGTGTCCAACACCACAGTCCGAGGGTCAGTGTCCAACACCAGGGTCCGAGGGTCAGTGTCCAACACCAGGTTCCGAGGGTCAGTGTCCAACACCAGGGTCTGAGGGTCAGTGTCCAACACCAGGGTATGAGGGTCAGTATCCAACAACAGGGTCAGAGGTTCACTGACCAACACCAGGGTCAGTGTCCAACACCAGGGTCCGAGGGTCAGTGTCCAACACCAGGGTCCGAGGGTCAGTGTCCAACACCAGGGTCTGAGGGTCAGTGTCCAACACCAGGGTCCGAGGGTCAGTGTCCAACAGCAGGGTCTGAGGGTCAGTGTCCAACACCAGGGTCAGTGGATCGCTGTCCTACACCAGGGTCAGTGTCTCAGTGTCTAACACCAGGGTCTGAGGTTCAGTGTATAGCACCAGGGTCCGAGGGTCAGTGTTCAACACCAGGGTCAGTGGGTCAGTGTCCAACACCAGGGTCAGTGGGTCAGTGTCTAATACCAGGGTCCGAGGGTCAGTGTCCAACACCAGGGACAGTGGGTCCGTGTCCAACACCAGGGTCAGTGGGTCAGTGTCTAACACCAGTATCTGGGGGTCAGTGTCGAACACCAGGGTCCGAGGGTCAGTGTCCAACACCAGGGTCAGTAGGTCAGTGTCCAACACCAGGGTCAGTGGGTCAGTGTCCAACACCAGGGTCAGTGGGTCAGTGTCCAACACCAGGGTCCGAGGGTCAGTGTCCAACACCAGGGTATGAGGGTCAGTATCCAACAGCAGGGTCAGAGGGTCAGTGTCCAACACCAGGGTCAGTGTCCAACACCAGGGTCCGAGGGTCAGTGTCCAACACCAGGGTCAGTGGGTCAGTGTCCAACACCAGGGTCAGTGGGTCAGTGTCCATCACCAGGGTCCAAGGGTCAGTGTCCAACACCGGGGTCAGTGGGTCAGTGTCCAACACCAGTGTCTGAGGGTCAGTGTCTAACACCAGGTTCTGAGGGTCAGTGTCCAACACCAGGGTCAGTGGGTCCATGTCCAACACCAGGGTCCGAGGGTCAGTGACCAACACCACGGTCAGTGGGTCAGTGTCCAACACCAGGGTCAGTGGGTCAGCTTCCTACACCAGGGTCAGTGGGTCAGTGTCTAACACCAGGGTCCGAGGGTCAGTTTCTAACACCAGGGTCCGAGGGTCAGTGTCCAACACCAGGCTCAGTGTCCAACACCCAGGTCAGTGTCTAACACCAGGGTCCGAGGGTCAGTGTCCAACACCAGGGTCCGCGGGTCAGTGTCCAACACCAGGGTCAGTGGGTCAGTGTCTAACACCAGGGTCAGTGGGTCAGTGTCCTACACCAGGGTCAATCTCTAACACCAGTGTCCGAGGGTCAGTGTCTAACACCAGGGTCCGAGGGTCAGTGTCCAACACCAGGGTCAGTGTCCAACACCATGGTCAGTGGGTCAGTGTCTAACACCAGGGTCCGAGGGTCAGTGTCCAACACCAGGATCAGTGGGCCAGTGTCCAACACCAGGGTCAGTGGGTCAGCGTCCAACACCAGGGTCAGTGGGTCAGTGTCTAACACCAGGGTCCGAGGGTCAGTGTCCAAGACCAGGGACAGTGGGTCAGTGTCCTACACCAGGGTCAGTGGGTCAGTGTCTTACACCAGTGTCCGGGGATCAGTGTCTAACACCAGGGTCCGAGGGTCAGTGTCCAACACCAGGGTCAGTGGGTCAGTGTCCAACACCAGGGTCAGTGTCTAACACCAAGATCTGAGGGTCAGTGTCCAACACCAGGGTCAGTGTCCAACACCAGGGTCCGAGGGTCAGTGTCCAACACCAGGTTCTGAGGGTCAGCGTCCAACACCAGTGTCCGACGGTCAGTGTCCAACACCAGGGTCCGAGGGTCAGTGTCCAACACCAGGGTCAGTGGGTCAGTGTCCTACACCAGGGTCAGTGGGTCAGTGTCTAACACCAGGGTCCGCGGGTCAGTGTCTAACACCAGGGTCCGAGGGTCAGTGTCCAACACCAGGGTCAGTGTCCAACACCAGGGTCAGTGGGTCAGTGGGTCAGTCTCTAACACCTGGGTCCGAGGGTCAGTGTCCAACACCAGTGTCAGTGGGTCAGTGTCCAACACCAGGGTCAGTGGTACAGTGTCTAACACCAGGGTCCGAGGGTCAGTGTACAACACGAGGGACAGTGGGTCAGTGTCCAACACCAGGGTGCGAGGGTCAGTGTCCAACACCAGGGTGCGAGGGTCAGTGTCCAACACCAGGGTCCGCGGGTCAGTGTCCAACACCAGGGTCCGAGGGTCACTGTCTAACACCAGGGTCCGAGGGTCAGTGTTTAACACCTGGGTCAGTGGGTCAGTGTCCAACACCAGGGTCCGAGGGTCAGTGTCCAAAACCTTGGTCCGAGGGTCAGTGGTCCAACACCAGGGTCCGAGGGTCAGTGTTTAGCACCAGGGTACGAGGGTCAGTGTCCAACACCAGGGTCCGAGGGTCAGTGCCCAACACCAGGGTCGGAGGGTCAGTGTCCAACACCAGGGTCCGCGGGTCAGTGCCCAACACCAGGGTCTGAGTGGCACTGTCTAACACCAGGGTCCGAGGGTCAGTGTTTAACATCAGGGTCAGTGGATCAGTGTCCAACACCAGGGTCCGAGGTCAGTGTCCAACAACACTGTCCGAGGGTCAGTGTCCAACACCAGGGTCCGAGGGTCAGTGTTTAACACCAGGGTCCGAGGGTCAGTGTTCAACACCAGGGTCCGAGGGTCAGTTTCCAACACCTAGGGTCCGAGGGTCAGTGTCCAACACCAGGGTCATTGGGGCAGTGTCCAACACCAGGGTCCGAGGGTCAGTGTCCAACACCAGGGTCTGAGGGTCAGTGTCTAAAACCAGGGTCCGAGTGTCAGTGTCCAACACCAGGGTCAGTGGGTCAGTGTCCAACACCAGGGTCAGTAGGTCAGAGTCCAATCCCAGGGTCCGAGGGTCAGTGTCCAACTCCAGGGTCCAAGGGTCAGTGTGCAACTCCAGGGTCAGTGGGTCAGTGTCCAACACCAGGGTCAGTGGGTCAGTGTCCAACACCAGGGTCATTGGGTCAGTGTCCAACACCAGTGTCAGTGGGTCAGTGTCTAACACCAGTGTCCGGGGGTCAGTGTCTAACACCAGGGTCCGAGGGTCAGTGTCCAACACCAGGGTCAGTGGGTCAGTGTCCAACACCAGGGTCAGTGTCCAACACCAGGGTCAGTGGGTCAGTGTCTAACACCAGGGTCCGTGGGTCAGTGTCCAACACCAGGGTCAGTGGGTCAGTGTCCAACACCAGGGTCAGTGGGTCAGTGTCTAACACCAGGGTCCGAGGGTCAGTGTCCAACACCGGGTCAGTGGGTCAGTGTCCAACACCAGGGTCAGTTGGTCAATGTCTAACACCAGGGTCCGAGGGTCAGTGTCCAACACCAGGGTCAGTGTCTAACACCAGGGTCAGTGGTTCAGTGTCCAACACCAGGGTCAGAGGGTCAGTGTCCAACACCAGGGTCCGAGGGTCAGTGTGCAACACCAGGGTCAGTGGGTCAGTGTCCGACACCAGGGTCCGAGGGTCTGTGTCCAACACCAGGGTCAGTGGGTCAGTGTCCAATACAAGGGTCCGAGGGTCAGTGTCCAACACCAGGGTCCAAGGGTCAGTGTCCAACACCAGGGTCAGTGGGTCAGTGTCCAACACCAGGGTCAGTGAGTCAGTTTCCAACACCAGGGTCCGAGGGTCAGTGTCCAACACCAGGGTCAGTGGGTCAGTGTCCAACACCAGAGTCCGAAGGTCCGTGTCCAACACGAGGGTCAGTGGCTCAGTGTCTAACACCAGTGTCAGTGGGTCAGTGTCCGTTACCAGGGTCCGAGGGTCAGTGTCCAACACCAGGGTCAGTGGGTCAGTGTCTAACACCAGGGTCTGAGGGTCAGTATCCAACACCAGGGTCTGAGGGTCAGTGTCCAACACCAGGGTCAGTGGGTCAGTGACCAACACCAGGGTTCGAGGGTCAGTGTCTAACACCAGGGTCAGTGGGTCAGTGTTTAACACTAGGGTTCCAGGATCAGTGTCTAACACCAGGGTCAGTGAGTCAGTGTCCAACACCAGGGTCTGAGGGTCAGTGTCCAACACCAGGGTCAGTGGGTCAGTGTCTAACACCCGGGTCAGTGGATCAGTGTCCAACACCAAGGTCTGAGGGTCAGTATCCAACACCAGGTTCCGGAGGTCAGTGTCTAACACCAGGGATAATGGGTCAGAGTCCAACACCAGGGTCCGAGCCACAGTGTCTAACACCAGGGTCCGAGGGTCAGTGTCTATCACCGGGGTCATTGGGTCAGTGTCTAACACCAGGGTCAGTGGGTCAGTGTCTAACACCAGGGTCCAAGGGTCAGTGTCCAACACCAGGGCCAGTGGGTCAGTGTCTAACACCAGGGTAAGCGGGTCAGTGTCCAACACGAGGGGTCGAGGGTCAGTGTTTAACACCAGGGTCCGAGGGTCAGTGTCCAACACCAGGGTCAGTGGGTCAGTGTCTAATACCAGGGTCAGTGGGTCAGTGTCTAACACCAGGGTTCGAGGGTCAGTGTCCAACACCAGGGTGCGAGGGTCAGTGTCCAACACCAGGGTGCGAGGGTCAGTGTCCAACACCAGGGTCCGCGGGTCAGTGTCCAACACCAGGGTCCGAGGGTCACTGTCTAACACCAGGGTCCGAGGGTCAGTGTTTAACACCTGGGTCAGTGGGTCAGTGTCCAACACCAGGGTCCGAGGGTCAGTGTCCAAAACCTTGGTCCGAGGGTCAGTGGTCCAACACCAGGGTCCGAGGGTCAGTGTTTAGCACCAGGGTACGAGGATCAGTGTCCAACACCAGGGTCCGAGGGTCAGTGCCCAACACCAGGGTCGGAGGGTCAGTGTCCAACACCAGGGTCCGCGGGTCAGTGCCCAACACCAGGGTCTGAGTGTCACTGTCTAACACCAGGGTCCGAGGGTCAGTGTTTAACATCAGGGTCAGTGGATCAGTGTCCAACACCAGGGTCCGAGGTCAGTGTCCAACAACACTGTCCGAGGGTCAGTGTCCAACACCAGGGTCCGAGGGTCAGTGTTTAACACCAGGGTCCGAGGGTCAGTGTTCAACACCAGGGTCCGAGGGTCAGTGTCCAACACCTAGGGTCCGAGGGTCAGTGTCCAACACCAGGGTCATTGGGGCAGTGTCCAACACCAGGGTCCGAGGGTCGGTGTCCAACACCAGGGTCTGAGGGTCAGTGTCTAAAACCAGGGTCCGAGTGTCAGTGTCCAACACCAGGGTCAGTGGGTCAGTGTCCAACACCAGGGTCAGTAGGTCAGTGTCCAATCCCAGGGTCCGAGGGTCAGTGTCCAACTCCAGGGTCCAAGGGTCAGTGTGCAACTCCAGGGTCAGTGGGTCAGTGTCCAACACCAGGGTCAGTGGGTCAGTGTCCAACATCAGGGTCCGCGGGTCAGTGTCCAACACGAGGGTCCGAGGGTCACTGTCTAACACCAGGGTCCGAGGGTCAGTGTTTAACACCAGGGTCAGTGGGTCAGTGTCCAACACCAGGGTCCGAGGGTCAGTGTCCAAAACCTTGGTCCGAGGTTCAGTGGTCCAACACCAGGGTCCGAGGGTCAGTGTTTAACACCAGGGTACGAGGGTCAGTGTCCAACACCAGGGTCCGAGGGTCAGTGCCCAACACCAGGGTCGGAGGGTCAGTGTCCAACACCAGGGTCCGCGGGTCAGTGCCCAACACCAGGGTCTGAGTGTCACTGTCTAACACCAGGGTCCGAGGGTCATTGTTTAACATCAGGGTCAGTGGGTCCGTGTCCAACACCAGGGTCCGAGGTCAGTGTCCAACACCACTGTCCGAGGGTCAGTGTCCAACACCAGGGTCCGAGGGTCAGTGTTTAACACCAGGGTCCGAGGGTCAGTGTCCAACACCAGGGTCCGAGGGTCAGTGTCCAACACCAGGGTCCGAGGGTCAGTGTCCAACACCAGGGTCATTGGGTCAGCGTCCAACACCAGGGTCCGAGGGTCAGTGTCCAACACCAGGGTCCGAGGGTCAGTGTGCAACACCAGGGTCAGTGGGTCAGTGTCCGACACCAGGGTCCGAGGGTCTGTGTCCAACACCAGGGTCAGTGGGTCAGTGTCCAATACAAGGGTCCGAGGGTCAGTGTCCAACACCAGGGTCCAAGGGTCAGTGTCCAACACCAGGGTCAGTGGGTCAGTGTCCAACACCAGGGTCAGTGAGTCAGTTTCCAACACCAGGGTCCGAGGGTCAGTGTCCAACACCAGGGTCAGTGGGTCAGTGTCCAACACCAGAGTCCGAAGGTCCGTGTCCAACACGAGGGTCAGTGGCTCAGTGTCTAACACCAGTGTCAGTGGGTCAGTGTCCGTTACCAGGGTCCGAGGGTCAGTGTCCAACACCAGGGTCAGTGGGTCAGTGTCTAACACCAGGGTCTGAGGGTCAGTATCCAACACCAGGGTCTGAGGGTCAGTGTCCAACACCAGGGTCAGTGGGTCAGTGACCAACACCAGGGTTCGAGGGTCAGTGTCTAACACCAGGGTCAGTGGGTCAGTGTTTAACACTAGGGTTCCAGGATCAGTGTCTAACACCAGGGTCAGTGAGTCAGTGTCCAACACCAGGGTCTGAGGGTCAGTGTCCAACACCAGGGTCAGTGGGTCAGTGTCTAACACCCGGGTCAGTGGATCAGTGTCCAACACCAAGGTCTGAGGGTCAGTATCCAACACCAGGTTCCGGAGGTCAGTGTCTAACACCAGGGATAATGGGTCAGAGTCCAACACCAGGGTCCGAGCCACAGTGTCTAACACCAGGGTCCGAGGGTCAGTGTCTATCACCGGGGTCATTGGGTCAGTGTCTAACACCAGGGTCAGTGGGTCAGTGTCTAACACCAGGGTCCAAGGGTCAGTGTCCAACACCAGGGCCAGTGGGTCAGTGTCTAACACCAGGGTAAGCGGGTCAGTGTCCAACACGAGGGGTCGAGGGTCAGTGTCTAACACCAGGGTCCGAGGGTCAGTGTCCAACACCAGGGTCAGTGGGTCAGTGTCTAATACCAGGGTCAGTGGGTCAGTGTCTAACACCAGGGTTCGAGGGTCAGTGTCCAACACCAGGGTGCGAGGGTCAGTGTCCAACACCAGGGTGCGAGGGTCAGTGTCCAACACCAGGGTCCGCGGGTCAGTGTCCAACACCAGGGTCCGAGGGTCACTGTCTAACACCAGGGTCCGAGGGTCAGTGTTTAACACCTGGGTCAGTGGGTCAGTGTCCAACACCAGGGTCCGAGGGTCAGTGTCCAAAACCTTGGTCCGAGGGTCAGTGGTCCAACACCAGGGTCCGAGGGTCAGTGTTTAGCACCAGGGTACGAGGATCAGTGTCCAACACCAGGGTCCGAGGGTCAGTGCCCAACACCAGGGTCGGAGGGTCAGTGTCCAACACCAGGGTCCGCGGGTCAGTGCCCAACACCAGGGTCTGAGTGTCACTGTCTAACACCAGGGTCCGAGGGTCAGTGTTTAACATCAGGGTCAGTGGATCAGTGTCCAACACCAGGGTCCGAGGTCAGTGTCCAACAACACTGTCCGAGGGTCAGTGTCCAACACCAGGGTCCGAGGGTCAGTGTTTAACACCAGGGTCCGAGGGTCAGTGTTCAACACCAGGGTCCGAGGGTCAGTGTCCAACACCTAGGGTCCGAGGGTCAGTGTCCAACACCAGGGTCATTGGGGCAGTGTCCAACACCAGGGTCCGAGGGTCGGTCTCCAACACCAGGGTCTGAGGGTCAGTGTCTAAAACCAGGGTCCGAGTGTCAGTGTCCAACACCAGGGTCAGTGGGTCAGTGTCCAACACCAGGGTCAGTAGGTCAGTGTCCAATCCCAGGGTCCGAGGGTCAGTGTCCAACTCCAGGGTCCAAGGGTCAGTGTGCAACTCCAGGGTCAGTGGGTCAGTGTCCAACACCAGGGTCAGTGGGTCAGTGTCCAACATCAGGGTCCGCGGGTCAGTGTCCAACACGAGGGTCCGAGGGTCACTGTCTAACACCAGGGTCCGAGGGTCAGTGTTTAACACCAGGGTCAGTGGGTCAGTGTCCAACACCAGGGTCCGAGGGTCAGTGTCCAAAACCTTGGTCCGAGGTTCAGTGGTCCAACACCAGGGTCCGAGGGTCAGTGTTTAACACCAGGGTACGAGGGTCAGTGTCCAACACCAGGGTCCGAGGGTCAGTGCCCAACACCAGGGTCGGAGGGTCAGTGTCCAACACCAGGGTCCGCGGGTCAGTGCCCAACACCAGGGTCTGAGTGTCACTGTCTAACACCAGGGTCCGAGGGTCATTGTTTAACATCAGGGTCAGTGGGTCCGTGTCCAACACCAGGGTCCGAGGTCAGTGTCCAACACCACTGTCCGAGGGTCAGTGTCCAACACCAGGGTCCGAGGGTCAGTGTTTAACACCAGGGTCCGAGGGTCAGTGTCCAACACCAGGGTCCGAGGGTCAGTGTCCAACACCAGGGTCCGAGGGTCAGTGTCCAACACCAGGGTCATTGGGTCAGCGTCCAACACCAGGGTCCGAGGGTCAGTGTCCAACACCAGGGTCTGAGGGTCAGTGTCTAAAACCAGGGTCCGACTGTCAGTGTCCAACACCAGGGTCAGTGGGTCAGTGTCCAACACCACGGTCAGTAGGTCAGTGTCCAATCCCAGGGTCCGAGGGTCAGTGTCCAACTCCAGGGTCCAAGGGTCAGTGTGCAACTCCAGGGTCAGTGGGTCAGTGTCCAACACCAGGGTCAGTGGGTCAGTGTCCAACACCAGGGTCCGAGGGTCAGTGTCCAACTCCAGGATCCAAGGGTCAGTGTCCAACTCCAGGGTCAGTGGGTCAGTGTCCAACACCAGGGTCCGAGGTTCAGTGTCTAACACCAGGGTCCGAGGGTCAGTGTCTAACACCAGGGTCCGAGAGTCAGTGTCTAACACCAGGGTCCGAGGGTCAGTGTCCAACACCAGGGTATGAGGGTCAGTGTCCAACACCAGGGTCAGTGGGTCAGTGTCCAACACCAGTTTCAGTGGCTCAGTGTCCCACATCAGAGTCCGAGGGTCAGTGTCCAACACCAGGGTCCGAGGGTCAGTGTCCAACACCAGGGTCAGTGGGTCAGTGTCCAACACCAGGGTCCGCGGGTCAGTGTCCAACACCAGGGTCAGTGGGTCAGTTCCCAACACCAGGTTCTGAGGTCAGTGTCCAACACAATGGTTCGAGGGTCAGTGTCCAACACCAGGGTCTGAGGGTTGGTGTCCAACACCAGGGTCAGTGGGTCAGTGTCCAACACCAGGTTCCGAGGGATGGTGTCCAACACCAGGGTCTGAGGGTCAGTGTCCAACACCAGGGTCAGTGGGTCAGTGTCCAACACCAACGTCCAAGAGTCTTTGTCCAACACCAGGGTCCGAGGGTCAGTGTCCAACACCAGGGTCAGTGTCCAACACCAGGGTCAATGGGTCAGTGTCTAACACCAGTGTCAGTGGATCAGTGTCCAACATCAGGGTCAGTGGGTCAGTGTCCAAAACCAGGGTCAGAGGGTCAGTGTCCAACACCAGCGTCCAAGGGTCAGTGTCCAACACCAGGGTCCGAGGGTCAGTGCCCAACACCAGGGTCAGTGTCCAACATCAGCGTCTGAGGGTCAGTGTCCAACACCAGATTCTGAGGATCAGTGTACAACACCAGGGTCCGAGGGTCAGTGTCCAACACCAGGGACAGTGGGTCAGTGTCCAACACCAGGGTCCGAGGGACGGTGTCCAACACCAGGGTCTGAGGGTCAGTGTCCAAAACCAGGGTCAGTGGGTCAGTGTCCAACACCAGGGTCCAAGGGTCAGTGTCCAACACCAGGGTTCGAGGGTCAGTGTCCAACACCAGGGTCAGTGGGTCAGTGTCCACCAGGGTCCGAGGGTCAGTGTCCGACACCAGGGTCCGAGGGTCAGTGTCCGGCACCAGGGTCTGAGGGTCAGTGTCCAACACTAGGGTCAGTGGGTCAGTGTCCAATACCAGGGTCCGAAGGTCTGTGTCCAACACCAGGGTCCAAGGGTCAGTGTCCAACACCAGGGTCAGCGAGTCCGTGTCCAACACCAGGGTCCGAGGGTCAGTGTCCAACACCAGGTTTAGTGGGTCAGTGTCCAACACCAGGGTCCGAAGCTCCGTGTCCAACACCAATATCAGTGGGTCAGTGCCTAACACCAGGGTCAGTGGGTCAGTCTCCAACACCAGGGTCCGAGGGTCAGTGTCCAACACCAGGGTCAGTGGGTCAGTGTCTAACACCAGGGTCTGAGGGTCCGTATCCAACACCAGGGTCTGAGGGTCAGTGTCCAACAACAGGGTCAGTGGGTCAGTGTCCAACACCAGTGTCATTGGGTCAGTGTCTAACACCAGGGTCAGTGAGTCAGTGTCCAACACCAGGGTTCGAGGGTCAGTGTCTAACACCAGGGTCAGTGGGTCAGTGTCCAAAACCAGGGTCTGAGGGTCAGTGTCCAACACCAGGGTCAGTGGGTCATTGACCAACACCAGGGTTCGAGGGTCAGTGTCTAACACCAGGGTCAGTGGGTCAGTGTTTAACACTAGGGTTCCAGGATCAGTGTCTAACACCAGGGTCAGTGAGTCAGTGTCCAACACCAGGGTCTGATGGTCAGTGTCCAACACCAGGGTCAGTGGGTCAGTGTCTAACACCCGGGTCAGTGGATCAGTGTCCAACACCAAGGTCTGAGGGTCAGTATCCAACACCAGGTTCCGGAGGTCAGTGTCTAACACCAGGGATAATGGGTCAGAGTCCAACACCAGGGTCCGAGCCACAGTGTCTAACACCAGGGTCCGAGGGTCAGTGTCTATCACCGGGGTCATTGGGTCAGTGTCTAACACCAGGGTCAGTGGGTCAGTGTCTAACACCAGGGTCCAAGGGTCAGTGTCCAACACCAGGGCCAGTGGGTCAGTGTCTAACACCAGGGTAAGCGGGTCAGTGTCCAACACGAGGGGTCGAGGGTCAGTGTCTAACACCAGGGTCCGAGGGTCAGTGTCCAACACCAGGGTCAGTGGGTCAGTGTCTAATACCAGGGTCAGTGGGTCAGTGTCTAACACCAGGGTTCAAGGGTCAGTGTCCAACACCAGGGTGCGAGGGTCAGTGTCCAAAACCAGGGTGCGAGGGTCAGTGTCCAACACCAGGGTCCGCGGGTCAGTGTCCAACACCAGGGTCCGAGGGTCACTGTCTAACACCAGGGTCCGAGGGTCAGTGTTTAACACCTGGGTCAGTGGGTCAGTGTCCAACACCAGGGTCCGAGGGTCAGTGTCCAAAACCTTGGTCCGAGGGTCAGTGGTCCAACACCAGGGTCCGAGGGTCAGTGTTTAGCACCAGGGTACGAGGGTCAGTGTCCAACACCAGGGTCCGAGGGTCAGTGCCCAACACCAGGGTCGGAGGGTCAGTGTCCAACACCAGGGTCCGCGGGTCAGTGCCCAACACCAGGGTCTGAGTGTCACTGTCTAACACCAGGGTCCGAGGGTCAGTGTTTAACATCAGGGTCAGTGGATCAGTGTCCAACACCAGGGTCCGAGGTCAGTGTCCAACAACACTGTCCGAGGGTCAGTGTCCAACACCAGGGTCCGAGGGTCAGTGTTTAACACGAGGGTCCGAGGGTCAGTGTTCAACACCAGGGTCCGAGGGTCAGTGTCCAACACCTAGGGTCCGAGGGTCAGTGTCCAACACCAGGGTCATTGGGGCAGTGTCCAACACCAGGGTCCGAGGGTCAGTGTCCAACACCAGGGTCTGAGGGTCAGTGTCTAAAACCAGGGTCCGAGTGTCAGTGTCCAACACCAGGGTCAGTGGGTCAGTGTCCAACACCAGGGTCAGTAGGTCAGAGTCCAATCCCAGGGTCCGAGGGTCAGTGTCCAACTCCAGGGTCCAAGGGTCAGTGTGCAACTCCAGGGTCAGTGGGTCAGTGTCCAACACCAGGGTCAGTGGGTCAGTGTCCAACATCAGGGTCCGAGGGTCAGTGTCCAACACGAGGGTCCGAGGGTCACTGTCTAACACCAGGGTCCGAGGGTCAGTATCCAACACCAGGGTCAGTGGGTCAGTGTCCAACACCAGGGTCATTGGGTCAGTGTCCAACACCAGTGTCAGTGGGTCAGTGTCTAACACCAGTGTCCGGGGGTCAGTGTCTAACACCAGGGTCCGAGGGTCAGTGTCCAACACCAGGGTCAGTGGGTCAGTGTCCAACACCAGGGTCAGTGTCCAACACCAGGGTCAGTGGGTCAGTGTCTAACACCAGGGTCCGTGGGTCAGTGTCCAACACCAGGGTCAGTGGGTCAGTGTCCAACACCTGGGTCAGTGGGTCAGTGTCTAACACCAGGGTCCGAGGGTCAGTGTCCAACACCGGGTCAGTGGGTCAGTGTCCAACACCAGGGTCAGTTGGTCAATGTCTAACACCAGGGTCCGAGGGTCAGTGTCCAACACCAGGGTCAGTGTCTAACACCAGGGTCAGTGGTTCAGTGTCCAACACCAGGGTCAGAGGGTCAGTGTCCAACACCAGGGTCCGAGGGTCAGTGTGCAACACCAGGGTCAGTGGGTCAGTGTCCGACACCAGGGTCCGAGGGTCAGTGTCCAACACCAGGGTCAGTGGGTCAGTGTCCAATACAAGGGTCCGAGGGTCAGTGTCCAACACCAGGGTCCAAGGGTCAGTGTCCAACACCAGGGTCAGTGGGTCAGTGTCCAACACCAGGGTCAGTGAGTCAGTTTCCAACACCAGGGTCCGAGGGTCAGTGTCCAACACCAGGGTCAGTGGGTCAGTGTCCAACACCAGAGTCCGAAGATCCGTGTCCAACACGAGGGTCAGTGGCTCAGTGTCTAACACCAGTGTCAGTGGGTCAGTGTCCGTTACCAGGGTCCGAGGGTCAGTGTCCAACACCAGGGTCAGTGGGTCAGTGTCTAACACCAGGGTCTGAGGGTCAGTATCCAACACCAGGGTCTGAGGGTCAGTGTCCAACACCAGGGTCAGTGGGTCAGTGACCAACACCAGGGTTCGAGGGTCAGTGTCTAACACCAGGGTCAGTGGGTCAGTGTTTAACACTAGGGTTCCAGGATCAGTGTCTAACACCAGGGTCAGTGAGTCAATGTCCAACACCAGGGTCTGAGGGTCAGTGTCCAACACCAGGGTCAGTGGGTCAGTGTCTAACACCCGGGTCAGTGGATCAGTGTCCAACACCAAGGTCTGAGGGTCAGTATCCAACACCAGGTTCCGGAGGTCAGTGTCTAACACCAGGGATAATGGGTCAGAGTCCAACACCAGGGTCCGAGCCACAGTGTCTAACACCAGGGTCCGAGGGTCAGTGTCTATCACCGGGGTCATTGGGTCAGTGTCTAACACCAGGGTCAGTGGGTCAGTGTCTAACACCAGGGTCCAAGGGTCAGTGTCCAACACCAGGGCCAGTGGGTCAGTGTCTAACACCAGGGTAAGCGGGTCAGTGTCCAACACGAGGGGTCGAGGGTCAGTGTCTAACACCAGGGTCCGAGGGTCAGTGTCCAACACCAGGGTCAGTGGGTCAGTGTCTAACACCAGGGTTCGAGGGTCAGTGTCCAACACCAGGGTGCGAGGGTCAGTGTCCAACACCAGGGTGCGAGGGTCAGTGTCCAACACCAGGGTCCGCGGGTCAGTGTCCAACACCAGGGTCCGAGGGTCACTGTCTAACACCAGGGTCCGAGGGTCAGTGTTTAACACCTGGGTCAGTGGGTCAGTGTCCAACACCAGGGTCCGAGGGTCAGTGTCCAAAACCTTGGTCCGAGGGTCAGTGGTCCAACACCAGGGTCCGAGGGTCAGTGTTTAGCACCAGGGTACGAGGATCAGTGTCCAACACCAGGGTCCGAGGGTCAGTGCCCAACACCAGGGTCGGAGGGTCAGTGTCCAACACCAGGGTCCGCGGGTCAGTGCCCAACACCAGGGTCTGAGTGTCACTGTCTAACACCAGGGTCCGAGGGTCAGTGTTTAACATCAGGGTCAGTGGATCAGTGTCCAACACCAGGGTCCGAAATCAGTGTCCAACAACACTGTCCGAGGGTCAGTGTCCAACACCAGGGTCCGAGGGTCAGTGTTTAACACCAGGGTCCGAGGGTCAGTGTTCAACACCAGGGTCCGAGGGTCAGTGTCCAACACCTAGGGTCCGAGGGTCAGTGTCCAACACCAGGGTCAGTGGGTCAGTGACCAACACCAGGGTTCGAGGGTCAGTGTCTAACACCAGGGTCAGTGGGTCAGTGACCAACACCAGGGTTCGAGGGTCAGTGTCTAACACCAGGGTCAGTGGGTCAGTGTTTAACACTAGGGTTCCAGGATCAGTGTCTAACACCAGGGTCAGTGAGTCAGTGTCCAACACCAGGGTCTGAGGGTCAGTGTCCAACACCAGGGTCAGTGGGTCAGTGTCTAACACCCGGGTCAGTGGATCAGTGTCCAACACCAAGGTCTGAGGGTCAGTATCCAACACCAGGTTCCGGAGGTCAGTGTCTAACACCAGGGATAATGGGTCAGAGTCCAACACCAGGGTCCGAGCCACAGTGTCTAACACCAGGGTCCGAGGGTCAGTGTCTATCACCGGGGTCATTGGGTCAGTGTCTAACACCAGGGTCAGTGGGTCAGTGTCTAACACCAGGGTCCAAGGGTCAGTGTCCAACACCAGGGCCAGTGGGTCAGTGTCTAACACCAGGGTAAGCGGGTCAGTGTCCAACACGAGGGGTCGAGGGTCAGTGTCTAACACCAGGGTCCGAGGGTCAGTGTCCAACACCAGGGTCAGTGGGTCAGTGTCTAACACCAGGGTTCGAGGGTCAGTGTCCAACACCAGGGTGCGAGGGTCAGTGTCCAACACCAGGGTGCGAGGGTCAGTGTCCAACACCAGGGTCCGCGGGTCAGTGTCCAACACCAGGGTCCGAGGGTCACTGTCTAACACCAGGGTCCGAGGGTCAGTGTTTAACACCTGGGTCAGTGGGTCAGTGTCCAACACCAGGGTCCGAGGGTCAGTGTCCAAAACCTTGGTCCGAGGGTCAGTGGTCCAACACCAGGGTCCGAGGGTCAGTGTTTAGCACCAGGGTACGAGGATCAGTGTCCAACACCAGGGTCCGAGGGTCAGTGCCCAACACCAGGGTCGGAGGGTCAGTGTCCAACACCAGGGTCCGCGGGTCAGTGCCCAACACCAGGGTCTGAGTGTCACTGTCTAACACCAGGGTCCGAGGGTCAGTGTTTAACATCAGGGTCAGTGGATCAGTGTCCAACACCAGGGTCCGAGGTCAGTGTCCAACAACACTGTCCGAGGGTCAGTGTCCAACACCAGGGTCCGAGGGTCAGTGTTTAACACCAGGGTCCGAGGGTCAGTGTTCAACACCAGGGTCCGAGGGTCAGTGTCCAACACCTAGGGTCCGAGGGTCAGTGTCCAACACCAGGGTCATTGGGGCAGTGTCCAACACCAGGGTCCGAGGGTCAGTGTCCAACACCAGGGTCTGAGGGTCAGTGTCTAAAACCAGGGTCCGAGTGTCAGTGTCCAACACCAGGGTCAGTGGGTCAGTGTCCAACACCAGGGTCAGTAGGTCAGAGTCCAATCCCAGGGTCCGAGGGTCAGTGTCCAACTCCAGGGTCCAAGGGTCAGTGTGCAACTCCAGGGTCAGTGGGTCAGTGTCCAACACCAGGGTCAGTGGGTCAGTGTCCAACATCAGGGTCCGCGGGTCAGTGTCCAACACGAGGGTCCGAGGGTCACTGTCTAACACCAGGGTCCGAGGGTCAGTGTTTAACACCAGGGTCAGTGGGTCAGTGTCCAACACCAGGGTCCGAGGGTCAGTGTCCAAAACCTTGGTCCGAGGGTCAGTGGTCCAACACCAGGGTCCGAGGGTCAGTGTTTAACACCAGGGTACGAGGGTCAGTGTCCAACACCAGGGTCCGAGGGTCAGTGCCCAACACCAGGGTCGGAGGGTCAGTGTCCAACACCAGGGTCCGCGGGTCAGTGCCCAACACCAGGGTCTGAGTGTCACTGTCTAACACCAGGGTCCGAGGGTCATTGTTTAACATCAGGGTCAGTGGGTCCGTGTCCAACACCAGGGTCCGAGGTCAGTGTCCAACACCACTGTCCGAGGGTCAGTGTCCAACACCAGGGTCCGAGGGTCAGTGTTTAACACCAGGGTCCGAGGGTCAGTGTCCAACACCAGGGTCCGAGGGTCAGTGTCCAACACCAGGGTCCGAGGGTCAGTGTCCAACACCAGGGTCATTGGGTCAGCGTCCAACACCAGGGTCCGAGGGTCAGTGTCCAACACCAGGGTCTGAGGGTCAGTGTCTAAAACCAGGGTCCGAGTGTCAGTGTCCAACACCAGGGTCAGTGGGTCAGTGTCCAACACCAGGGTCAGTAGGTCAGTGTCCAATCCCAGGGTCCGAGGGTCAGTGTCCAACTCCAGGGTCCAAGGGTCAGTGTGCAACTCCAGGGTCAGTGGGTCAGTGTCCAACACCAGGGTCAGTGGGTCAGTGTCCAACACCAGGGTCCGAGGGTCAGTGTCCAACTCCAGGATCCAAGGGTCAGTGTCCAACTCCAGGGTCAGTGGGTCAGTGTCCAACACCAGGGTCCGAGGTTCAGTGTCTAACAGCAGGGTCCGAGGGTCAGTGTCTAACACCAGGGTCCGAGAGTCAGTGTCTAACACCAGGGTCCGAGGGTCAGTGTCCAACACCAGGGTATGAGGGTCAGTGTCCAACACCAGGGTCAGTGGGTCAGTGTCCAACACCAGTTTCAGTGGCTCAGTGTCCCACATCAGAGTCCGAGGGTCAGTGTCCAACACCAGGGTCAGTGGGTCAGTGTCCAACACCAGGGTCCGCGGGTCAGTGTCCAACACCAGGGTCAGTGGGTCAGTTCCCAACACCAGGTTCTGAGGTCAGTGTCCAACACAATGGTTCGAGGGTCAGTGTCCAACACCAGGGTCTGAGGGTTGGTGTCCAACACCAGGGTCAGTGGGTCAGTGTCCAACACCAGGTTCCGAGGGATGGTGTCCAACACCAGGGTCTGAGGGTCAGTGTCCAACACCAGGGTCAGTGGGTCAGTGTCCAACACCAGCGTCCAAGAGTCTTTGTCCAACACCAGGGTCCGAGGGTCAGTGTCCAACACCAGGGTCAGTGTCCAACACCAGGGTCAATGGGTCAGTGTCTAACACCAGTGTCAGTGGATCAGTGTCCAACATCAGGGTCAGTGGGTCAGTGTCCAAAACCAGGGTCAGAGGGTCAGTGTCCAACACCAGCGTCCAAGGGTCAGTGTCCAACACCAGGGTCCGAGGGTCAGTGCCCAACACCAGGGTCAGTGTCCAACATCAGCGTCTGAGGGTCAGTGTCCAACACCAGATTCTGAGGATCAGTGTACAACACCAGGGTCCGAGGGTCAGTGTCCAACACCAGGGACAGTGGGTCAGTGTCCAACACCAGGGTCCGAGGGACGGTGTCCAACACCAGGGTCTGAGGGTCAGTGTCCAAAACCAGGGTCAGTGGGTCAGTGTCCAACACCAGGGTCCAAGGGTCAGTGTCCAACACCAGGGTTCGAGGGTCAGTGTCCAACACTAGGGTCAGTGGGTCAGTGTCCACCAGGGTCCGAGGGTCAGTGTCCGACACCAGGGTCCGAGGGTCAGTGTCCGGCACCAGGGTCTGAGGGTCAGTGTCCAACACTAGGGTCAGTGGGTCAGTGTCCAATACCAGGGTCCGAAGGTCTGTGTCCAACACCAGGGTCCAAGGGTCAGTGTCCAACACCAGGGTCAGCGAGTCCGTGTCCAACACCAGGGTCCGAGGGTCAGTGTCCAACACCAGGTTCAGTGGGTCAGTGTCCAACACCAGGGTCCGAAGCTCCGTGTCCAACACCAATATCAGTGGGTCAGTGCCTAACACCAGGGTCAGTGGGTCAGTCTCCAACACCAGGGTCCGAGGGTCAGTGTCCAACACCAGGGTCAGTGGGTCAGTGTCTAACACCAGGGTCTGAGGGTCCGTATCCAACACCAGGGTCTGAGGGTCAGTGTCCAACAACAGGGTCAGTGGGTCAGTGTCCAACACCAGTGTCATTGGGTCAGTGTCTAACACCAGGGTCAGTGAGTCAGTGTCCAACACCAGGGTTCGAGGGTCAGTGTCTAACACCAGGGTCAGTGGGTCAGTGTCCAAAACCAGGGTCCAAGGATCAGTGTCCAACACCAGGGTCAGTGGGTCAGTGTCTAACACCAGGGTTCGAGGATCAGTGTCTAACACCAGGGTCAGTGAGTTAGTGTCCAACACCAGGGTCCGAGGGTCAGTGTCCAACACCAGGGTCAGTGGGTCAGTGTCTAACACCAGGGTCAGTGGGTCAGTGTCCAACACCAGGGTCTGAGGGTCAGTGTCCAACACCAGGGTCCAAGGGTCAATGTCTATCACCAGGGACAATGGGTCAGTGTCCAACTCCAGTGTCCGAGGGTCAGTGCCTAACACCAGGGTCCGAGGGTCAGTGTCTAACACCAGGGTCATTGGGCCAGTGTCTAACACCAGGGTCAGTGGGTCAGTGTCCAACACCAGGGTCAGTGGGTCAGTGTCTAACACCAGGGTCAGTGAGTCAGTGTCCAATACCAGGGTTCGAGGGTCAGTGTCTAACACCAGGGTCCGAGGGTCGGTGTCCAACACCGCGGTCAGTGGGTCAGTGTCTAACAGCAGGGTCAGTGGGTCAGTGTCTAACACCAGGGCTCGAGGGTCAGTGTCCAACACCAGGGTCCGAGGGTCAGTGTCCAACACCAGGGTCCGCGGGTCAGTGTCCAACACCAGGGTCCGAGGGTCACTGTCTAACACCAGTGTCCGAGGGTCAGTGTTTAACACCAGGGTCAGTGGGTCAGTGTCCAACACCAGGGTCCGAGGGTCAGTGTCCAACACCAGGGTCCGAAGGTCAGTGTCCAACACCAGGGTCCGAGGGTCAGTGTTTAACACCAGGGTTCGAGGTTCAGTTTCCAACACCAGGGTCCGAGGGTCAGTGTCAAACACCAGGGTCCGAGGGTCAGTGTCCAACACCAGGGTCCGCGGGTCAGTGTCCAACACCAGGGTCTGAGGGTCAGTATCCAACAGCAGGCTCAGAGGGTCAGTGTCCAACACCAGGGTCAGTGTCCAACACCAGGGTCCGAGGGTCAGTGTCCAACACCAGGGTCAGTGGGTCAGTGTCCAACACCAGGGTCAGTGGGTCAGTGTCCATCACCAGGGTCCAAGGGTCAGTGTCCAACACCGGGGTCAGTGGGTCAGTGTCCAACACCAGTGTCTGAGGGTCAGTGTCTAACACCAGGTTCTGAGGGTCAGTGTCCAACACCAGGGTCAGTGGGTCCATGTCCAACACCAGGGTCCGAGGGTCAGTGACCAACACCACGGTCAGTGGGTCAGTGTCCAACACCAGGGTCAGTGGGTCAGCTTCCTACACCAGGGTCAGTGGGTCAGTGTCTAACACCAGGGTCCGAGGGTCAGTTTCTAACACCAGGGTCCGAGGGTCAGTGTCCAACACCAGGGTCAGTGTCCAACACCCAGGTCAGTGTCTAACACCAGGGTCCGAGGGTCAGTGTCCAACACCAGGGTCCGCGGGTCAGTGTCCAACACCAGGGTCAGTGGGTCAGTGTCTAACACCAGGGTCAGTGGGTCAGTGTCCTACACCAGGGTCAATCTCTAACACCAGTGTCCGAGGGTCAGTGTCTAACACCAGGGTCCGAGGGTCAGTGTCCAACACCAGGGTCAGTGTCCAACACCATGGTCAGTGGGTCAGTGTCTAACACCAGGGTCCGAGGGTCAGTGTCCAACACCAGGGTCAGTGGGCCAGTGTCCAACACCAGGGTCAGTGGGTCAGTGTCCAACACCAGGGTCAGTGGGTCAGTGTCTAACACCAGGGTCCGAGGGTCAGTGTCCAAGTCCAGGGACAGTGGGTCAGTGTCCTACACCAGGGTCAGTGGGTCAGTGTCTTACACCAGTGTCCGGGGATCAGTGTCTAACACCAGGGTCCGAGGGTCAGTGTCCAACACCAGGGTCAGTGGGTCAGTGTCCAACACCAGGGTCAGTGTCTAACACCAAGATCTGAGGGTCAGTGTCCAACACCAGGGTCAGTGTCCAACACCAGGGTCCGAGGGTCAGTGTCCAACACCAGGTTCTGAGGGTCAGCGTCCAACGCCAGGGTCCGACGGTCAGTGTCCAACACCAGGGTCCGAGGGTCAGTGTCCAACACCAGGGTCAGTGGGTCAGTGTCCTACACCAGGGTCAGTGGGTCAGTGTCTAACACCAGGGTCCGAGGGTCAGTGTCTAACACCAGGGTCTGAGGGTCAGTGTCCAACACCAGGGTCAGTGTCCAACACCAGGGTCAGTGGGTCAGTGGGTCAGTCTCTAACACCTGGGTCCGAGGGTCAGTGTCCAACACCAGTGTCAGTGGGTCAGTGTCCAACACCAGGGTCAGTGGTACAGTGTCTAACACCAGGGTCCGAGGGTCAGTGTACAACACGAGGGACAGTGGGTCACAGTGTCCTACACCAGGGTCAGTGGGTCAGTGTCTAACACCAGTGTCCGGGGGTCAGTGTCTAACACCAGGGTCCGAGGGTCAGTGTCCAACACCAGGGTCAGTGGGTCAGTGTCCAACACCAGGGTCAGTGTCCAACACCAGGGTCAGTGGGTCAGTTTCTAACACCAGGGTCCGTGGGTCAGTGTCCAACACCAGGGTCAGTGGGTCAGTGTCCAACACCAGGGTCAGTGGGTCAGTGTCTAACACCAGGGTCCGAGGGTCAGTGTCCAACACCGGGTCAGTGGGTCAGTGTCCAACACCAGGGTCAGTTGGTCAATGTCTAACACCAGGGTCCGAGGGTCAGTGTCCAACACCAGGGTCAGTGTCTAACACCAGGGTCAGTGGTTCAGTGTCCAACACCAGGGTCAGAGGGTCAGTGTCCAACACCAGGGTCCGAGGGTCAGTGTGCAACACCAGGGTCAGTGGGTCAGTGTCCGACACCAGGGTCCAAGGGTCAGTGTCCAACACCAGGGTCAGTGGGTCAGTGTCCAATACAAGGGTCCGAGGGTCAGTGTCCAACACCAGGGTCCAAGGGTCAGTGTCCAACACCAGGGTCAGTGGGTCAGTGTCCAACACCAGGGTCAGTGAGTCAGTTTCCAACACCAGGGTCCGAGGGTCAGTGTCCAACACCAGGGTCAGTGGGTCAGTGTCCAACACCAGAGTCCGAAGGTCCGTGTCCAACACGAGGGTCAGTGGCTCAGTGTCTAACACCAGTGTCAGTGGGTCAGTGTCCGACACCAGGGTCCGAGGGTCAGTGTCCAACACCAGGGTCAGTGGGTCAGTGTCTAACACCAGGGTCTGAGGGTCAGTATCCAACACCAGGGTCTGAGGGTCAGTGTCCAACACCAGGGTCAGTGGGTCAGTGACCAACACCAGGGTTCGAGGGTCAGTGTCTAACACCAGGGTCAGTGGGTCAGTGTTTAACACTAGGGTTCCAGGATCAGTGTCTAACACCAGGGTCAGTGAGTCAGTGTCCAACACCAGGGTCTGAGTGTCAGTGTCCAACACCAGGGTCAGTGGGTCAGTGTCTAACACCCGGGTCAGTGGATCAGTGTCCAACACCAAGGTCTGAGGGTCAGTATCCAACACCAGGTTCCGGAGGTCAGTGTCTAACACCAGGGATAATGGGTCAGAGTCCAACACCAGGGTCCGAGCCACAGTGTCTAACACCAGGGTCCGAGGGTCAGTGTCTATCATCGGGGTCATTGGGTCAGTGTCTAACACTAGGGTCAGTGGGTCAGTGTCTAACACCAGGATCCAAGGGTCAGTGTCCAACACCAGGGCCAGTGGGTCAGTGTCTAACACCAGGGTAAGCGGGTCAGTGTCCAACACGAGGGGTCGAGGGTCAGTGTCTAACACCAGGGTCCGAGGGTCAGTGTCCAACACCAGGGTCAGTGGGTCAGTGTCTAATACCAGGGTCAGTGGGTCAGTGTCTAACACCAGGGTTCGAGGGTCAGTGTCCAACACCAGGGTGCGAGGGTCAGTGTCCAACACCAGGGTGCGAGGGTCAGTGTCCAACACCAGGGTCCGCGGGTCAGTGTCCAACACCAGGGTCCGAGGGTCACTGTCTAACACCAGGGTCCGAGGGTCAGTGTTTAACACCTGGGTCAGTGGGTCAGTGTCCAACACCAGGGTCCGAGGGTCAGTGTCCAAAACCTTGGTCCGAGGGTCAGTGGTCCAACACCAGGGTCCGAGGGTCAGTGTTTAGCACCAGGGTACGAGGGTCAGTGTCCAACACCAGGGTCCGAGGGTCAGTGCCCAACACCAGGGTCGGAGGGTCAGTGTCCAACACCAGGGTCCGCGGGTCAGTGCCCAACACCAGGGTCTGAGTGTCACTGTCTAACACCAGGGTCCGAGGGTCAGTGTTTAACATCAGGGTCAGTGGATCAGTGTCCAACACCAGGGTCCGAGGTCAGTGTCCAACAACACTGTCCGAGGGTCAGTGTCCAACACCAGGGTCCGAGGGTCAGTGTTTAACACCAGGGTCCGAGGGTCAGTGTCCAACACCAGGGTCATTGGGGCAGTGTCCAACACCAGGGTCTGAGGGTCAGTGTCTAAAACCAGGGTCCGAGTGTCAGTGTCCAACACCAGGGTCAGTGGGTCAGTGTCCAACACCAGGGTCAGTAGGTCAGAGTCCAATCCCAGGGTCCGAGGGTCAGTGTCCAACTCCAGGGTCCAAGGGTCAGTGTGCAACTCCAGGGTCAGTGGGTCAGTGTCCAACACCAGGGTCAGTGGGTCAGTGTCCAACATCAGGGTCCGCGGGTCAGTGTCCAACACGAGGGTCCGAGGGTCACTGTCTAACACCAGGGTCCGAGGGTCAGTATCCAACACCAGGGTCAGTGGGTCAGTGTCCAACACCAGGGTCATTGGGTCAGTGTCCAACACCAGTGTCAGTGGGTCAGTGTCTAACACCAGTGTCCGGGGGTCAGTGTCTAACACCAGGGTCCGAGGGTCAGTGTCCAACACCAGGGTCAGTGGGTCAGTGTCCAACACCAGGGTCAGTGTCCAACACCAGGGTCAGTGGGTCAGTGTCTAACACCAGGGTCCGTGGGTCAGTGTCCAACACCAGGGTCAGTGGGTCAGTGTCCAACACCAGGGTCAGTGGGTCAGTGTCTAACACCAGGGTCCGAGGGTCAGTGTCCAACACCGGGTCAGTGGGTCAGTGTCCAACACCAGGGTCAGTTGGTCAATGTCTAACACCAGGGTCCGAGGGTCAGTGTCCAACACCAGGGTCAGTGTCTAACACCAGGGTCTGTGGTTCAGTGTCCAACACCAGGGTCAGAGGGTCAGTGTCCAACACCAGGGTCCGAGGGTCAGTGTGCAACACCAGGGTCAGTGGGTCAGTGTCCGACACCAGGGTCCGAGGGTCAGTGTCCAACACCAGGGTCAGTGGGTCAGTGTCCAATACAAGGGTCCGAGGGTCAGTGTCCAACACCAGGGTCCAAGGGTCAGTGTCCAACACCAGGGTCAGTGGGTCAGTGTCCAACACCAGGGTCAGTGAGTCAGTTTCCAACACCAGGGTCCGAGGGTCAGTGTCCAACACCAGGGTCAGTGGGTCAGTGTCCAACACCAGAGTCCGAAGGTCCGTGTCCAACACGAGGGTCAGTGGCTCAGTGTCTAACACCAGTGTCAGTGGGTCAGTGTCCGACACCAGGGTCCGAGGGTCAGTGTCCAACACCAGGGTCAGTGGGTCAGTGTCTAACACCAGGGTCTGAGGGTCAGTATCCAACACCAGGGTCTGAGGGTCAGTGTCCAACACCAGGGTCAGTGGGTCAGTGACCAACACCAGGGTTCGAGGGTCAGTGTCTAACACCAGGGTCAGTGGGTCAGTGTTTAACACTAGGGTTCCAGGATCAGTGTCTAACACCAGGGTCAGTGAGTCAGTGTCCAACACCAGGGTCTGAGGGTCAGTGTCCAACACCAGGGTCAGTGGGTCAGTGTCTAACACCCGGGTCAGTGGATCAGTGTCCAACACCAAGGTCTGAGGGTCAGTATCCAACACCAGGTTCCGGAGGTCAGTGTCTAACACCAGGGATAATGGGTCAGAGTCCAACACCAGGGTCCGAGCCACAGTGTCTAACACCAGGGTCCGAGGGTCAGTGTCTATCACCGGGGTCATTGGGTCAGTGTCTAACACCAGGGTCAGTGGGTCAGTGTCTAACACCAGGGTCCAAGGGTCAGTGTCCAACACCAGGGCCAGTGGGTCAGTGTCTAACACCAGGGTAAGCGGGTCAGTGTCCAACACGAGGGGTCGAGGGTCAGTGTCTAACACCAGGGTCCGAGGGTCAGTGTCCAACACCAGGGTCAGTGGGTCAGTGTCTAATACCAGGGTCAGTGGGTCAGTGTCTAACACCAGGGTTCGAGGGTCAGTGTCCAACACCAGGGTGCGAGGGTCAGTGTCCAACACCAGGGTGCGAGGGTCAGTGTCCAACACCAGGGTCCGCGGGTCAGTGTCCAACACCAGGGTCCGAGGGTCACTGTCTAACATCAGGGTCCGAGGGTCAGTGTTTAACACCTGGGTCAGTGGGTCAGTGTCCAACACCAGGGTCCGAGGGTCAGTGTCCAAAACCTTGGTCCGAGGGTCAGTGGTCCAACACCAGGGTCCGAGGGTCAGTGTTTAGCACCAGGGTACGAGGATCAGTGTCCAACACCAGGGTCCGAGGGTCAGTGCCCAACACCAGGGTCGGAGGGTCAGTGTCCAACACCAGGGTCCGCGGGTCAGTGCCCAACACCAGGGTCTGAGTGTCACTGTCTAACACCAGGGTCCGAGGGTCAGTGTTTAACATCAGTGTCAGTGGATCAGTGTCCAACACCAGGGTCCGAGGTCAGTGTCCAACAACACTGTCCGAGGGTCAGTGTCCAACACCAGGGTCCGAGGGTCAGTGTTTAACACCAGGGTCCGAGGGTCAGTGTTCAACACCAGGGTCCGAGGGTCAGTGTCCAACACCTAGGGTCCGAGGGTCAGTGTCCAACACCAGGGTCATTGGGGCAGTGTCCAACACCAGGGTCCGAGGGTCAGTGTCCAACACCAGGGTCTGAGGGTCAGTGTCTAAAACCAGGGTCCGAGTGTCAGTGTCCAACACCAGGGTCAGTGGGTCAGTGTCCAACACCAGGGTCAGTAGGTCAGAGTCCAATCCCAGGGTCCGAGGGTCAGTGTCCAACTCCAGGGTCCAAGGGTCAGTGTGCAACTCCAGGGTCAGTGGGTCAGTGTCCAACACCAGGGTCAGTGGGTCAGTGTCCAACATCAGGGTCCGCGGGTCAGTGTCCAACACGAGGGTCCGAGGGTCACTGTCTAACACCAGGGTCCGAGGGTCAGTATCCAACACCAGGGTCAGTGGGTCAGTGTCCAACACCAGGGTCATTGGGTCAGTGTCCAACACCAGTGTCAGTGTGTCAGTGTCTAACACCAGGGTCCGAGGGTCAGTGTCCAACACCGGGTCAGTGGGTCAGTGTCCAACACCAGGGTCAGTTGGTCAATGTCTAACACCAGGGTCCGAGCGTCAGTGTCCAACACCAGGGTCAGTGTCTAACACCAGGGTCAGTGGTTCAGTGTCCAACACCAGGGTCAGAGGGTCAGTGTCCAACACCAGGGTCCGAGGGTCAGTGTGCAACACCAGGGTCAGTGGGTCAGTGTCCGACACCAGGGTCCGAGGGTCAGTGTCCAACACCAGGGTCAGTGGGTCAGTGTCCAATACAAGGGTCCGAGGGTCAGTGTCCAACACCAGGGTCCAAGGGTCAGTGTCCAACACCAGGGTCAGTGGGTCAGTGTCCAACACCAGGGTCAGTGAGTCAGTTTCCAACACCAGGGTCCGAGGGTCAGTGTCCAACACCAGGGTCAGTGGGTCAGTGTCCAACACCAGAGTCCGAAGGTCCGTGTCCAACACGAGGGTCAGTGGCTCAGTGTCTAACACCAGTGTCAGTGGGTCAGTGTCCGACACCAGGGTCCGAGGGTCAGTGTCCAACACCAGGGTCAGTGGGTCAGTGTCTAACACCAGGGTCTGTGGGTCAGTATCCAACACCAGGGTCTGAGGGTCAGTGTCCAACACCAGGGTCAGTGGGTCAGTGACCAACACCAGGGTTCGAGGGTCAGTGTCTAACACCAGGGTCAGTGGGTCAGTGTTTAACACTAGGGTTCCAGGATCAGTGTCTAACACCAGGGTCAGTGAGACAGTGTCCAACACCAGGGTCTGAGGGTCAGTGTCCAACACCAGGGTCAGTGGGTCAGTGTCTAACACCCGGGTCAGTGGATCAGTGTCCAACACCAAGGTCTGAGGGTCAGTATCCAACACCAGGTTCCGGAGGTCAGTGTCTAACACCAGGGATAATGGGTCAGAGTCCAACACCAGGGTCCGAGCCACAGTGTCTAACACCAGGGTCCGAGGGTCAGTGTCTATCACCGGGGTCATTGGGTCAGTGTCTAACACCAGGGTCAGTGGGTCAGTGTCTAACACCAGGGTCCAAGGGTCAGTGTCCAACACCAGGGCCAGTGGGTCAGTGTCTAACACCAGGGTAAGCGGGTCAGTGTCCAACACGAGGGGTCGAGGGTCAGTGTCTAACACCAGGGTCCGAGGGTCAGTGTCCAACACCAGGGTCAGTGGGTCAGTGTCTAATACCAGGGTCAGTGGGTCAGTGTCTAACACCAGGGTTCGAGGGTCAGTGTCCAACACCAGGGTGCGAGGGTCAGTGTCCAACACCAGGGTGCGAGGGTCAGTGTCCAACACCAGGGTCCGCGGGTCAGTGTCCAACACCAGGGTCCGAGGGTCAGTATCCAACACCAGGGTCCGAGGGTCAGTGTCCAACACCAGGGTGCGAGGGTCAGTGTCCAACACCAGGGTCCGAGGGTCAGTGTCCAACACCAGGGTTCGAGGGTCAGTGTCCAACACCAGGGTGCGAGGGTCAATGTCCAACACCAGGGTGCGAGGGTCAGTGTCCAACACCAGGGTCCGCGGGTCAGTGTCCAACACCAGGGTCCGAGGGTCACTGTCTAACACCAGGGTCCGAGGGTCAGTGTTTAACACCTGGGTCAGTGGGTCAGTGTCCAACACCAGGGTCCGAGGGTCAGTGTCCAAAACCTTGGTCCGAGGGTCAGTGGTCCAACACCAGGGTCCGAGGGTCAGTGTTTAGCACCAGGGTACGAGGATCAGTGTCCAACACCAGGGTCCGAGGGTCAGTGCCCAACACCAGGGTCGGAGGGTCAGTGTCCAACACCAGGGTCCGCGGGTCAGTGCCCAACACCAGGGTCTGAGTGTCACTGTCTAACACCAGGGTCCGAGGGTCAGTGTTTAACATCAGGGTCAGTGGATCAGTGTCCAACACCAGGGTCCGAGGTCAGTGTCCAACAACACTGTCCGAGGGTCAGTGTCCAACACCAGGGTCCGAGGGTCAGTGTTTAACACCAGGGTCCGAGGGTCAGTGTTCAACACCAGGGTCCGAGGGTCAGTGTCCAACACCTAGGGTCCGAGGGTCAGTGTCCAACACCAGGGTCATTGGGGCAGTGTCCAACACCAGGGTCCGAGGGTCAGTGTCCAACACCAGGGTCTGAGGGTCAGTGTCTAAAACCAGGGTCCGAGTGTCAGTGTCCAACACCAGGGTCCGAGGGTCAGTATCCAACACCAGGGTCAGTGGGTCAGTGTCCAACACCAGGGTCATTGGGTCAGTGTCCAACACCAGTGTCAGTGGGTCAGTGTCCAACACCAGGGTCATTGGGTCAGTGTCCAACACCAGGGTGAGTGGGTCTGTGTCCAATACCAGTGTCTGAGGGTCAGTGTCCAAAACCAGGGTCAGTGGGTCAGTGTCCAACACCACAGTCCGAGGGTCAGTGTCCAACACCAGGGTCCGAGGGTCAGTGTCCAACACCAGGGTCCGAGGGTCAGTGTCCAACACCAGGGTATGAGGGTCAGTATCCAACAGCAGGGTCAGAGGTTCACTGACCAACACCAGGGTCAGTGTCCAACACCAGGGTCCGAGGGTCAGTGTCCAACACCAGGGTCCGAGGGTCAGTGTCCAACACCAGGGTCTGAGGGTCAGTGTCCAACACCAGGGTCCAAGGGTCAGTGTCCAACAGCAGGGTCTGAGGGTCAGTGTCCAACACCAGGGTCAGTGGATCGCTGTCCTACACCAGGGTAAGTGTCTCAGTGTCTAACACCAGGGTCTGAGGTTCAGTGTATAGCACCAGGGTCCGAGGGTCAGTGTTCAACACCAGGGTCAGTGGGTCAGTGTTCAACACCAGGGTCAGTGGGTCAGTGTCCAACACCAGGGTCAGTGGGTCAGTGTCTAATACCAGGGTCCGAGGGTCAGTGTCCAACACCAGGGACAGTGGGTCCGTGTCCAACACCAGGGTCAGTGGGTCAGTGTCTAACACCAGTATCTGGGGGTCAGTGTCGAACACCAGGGTCCGAGGGTCAGTGTCCAACACCAGGGTCAGTAGGTCAGTGTCCAACACCAGGGTCAGTGGGTCAGTGTCCAACACCAGGGTCAGTGGGTCAGTGTCCAACACCAGGGTCCGAGGGTCAGTGTCCAACACCAGGGTATGAGGGTCAGTATCCAACAGCAGGGTCAGAGGGTCAGTGTCCAACACCAGGGTCAGTGTCCAACACCAGGGTCCGAGGGTCAGTGTCCAACACCAGGGTCAGTGGGTCAGTGTCCAACACCAGGGTCAGTGGGTCAGTGTCCATCACCAGGGTCCAAGGGTCAGTGTCCAACACCGGGGTCAGTGGGTCAGTGTCCAACACCAGTGTCTGAGGGTCAGTGTCTAACACCAGGTTCTGAGGGTCAGTGTCCAACACCAGGGTCAGTGGGTCCATGTCCAACACCAGGGTCCGAGGGTCAGCGACCAACACCTCGGTCAGTGGGTCAGTGTCCAACACCAGGGTCAGTGGGTCAGCTTCCTACACCAGGGTCAGTGGGTCAGTGTCTAACACCAGGGTCCGAGGGTAAGTTTCTAACACCAGGGTCCGAGGGTCAGTGTCCAACACCAGGGTCAGTGTCCAACACCCAGGTCAGTGTCTAACACCAGGGTCCGAGGGTCAGTGTCCAACACCAGGGTCCGCGGGTCAGTGTCCAACACCAGGGTCAGTGGGTCAGTGTCTAACACCAGGGTCAGTGGGTCAGTGTCCTACACCAGGGTCAATCTCTAACACCAGTGTCCGAGGGTCAGTGTCTAACACCAGGGTCCGAGGGTCAGTGTCCAACACCAGGGTCAGTGTCCAACACCATGGTCAGTGGGTCAGTGTCTAACACCAGGGTCCGAGGGTCAGTGTCCAACACCAGGGTCAGTGGGCCAGTGTCCAACACCAGGGTCAGTGGGTCAGTGTCCAACACCAGGGTCAGTGGGTCAGTGTCTAACACCAGGGTCCGAGGGTCAGTGTCCAAGACCAGGGACAGTGGGTCTGTGTCCTACACCAGGGTCAGTGGGTCAGTGTCTTACACCAGTGTCCGGGGATCAGTGTCTAACACCAGGGTCCGAGGGTCAGTGTCCAACACCAGGGTCAGTGGGTCAGTGTCCAACACCAGGGTCAGTGTCTAACACCAAGATCTGAGGGTCAGTGTCCAACACCAGGGTCAGTGTCCAACACCAGGGTCCGAGGGTCAGTGTCCAACACCAGGTTCTGAGGGTCAGCGTTCAACACCAGGGTCCGACGGTCAGTGTCCAACACCAGGGTCCGAGGGTCAGTGTCCAACACCAGGGTCAGTGGGTCAGTGTCCTACACCAGGGTCAGTGGGTCAGTGTCGAACACCAGGGTCCGAGGGTCAGTGTCTAACACCAGGGTCCGAGGGTCAGTGTCCAACACCAGGGTCAGTGTCCAACACCAGGGTCAGTGGGTCAGTGGGTCAGTCTCTAACACCTGGGTCCGAGGGTCAGTGTCCAACACCAGTGTCAGTGGGTCAGTGTCCAACACCAGGGTCAGTGGTACAGTGTCTAACACCAGGGTCCGAGGGTCAGTGTACAACACGAGGGACAGTGGGTCAGTGTCCTACACCAGGGTCAGTGGGTCAGTGTCTAACACCAGTGTCCGGGGGTCAGTGTCTAACACCAGGGTCCGAGGGTCAGTGTCCAACACCAGGGTCAGTGGGTCAGTGTCCAACACCAGGGTCAGTGTCCAACAGCAGGGTCTGTGGGTCAGTGTCTAACACCAGGGTCCGTGGGTCAGTGTCCAACACCAGGGTCAGTGGGTCAGTGTCCAACACCAGGGACAGTGGGTCAGTGTCTAACACCAGCGTCCGAGGGTCAGTGTCCAACACCGGGTCAGTGGGTCAGTGTCCAACACCAGGGTCAGTTGGTCAATGTCTAACACCAGGGTCCGAGGGTCAGTGTCCAACACCAGGGTCAGTGTCTAACACCAGGGTCAGTGGTTCAGTGTCCAACACCAGGGTCAGAGGGTCAGTGTCCAACACCAGGGTCCGAGGGTCAGTGTGCAACACCAGGGTCAGTGGGTCAGTGTCCGACACCAGGGTCCGAGGGTCAGTGTCCAACACCAGGGTCAGTGGGTCAGTGTCCAATACAAGGGTCCGAGGGTCAGTGTCCAACACCAGGGTCCAAGGGTCAGTGTCCAACACCAGGGTCAGTGGGTCAGTGTCCAACACCAGGGTCAGTGAGTCAGTTTCCAACACCAGGGTCCGAGGGCCAGTGTCCAACACCAGGGTCAGTGGGTCAGTGTCCAACACCAGAGTCCGAAGGTCCGTGTCCAACACGAGGGTCAGTGGCTCAGTGTCTAACACCAGTGTCAGTGGGTCAGTGTCCGACACCAGGGTCCGAGGGTCAGTGTCCAACACCAGGGTCTGAGGGTCAGTATCCAACACCAGGGTCTGAGGGTCAGTGTCCAACACCAGGGTCAGTGGGTCAGTGACCAACACCAGGGTTCGAGGGTCAGTGTCTAACACCAGGGTCAGTGGGTCAGTGTTTAACACTAGGGTTCCAGGATCAGTGTCTAACACCAGGGTCAGTGAGTCAGTGTCCAACACCAGGGTCTGAGGGTCAGTGTCCAACACCAGGGTCAGTGGGTCAGTGTCTAACACCAGGGTCAGTGGATCAGTGTCCAACACCAAGGTCTGAGGGTCAGTATCCAACACCAGGTTCCGGAGGTCAGTGTCTAACACCAGGGATAATGGGTCAGAGTCCAACACCAGGGTCCGAGCCACAGTGTCTAACACCAGGGTCCGAGGGTCAGTGTCTATCACCGGGGTCATTGGGTCAGTGTCTAACACCAGGGTCAGTGGGTCAGTGTCTAACACCAGGGTCCAAGGGTCAGTGTCCAACACCAGGGCCAGTGGGTCAGTGTCTAACACCAGGGTAAGCGGGTCAGTGTCCAACACGAGGGGTCGAGGGTCAGTGTCTAACACCAGGGTCCGAGGGTCAGTGTCCAACACCAGGGTCAGTGGGTCAGTGTCTAATACCAGGGTCAGTGGGTCAGTGTCTAACACCAGGGTTCGAGGGTCAGTGTCCAACACTAGGGTGCGAGGGTCAGTGTCCAACACCAGGGTGCGAGGGTCAGTGTCCAACACCAGGGTCTGCGGGTCAGTGTCCAACACCAGGGTCCGAGGGTCAGTATCCAACACCAGGGTCCGAGGGTCAGTGTCCAACACCAGGGTGCGAGGGTCAGTGTCCAACACCAGGGTCCGAGGGTCAGTGTCCAACACCAGGGTTCGAGGGTCAGTGTCCAACACCAGGGTGCGAGGGTCAATGTCCAACACCAGGGTGCGAGGGTCAGTGTCCAACACCAGGGTCCGCGGGTCAGTGTCCAACACCAGGGTCCGAGGGTCACTGTCTAACACCAGGGTCCGAGGGTCAGTGTTTAACACCTGGGTCAGTGGGTCAGTGTCCAACACCAGGGTCCGAGGGTCAGTGTCCAAAACCTTGGTCCGAGGGTCAGTGGTCCAACACCAGGGTCCGAGGGTCAGTGTTTAGCACCAGGGTACGAGGATCAGTGTCCAACACCAGGGTCCGAGGGTCAGTGCCCAACACCAGGGTTGGAGGGTCAGTGTCCAACACCAGGGTCCGCGGGTCAGTGCCCAACACCAGGGTCTGAGTGTCACTGTCTAACACCAGGGTCCGAGGGTCAGTGTTTAACATCAGGGTCAGTGGATCAGTGTCCAACACCAGGGTCCGAGGTCAGTGTCCAACAACACTGTCCGAGGGTCAGTGTCCAACACCAGGGTCCGAGGGTCAGTGTTTAACACCAGGGTCCGAGGGTCAGTGTTCAACACCAGGGTCCGAGGGTCAGTGTCCAACACCTAGGGTCCGAGGGTCAGTGTCCAACACCAGGGTCATTGGGGCAGTGTCCAACACCAGGGTCCGAGGGTCAGTGTCCAACACCAGGGTCTGAGGGTCAGTGTCTAAAACCAGGGTCCGAGTGTCAGTGTCCAACACCAGGGTCAGTGGGTCAGTGTCCAACACCAGGGTCAGTAGGTCAGAGTCCAATCCCAGGGTCCGAGGGTCAGTGTCCAACTCCAGGGTCCAAGGGTCAGTGTGCAACTCCAGGGTCAGTGGGTCAGTGTCCAACACCAGGGTCAGTGGGTCAGTGTCCAACATCAGGGTCCGCGGGTCAGTGTCCAACACGAGGGTCCGAGGGTCACTGTCTAACACCAGGGTCCGAGGGTCAGTATCCAACACCAGGGTCAGTGGGTCAGTGTCCAACACCAGGGTCATTGGGTCAGTGTCCAACACCAGTGTCAGTGGGTCAGTGTCCAACACCAGGGTCATTGGGTCAGTGTCCAACACCAGGGTGAGTGGGTCTGTGTCCAATACCAGTGTCTGAGGGTCAGTGTCCAAAACCAGGGTCAGTGGGTCAGTGTCCAACACCACAGTCCGAGGGTCAGTGTCCAACACCAGGGTCCGAGGGTCAGTGTCCAACACCAGGGTCCGAGGGTCAGTGTCCAACACCAGGGTATGAGGGTCAGTATCCAACAGCAGGGTCAGAGGTTCACTGACCAACACCAGGGTCAGTGTCCAACACCAGGGTCCGAGGGTCAGTGTCCAACACCAGGGTCCGAGGGTCAGTGTCCAACACCAGGGTCTGAGGGTCAGTGTCCAACACCAGGGTCCAAGGGTCAGTGTCCAACAGCAGGGTCTGAGGGTCAGTGTCCAACACCAGGGTCAGTGGATCGCTGTCCTACACCAGGGTAAGTGTCTCAGTGTCTAACACCAGGGTCTGAGGTTCAGTGTATAGCACCAGGGTCCGAGGGTCAGTGTTCAACACCAGGGTCAGTGGGTCAGTGTTCAACACCAGGGTCAGTGGGTCAGTGTCCAACACCAGGGTCAGTGGGTCAGTGTCTAATACCAGGGTCCGAGGGTCAGTGTCCAACACCAGGGACAGTGGGTCCGTGTCCAACACCAGGGTCAGTGGGTCAGTGTCTAACACCAGTATCTGGGGGTCAGTGTCGAACACCAGGGTCCGAGGGTCAGTGTCCAACACCAGGGTCAGTAGGTCAGTGTCCAACACCAGGGTCAGTGGGTCAGTGTCCAACACCAGGGTCAGTGGGTCAGTGTCCAACACCAGGGTCCGAGGGTCAGTGTCCAACACCAGGGTATGAGGGTCAGTATCCAACAGCAGGGTCAGAGGGTCAGTGTCCAACACCAGGGTCAGTGTCCAACACCAGGGTCCGAGGGTCAGTGTCCAACACCAGGGTCAGTGGGTCAGTGTCCAACACCAGGGTCAGTGGGTCAGTGTCCATCACCAGGGTCCAAGGGTCAGTGTCCAACACCGGGGTCAGTGGGTCAGTGTCCAACACCAGTGTCTGAGGGTCAGTGTCTAACACCAGGTTCTGAGGGTCAGTGTCCAACACCAGGGTCAGTGGGTCCATGTCCAACACCAGGGTCCGAGGGTCAGCGACCAACACCTCGGTCAGTGGGTCAGTGTCCAACACCAGGGTCAGTGGGTCAGCTTCCTACACCAGGGTCAGTGGGTCAGTGTCTAACACCAGGGTCCGAGGGTAAGTTTCTAACACCAGGGTCCGAGGGTCAGTGTCCAACACCAGGGTCAGTGTCCAACACCCAGGTCAGTGTCTAACACCAGGGTCCGAGGGTCAGTGTCCAACACCAGGGTCCGCGGGTCAGTGTCCAACACCAGGGTCAGTGGGTCAGTGTCTAACACCAGGGTCAGTGGGTCAGTGTCCTACACCAGGGTCAATCTCTAACACCAGTGTCCGAGGGTCAGTGTCTAACACCAGGGTCCGAGGGTCAGTGTCCAACACCAGGGTCAGTGTCCAACACCATGGTCAGTGGGTCAGTGTCTAACACCAGGGTCCGAGGGTCAGTGTCCAACACCAGGGTCAGTGGGCCAGTGTCCAACACCAGGGTCAGTGGGTCAGTGTCCAACACCAGGGTCAGTGGGTCAGTGTCTAACACCAGGGTCCGAGGGTCAGTGTCCAAGACCAGGGACAGTGGGTCTGTGTCCTACACCAGGGTCAGTGGGTCAGTGTCTTACACCAGTGTCCGGGGATCAGTGTCTAACACCAGGGTCCGAGGGTCAGTGTCCAACACCAGGGTCAGTGGGTCAGTGTCCAACACCAGGGTCAGTGTCTAACACCAAGATCTGAGGGTCAGTGTCCAACACCAGGGTCAGTGTCCAACACCAGGGTCCGAGGGTCAGTGTCCAACACCAGGTTCTGAGGGTCAGCGTTCAACACCAGGGTCCGACGGTCAGTGTCCAACACCAGGGTCCGAGGGTCAGTGTCCAACACCAGGGTCAGTGGGTCAGTGTCCTACACCAGGGTCAGTGGGTCAGTGTCGAACACCAGGGTCCGAGGGTCAGTGTCTAACACCAGGGTCCGAGGGTCAGTGTCCAACACCAGGGTCAGTGTCCAACACCAGGGTCAGTGGGTCAGTGGGTCAGTCTCTAACACCTGGGTCCGAGGGTCAGTGTCCAACACCAGTGTCAGTGGGTCAGTGTCCAACACCAGGGTCAGTGGTACAGTGTCTAACACCAGGGTCCGAGGGTCAGTGTACAACACGAGGGACAGTGGGTCAGTGTCCTACACCAGGGTCAGTGGGTCAGTGTCTAACACCAGTGTCCGGGGGTCAGTGTCTAACACCAGGGTCCGAGGGTCAGTGTCCAACACCAGGGTCAGTGGGTCAGTGTCCAACACCAGGGTCAGTGTCCAACAGCAGGGTCTGTGGGTCAGTGTCTAACACCAGGGTCCGTGGGTCAGTGTCCAACACCAGGGTCAGTGGGTCAGTGTCCAACACCAGGGACAGTGGGTCAGTGTCTAACACCAGCGTCCGAGGGTCAGTGTCCAACACCGGGTCAGTGGGTCAGTGTCCAACACCAGGGTCAGTTGGTCAATGTCTAACACCAGGGTCCGAGGGTCAGTGTCCAACACCAGGGTCAGTGTCTAACACCAGGGTCAGTGGTTCAGTGTCCAACACCAGGGTCAGAGGGTCAGTGTCCAACACCAGGGTCCGAGGGTCAGTGTGCAACACCAGGGTCAGTGGGTCAGTGTCCGACACCAGGGTCCGAGGGTCAGTGTCCAACACCAGGGTCAGTGGGTCAGTGTCCAATACAAGGGTCCGAGGGTCAGTGTCCAACACCAGGGTCCAAGGGTCAGTGTCCAACACCAGGGTCAGTGGGTCAGTGTCCAACACCAGGGTCAGTGAGTCAGTTTCCAACACCAGGGTCCGAGGGCCAGTGTCCAACACCAGGGTCAGTGGGTCAGTGTCCAACACCAGAGTCCGAAGGTCCGTGTCCAACACGAGGGTCAGTGGCTCAGTGTCTAACACCAGTGTCAGTGGGTCAGTGTCCGACACCAGGGTCCGAGGGTCAGTGTCCAACACCAGGGTCAGTGGGTCAGTGTCTAACACCAGGGTCTGAGGGTCAGTATCCAACACCAGGGTCTGAGGGTCAGTGTCCAACACCAGGGTCAGTGGGTCAGTGACCAACACCAGGGTTCGAGGGTCAGTGTCTAACACCAGGGTCAGTGGGTCAGTGTTTAACACTAGGGTTCCAGGATCAGTGTCTAACACCAGGGTCAGTGAGTCAGTGTCCAACACCAGGGTCTGAGGGTCAGTGTCCAACACCAGGGTCAGTGGGTCAGTGTCTAACACCAGGGTCAGTGGATCAGTGTCCAACACCAAGGTCTGAGGGTCAGTATCCAACACCAGGTTCCGGAGGTCAGTGTCTAACACCAGGGATAATGGGTCAGAGTCCAACACCAGGGTCCGAGCCACAGTGTCTAACACCAGGGTCCGAGGGTCAGTGTCTATCACCGGGGTCATTGGGTCAGTGTCTAACACCAGGGTCAGTGGGTCAGTGTCTAACACCAGGGTAAGCGGGTCAGTGTCCAACACCAGGGGTCGAGGGTCAGTGTCTAACACCAGGGTCCGAGGGTCAGTGTCCAACACCAGGGTCAGTGGGTCAGTGTCTAATACCAGGGTCAGTGGGTCAGTGTCTAACACCAGGGTTCGAGGGTCAGTGTCCAACACCAGGGTGCGAGGGTCAGTGTCCAACACCAGGGTGCGAGGGTCAGTGTCCAACACCAGGGTCCGCAGGTCAGTGTCCAACACCAGGGTCCGAGGGTCACTGTCTAACACCAGGGTCCGAGGGTCAGTGTTTAACACCAGGGTCCGAGGGTCAGTGTCCAAAACCTTGGTCCGAGGGTCAGTGGTCCAACACCAGGGTCCGAGGGTCAGTGTTTAGCACCAGGGTACGAGGGTCAGTGTCCAACATCAGGGTCCGAGGGTCAGTGCCCAACACCAGGGTCGGAGGGTCAGTGTCCAACACCAGCGTCCGCGGGTCAGTGCCCAACACCAGGGTCTGAGTGTCACTGTCTAACACCAGGGTCCGAGGGTCAGTGTTTAACATCAGGGTCAGTGGGTCAGTGTCCAACACCAGGGTCCGAGGTCAGTGTCCAACAACACTGTCCGAGGGTCAGTGTCCAACACCAGGGTCCGAGGGTCAGTGTTTAACACCAGGGTCCGAGGGTCAGTGTTCAACACCAGGGTCCGAGGGTCAGTGTCCAACACCTAGGCTCCGAGGGTCAGTGTCCAACACCAGGGTCATTGGGGCAGTGTCCAACACCAGGGTCCGAGGGTCAGTGTCCAACACCAGGGTCTGAGGGTCAGTGTCTAAAACCAGGGTCCGAGTGTCAGTGTCCAACACCAGGGTCAGTGGGTCAGTGTCCAACACCAGGGTCAGTAGGTCAGTGTCCAATCCCAGGGTCCGAGGGTCAGTGTCCAACTCCAGGGTCCAAGGGTCAGTGTGCAACTCCAGGGTCAGTGGGTCAGTGTCCAACACCAGGGTCAGTGGGTCAGTGTCCAACATCAGGGTCCGCGGGTCAGTGTCCAACACGAGGGTCCGAGGGTCACTGTCTAACACCAGGGTCCGAGGGTCAGTGATTAACACCAGGGTCAGTGGGTCAGTGTCCAACACCAGGTTCCGAGGGTCAGTGTCCAAAACCTTGGTCCGAGGGTCAGTGGTCCAACACCAGGGTCCGAGGGTCAGTGTTTAACACCAGGGTACGAGGGTCAGTGTCCAACACCAGGGTCCGAGGGTCAGTGTCCAACACCAGGGTCGGAGGGTCAGTGTCCAACACCAGGGTCCGCGGGTCAGTGCCCAACACCAGGGTCTGAGTGTCACTGTCTAACACCAGGGTCCGAGGGTCAGTGTTTAACATCAGGGTCAGTGGGTCCGTGTCCAACACCAGGGTCCGAGGTCAGTGTCCAACACCACTGTCCGAGGGTCAGTGTCCAACACCAGGGTCCGAGGGTCAGTGTTTAACACCAGGGTCCGAGGGTCAGTGTCCAACACCAGGGTCCGAGGGTCAGTGTCCAACACCAGGGTCCGAGGGTCAGTGTCCAACACCAGGGTCATTGGGTCAGTGTCCAACACCAGGGTCCGAGGGTCAGTGTCCAACACCAGGGTCTGAGGGTCAGTGTCTAAAACCAGGGTCCGAGTGTCAGTGTCCAACACCAGGGTCAGTGGGTCAGTGTCCAACACCAGGGTCAGTAGGTCAGTGTCCAATCCCAGGGTCCGAGGGTCAGTGTCCAACTCCAGGGTCCAAGTGTCAGTGTGCAACTCCAGGGTCAGTGGGTCAGTGTCCAACACCAGGGTCAGTGGGTCAGTGTCCAACACCAGGGTCCGAGGGTCAGTGTCCAACTCCAGGATCCAAGCGTCAGTGTCCAACTCCAGGGTCAGTGGGTCAGTGTCCAACACCAGGGTCCGAGGTTCAGTGTCTAACACCAGGGTCCGAGGGTCAGTGTCTAACACCAGGGTCCGAGAGTCAGTGTCTAACACCAGGGTCCGAGGGTCAGTGTCCAACACCAGGGTATGAGGGTCAGTGTCCAACACCAGGGTCAGTGGGTCAGTGTCCAACACCAGTTTCAGTGGCTCAGTGTCCAACATCAGGGTCCGAGGGTCAGTGTCCAACACCAGGGTCCGAGGGTCAGTGTCCAACACCAGGGTCAGTGGGTCAGTGTCCAACACCAGGGTCCACGGGTCAGTGTCCAACACCAGGGTCAGTGGGTCAGTTCCCAACACCAGATTCTGAGGTCAGTGTCCAACACAATGGTTCGAGGGTCAGTGTCCAACACCAGGGTCTGAGGGTTGGTCTCCAACACCAGGGTCTGAGGGTCAGTGTCCAACACCAGGGTCAGTGGGTCAGTGTCCAACACCAGCGTCCAAGAGTCTTTGTCCAACACCAGGGTCCGAGGGTCAGTGTCCAACACCAGGGTCAGTGTCCAACACCAGGGTCAATGGGTCAGTGTCTAACACCAGTGTCAGTGGATCAGTGTCCAACATCAGGGTCAGTGGGTCAGTGTCCAAAACCAGGGTCAGAGGGTCAGTGTCCAACACCAGCGTCCAAGGGTCAGTGTCCAACACCAGGGTCCGAGGGTCAGTGCCCAACACCAGGGTCAGTGTCCAACATCAGCGTCTGAGGGTCAGTGTCCAACACCAGATTCTGAGGATCAGTGTACAACACCAGGGTCCGAGGGTCAGTGTCCAACACCAGGGTCAGTGGGTCAGTGTCCAACACCAGGGTCCGAGGGACGGTGTCCAACACCAGGGTCTGAGGGTCAGTGTCCAAAACCAGGGTCAGTGGGTCAGTGTCCAACACCAGGGTCCAAGGGTCAGTGTCCAACACCAGGGTCCGAGGGTCAGTGTCCAACACCAGGGTCAGTGGGTCAGTGTCCACCAGGGTCCGAGGGTCAGTGTCCGACACCAGGGTCCGAGGGTCAGTGTCCAGCACCAGGGTCTGAGGGTCAGTGTCCAACACTAGGGTCAGTGGGTCAGTGTCCAATACCAGGGTCCGAAGGTCTGTGACCAACACCAGGGTCCAAGGGTCAGTGTCCAACACCAGGGTCAGCGAGTCAGTGTCCAACACCAGGGTCCGAGGGTCAGTGTCCAACACCAGGTTCAGTGGGTCAGTGTCCAACACCAGGGTCCGAAGCTCCGTGTCCAACACCAATATCAGTGGGTCAGTGCCTAACACCAGGGTCAGTGGGTCAGTCTCCAACACCAGGGTCCGAGGGTCAGTGTCCAACACCAGGGTCAGTGGGTCAGTGTCTAACACCAGGGTCTGAGGGTCCGTATCCAACACCAGGGTCTGAGGGTCAGTGTCCAACAACAGGGTCAGTGGGTCAGTGTCCAACACCAGTGTCATTGGGTCAGTGTCTAACACCAGGGTCAGTGAGTCAGTGTCCAACACCAGGGTTCGAGGGTCAGTGTCTAACACCAGGGTCAGTGGGTCAGTGTCCAAAACCAGGGTCCAAGGATCAGTGTCCAACACCAGGGTCAGTGGGTCAGTGTCTAACACCAGGGTTCGAGGATCAGTGTCTAACACCAGGGTCAGTGAGTTAGTGTCCAACACCAGGGTCCGAGGGTCAGTGTCCAACACCAGGGTCAGTGGGTCAGTGTCCAACACCAGGGTCAGTGGGTCAGTGTCCAACACCAGGGTCTGAGGGTCAGTGTCCAACACCAGGGTCCAAGGGTCAATGTCTATCACCAGGGACAATGGGTCAGTGTCCAACTCCAGTGTCCGAGGGTCAGTGTCTAACACCAGGGTCCGAGGGTCAGTGTCTAACACCAGGGTCATTGGGCCAGTGTCTAACACCAGGGTCAGTGGGTCAGTGTCCAACACCAGGGTCAGTGGGTCAGTGTCTAACACCAGGGTCAGTGAGTCAGTGTCAAACACCAGGGTCAGTGGGTCAGTGTCCAACACCAGGGACAGTGGGTCAGTGTCTAACACCAGCGTCCGAGGGTCAGTGTCCAACACCGGGTCAGTGGGTCAGTGTCCAACACCAGGGTCAGTTGGTCAATGTCTAACACCAGGGTCCGAGGGTCAGTGTCCAACACCAGGGTCAGTGTCTAACACCAGGGTCAGTGGTTCAGTGTCCAACACCAGGGTCAGAGGGTCAGTGTCCAACACCAGGGTCCGAGGGTCAGTGTGCAACACCAGGGTCAGTGGGTCAGTGTCCGACACCAGGGTCCGAGGGTCAGTGTCCAACACCAGGGTCAGTGGGTCAGTGTCCAATACAAGGGTCCGAGGGTCAGTGTCCAACACCAGGGTCCAAGGGTCAGTGTCCAACACCAGGGTCAGTGGGTCAGTGTCCAACACCAGGGTCAGTGAGTCAGTTTCCAACACCAGGGTCCGAGGGCCAGTGTCCAACACCAGGGTCAGTGGGTCAGTGTCCAACACCAGAGTCCGAAGGTCCGTGTCCAACACGAGGGTCAGTGGCTCAGTGTCTAACACCAGTGTCAGTGGGTCAGTGTCCGACACCAGGGTCCGAGGGTCAGTGTCCAACACCAGGGTCAGTGGGTCAGTGTCTAACACCAGGGTCTGAGGGTCAGTATCCAACACCAGGGTCTGAGGGTCAGTGTCCAACACCAGGGTCAGTGGGTCAGTGACCAACACCAGGGTTCGAGGGTCAGTGTCTAACACCAGGGTCAGTGGGTCAGTGTTTAACACTAGGGTTCCAGGATCAGTGTCTAACACCAGGGTCAGTGAGTCAGTGTCCAACACCAGGGTCTGAGGGTCAGTGTCCAACACCAGGGTCAGTGGGTCAGTGTCTAACACCAGGGTCAGTGGATCAGTGTCCAACACCAAGGTCTGAGGGTCAGTATCCAACACCAGGTTCCGGAGGTCAGTGTCTAACACCAGGGATAATGGGTCAGAGTCCAACACCAGGGTCCGAGCCACAGTGTCTAACACCAGGGTCCGAGGGTCAGTGTCTATCACCGGGGTCATTGGGTCAGTGTCTAACACCAGGGTCAGTGGGTCAGTGTCTAACACCAGGGTAAGCGGGTCAGTGTCCAACACCAGGGGTCGAGGGTCAGTGTCTAACACCAGGGTCCGAGGGTCAGTGTCCAACACCAGGGTCAGTGGGTCAGTGTCTAATACCAGGGTCAGTGGGTCAGTGTCTAACACCAGGGTTCGAGGGTCAGTGTCCAACACCAGGGTGCGAGGGTCAGTGTCCAACACCAGGGTGCGAGGGTCAGTGTCCAACACCAGGGTCCGCAGGTCAGTGTCCAACACCAGGGTCCGAGGGTCACTGTCTAACACCAGGGTCCGAGGGTCAGTGTTTAACACCAGGGTCCGAGGGTCAGTGTCCAAAACCTTGGTCCGAGGGTCAGTGGTCCAACACCAGGGTCCGAGGGTCAGTGTTTAGCACCAGGGTACGAGGGTCAGTGTCCAACATCAGGGTCCGAGGGTCAGTGCCCAACACCAGGGTCGGAGGGTCAGTGTCCAACACCAGCGTCCGCGGGTCAGTGCCCAACACCAGGGTCTGAGTGTCACTGTCTAACACCAGGGTCCGAGGGTCAGTGTTTAACATCAGGGTCAGTGGGTCAGTGTCCAACACCAGGGTCCGAGGTCAGTGTCCAACAACACTGTCCGAGGGTCAGTGTCCAACACCAGGGTCCGAGGGTCAGTGTTTAACACCAGGGTCCGAGGGTCAGTGTTCAACACCAGGGTCCGAGGGTCAGTGTCCAACACCTAGGCTCCGAGGGTCAGTGTCCAACACCAGGGTCATTGGGGCAGTGTCCAACACCAGGGTCCGAGGGTCAGTGTCCAACACCAGGGTCTGAGGGTCAGTGTCTAAAACCAGGGTCCGAGTGTCAGTGTCCAACACCAGGGTCAGTGGGTCAGTGTCCAACACCAGGGTCAGTAGGTCAGTGTCCAATCCCAGGGTCCGAGGGTCAGTGTCCAACTCCAGGGTCCAAGGGTCAGTGTGCAACTCCAGGGTCAGTGGGTCAGTGTCCAACACCAGGGTCAGTGGGTCAGTGTCCAACATCAGGGTCCGCGGGTCAGTGTCCAACACGAGGGTCCGAGGGTCACTGTCTAACACCAGGGTCCGAGGGTCAGTGATTAACACCAGGGTCAGTGGGTCAGTGTCCAACACCAGGTTCCGAGGGTCAGTGTCCAAAACCTTGGTCCGAGGGTCAGTGGTCCAACACCAGGGTCCGAGGGTCAGTGTTTAACACCAGGGTACGAGGGTCAGTGTCCAACACCAGGGTCCGAGGGTCAGTGCCCAACACCAGGGTCGGAGGGTCAGTGTCCAACACCAGGGTCCGCGGGTCAGTGCCCAACACCAGGGTCTGAGTGTCACTGTCTAACACCAGGGTCCGAGGGTCAGTGTTTAACATCAGGGTCAGTGGGTCCGTGTCCAACACCAGGGTCCGAGGTCAGTGTCCAACACCACTGTCCGAGGGTCAGTGTCCAACACCAGGGTCCGAGGGTCAGTGTTTAACACCAGGGTCCGAGGGTCAGTGTCCAACACCAGGGTCCGAGGGTCAGTGTCCAACACCAGGGTCCGAGGGTCAGTGTCCAACACCAGGGTCATTGGGTCAGTGTCCAACACCAGGGTCCGAGGGTCAGTGTCCAACACCAGGGTCTGAGGGTCAGTGTCTAAAACCAGGGTCCGAGTGTCAGTGTCCAACACCAGGGTCAGTGGGTCAGTGTCCAACACCAGGGTCAGTAGGTCAGTGTCCAATCCCAGGGTCCGAGGGTCAGTGTCCAACTCCAGGGTCCAAGTGTCAGTGTGCAACTCCAGGGTCAGTGGGTCAGTGTCCAACACCAGGGTCAGTGGGTCAGTGTCCAACACCAGGGTCCGAGGGTCAGTGTCCAACTCCAGGATCCAAGCGTCAGTGTCCAACTCCAGGGTCAGTGGGTCAGTGTCCAACACCAGGGTCCGAGGTTCAGTGTCTAACACCAGGGTCCGAGGGTCAGTGTCTAACACCAGGGTCCGAGAGTCAGTGTCTAACACCAGGGTCCGAGGGTCAGTGTCCAACACCAGGGTATGAGGGTCAGTGTCCAACACCAGGGTCAGTGGGTCAGTGTCCAACACCAGTTTCAGTGGCTCAGTGTCCAACATCAGGGTCCGAGGGTCAGTGTCCAACACCAGGGTCCGAGGGTCAGTGTCCAACACCAGGGTCAGTGGGTCAGTGTCCAACACCAGGGTCCACGGGTCAGTGTCCAACACCAGGGTCAGTGGGTCAGTTCCCAACACCAGATTCTGAGGTCAGTGTCCAACACAATGGTTCGAGGGTCAGTGTCCAACACCAGGGTCTGAGGGTTGGTCTCCAACACCAGGGTCTGAGGGTCAGTGTCCAACACCAGGGTCAGTGGGTCAGTGTCCAACACCAGCGTCCAAGAGTCTTTGTCCAACACCAGGGTCCGAGGGTCAGTGTCCAACACCAGGGTCAGTGTCCAACACCAGGGTCAATGGGTCAGTGTCTAACACCAGTGTCAGTGGATCAGTGTCCAACATCAGGGTCAGTGGGTCAGTGTCCAAAACCAGGGTCAGAGGGTCAGTGTCCAACACCAGCGTCCAAGGGTCAGTGTCCAACACCAGGGTCCGAGGGTCAGTGCCCAACACCAGGGTCAGTGTCCAACATCAGCGTCTGAGGGTCAGTGTCCAACACCAGATTCTGAGGATCAGTGTACAACACCAGGGTCCGAGGGTCAGTGTCCAACACCAGGGTCAGTGGGTCAGTGTCCAACACCAGGGTCCGAGGGACGGTGTCCAACACCAGGGTCTGAGGGTCAGTGTCCAAAACCAGGGTCAGTGGGTCAGTGTCCAACACCAGGGTCCAAGGGTCAGTGTCCAACACCAGGGTCCGAGGGTCAGTGTCCAACACCAGGGTCAGTGGGTCAGTGTCCACCAGGGTCCGAGGGTCAGTGTCCGACACCAGGGTCCGAGGGTCAGTGTCCAGCACCAGGGTCTGAGGGTCAGTGTCCAACACTAGGGTCAGTGGGTCAGTGTCCAATACCAGGGTCCGAAGGTCTGTGACCAACACCAGGGTCCAAGGGTCAGTGTCCAACACCAGGGTCAGCGAGTCAGTGTCCAACACCAGGGTCCGAGGGTCAGTGTCCAACACCAGGTTCAGTGGGTCAGTGTCCAACACCAGGGTCCGAAGCTCCGTGTCCAACACCAATATCAGTGGGTCAGTGCCTAACACCAGGGTCAGTGGGTCAGTCTCCAACACCAGGGTCCGAGGGTCAGTGTCCAACACCAGGGTCAGTGGGTCAGTGTCTAACACCAGGGTCTGAGGGTCCGTATCCAACACCAGGGTCTGAGGGTCAGTGTCCAACAACAGGGTCAGTGGGTCAGTGTCCAACACCAGTGTCATTGGGTCAGTGTCTAACACCAGGGTCAGTGAGTCAGTGTCCAACACCAGGGTTCGAGGGTCAGTGTCTAACACCAGGGTCAGTGGGTCAGTGTCCAAAACCAGGGTCCAAGGATCAGTGTCCAACACCAGGGTCAGTGGGTCAGTGTCTAACACCAGGGTTCGAGGATCAGTGTCTAACACCAGGGTCAGTGAGTTAGTGTCCAACACCAGGGTCCGAGGGTCAGTGTCCAACACCAGGGTCAGTGGGTCAGTGTCCAACACCAGGGTCAGTGGGTCAGTGTCCAACACCAGGGTCTGAGGGTCAGTGTCCAACACCAGGGTCCAAGGGTCAATGTCTATCACCAGGGACAATGGGTCAGTGTCCAACTCCAGTGTCCGAGGGTCAGTGTCTAACACCAGGGTCCGAGGGTCAGTGTCTAACACCAGGGTCATTGGGCCAGTGTCTAACACCAGGGTCAGTGGGTCAGTGTCCAACACCAGGGTCAGTGGGTCAGTGTCTAACACCAGGGTCAGTGAGTCAGTGTCCAATACCAGGGTTCGAGGGTCAGTGTCTAACACCAGGGTCCGAGGGTCGGTGTCCAACACCGCGGTCAGTGGGTCAGTGTCTAACACCAGGGTCAGTGGGTCAGTGTCTAACACCAGGGCTCGAGGGTCAGTGTCCAACACCAGGGTCCGAGGGTCAGTGTCCAACACCAGGGTCCGCGGGTCAGTGTCCAACACCAGGGTCCGAGGGTCACTGTCTAACACCAGGGTCCGAGGGTCAGTGTTTAACACCAGGGTCAGTGGGTCAGTGTCCAACACCAGGGTCCGAGGGTCAGTGTCCAACACCAGGGTCCGAAGGTCAGTGTCCAACACCAGGGTCCGAGGATCAGTGTTTAACACCAGGGTTCGAGGTTCAGTTTCCAACACCAGGGTCCGAGGGTCAGTGTCCAACACCAGGGTCCGAGGGTCAGTGTCCAACACCAGGGTCCGCGGGTCAGTGTCCAACACCAGGGTCTGAGGGTCACTGTCTAACACCAGTGTCCGAGGGTCAGTGTTTAACACTAGGGTCAGTGGGTCAGTGTCCAACACCAGGGTCCGAGGGTCAGTGTCGAACAGCAGGGTCAGTGGGTCAGTGTCCACCAGGGACAGTGGATCAGTGTTCAATACCAGGGTCCGAGGGTCAGTGCCCAACACCAGGGTCCAAGGGTCAGTGTCCAACAACAGGGTCAGTGGGTCTGTGTCCAACACCAGGGTCATTGAGTCAGTGTCCAACACCAGGGTCCGAGGGTCAGTGTCCAACACCAGGGTCAGTGTCCAACACCAGGGTCCGAAGGTCCGTGTCCAACACCAGGGTCAGTGAGTCAGTGTCTAATACCAGGGTCAGTGGGTCATTGTCTAACACCAGGGTCAGTGGGTCAGTGTCTAACACCAGGGTCTGAGGGTCAGTATCCAACACCATGGTCTGAGGGTCAGTGTCCAACACCAGGGTCACTGGGTCAGTGTCCAACACCAGGGTCAGTGGGTCAGTGTCTAACACCAGGGTTCGAGGATCAGTGTCTAACAGCAGGGTCAGTGAGTCAGTGTCCAACACCAGGGTCCGAGGGTCAGTGTCCAACACCAGGTTCAGTGGGTCAGTGTCCAACACCAGGGTCTGAGGGTCAGTGTCCAACACCAGGGTCCGAGGGTCAGTGTGCAACACCAGGGTCAGTGGGTCAGTGTCCAACACCAGGGTCCGAGGGACGGTGTCCAACACCAGGGTCTGAGGGTCAGTGTCCAACACCAGGGTCAGTGGGTCAGTGTCCAACACCAGGGGCCAAGGGTCAGTGTCCAACACCAGGGTCCGAAGGTCAGTGTCCAACACCAGGGTCAGTGGGTCAGTGGCCAGCAGGGTCCGAGGGTCAATGTCCAACACCAGTGTCCGAGGGTCAGTGTCTGACACCAGGGTCCGAGGGTCAGTGTCCAACACCAGGGTCAGTGTGTCAGTGTCCAATACATGGGTCCGAGGGTCAGTGTCCAACACCAGGGTCCAAGGGTCAGTGTCCAACACCAGGGTCAGTGGGTCAGTGTCCAACACCAGGGTCGGTGAGTCAGCTTCCAACACCAGGGTTCGAGGGTCAGTGTCCAACACCAGGGTCAGTGGGTCAGTGTCGAACACCAGAGTCCGAAGGTCCGTGTCCAACACTAGGGTCAGTGGCTCAGTGTCTAACACCAGTGTCAATGAGTCAGTGTCCAACACCAGGGTCCGAGGGTAAGTGTCCAACACCAGGTTCAGTGGGTCAGTGTCCAAAACCAGGTTCTGAGGGTCAGTGTCCAACACCAGTGTCCGAGGGTCAGTGTCTAACACCAGGGTTCGAGGGTCAGTGTCCAACACCAGGGTCAGTGGGTCAGTGTCTAACACCAGGTTCAGTGGGTCAGTGTCCAACACCAGGGTCCGAGGGTCAGTGTCTAACACCAGGGTCCGAGGGACAGTGTCTAACACCAGGGTCATTGGGTCAGTGTCTAACACCAGGGTCAGTGGGTCAGTGTCCAACACCAGTGTCAGTGGGTCAGTGTCTAACACCAGGGTCAGTGAGTCAGTGTCCAACACCAGGGTTCGAGGGTCAGTGTCTAACACCAGGGTCCGAGGGTCAGTGTCCAACACCAGGGTCGGTGGGTCAGTGTCAAACACCAGGGTCCGAGGGTCAGTGCCCAACACCAGGGTCCGAGGGTCAGTGTCCAACACCAGGGTCCGAGGGTCAGTGTTTAACACCAGCGTCCGAGGGTCAGTGACCAACTTCAGGGTCCGAGGGTCAGTGTCCAACACCAGGGTCCAAGGGTTAGTGTCCAACACCAGGGTCCGAGGGTCAGTGTCCAACACAAGGGTCCGCGGGTCAGTGTCCAACACCAGGGTCTGAGGGTCACTGTCTAACACCAGGGTCCGAGGGTCAGTGTTTAACGCCAGGGTCAGTCAGCCAGTGTCCAACTCCAGGGTCCGAGGGTCAGTGTCCAACACCAGGGTCCGAGGGTCAGTGTCCAACACCAGGGTCCGAGGGTCAGTGTCTAACACCAGGGTCCGAGGGTCAGTGTCCAACACCAGGGTTCGAGGGTCAGTGTCCAACACCAGGGTCCGAGGGTCAGTGTCCAACACCAGGGTCATTGGGTCAGTGTCCAACACTAGGGTCCGAGGGTCAGTGTCCAACACCAGGGTCCGAGGGTCAGTGACCAACACCAGGGTCAGTGAGTTAGTGTCTTAAACCAGGGTTCGAGGGTCAGTGTCTAACACCAGGGTCAGTGGATCAGTGTCCAACACCAGGGTCAGTGGGTCAGTGTCTAACACCAGGTTTCGAGGATCATTGTCTAACACCAAGGCCAGTGAGTCATTGTCCAACACCAGGGTCCGAGAGTCAGTGTCCAACACCAGGGTCAGTGGGTCAGTTTCTAACAACAGGGTCAGTGGGTCAGTGTCCAACACCAGGGTCTGAGGGTCAGTGTCCAACACCAGGATCCGAGGGTCAGTGTCTAACACCAGGGACAATGGGTCAGTGTCCAACACCAGGGTCCGAGGGTCAGGGTCTAACACCAGGGTCCGAGGGTCAGTGTCTAACACCAGGGTCATTGGGTCAGTGTCCAACACCAGGGTCAGAGGGTCAGTGTCCAACACCAGGGTTAGTGGGTCAGTGTCCAACACCAGGGTTTGAGGGTCAGTGTCTAACACCAGGGTCCGCGGGTCAGTGTCCAACACCAGGGTCAGTGGGTCAGTGTCTAACACCAGGGTCAGTGGGTCAGTGTCTAACACCAGGGTCAGAGGGTCAGTCTCCAACACCAGGGTCAGTGGGTCAGTGTCCAACACCAGGGTCCGAGGGTCAGTGTCCAACACCAGGGTCCGAGGGTCAGTGTCCAACACCAGTGTCCGAGGGTCAGTGTCTAACACCAGGGTCCGAGGGTCAGTGTCCAACACCAGGTTCCGAGGGTCAGTGTCCAACACCAGGGTACGAGGGTCAGTGTCCAACACCAGGGTCATTGGGTGATGCGCTATCAATTACTCATAAAAGACTGAGAGTTAGAAGAGTAACTAAAGGCTTTTATTAACAACAGAATGGAGGTCTGCCTCGCATGGTCGACCGGTCCATGATACTAAGGGCTGGGGAGCAGTCACCTTTATACTAGGACCTGTGGGAGGAGTCAGCCGAGGCATGTCCAGGCATGTACACAGTGGAATACAAACAGGACAAACAGGAATACAAACAGTGGTTTACCACATTCACCCCTTGTTTAAAATTGAGTCCGGCGGGGTGAAGTGTATTAAAAGTTAGTGTATTGGAGTCTCTCCGGAGGTCTTGTCTGCCGCTGTGATCTGCGTGGCGACGGCAGGGGTAGTGAAGTTTCCGGCGTCGAGTCCAGCGTAGGCTGTGGCACAGGCGTGTCGTCCTCGTAGATGTCGAGCGGGTCGCGGGGCCCAGGCCTGCCGTCTGCTGGGGCTGGATATCGGATCGTTGGGGGGGGTGGTAGTGGGTAGTGGGTTACTGCGGCCCCCGAGGGTGCAAGGTCTCTTATGGAGACTGTGTCCTCCCGCCCGTCCGGGTATGCGATGTAAGCATACTGGGGGTTGGCGTGGAGGAGGTCGACCCTCTCGACCAGGGGGTCCGTTTTATGGGTCCTCACGTGTCTTCTCAGTAGGACCGGCCCTGGGGACGTCAGCCATGGTGGTAGCGATGTCCCCGATGTGGACTTCCTTGGGAAGACAAACATTTTCTCATGAGGGGTGGCGTTAGTGGCAGTGCAGAGCAGTGACCGAATAGAGTGGAGCGCATCGGGGAGCACATCCTGCCAGCGGAAGGTTGGAAGGCCCCTCGACTTTAAGGCTAGCAGGACGGCCTTCCAAACTGTCGCATTTTCTCTTTCCACCTGTCCGTTCCCCCGGGGGTTGTAACTGGTGGTCCTGCTTGTGGCAATACCCCTAGTTAGCAGGTAGTGACGGAGTTCGTCGCTCATAAACGATGAGCCCCGGTCGCTATGGATATAGCTGGGGAAGCCGAACAGGGTGAAGAGGTTGTTCAGACATTTAATGACCGTGGCACTGGTCATGTCCGGGCAGGGGAAGGCGAACGGGAAATGGGAGTACTCATCAATAATATTGAGGAAGTACACATTGCGGTCGGAGGAGGGGAGAGGCCCTTTAAAATCGACGCTCAGGCGCTCGAAGGGGCGAGTGGCTTTTATCAGGTGGGCCCTGTCTGGTCTATAAAAGTGCGGTTTGCACTCAGCGCAGACTTGGCAGTTCCTGGTCATGGTCCTGACCTCCTCAATAGAGTAAGGCAGGTTGCGGGCCTTGATGAAGTGGAAGAACCTGGTGACCCCCGGGTGGCAGAGGTCATTGTGGAGGGCCCGCAGTCTATCGATCTGCGCGCTGGCGCAGGTGCCACGCGATAGCGCATCCGGGGGTTCATTTAGCTTCCCGGGCCGGTACAAGATCTCGTAGTTGTAGGTGGAAAGTTCGATTCTCCACCTCAAGATCTTGTCATTTTTGATTTTGCCCCTCTGCTTGTTGTTAAACATAAAAGCAACTGAACGCTGGTCAGTGAGCAGGGTAAATCGTTTTCCGGCCAGGTAGTGCCTCCAATGACGCACAGCCTCCACAATCGCCTGGGCCTCCTTCTCAACAGCGGAGTGTCTGGTCTCCGGGCCTTGGAGGGTTCGTGAAAAGAAGGCCACGGGTCTCCCCGCCTGATTGAGGGTAGCGGCCAGGGCAAAGTCAGACGCGTCGCTTTCCACCTGGAAGGGGATGGATTCGTCCACTGCGTGCATGGTGGCTTTGGCAATGTCCTCCTTGATACGGTGGAAGGCTAAGCGGGCCTCTGCCGTCAAGGGAAAAGAGGTGGACTTGATCAGCGGACGGGCCTTGTCCGCATAGTAGGGGACCCACTGGGCGTAATAGGAGAAAAACCCTAGGCACCTCTTCAGGGCCTTGAGGCAGTGGGGCAGTGGAAGTTCCATAAGGGGACGCATCTGGTCGGGGTCGGGGCCGATGACTCCGTGTTCCACAACACAGCCAAGGATGGCGAGGCGGTTTGTGCGGAATATGCACTTCTCCTTGTTATATGTCAGGTTTAGGAGTTGGGCGGTGCGGAGGAATTTTTCGAGGTTTGCGTCATGGTCCTGCAAGTCACGGCCGCAGATGGTCACATTGTCCAGATATGGGAAAGTGGCCTGCAACGCATTTTGATCTACCATCCGGTCCATCTCCCTTTGGAAGACGGAGACCCCGTTGGTGACGCCAAAGGGAACCCTAAGGAAGTGATAGAGGCGGCCGTTTGCCTCAAAGGCAGTGTACTGGCGGTCCTCAGGGCGGATGGGGAGCTGGTGGTACGCTGATTTCAGGTCAATGGTCGAGAAGACGCGGTACTGCGCGATCTGGTTGACCATATCAGCTATACGGGGGAGTGGGTAGGCGTCCAGCAGGGTGTAGCGATTTATTGTCTGGCTGTAGTCGATGACCAGGCGCTGCTTCTCGCCGGTCTTAACGACCACAACCTGGGCTCGCCAGGGGCTGGTGCTGCCCTCAATAATCCCTTCTTTCAGGAGCCGCTCCACTTCGGTTTTAATGAAAACCCTGTCCCCGGCACTGTATCGCCTGCTCTTTGTGGCGATGGGCTTACAGTCGGGGGTGAGGTTAGCAAACAGTTGGGGGGGGGTGACTCTGAGTGTGGAGAGGTTGCACCTGGTGCGCGGCGGGCAGTTTGGAAGCTGCTGGCTGCGGACTGTGAGTGGGGGTAGGGGTCCACCGTACGCCATCGTAACACTTTTAAGGTGGCACTGAAAATCTAACCCCAGCAGGACGGCAGCGCAGAGGTCAGGCAGGACCAGAAGTTTAAAATGATCGTACACGGTCCCGTCTACTACGAGTGTCACCACGCAGTAGCCGCCGATATCCGCCGACTGGGACTCGGAGGCCATAGAAATACGCTGTTGTGCAGGCAGGACTGGGAGAGAGCAACGCCGCACCGTGTCGGGGTGGATGAAGCTCTCCGTGCTCCCAGAGTCAAAAAGGCAGATTGTATCGTGACCATTTACCTTAATGTCCATTGTGGAACTGGCCAGTTGGTGCGGTCTCGCTTGGTCCAGTGTAACGGATGCCAGCGTAGGGGTCGGTGTGTCGCTGCGGGTATCAGATGAGGCGGTGTCGGGGGCCTGCTGCGTCCCGGCTGTCGTCCAAGATGGCGGCGTCCACGATCCCCATGTGGCTGGAGGCGTCCAAAATGGCTGCTGTACCGGTGATTCGCACATGGCCGGGGAGGTCCAAGATGGCGGCCCGCATGGCCCACACGCGGCGCTGCTGGGGTTCGGGGTGGCTTTGGCCCTGCAGACGCTAGCGTAGTGTCCCTTCTTCCCGCAGCCCGAGCAGATCGCGTTTTTCGCCGGGCAGCGCGCTCTGGGGTGTTTTGCCTGGCCACAGAAGTAGCATTTCTGGCCTTGGGGCACTGCTGTCTGGCCTTGGGACACTGCTGCGGTAGTTGGGCCGTTGTTGGGGTGTGGCTGGGGTGGCACGGCGCTATGAGGCGGTCCTACCGTGTCCCAGGCTGTCATTCCCCGCGGCGTCCACGGTGCAGAGGAGTAGGCATCCATGCCCTGGTAGGCTGCCTCCAACGATAGTGCGAGTTCAGAGGCCTTGTTGAGGTCGAGGTTACTCTGCTCCAACAGTCGCTGTCGGGTGTAATTGGATCTGTGGCCCGCTACAAAAACGTCCCGGATAAGTTCCTCTGTGTACACGGCGGCCTTTACATCCTTACAACCACAGGCCCGGCCAAGCACAGACAGTGCCTGAAGGTATTCCACGGTCGATTCCCCAGGTTGTTGTTTACGACTCCCCAGGAGGTGCCTGGCGTACACTTCGTTCACTGGGCGCGTGTACTGGTCCTTGAGGAGCTTGATAGCGTCCGCGTACGAGGTCGCGTCTTGGATGACCGAGTACACTCGGTGGTTCACTTTGGAGGTCAGGACATCCAGTTTGTCCTCGTCCGATTTGATTCCTTCGGAGGCGGTCAGGAATTTTTCGAAACACTTAAGCCAGTGAGTAAACTTGGTGGATGAGTCCGCCTCCCGATGATCTAAGTCCAGGCATGCTGGTGTGAGGATCTTCTCCATTATAAAAATGTTGTTAATAAAATTGATGCGCTATCAATTACTCATAAAAGACTGAGAGTTAGAAGAGTAACTAAAGGCTTTTATTAACAACAGAATGGAGGTCTGCCTCGCGTGGTCGACCGGTCCATGATACGAAGGGCTGGGGAGCAGTCACCTTTATACAAGGACCTGTGGGAGGAGTCAGCCGAGGCATGTCCAGGCATGTACACAGTGGAATACAAACAGGACAAACAGGAATACAAACAGTGGTTTACCACATTGGGTCAGTGTCCAACACCAGGGTCCGAGTGTCAGTGTCGAACACCAGGGTCCGAGGGTCAGTGACCAACACCAGGGTCAGTGAGTTAGTGTCTAAAACCAGGGTTCGATGGTCAGTGTCCAACACCAGGGTCCGAGGGTCAGTGTCTCACACCAGGGCCAGCGGGTCAGTGTCTAACACCAGGGACAGTGGGTCAGTGTCTAACGCCAGGGTCAGTGGGTCAGTGTCCAACACCAGGGTCCGAGGGTCAGTGTCTAACACCAGGGTCAGTGGGTCAATGTCTAACACCAGGGACAGTGGGTCAGTGTCTAACACCAGGGTCCGAGGGTCAGTGTCTAACACCAGGGTCAGTGGGTCAGTGTCCAACACCAGGGTCAGTGGGTCAGTGTCTAACACCAGGGTCCGAGGGTCAGTGTCTAACACCAGGGTCCGAGGGTCAGTGTCTAACACCAGGGTCCGAGAGTCAGTGTCTAACACCAGGGTCAGTGGGTCAGTGTCCAACACCAGGGTCAGTGGGTCAGTGTCCAATACCAGGGTCTGAGGGTCAGTGTCCAACACCAGGGTCTGAGGGTCAGTGTCCAACACCAGGGTCAGTGGGTCAGTGTCCAACACCAGAGTCCGAGGGTCAGTGTCCAACACCAGGGTCAGTGGGTCAATGTCCAACACCAGGGTCCAAGGGTCAGTGTCCAACACCATGGTCCGAGGGTCAGTGTCCAACACCAGGGTCAGTGGGTCAGTGTCCACCAGGGTCCGAGTGTCAGTGTCCGACACCAGGGTCCGATGGTCAGTGTCCGACTCCAGGGTCCGAAGGTCAGTGTCCAACACCAGGGTCCAAGGGTCAGTATCCAACACCAGGGTCAGTGGGTCAGTGTCCAACACCAGGGTCAGTGGGTCAGTGTCTAACACCAGGGTCAGTGGGTCAGTGTCCAACACCAGGGTCCGAGGGTCAGTGTCCAACACCAGGGTCAGTGGGTCAGTGTCTAACACCAGGGTCTGAGGGTCAGTATCCAACACCAGGGTCTGAGGGTCAGTGTCCAACACCAGGGTCAGTGGGTCATTGTCCAACACCAGGGTCATTGGGTCAGTGTCTAACACCAGGGTCAGTGAGTCAGTGTCCAACACCAGGGTTCGAGGGTCAGTGTCCAACACCAGGGTCAGTGGGTCAGTGTCTATCACCGGGGTCAGTGGGTCAGTGTCCAACACCAGGGTCTGAGGGTCAGTGTCCAACACCAGGGACAGTGGGTCAGTGTCTAACGCCAGGGTCAGTGGGTCAGTGTCCAACACCAGGGTCCGAGGGTCAGTGTCTAACACCAGGGTCAGTGGGTCAATGTCTAACACCAGGGACAGTGGATCAGTGTCTAACACCAGGGTCCGAGGGTCAGTGTCTAACACCAGGGTCAGTGGGTCAGTGTCCAACACCAGGGTCAGTGGGTCAGTGTCTAACACCAGGGTCCGAGGGTCAGTGTCTAACACCAGGGTCCGAGGCTCAGTGTCTAACACCAGAGTCCGAGAGTCAGTGTCTAACACCAGGGTCAGTGGGTCAGTGTCCAACACCAGGGTCAGTGGGTCAGTGTCCAATACCAGGGTCTGAGGGTCAGTGTCCAACACAAGGGTCCGAGGGTCAGTGTCCAACACCAGGGTCTGAGGGTCAGTGTCCAACACCAGGATCAGTGGGTCAGTGTCCAACACCAGAGTCCGAGGGTCAGTGTCCAACACCAGGGTCAGTGGGTCAATGTCCAACACCAGGGTCCAAGGGTCAGTGTCCAACACCATGGTCCGAGGGTCAGTGTCCAACACCAGGGTCAGTGGGTCAGTGTCCACCAGGGTCCGAGTGTCAGTGTCCGACACCAGGGTCCGATGGTCAGTGTCCGACTCCAGGGTCCGAAGGTCAGTGTCCAACACCAGGGTCCAAGGGTCAGTATCCAACACCAGGGTCAGTGGGTCAGTGTCCAACACCAGGGTCAGTGGGTCAGTGTCTAACACCAGGGTCAGTGGGTCAGTGTCCAACACCAGGGTCCGAGGGTCAGTGTCCAACACCAGGGTCAGTGGGTCAGTGTCTAACACCAGGGTCTGAGGGTCAGTATCCAACACCAGGGTCTGAGGGTCAGTGTCCAACACCAGGGTCTGAGGGTCAGTGTCCAACACCAGGGTCAGTGGGTCATTGTCCAACACCAGGGTCATTGGGTCAGTGTCTAACACCAGGGTCAGTGAGTCAGTGTCCAACACCAGGGTTCGAGGGTCAGTGTCCAACACCAGGGTCAGTGGGTCAGTGTCTATCACCGGGGTCAGTGGGTCAGTGTCCAACACCAGGGTCTGAGGGTCAGTGTCCAACACCAGGGTCCGAGGGTCAGTGTCCAACACCAGGGTCAGTGGGTCAGTGTCTAACACCAGGGTCTGAGGGTCAGTGTCCAACACCAGGGTCAGTGGGTCAGTGTCCAACACCAGGGTCATTGGGTCAGTGTCTAACACCAGGGTCAGTGAGTCAGTGTCCAACACCAGGGTTCGAGGGTCAGTGTCCAACACCAGGGTCAGTGGGTCAGTGTCTATCACCGGGGTCAGTGGGTCAGTGTCCAACACCAGGGTCTGAGGGTCAGTGTCCAACACCAGGGTCCGAGGGTCAGTGTCCAACACCAGGGTCAGTGGGTCAGTGTCTAACACCAGGGTCTGAGGGTCAGTGTCCAACACCAGGGTCAGTGGGTCAGTGTCCAACACCAGGGTCATTGGGTCAGTGTCCAACACCAGGGTCCGAGGGTCAGTGTCCAACACCAGGGTCAGTGGGTCAGTGTCTAACACCAGGGTTCGAGGGTCAGTGTCCAACACCAGGGTCAGTGGGTCAGTGTCTAACACCAGGGTCAGTGGGTCAGTGTCCAACACCAGGGTCTGAGGGTCAGTGTCCAACACCAGGGTCCGAGGTTCAGTGTCTAACACCAGGTTCCGAGGGTCAGTGTCTAACACCAGGGTCATTGGGTCAGTGTCTAACACCAGGGTCAGTGGGTGAGTGTCCAACACCAGGGTCAGTGTCTAACACCAGAGTCAGTGAGTCAGTGTCCAACACCAGGGTTCGAGGGTCAGTGTCTAACATCAGGGTCCGAGGGTCAGTGTCCAACACCAGGGTCAGTGGGTCAGTGTCTAACACCAGGGTCAGTGGGTCAGTGTCCAACACCAGGGTCTGAGGGTCAGTGTCCAACACCAGGGTCCGAGGTTCAGTGTCTAACACCAGGTTCCGAGGGTCAGTGTCTAACACCAGGGTCATTGGGTCAGTGTCTAACACCAGGGTCAGTGGGTGAGTGTCCAACACCAGGGTCAGTGTCTAACACCAGAGTCAGTGAGTCAGTGTCCAACACCAGGGTTCGAGGGTCAGTGTCTAACATCAGAGTCCGAGAGTCAGTGTCCAACACCAGGTTCCGCGGGTCAGTGTCCAACACTAGGGTCCGAGGGTCACTGTCTCACACCAGGGTCCGAGTGTCAGTGTTTAACACCAGTGTCAGTGGGTCAGTGTTTAACACCAGGGTCTGTGGGTCAGTGTCCAACACCAGGGTCCGAGGGTCAGTGTCCAACACCAGGGTCCGAGGGTCAGTGTCCAACACCAGGGTCCGAGGGTCAGTGTTTACCACCAGGGTCCGAGGGTCAGTGTCCAACACCAGGGTCCGAGGGTCAGTGTCCAACACCAGGGTCCGAGTGTCAGTGTCAAACACCAGGGTCCGAGGGTCAGTGTCCAACACCAGTGTCCACGGGTCAGTGTCCAACACCAGGGTCTGAGGGTCACTGTCTAACACCAGGGGCCGAGGGTCAGTGTTTAACACCAGGGTCAGTGGGCCAGTGTCCAACACCAGGGTCCGAGGGTCAGTGTCCAACACCAGGGTCCGAGGGTCAGTGTCCAACACCAGGGTCCGAGGGTCAGTGTCTAACACCAGGGTCCGAGGGTCAGTGTCCAACACCAGGTTCCGAGGGTCAGTGTCCAACACCAGGGTCCGAGGTTCAGTGTCCAACACCAGGGTCATTGGGTCAGTGTCCAACACCAGGGTCCGAGTGTCAGTGTCGAACACCAGGGTCCGAGGGTCAGTGACCAACACCAGGGTCAGTGAGTTAGTGTCTAAAACCAGGGTTCGAGGGTCAGTGTCTAACACCAGGGTCAGTGGGTCAGTGTCTAACACCAGGGTCAGTGCATCAGTGTCCATCACCAGGGTCCGAGGGTCAGTGTCTAACACCAGGGCCAGTGGGTCAGTGTCTAACACCAGGGACAGTGGGTCAGTGTCTAACACCAGGGTCAGTGGGTCAGTGTCCAACACCAGGGTCCGAGGGTCAGTGTCTAACATCAGGGTCAGTGGGTCAATTTCTAACACCAGGGACAGTGGGTCAGTGTCTAACACCAGGGTCAGTGGGTCAGTGTCCAACACCAGGGTCAGTGGGTCAGTGTCCAACACCAGGGTCCGAGGGTCAGTGTCCAACACCAGGGTCCGAGGGTCAGTGTCTAACACCAGGGTCAGTGGGTCCATGTCCAACACCAGGGTCTGATGTTCAGTGTCCAACACCAGGGTCAGTGAGTCAGTGTCTAACACCAGGGTCAGTTGGTCAGTGTCCAACACCAGGGTCCGAGGGTCAGTGTCTAACACCAGGGTCAGTTGGTCAGTGTCCAACACCAGGGTCCAAGGGTCAGTGTCTAACACCAGGGTCCGAGGGTCAGTGTCTAACACCCGGGTCAGTTGATCAGTGTCCAACACCAGAGTTCGAGTGTCAGTGTCTAACTCCAGGGTTCGAGTGTCAGTGTCTAACACCAGGGTCAGTGGGTCAGTGTCCCAGATCACCAGTTTAGCAGCTCAAATTGATGAGTGTGTTTTAAAAGACTTGAGATTGACGGTTGAAGAAATAGTTGTAACCCAGCAGCTTCTCAACGTTACGACAAGTCCATTTAGATCCAAGTGGTTTTAAGGCTGTGATGCCACAACGTGAGCCCCCAGTCACAGGCCCATTGCAGCTGGCAGATCCGATCAGTATCAGTCAGAGAAAACTCGCTTTTTTGTTCACAACCTCCCTTTGGTTTACAAGGGGGCAGACACCTGGATGGTGACTGATTTCCCAGTTACTCACTCTGCTGTCAGGCTGATTGCGGAAGCAGGAAAAAGGCTAAAAATTACTTAAACAATGGAGGAAGAGTTGAAATCGGAGCTCCTGTGGGTCAGTGAGCCTGTAAACCATGGAGTCTCCTGCTCAGGCACAAGGACCCAGTTATCACCTTGCTCAGTGCTGAGTTAACTGATGTCAGGTGTGGTAGTAAATGGGTCCCTCCTAATTGGCTTCAATGTCCCTGGACCCGGCCGTGGAGAAGCAACCACGGCCAGGGTTGCTGCTCCTGGACCCTATACAGTGACTGCTGCTGATAAGTGTGGATGTTGGGTGAGGACCCAATAGGCTGGGCTGCAATCCCCTGCTCAAACAGTCTGTCCAACAATCTGCCACTTTGGCAAGGTAGCAGGGGAGGCTGCTGGCACCTGTGTAACTGTGGTCCAGCAACAAGATCCCTGTTTCAAACCACAAGGCTTGGAGCAATCAGTGTACAAATCGGAACCACCAGGCAAGGGCAAGCAATAGGGGATCATCGTGCAGCGAGACCGCACCTGGAGCCTAGACGAGGATCTCACAATCGAGCCACGACAGAGGCCAGAGGGTAAAATCAGTGTTGCTGAGAGTCCAGATTCACACTGGCCGTGTAATCTCAGTGTACGAGAGTCCCGATACACACTGGCCATGTAATCGCAGTGTACGAGAGTCCAGATTCACACTGGCCGTGTAATCTCAGTGTACGAGAGTCCCGACTCACACTGGCCGTGTAATCTCAGTGTACGAGAGTCCCGACTCACACTGGCCATGCAATCTCAGTGTACGAGAGTCTCGATTCACACTGGCCGTGTAATCGCAGTGTACGAGAGTCCCGATTCACACTGGCCGTGTAATCTCAGTGTACGAGAGTCCCGATTCACACTGGCCGTGTAATCTCAGTGTACGAGAGTCCAGATTCACACTGGCCGTGTAATCTCAGTGTATGAGAGTCCAGATTCACACTGGCCGTGTAATCTCAGTGTGCGAGAGTCCAGATTCACACTGGCCGTGTAATCTCAGTGTGCGAGTGTCCAGATTCACACTGGTCGTGTAATCTCAGTGTGCGAGAGTCCAGATTCACACTGGCCGTGTAATCTCAGTGTACGAGAGACCCGATTCACACTGGCCGTGTAATCTCAGTGTACGAGAGTCCAGATTCACACTGGCCGTGTAATCTCAGTGTACGAGAGTCCAGATTCACACTGGCCGTGTAATCGCAGTGTACGAGAGTCCAGAATCACACTGGCCGTGTAATCTCAGTGTACGAGAGTCCAGATTCACACTGGCCGTGTAATCTCAGTGTACGAGAGTCCCGATTCACACTGGCCGTGTAATCTCAGTGTACGAGAGTCCAGATTCACACTGGCCGTGTAATCTCAGTGTACGAGAGTCCAGATTCACACTGGCCGTGTAATCTCAGTGTACGAGAGTCCAGATTCACACTGGCCGTGTAATCTCAGTGTACGAGAGTCCAGATTCACACTGGCCGTGTAATCGCAGTGTACGAGAGTCCAGAATCACACTGGCCGTGTAATCTCAGTGTACGAAAGTCCAGATACACACTGGCCGTGTAATCTCAGTGTACGAGAGTCCCGATTCACACTGGCCGTGTAATCTCAGTGTACGAGAGACCAGATTCACACTGGCCATGTAATCTCAGTGTACGAGAGTCCCGATTCACACTGGCCGTGTAATCTCAGTGTACGAGAGTCCCGATTCTCATTGGCCGTGTAATCTCAGTGTACGAGAGTCCCGATTCACACTGGCCGTGTAATCTCAGTGTACGAGAGTCCAGATTCACACAGGGTGTGTAACCTCAGTGTACGAGCGTCCAGATTCACACTGGCCGTGTAATCTCAGTGTACGAGAGTCGCGATTCACACTCGCCGTGTAACCTCAGTGTACGAGAGTCCAGATTCACACTGGCCGTGTAATCTCAGTGTACGAGAGTCCAGATTCACACTGGCCGTGTAATCTCAGTGTACGAGAATCCCGATTCACACTGGCTGTGTAATCTCAGTGTACGAGAGTCCAGATTCACACTGGCCGTGTAATCTCAGTGTACGAGAGTCCCTATTCACACTGGCCGTGTAATCTCAGTGTACGAGAGTCCAGATTCACACTGGCCATGTAATCTCAGTGTACGAGAGTCCAGATTCACACTGGCCGTGTAATCGCAGTGTACGAGAGTCCAGATTCACACTGACCGTGTAACCTCAGTGCACGAGAGTCTCGATTCACACTGGCCATGTAATCTCAGTGTACAAGAGTCCAGATTCACACTAGCCGTGTAATCGCAGTGTACGAGAGTCCAGATTCACACAGGCCGTGTAACCTCAGTGTACGAGAGTCTCGATTCACACTGGCCATGTAATCTCAGTGTACAAGAGTCCAGATTCACACTAGCCGTGTAATCGCAGTGTACGAGAGTCCAGATTCACACTGGCCGTGTAATCTCAGTGTACCAAAGTCCAGATTCACAAAGGCCGTGTAATTGCAGTGTAGGAGAGTCCAGATTCACACTGGCCATGTAATCGCAGTGTATGAGAGTCCAGATTCACACAGGCCATGTAATCGCAGTGTACGAGAGTCCAGATTCACACTGGCCGTGTAACCTCAGTGTACGAGAGTCCCGATTCACACTGGCCGTGTAATCTCAGTGTACGAGAGTCCCGATTTACACTGGCCGTGTAATCTCAGTGTACGAGACTCCAGATTCACACTGGCCGTGTAACCTCAGTGTACGAGAGTCCAGATTCACACTGGCCGTGTAACCTCAGTGTACGAGAGTCCAGATTCACACTGGCCGTGTAACCTCAGTGTACGAGAGTCCAGATTCACACTGGCCGTGTAAGCGCAGTGTACGAGAGTCCAGAATCACACTGGCCATGTAATCGCTGTGTACGAGAGTCCAGAATCACACTGGCCATGTAATCTCAGTGTACGAGAGTCCCGATTCACACTGGCCATGTAATCTCAGTGTACGAGAGTCCAGATTCACACTGGCCGTGTAATCTCAGTGTACGAGAGTCCAGATTCACACTGGCCGTGTAATCTCAGTGTACGAGAGTCCCGATTCACACTGGCCGTGTAATCTCCGTGTACGAGAGTCCCGATTCTCACTGGCCGTGTAATCTCAGTGTACGAGAGTCCAGATTTACACTGGCCGTGTAACCTCAGTGTACGAGAGTCCAGATTCACACTGGCCGTGTAACCTCAGTGTACGAGAGTCCAGATTCACACTGGCCGTGTAACCTCAGTGTACGAGAGTCCAGATTCACACTGGCCGTGTAATCTCAGTGTGCGAGAGTCCAGATTCACACTGGCCGTGTATTCTCAGTGTGCGAGAGTCCAGATTCACACTGGCCGTGTAATCTCAGTGTGTGAGAGTCCAGATTCACACTGGCCGTGTAATCTCAGTGTGCGAAAGTCCAGATTCACACTGGCCGTGTAATCTCAGTGTACGAGAGACCCGATTCACACTGGCCGTGTAATCTCAGTGTACGAGAGTCCAGATTCACACTGGCCGTGTAATCTCAGTGTACGAGAGTCCAGATTCACACTGGCCGTGCAATCGCAGTGTACGAGAGTCCACAATCACACTGGCCGTGTAATCTCAGTGTACGAGAGTCCAGATTCACACTGGCCGTGTAATCTCAGTGTACGAGAGTCCCGATTCACACTGGCCGTGTAATCTCAGTGTACGAGAGTCCAGATTCACACTGGCCGTGTAATCTCAGTGAACGAGAGTCCCGATTCACACTGGCCGTGTAATCTCAGTGTACGAGAATCCCGATTCTCACTGGCCGTGTAATCTCAGTGTATGAGAGTCCCGATTCACACTGGCCGTGCAATCTCAGTGTACGAGAGTCCAGATTCACACAGGCCGTGTAACCTCAGTGTACGAGAGTCCAGATTCACACTGGCCGTGTAATCTCAGTGTACGAGAGACCCGATTCACACTGGCCATGTAATCTCAGTGTACGAGAGTCCAGATTCACACTGGCCATGTAATCTCAGTGTACGAGAGTCCAGATTCACACTGGCCATGTAATCGTAGTGTACGAGAGTCCAGATTCACACTGACTGTGTAACCTCAGTGTATGAGAGTCCCGATTCACACTGGCCATGTAATCTCAGTGTACGAGAGTCCAGATTCACACTGGCCGTGTAATCGCAGTGTATGAGAGTCCAGATTCACACTGGCCGTGTAACCTCAGTGCACGAGAGTCCCGATTCACACTGGCCGTGTAATCTCAGTGTACAAGAGTCCCGATTCACACTGGCCATGTAATCTCAGTGTACGAGAGTCCAGATTCACACTGGCCGTGTAACCTCAGTGTACGAGAGTCCAGATTCACACTGGCCGTGTAACTTCAGTGTACGAGAGTCCAGATTCACACTGGCCGTGTAACCTCAGTGTACGAGAGTCCAGATTCACACTGGCCGTGTAAGCGCAGTGTACGAGAGTCCAGAATCACACTGGCCATGTAATCGCAGTGTACGAGAGTCCAGAATCACACTGGCCGTGTAATCTCAGTGTACGAGAGTCCCGATTCACACTGGCCGTGTAATCTCAGTGTACGAGAGTCCAGATTCACACTGGCCGTGTAATCTCAGTGTACGAGAGTCCAGATTCACACTGGCCGTGTAATCTCAGTGTACGAGAGTCCCGATTCACACTGGCTGTGTAATCTCCGTGTACGAGAGTCCCGATTCTCACTGGCCGTGTAATCTCAGTGTACGGGAATCCAGATTCACACTGGCCGTGTAACCTCAGTGTACGAGAGTCCAGATTCACACTGGCCGTGTAACCTCAGTGTACGAGAGTCCAGATTCACACTGGCCGTGTAATCTCAGTGTGCGAGAGTCCAGATTCACACTGGCCGTGTATTCTCAGTGTGCGAGAGTCCAGATTCACACTGGCCGTGTAATCTCAGTGTGCGAGAGTCCAGATTCACACTGGCCGTGTAATCTCAGTGTGCGAAAGTCCAGATTCACACTGGCCGTGTAATCTCATTGTACGAGAGACCCGATTCACACTGGCCATGTAATCTCAGTGTACGAGAGTCCAGATTCACACTGGCCGTGTAATCTCAGTGTACGAGAGTCCAGATTCACACTGGCCGTGCAATCGCAGTGTACGGGAGTCCAGAATCACACTGGCCGTGTAATCTCATTGTACGAGAGTCCAGATTCACACTGGCCATGTAATCGTAGTGTACGAGAGTCCAGATTCACACTGACTGTGTAACCTCAGTGTATGAGAGTCCCGATTCACACTGGCCATGTAATCTCAGTGTACGAGAGTCCAGATTCACACTGGCCGTGTAATCGCAGTGTATGAGTGTCCAGATTCACACTGGCCGTGTAATCGCAGTGTACGAGAGTCCAGATTCACACAGGCCAGGTAATCGCAGTGTATGAGAGTCCAGATTCACACTGGCCGTGTAACCTCAGTGTACGAGAGTCCCGATTCACACTGGCCGTGTAATCTCAGTGTATGAGAGTCCCGATTCATACTGGCCGTGTAATCTCAGTGTACGAGAGTCCAGATTCACACTGGCCGTGTAACCTCAGTGTACGAGAGTCCAGATTCACACTGGCCGTGTAACCTCAGTGTACGAGAGTCCAGATTCACACTGGCCGTGTAACCTCAGTGTACGAGAGTCCAGATTCACACTGGCCGTGTAATTGCAGTGTACGAGAGTCCAGATTCACACTGGCCGTGTAACCTCAGTGCACGAGAGTCCCAATTCACACTGGCCCTGTAATCTCAGTGTACGAGAGCCCCGATTCACACTGGCCGTGTAATCTCAGTGTACGAGAGTCCAGATTCACACTGGCCGTGTAACCTCAGTGTACGAGAGTCCAGATTCACACTGGCCGTGTAACCTCAGTGTACGAGAGTCCAGATTCACACTGGCCGTGTAACCTCAGTGTACGAGAGTCCAGATTCACACTGGCCGTGTAACCTCAGTGTACGAGAGTCCAGATTCACACTGGCTGTGTAACCTCAGTGTACGAGAGTCCAGATTCACACTGGCCGTGTAATCTCAGTGTACGAGAGTCCAGATTCACACTGGCCGTGTAATCTCAGTGTACTAGAGTCCCGATTCACACTGGCCGTGTAATCTCAGTGTACGAGAGTCCAGATTCACACTGGCTGTGTAATCTCAGTGTGTGAGAGTCCAGATTCACACTGGCCGTGTAATCTCAGTGTGTGAGAGTCCAGATTCACACTGGCCGTGTAATGTCAGTGTACGAGAGTCCCGATTCACACTGGCCATGTAATCTCAGTGTACGAGAGTGCAGATTCAAACTGGCCGTGTAATCTCAGTGTGTGAGAGTCCAGATTCACACTGGCCGTGCAATCTCAGTGTGTGAGAGTCCAGATTCACACTGGCCGTGTAATGTCAGTGTACGAGAGTCCCGATTCACACTGTTCGTGTAATCTCAGTGTGTGAGAGTCCAGATTCACACTGGCCGTGTAATCTCAGTGTACGAGTGTCCAGATTCACACCGGCCGTGTAATCTCAGTGTGTGAGAGTCCAGATTCACACTGGCCGTGTAATCTCAGTGTACGAGAGTCCAGATTCACACTGGCCGTGTAATCTCATTGTACGAGAGTCCAGATTCACACTGGCCGTGTAATAGCAGTGTATGAGAGTCCAGATTCACACTGGCCATGTAATCGCAGTGTACGAGAGTCCAGAATCACACTGGCCGTGTAATCTCAGTGTCTGAGAGTCAAGATACACACTGGCCGTGTAATCTCAGTGTGTGAGAGTCCAGATTCACGCTGGCCGTGTAATGTCAGTGGACGAGAGTCCCGATTCACACTGGCCGTGTAATCGCAGTGTATGAGAGTCCAGATTCACACTGGCCGTGTAACCTCAGTGTACGAGAGTCCCGATTCACACTGGCCGTGTAATCTCAGTGTACGAGAGTCCCGATTCACACTGGCCGTGTAATCTCAGTGTACGAGAGTCCAGATTCACACTGGCCGTGTAAGCTCAGTGTACGAGAGTCCAGATTCACACTGGCCGTGTAACCTCAGTGTACGCGAGTCCAGATTCACACTGGCCGTGTAACCTCAGTGTACGAGAGTCCAGAATCACACTGGCCGTGTAAGCGCAGTGTACGAGAGTCCCGATTCACACTGGCCGTGTCATCTCAGTGTACGAGAGTCCAGATTCACACTGGCCGTGTTATCTCAGTGTACGAGAGTCCAGATTCACACTGGCCGTGTAATCTCAGTGTACGAGAGTCCCGATTCACACTGGCTGTGTAATCTCCGTGTACGAGAGTCCCGATTCTCACTGGCCGTGTAATCTCAGTGTACGGGAATCCAGATTCACACTGGCTGTGTAACCTCAGTGTACGAGAATCCAGATTCACACTGGCCGTGTAACCTCAGTGTACGAGAGTCCAGATTCACACTGGCCGTGTAACCTCAGTGTACGAGAGTCCAGATTCACACTGGCCGTGTAATCTCAGTGTGCGAGAGTCCAGATTCACACTGGCCGTGTATTCTCAGTGTGCGAGAGTCCAGATTCACACTGGCCATGTAATCTCAGTGTGCGAGAGTCCAGATTCACACTGGCCGTGTAATCTCAGTGTGCGAAAGTCCAGATTCCCACTGGCCGTGTAATCTCAGTGTACGAGAGACCCGATTCACACTGGCCGTGTAATCTCAGTGTACGAGAGCCCAGATTCACACTGGCCGTGTAATCTCAGTGTACGAGAGTCCAGATTCACACTGGCCGTGCAATCGCAGTGTACGAGAGTCCAGAATCACACTGGCCGTGTAATCTCAGTGTACGAGAGTCCAGATTCACACTGGCCGTGTAATCTCAGTGTACGAGAGTCCCGATTCAGACTGGCCGTGTAATCTCAGTGTACGAGAGTCCAGATTCACACTGGCCGTGTAATCTCAGTGAACGAGAGTCCCGATTCACACTGGCCATGTAATCTCAGTGTACGAGAATCCTGATTCTCACTGGCCGTGTAATCTCAGTGTACGAGAGTCCCGATTCACTCTGGCCGTGTAATCTCAGTGTACGAGAGTCCAGATTCACACAGGTCGTGTAACCACAGTGTACGAGAGTCCAGATTCACACTGGCCGTGTAATCTCAGTGTACGAGAGTCGCGATTCACACTGGCCATGTAATCTCAGTGTACGAGAGTCCCGATTCACACTGGCCGTGTAATCTCAGTGTACGAGAGTCCAGATTCACACTGGCCGTGTAATCTCAGTGTACGAGAGACCCGATTCACACTGGCCATGTAATCTCAGTGTACGAGAGTCCAGATTCACACTGGCCATGTAATCTCAGTGTATGAGAGCCCAGATTCACACTGGCCATGTAATCGTAGTGTACGAGAGTCCAGATTCACACTGACTGTGTAACCTCAGTGTATGAGAGTCCCGATTCACACTGGCCATGTAATCTCAGTGTACGAGAGTCTAGATTCACACTGGCCGTGTAATCGCAGTGTATGAGAGTCCAGATTCACACTGGCCGTGTAATCTCAGTGTACCAAAGTCCAGATTCACACTGGCTGTGTAATCGCAGTGTACGAGAGTCCAGATTCACACTGGTCATGTAATCGCAGTGTACGAGAGTCCAGATTCACACAGGCCAGGTAATCGCAGTGTATGAGAGTCCAGATTCACACTGGCCGTGTAACCTCAGTGTACGAGAGTCCCGATTCACACTGGCCGTGTAATCTCAGTGTACGAGAGTCCCGATTCACACTGGCCGTGTAATCTCAGTGTACGAGAGTCCAGATTCACACTGGCCGTGTAACCTCAGTGTACGAGAGTCCAGATTCACACTGGCCGTGTAACCTCAGTGTACGAGAGTCCAGATTCACACTGGCCGTGTAACCTCAGTGTACGAGAGTCCAGATTCACACTGGCCGTGTAATTGCAGTGTACGAGAGTCCAGATTCACACTGGCCGTGTAACCTCAGTGCACGAGAGTCCCAATTCACACTGGCCCTGTAATCTCAGTGTACGAGAGCCCCGATTCACACTGGCCGTGTAATCTCAGTGTACGAGAGTCCAGATTCACACTGGCCGTGTAACCTCAGTGTACGAGAGTCCAGATTCACACTGGCCGTGTAACCTCAGTGTACGAGAGTCCAGATTCACACTGGCCGTGTAACCTCAGTGTACGAGAGTCCAGATTCACACTGGCCGTGTAACCTCAGTGTACGAGAGTCCAGATTCACACTGGCTGTGTAACCTCAGTGTACGAGAGTCCAGATTCACACTGGCCGTGTAATCTCAGTGTACGAGAGTCCAGATTCACACTGGCCGTGTAATCTCAGTGTACTAGAGTCCCGATTCACACTGGCCGTGTAATCTCAGTGTACGAGAGTCCAGATTCACACTGGCTGTGTAATCTCAGTGTGTGAGAGTCCAGATTCACACTGGCCGTGTAATCTCAGTGTGTGAGAGTCCAGATTCACACTGGCCGTGTAATGTCAGTGTACGAGAGTCCCGATTCACACTGGCCATGTAATCTCAGTGTACGAGAGTGCAGATTCAAACTGGCCGTGTAATCTCAGTGTGTGAGAATCCAGATTCACACTGGCCGTGCAATCTCAGTGTGTGAGAGTCCAGATTCACACTGGCCGTGTAATGTCAGTGTACGAGAGTCCCGATTCACACTGTTCGTGTAATCTCAGTGTGTGAGAGTCCAGATTCACACTGGCCGTGTAATCTCAGTGTACGAGTGTCCAGATTCACACCGGCCGTGTAATCTCAGTGTGTGAGAGTCCAGATTCACACTGGCCGTGTAATCTCAGTGTACGAGAGTCCAGATTCACACTGGCCGTGTAATCTCATTGTACGAGAGTCCAGATTCACACTGGCCGTGTAATAGCAGTGTATGAGAGTCCAGATTCACACTGGCCGTGTAATCTCAGTGTCCGAGAGTCCCGATTCACACTGGCTGTGAAAGCGCAGTGTACGAGAGTCCAGAATCACACTGGCCATGTAATCGCAGTGTACGAGAGTCCAGAATCACACTGGCCGTGTAATCTCAGTGTCTGAGAGTCAAGATACACACTGGCCGTGTAATCTCAGTGTGTGAGAGTCCAGATTCACGCTGGCCATGTAATGTCAGTGGACGAGAGTCCCGATTCACACTGGCCGTGTAATCGCAGTGTATGAGAGTCCAGATTCACACTGGCCGTGTAACCTCAGTGTACGAGAGTCCCGATTCACACTGGCCGTGTAATCTCAGTGTACGAGAGTCCCGATTCACACTGGCCGTGTAATCTCAGTGTACGAGAGTCCAGATTCACACTGGCCGTGTAAGCTCAGTGTACGAGAGTCCAGATTCACACTGGCCGTGTAACCTCAGTGTACGAGAGTCCAGATTCACACTGGCCGTGTAACCTCAGTGTACGAGAGTCCAGAATCACACTGGCCGTGTAAGCGCAGTGTACGAGAGTCCCGATTCACACTGGCCGTGTCGTCTCAGTGTACGAGAGTCCAGATTCACACTGGCCGTGTTATCTCAGTGTACGAGAGTCCCGATTCACACTGGCTGTGTAATCTCCGTGTACGAGAGTCCCGATTCTCACTGGCCGTGTAATCTCAGTGTACGGGAATCCAGATTCACACTGGCTGTGTAACCTCAGTGTACGAGAATCCAGATTCACACTGGCCGTGTAACCTCAGTGTACGAGAGTCCAGATTCACACTGGCCGTGTAACCTCAGTGTACGAGAGTCCAGATTCACACTGGCCGTGTAATCTCAGTGTGTGAGAGTCCAGATTCACACTGGCCGTGTATTCTCAGTGTGCGAGAGTCCAGATTCACACTGGCCGTGTAATCTCAGTGTGCGAGAGTCCAGATTCACACTGGCCGTGTAATCTCAGTGTGCGAAAGTCCAGATTCCCACTGGCCATGTAATCTCAGTGTACGAGAGACCCGATTCACACTGGCCGTGTAATCTCAGTGTACGAGAGTCCAGATTCACACTGGCCGTGTAATCTCAGTGTACGAGAGTCCAGATTCACACTGGCCGTGCAATCGCAGTGTACGAGAGTCCAGAATCACACTGGCCGTGTAATCTCAGTGTACGAGAGTCCAGATTCACACTGGCCGTGTAATCTCAGTGTACGAGTGTCCCGATTCAGACTGGCCGTGTAATCTCAGTGTACGAGAGTCCAGATTCACACTGGCCGTGTAATCTCAGTGAACGAGAGTCCCGATTCACACTGGCCATGTAATCTCAGTGTACGAGAATCCTGATTCTCACTGGCCGTGTAATCTCAGTGTACGAGAGTCCCGATTCACACTGGCCGTGTAATCTCAGTGTACGAGAGTCCAGATTCACACAGGTCGTGTAACCACAGTGTACGAGAGTCCAGATTCACACTGGCCGTGTAATCTCAGTGTACGAGAGTCGCGATTCACACTGGCCATGTAATCTCAGTGTACGAGAGTCCCGATTCACACTGGCCGTGTAATCTCAGTGTACGAGAGTCCAGATTCACACTGGCCGTGTAATCTCAGTGTACGAGAGACCCGATTCACACTGGCCATGTAATCTCAGTGTACGAGAGTCCAGATTCACACTGGCCATGTAATCTCAGTGTACGAGAGCCCAGATTCACACTGGCCATGTAATCGTAGTGTTCGAGAGTCCAGATTCACACTGACTGTGTAACCTCAGTGTATGAGAGTCCCGATTCACACTGGCCATGTAATCTCAGTGTACGAGAGTCTAGATTCACACTGGCCGTGTAATCGCAGTGTATGAGAGTCCAGATTCACACTGGCCGTGTAATCTCAGTGTACCAAAGTCCAGATTCACACTGGCTGTGTAATCGCAGTGTACGAGAGTCCAGATTCACACTGGCCATGTAATCGCAGTGTACGAGAGTCCAGATTCACACAGGCCAGGTAATCGCAGTGTATGAGAGTCCAGATTCACACTGGCCGTGTAACCTCAGTGTACGAGAGTCCCGATTCACACTGGCCGTGTAATCTCAGTGTACGAGAGTCCCGATTCACACTGGCCGTGTAATCTCAGTGTACGAGAGTCCAGATTCACACTGGCCGTGTAACCTCAGTGTACGAGAGTCCAGATTCACACTGGCCGTGTAACCTCAGTGTACGAGAGTCCAGATTCACACTGGCCGTGTAACCTCAGTGTACGAGAGTCCAGATTCACACTGGCCGTGTAACCTCAGTGTACGAGAGTCCAGATTCACACTGGCTGTGTAACCTCAGTGTACGAGAGTCCAGATTCACACTGGCCGTGTAATCTCAGTGTACGAGAGTCCAGATTCACACTGGCCGTGTAATCTCAGTGTACTAGAGTCCCGATTCACACTGGCCGTGTAATCTCAGTGTACGAGAGTCCAGATTCACACTGGCTGTGTAATCTCAGTGTGTGAGAGTCCAGATTCACACTGGCCGTGTAATCTCAGTGTGTGAGAGTCCAGATTCACACTGGCCATGTAATGTCAGTGTACGAGAGTCCCGATTCACACTGGCCATGTAATCACAGTGTACGAGAGTGCAGATTCAAACTGGCCGTGTAATCTCAGTGTGTGAGAGTCCAGATTCACACTGGCCGTGCAATCTCAGTGTGTGAGAGTCCAGATTCACACTGGCCGTGTAATGTCAGTGTACGAGTGTCCAGATTCACACCGGCCGTGTAATCTCAGTGTGTGAGAGTCCAGATTCACACTGGCCGTGTAATCTCAGTGTACGATAGTCCAGATTCACACTGGCCGTGTAATCTCATTGTACGAGAGTCCAGATTCACACTGGCCGTGTAATAGCAGTGTATGAGAGTCCAGATTCACACTGGCCATGTAATCTCAGTGTCCGAGAGTCCCGATTCACACTGGCCGTGTAATCTCAGTGTACTAGAGTCCAGATTCACACTGGCCGTGTAATCTCAGTGTACGAGAGTCCAGATTCACACTGGCCGTGTAATCTCAGCGTGTGAGAGTCAAGATTCACACTGGCCGTGTAATCTCAGTGTGTGAGAGTCCAGATTCACGCTGGCCGTGTAATGTCAGTGTACGAGAGTCCCGATTCACACTGGCCGTGTAATAGCAGTGTATGAGAGTCCAGATTCACACAGGCCGTGTAACCTCAGTGTACGAGAGTCCAGATTCACACTGGCCGTGTAATCTCAGTGTACGAGAGTCGCGATTCACACTGGCCGTGTAATCTCAGTGTACGAGAGTCCAGATTCACACTGGCCGTGTAATCTCAGTTTACGAGATTCCAGATTCACACTGTCCGTGTAATCTCAGTGTACGAGAGTCCCGATTCACACTGGCCGTGTAATCTCAGTGTACGAGAGTCCAGATTCACACTGGCCGTGTAATCTCAGTGTACGAGAGTCCCGATTCACACTGGCCGTGTAATCTCAGTGTACGAGAGTCCAGATTCACACTGGCCGTGTAATCTCAGTGTACGAGAGACCCGATTCACACTGGCCATGTAATCTCAGTGTACGAGAGTCCAGATTCACACTGGCCATGTAATCTCAGTGTACGAGAGTCCAGATTCACACTGGCCATGTAATCGTAGTGTACGAGAGTCCAGATTCACACTGACTGTGTAACCTCAGTGTATGAGAGTCCCGATTCACACTGGCCATGTAATCTCAGTGTACGAGAGTCCAGATTCACACTGGCCGTGTAATCGCAGTGTATGAGAGTCCAGATTCACACTGGCCGTGTAACCTCAGTGTACGAGAGTCCCGATTCACACTGGCCGTGTAATCTCAGTGTACGAGAGTCCCGATTCACACTGGCCGTGTAATCTCAGTGTACGAGAGTCCAGATTCACACTGGCCGTGTAACCTCAGTGTACGAGAGTCCAGATTCACACTGGCCGTGTAACCTCAGTATACGAGAGTCCAGATTCACACTGGCCGTGTAACCTCAGTGTACGAGAGTCCAGATTCACACTGGCCGTGTAAGCGCAGTGTACGAGAGTCCAGAATCACACTGGCCATGTAATCGCAGTGTACGAGAGTCCAGAATCACACTGGCCGTGTAATCTCAGTGTACGAGAGTCCCGATTCACACTGGCCGTGTAATCTCAGTGTACGAGAGTCCAGATTCACACTGGCCGTGTAATCTCAGTGTACGAGAGTCCAGATTCACACTGGCCGTGTAATCTCAGTGTACGAGAGTCCCGATTCACACTGGCTGTGTAATCTCCGTGTACGAGAGTCCCGATTCTCACTGGCCGTGTAATCTCAGTGTACGGGAATCCAGATTCACACTGGCCGTGTAACCTCAGTGTACGAGAGTCCAGATTCACACTGGCCGTGTAACCTCAGTGTACGAGAGTCCAGATTCACACTGGCCGTGTAACCTCAGTGTACGAGAGTCCAGATTCACACTGGCCGTGTAATCTCAGTGTGCGAGAGTCCAGATTCACACTGGCCGTGTATTCTCAGTGTGCGAGAGTCCAGATTCACACTGGCCATGTAATCTCAGTGTGCGAGAGTCCAGATTCACACTGGCCGTGTAATCTCAGTGTGCGAAAGTCCAGATTCACACTGGCCGTGTAATCTCATTGTACGAGAGACCCGATTCACACTGGCCGTGTAATCTCAGTGTACGAGAGTCCAGATTCACACTGGCCGTGTAATCTCAGTGTACGAGAGTCCAGATTCACACTGGCCGTGCAATCGCAGTGTACGGGAGTCCAGAATCACACTGGCCGTGTAATCTCATTGTACGAGAGTCCAGATTCACACTGGCCGTGTAATCTAAGTGTACGAGAGTCCCGATTCACACTGGCCGTGTAATCTCAGTGTACGAGAGTCCAGATTCGCACTGGCCGTGTAATCTCAGTGAACGAGAGTCCCGATTCACACTGGCCATGTAATCTCAGTGTACGAGAATCCCGATTCTCACTGGCCGTGTAATCTCAGTGTACGAGAGTCCCGATTCACACTGGCCGTGTAATCTCAGTGTACGAGAGTCCAGATTCACACAGGCCGTGTAACCTCAGTGTACGAGAGTCCAGATACACACTGGCCGTGTAATCTCAGTGTACGAGAGTTGCGATTCACACTGGCCGTGTAATCTCAGTGTACGAGAGTCCCGATTCACACTGGCCGTGTAATCTCAGTGTACGAGAGTCCAGATTCACACTGGCCGTGTAATCTCAGTGTACGAGAGACCCGATTCACACTGGCCATGTAATCTCAGTGTACGAGAGTCCAGATTCACACTGGCCATGTAATATCAGTGTACGAGAGTCCAGATTCACACTGGCCATATAATCGTAGTGTACGAGAGTCCAGATTCACACTGACTGTGTAACCTCAGTGTATGAGAGTCCCGATTCACACTGGCCATGTAATCTCAGTGTACGAGAGTCCAGATTCACACTGGCCGTGTAATCGCAGTGTATGAGAGTCCAGATTCACACTGGCCGTGTAATCTCAGTGTACCAAAGTCCAGATTCACACTGGCTGTGTAATCGCAGTGTACGAGAGTCCAGATTCACACTGGCCATGTAATCGCAGTGTACGAGCGTCCAGATTCACACAGGCCAGGTAATCGCAGTGTATGAGAGTCCGGATTCACACTGGCCGTGTAACCTCAGTGTACGAGAGTCCCGATTCACACTGGCCGTGTAATCTCAGTGTATGAGAGTCCCGATTCACACTGGCCGTGTAATCTCAGTGTACGAGAGTCCAGATTCACACTGGCCGTGTAACCTCAGTGTACGAGAGTCCAGATTCACACTGGCCGTGTAACCTCAGTGTACGAGAGTCCAGATTCACACTGGCCGTGTAACCTCAGTGTACGAGAGTCCAGATTCACACTGGCCGTGTAATTGCAGTGTACGAGAGCCCCGATTCACACTGGCCGTGTAATCTCAGTGTACGAGAGTCCAGATTCACACTGGCCGTGTAACCTCAGTGTACGAGAGTCCAGATTCACACTGGCCGTGTAACCTCAGTGTACGAGAGTCCAGATTCACACTGGCCGTGTAACCTCAGTGTACGAGAGTCCAGATTCACACTGGCCGTGTAACCTCAGTGTACGAGAGTCCAGATTCACACTGGCTGTGTAACCTCAGTGTACGAGAGTCCAGATTCACACTGGCCGTGTAATCTCAGTGTACGAGAGTCCAGATTCACACTGGCCGTGTAATCTCAGTGTACTAGAGTCCCGATTCACACTGGCCGTGTAATCTCAGTGTACGAGAGTCCAGATTCACACTGGCTGTGTAATCTCAGTGTGTGAGAGTCCAGATTCACACTGGCCGTGTAATCTCAGTGTGTGAGAGTCCAGATTCACACTGGCCGTGTAATGTCAGTGTACGAGAGTCCCGATTCACACTGGCCATGTAATCTCAGTGTACGAGAGTGCAGATTCAAACTGGCCGTGTAATCTCAGTGTGTGAGAGTCCAGATTCACACTGGCCGTGCAATCTCAGTGTGTGAGATTCCAGATTCACACTGGCCGTGTAATGTCAGTGTACGAGAGTCCCGATTCACACTGGTCGTGTAATCTCAGTGTGTGAGAGTCCAGATTCACACTGGCCGTGTAATCTCAGTGTACGAGTGTCCAGATTCACACCGGCCGTGTAATCTCAGTGTGTGAGAGTCCAGATTCACACTGGCCGTGTAATCTCAGTGTACGAGAGTCCAGATTCACACTGGCCGTGTAATCTCATTGTACGAGAGTCCAGATTCACACTGGCCGTGTAATAGCAGTGTATGAGAGTCCAGATTCACACTGGCCGTGTAATCTCAGTGTCCGAGAGTCCCGATTCACACTGGCCGTGTAAGCGCAGTGTACGAGAGTCCAGAATCACACTGGCCATGTAATCGCAGTGTACGAGAGTCCAGAATCACACTGGCCGTGTAATCTCAGTGTGTGAGAGTCAAGATTCACACTGGCCGTGTAATCTCAGTGTGTGAGAGTCCAGATTCACGCTGGCCATGTAATGTCAGTGTACGAGAGTCCCGATTCACACTGGCCGTGTAATCGCAGTGTATGAGAGTCCAGATTCACACTGGCCATGCAACCTCAGTGTACGAGAGTCCCGATTCACACTGGCCGTGTAATCTCAGTGTACGAGAGTCCCGATTCACACTGGCCGTGTAATCTCAGTGTACGAGAGTCCAGATTCACACTGGCCGTGTAACCTCAGTGTACGAGAGTCCAGATTCACACTGGCCGTGTAACCTCAGTGTACGAGAGTCCAGATTCACACTGGCCGTGTAACCTCAGTGTACGAGAGTCCAGAATCACACTGGCCGTGTAAGCGCAGTGTACGAGAGTCCCGATTCACACTGGCCGTGTAATCTCAGTGTACGAGAGTCCAGATTCACACTGGCCGTGTAATCTCAGTGTACGAGAGTCCAGATTCACACTGGCCGTGTAATCTCAGTGTACGAGAGTCCCGATTCACACTGGCTGTGTAATCTCCGTGTACGAGAGTCCCGATTCTCACTGGCCGTGTAATCTCAGTGTACGGGAATCCAGATTCACACTGGCTGTGTAACCTCAGTGTACGAGAGTCCAGATTCACACTGGCCGTGTAACCTCAGTGTACGAGAGTCCAGATTCACACTGGCCGTGTAACCTCAGTGTACGAGAGTCCAGATTCACACTGGCCGTGTCATCTCAGTGTGCGAGAGTCCAGATTCACACTGGCCGTGTATTCTCAGTGTGCGAGAGTCCAGATTCACACTGGCCGTGTAATCTCAGTGTGCGAGAGTCCAGATTCACACTGGCCGTGTAATCTCAGTGTGCGAAAGTCCAGATTCCCACTGGCCGTGTAATCTCAGTGTACGAGAGACCCGATTCACACTGGCCGTGTAATCTCAGTGTACGAGAGTCCAGATTCACACTGGCCGTGTAATCTCAGTGTACGAGAGTCCAGATACACACTGGCCGTGCAATCGCAGTGTACGAGAGTCCAGAATCACACTGGCCGTGTAATCTCAGTGTACGAGAGTCCAGATTCACACTGGCCGTGTAATCTCAGTGTACGAGATTCCCGATTCAGACTGGCCGTGTAATCTCAGTGTACGAGAGTCCAGATTCACACTGGCCGTGTAATCTCAGTGAACGAGAGTCCCGATTCACACTGGCCATGTAATCTCAGTGTACGAGAATCCTGATTCTCACTGGCCGTGTAATCTCAGTGTACGAGAGTCCCGATTCACACTGGCCGTGTAATCTCAGTGTACGAGAGTCCAGATTCACACAGGTCGTGTAACCACAGTGTACGAGAGTCCAGATTCACACTGGCCGTGTAATCTCAGTGTACGAGAGTCGCGATTCACACTGGCCGTGTAATCTCAGTGTACGAGAGTCCAGATTCACACTGGCTGTGTAACCTCAGTGTACGAGAGTCCCGATTCACACTGGCCGTGTAATCTCAGTGTACGAGAGTCCAGATTCACACTGGCTGTGTAATCTCAGTGTGTGAGAGTCCAGATTCACACTGGCCGTGTAATCTCAGTGTGTGAGAGTCCAGATTCACACTGGCCGTGTAATGTCAGTGTACGAGAGTCCCGATTCACACTGGCCATGTAATCTCAGTGTACGAGAGTGCAGATTCAAACTGGCCGTGTAATCTCAGTGTGTGAGAGTCCAGATTCACACTGGCCGTGCAATCTCAGTGTGTGAGATTCCAGATTCACACTGGCCGTGTAATGTCAGTGTACGAGAGTCCCGATTCACACTGGTCGTGTAATCTCAGTGTGTGAGAGTCCAGATTCACACTGGCCGTGTAATCTCAGTGTACGAGTGTCCAGATTCACACCGGCCGTGTAATCTCAGTGTGTGAGAGTCCAGATTCACACTGGCCGTGTAATCTCAGTGTACGAGAGTCCAGATTCACACTGGCCGTGTAATCTCATTGTACGAGAGTCCAGATTCACACTGGCCGTGTAATAGCAGTGTATGAGAGTCCAGATTCACACTGGCCGTGTAATCTCAGTGTCCGAGAGTCCCGATTCACACTGGCCGTGTAAGCGCAGTGTACGAGAGTCCAGAATCACACTGGCCATGTAATCGCAGTGTACGAGAGTCCAGAATCACACTGGCCGTGTAATCTCAGTGTGTGAGAGTCAAGATTCACACTGGCCGTGTAATCTCAGTGTGTGAGAGTCCAGATTCACGCTGGCCATGTAATGTCAGTGTACGAGAGTCCCGATTCACACTGGCCGTGTAATCGCAGTGTATGAGAGTCCAGATTCACACTGGCCATGTAACCTCAGTGTACGAGAGTCCCGATTCACACTGGCCGTGTAATCTCAGTGTACGAGAGTCCCGATTCACACTGGCCGTGTAATCTCAGTGTACGAGAGTCCAGATTCACACTGGCCGTGTAACCTCAGTGTACGAGAGTCCAGATTCACACTGGCCGTGTAACCTCAGTGTACGAGAGTCCAGATTCACACTGGCCGTGTAACCTCAGTGTACGAGAGTCCAGAATCACACTGGCCGTGTAAGCGCAGTGTACGAGAGTCCCGATTCACACTGGCCGTGTAATCTCAGTGTACGAGAGTCCAGATTCACACTGGCCGTGTAATCTCAGTGTACGAGAGTCCAGATTCACACTGGCCGTGTAATCTCAGTGTACGAGAGTCCCGATTCACACTGGCTGTGTAATCTCCGTGTACGAGAGTCCCGATTCTCACTGGCCGTGTAATCTCAGTGTACGGGAATCCAGATTCACACTGGCTGTGTAACCTCAGTGTACGAGAGTCCAGATTCACACTGGCCGTGTAACCTCAGTGTACGAGAGTCCAGATTCACACTGGCCGTGTAACCTCAGTGTACGAGAGTCCAGATTCACACTGGCCGTGTCATCTCAGTGTGCGAGAGTCCAGATTCACACTGGCCGTGTATTCTCAGTGTGCGAGAGTCCAGATTCACACTGGCCGTGTAATCTCAGTGTGCGAGAGTCCAGATTCACACTGGCCGTGTAATCTCAGTGTGCGAAAGTCCAGATTCCCACTGGCCGTGTAATCTCAGTGTACGAGAGACCCGATTCACACTGGCCGTGTAATCTCAGTGTACGAGAGTCCAGATTCACACTGGCCGTGTAATCTCAGTGTACGAGAGTCCAGATACACACTGGCCGTGCAATCGCAGTGTACGAGAGTCCAGAATCACACTGGCCGTGTAATCTCAGTGTACGAGAGTCCAGATTCACACTGGCCGTGTAATCTCAGTGTACGAGATTCCCGATTCAGACTGGCCGTGTAATCTCAGTGTACGAGAGTCCAGATTCACACTGGCCGTGTAATCTCAGTGAACGAGAGTCCCGATTCACACTGGCCATGTAATCTCAGTGTACGAGAATCCTGATTCTCACTGGCCGTGTAATCTCAGTGTACGAGAGTCCCGATTCACACTGGCCGTGTAATCTCAGTGTACGAGAGTCCAGATTCACACAGGTCGTGTAACCACAGTGTACGAGAGTCCAGATTCACACTGGCCGTGTAATCTCAGTGTACGAGAGTCGCGATTCACACTGGCCGTGTAATCTCAGTGTACGAGAGTCCCGATTCACACTGGCCGTGTAATCTCAGTGTACGAGAGTCCAGATTCACACTGGCCGTGTAATCTCAGTGTACGAGAGACCCGATTCACACTGGCCATGTAATCTCAGTGTACGAGAGTCCAGATTCACACTGGCCATGTAATCTCAGTGTACGAGAGTCCAGATTCACACTGGCCATGTAATCGTAGTGTACGAGAGTCCAGATTCACACTGACTGTGTAATCTCAGTGTACCAAAGTCCAGATTCACACTGGCTGTGTAATCGCAGTGTATGAGAGTCCAGATTCACACTGGCTGTGTAATCTCAGTGTACCAAAGTCCAGATTCACACTGGCTGTGTAATCACAGTGTACGAGTGTCCAGATTCACACTGGCCATGTAATCGCAGTGTACGAGAGTCCAGATTCACACAGGCCAGGTAATCGCAGTGTATGAGAGTCCAGATTCACACTGGCCGTGTAACCTCAGTGTACGAGAGTCCCGATTCACACTGGCCGTGTAATCTCAGTGTACGAGAGTCCCGATTCACACTGGCCGTGTTACCTCAGTGTACGAGAGTCCAGATTCACACTGGCCGTGTAACCTCAGTGTACGAGAGTCCAGATTCACACTGGCCGTGTAACCTCAGTGTACGAGAGTCCAGATTCACACTGGCCGTGTAACCTCAGTGTACGAGAGTCCAGATTCACACTGGCTGTGTAACCTCAGTGTACGAGAGTCCAGATTCACACTGGCCGTGTAATCTCAGTGTACGAGAGTCCAGATTCACACTGGCCGTGTAATCTCAGTGTACTAGAGTCCCGATTCACACTGGCCGTGTAATCTCAGTGTACGAGAGTCCAGATTCACACTGGCTGTGTAATCTCAGTGTGTGAGAGTCCAGATTCACACTGGCCGTGTAATCTCAGTGTGTGAGAGTCCAGATTCACACTGGCCATGTAATGTCAGTGTACGAGAGTCCCGATTCACACTGGCCATGTAATCTCAGTGTACGAGAGTGCAGATTCACACTGGCCGTGCAATCTCAGTGTGTGAGAGTCCAGATTCACACTGGCCGTGTAATGTCAGTGTACGAGTGTCCAGATTCACACCGGCCGTGTAATCTCAGTGTGTGAGAGTCCAGATTCACACTGGCCGTGTAATCTCAGTGTACGATAGTCCAGATTCACACTGGCCGTGTAATAGCAGTGTATGAGAGACCAGATTCACACTGGCCGTGTAATCTCAGTGTCCGAGAGTCCCGATTCACACTGGCCGTGTAATCTCAGTGTACTAGAGTCCAGATTCACACTGGCCGTGTAATCTCTGTGTACGAGAGTCCAGATTCACACTGGCCGTGTAATCTCAGCGTGTGAGAGTCAAGATTCACACTGGCCGTGTAATCTCAGTGTGTGAGAGTCCAGATTCACGCTGGCCGTGTAATGTCAGTGTACGAGAGTCCCAATTCACACTGGCCGTGTAATAGCAGTGTATGAGAGTCCAGATTCACACTGGCCGTGTAATCTCAGTGTCCGAGAGTCCCGATTCACACTGGCCGTGTAATCTCAGTGTACGAGAGTCCCGATTCACACTGGCCGTGTAATCTCAGTGTACGAGAGTCCAGATTCACACTGGCCGTGTAATCTCAGTGTGTGAGAGTTCAGATTCACACTGGCCGTGTAATCTCAGTGTGTGAGAGTCCAGATTCACACTGGCCGTGTAATCTCAGTGTACGAGAGTCCAGATTCACACTGGCCGTGTAATCTCATTGTACGAGAGTCCAGATTCACACTGGCCGTGTAATAGCAGTGTATGAGAGTCCAGATTCACACTGGCCGTGTAATCTCAGTGTCCGAGAGTCCCGATTCACACTGGCCGTGTAATCTCAGTGTACGAGAGTCCAGATTCACACTGGCCGTGTAATCTCTGTGTCCGCGAGTCCAGATTCACACTGGCCGTGTAATCTCAGTGTGTGAGAGTCAAGATTCACACTGGCCGTGTAATCTCAGTGTGTGAGAGTCCAGATTCACGCTGGCCGTGTAATGTCAGTGTACGAGAGTCCCGATTCACACTGGCCGTGTAATAGCAGTGTATGAGAGTCCAGATTCACACTGGCCGTGTAATCTCAGTGTCCGAGAGTCCCGATTCACACTGGCCATGTAATCTCAGTGTACGAGAGTCCCGATTCAGACTGGCCGTGTAATCTCAGTGTACGAGAGTCCAGATTCACACTGGCCGTGTAATCTCAGTGAACGAGAGTCCCGATTCACACTGGCCATGTAATCTCAGTGTACAAGAATCCTGATTCTCACTGGCCGTGTAATCTCAGTGTACGAGAGTCCCGATTCACACTGGCCGTGTAATCTCAGTGTAATGGAGTCCAGATTCACACAGGTCGTGTAACCACAGTGTACGAGAGTCCAGATTCACACTGGCCGTGTAATCTCAGTGTACGAGAGTCGCGATTCACACTGGCCGTGTAATCTCAGTGTACGAGAGTCCCGATTCACACTGGCCGTGTAATCTCAGTGTACGAGAGTCCAGATTCACACTGGCCGTGTAATCTCAGTGTACGAGAGACCCGATTCACACTGGCCATGTAATCTCAGTGTATGAGAGTCCAGATTCACACTGGCCATGTAATCGTAGTGTACGAGAGTCCAGATTCACACTGACTGTGTAAGCTCAGTGTATGAGAATCCCGATTCACACTGGCCATGTAATCTCAGTGTACGAGAGTCCAGATTCACACTGGCCGTGTAATCGCAGTGTATGAGAGTCCAGATTCACACTGGCCGTGTAATCTCAGTGTACCAAAGTCCAGATTCACACTGGCTGTGTAATCGCAGTGTACGAGAGTCCAGATTCACACTGGCCATGTAATCGCAGTGTACGAGAGTCCAGATTCACACAGGCCAGGTAATCGCAGTGTATGAGAGTCCAGATTCACACTGGCCGTGTAACCTCAGTGTACGAGAGTCCCGATTCACACTGGCCGTGTAATAGCAGTGTATGAGAGTCCAGATTCACACTGGCCGTGTAATCTCAGTGTCCGAGAGTCCCGATTCACACTGGCCGTGTAATCTCAGTGTACGAGAGTCCCGATTCACACTGGCCGTGTAATCTCAGTGTACGAGAGTCCAGATTCACACTGGCCGTGTAATCTCAGTGTGTGAGAGTTCAGATTCACACTGGCCGTGTAATCTCAGTGTGTGAGAGTCCAGATTCACACTGGCCGTGTAATCTCAGTGTACGAGAGTCCAGATTCACACTGGCCGTGTAATCTCATTGTACGAGAGTCCAGATTCACACTGGCCGTGTAATAGCAGTGTATGAGAGTCCAGATTCACACTGGCCGTGTAATCTCAGTGTCCGAGAGTCCCGATTCACACTGGCCGTGTAATCTCAGTGTACGAGAGTCCAGATTCACACTGGCCGTGTAATCTCTGTGTCCGCGAGTCCAGATTCACACTGGCCGTGTAATCTCAGTGTGTGAGAGTCAAGATTCACACTGGCCGTGTAATCTCAGTGTGTGAGAGTCCAGATTCACGCTGGCCGTGTAATGTCAGTGTACGAGAGTCCCGATTCACACTGGCCGTGTAATAGCAGTGTATGAGAGTCCAGATTCACACTGGCCGTGTAATCTCAGTGTCCGAGAGTCCCGATTCACACTGGCCATGTAATCTCAGTGTACGAGAGTCCCGATTCAGACTGGCCGTGTAATCTCAGTGTACGAGAGTCCAGATTCACACTGGCCGTGTAATCTCAGTGAACGAGAGTCCCGATTCACACTGGCCATGTAATCTCAGTGTACAAGAATCCTGATTCTCACTGGCCGTGTAATCTCAGTGTACGAGAGTCCCGATTCACACTGGCCGTGTAATCTCAGTGTAATGGAGTCCAGATTCACACAGGTCGTGTAACCACAGTGTACGAGAGTCCAGATTCACACTGGCCGTGTAATCTCAGTGTACGAGAGTCGCGATTCACACTGGCCGTGTAATCTCAGTGTACGAGAGTCCCGATTCACACTGGCCGTGTAATCTCAGTGTACGAGAGTCCAGATTCACACTGGCCGTGTAATCTCAGTGTACGAGAGACCCGATTCACACTGGCCATGTAATCTCAGTGTATGAGAGTCCAGATTCACACTGGCCATGTAATCGTAGTGTACGAGAGTCCAGATTCACACTGACTGTGTAAGCTCAGTGTATGAGAATCCCGATTCACACTGGCCATGTAATCTCAGTGTACGAGAGTCCAGATTCACACTGGCCGTGTAATCGCAGTGTATGAGAGTCCAGATTCACACTGGCCGTGTAATCTCAGTGTACCAAAGTCCAGATTCACACTGGCTGTGTAATCGCAGTGTACGAGAGTCCAGATTCACACTGGCCATGTAATCGCAGTGTACGAGAGTCCAGATTCACACAGGCCAGGTAATCGCAGTGTATGAGAGTCCAGATTCACACTGGCCGTGTAACCTCAGTGTACGAGAGTCCCGATTCACACTGGCCGTGTAATCTCAGTGTACGAGAGTCCCGATTCACACTGGCCGTGTAATCTCAGTGTACGAGAGTCCAGATTCACACTGGCCGTGTAACCTCAGTGTACGAGAGTCCAGATTCACACTGGCCGTGTAACCTCAGTGTACGAGAGTCCAGATTCACACTGGCCGTGTAACCTCAGTGTACGAGAGTCCAGATTCACACTGGCCGTGTAACCTCAGTGTACGAGAGTCCAGATTCACACTGGCTGTGTAACCTCAGTGTACGAGAGTCCAGATTCACACTGGCCGTGTAATCTCAGTGTACGAGAGTCCAGATTCACACTGGCCATGTAATCTCAGTGTACTAGAGTCCCGATTCACACTGGCCGTGTAATCTCAGTGTACGAGAGTCCAGATTCACACTGGCTGTGTAATCTCAGTGTGTGAGAGTCCAGATTCACACTGGCCGTGTAATCTCAGTGTGTGAGAGTCCAGATTCACACTGGCCATGTAATGTCAGTGTACGAGAGTCCCGATTCACACTGGCCATGTAATCTCAGTGTATGAGAGTGCAGATTCAAACTGGCCGTGTAATCTCAGTGCGTGAGAGTCCAGATTCACACTGGCCATGCAATCTCAGTGTGTGAGAGTCCAGATTCACACTGGCCGTGTAATGTCAGTGTACGAGAGTCCCGATTCACACTGGTCGTGTAATCTCAGTGTGTGAGAGTCCAGATTCACACTGGCCGTGTAATCTCAGTGTACGAGTGTCCAGATTCACACCGGCCGTGTAATCTCAGTGTGTGAGAGTCCAGATTCACACTGGCCGTGTAATCTCAGTGTACGATAGTCCAGATACACACTGGCCGTGTAATCTCATTGTACGAGAGTCCAGATTCACACTGGCCGTGTAATAGCAGTGTATGAGAGTCCAGATTGACACTGGCCGTGTAATCTCTGTGTACGAGAGTCCAGATTCACACTGGCCGTGTAATCTCAGTGTGTGAGAGTCAAGATTCACACTGGCCGTGTAATCTCAGTGTGTGAGAGTCCAGATTCACGCTGGCCATGTAATGTCAGTGTACGAGAGTCCCGATTCACACTGGCCGTGTAATCGCAGTGTATGAGAGTCCAGATTCACACTGGCCATGTAACCTCAGTGTACGAGAGTCCCGATTCACACTGGCCGTGTAATCTCAGTGTACGAGAGTCCCGATTCACACTGGCCGTGTAATCTCAGTGTACGAGAGTCCAGATTCACACTGGCCGTGTAACCTCAGTGTACGAGAGTCCAGATTCACACTGGCCGTGTAACCTCAGTGTACGAGAGTCCAGATTCACACTGGCCGTGTAACCTCAGTGTACGAGAGTCCAGAATCACACTGGCCGTGTAAGCGCAGTGTACGAGAGTCCCGATTCACACTGGCCGTGTAATCTCAGTGTACGAGAGTCCAGATTCACACTGGCCGTGTAATCTCAGTGTACGAGAGTCCAGATTCACACTGGCCGTGTAATCTCAGTGTACGAGAGTCCCGATTCACACTGGCTGTGTAATCTCCGTGTACGAGAGTCCCGATTCTCACTGGCCGTGTAATCTCAGTGTACGGGAATCCAGATTCACACTGGCTGTGTAACCTCAGTGTACGAGAGTCCAGATTCACACTGGCCGTGTAACCTCAGTGTACGAGAGTCCAGATTCACACTGGCCGTGTAACCTCAGTGTACGAGAGTCCAGATTCACACTGGCCGTGTCATCTCAGTGTGCGAGAGTCCAGATTCACACTGGCCGTGTATTCTCAGTGTGCGAGAGTCCAGATTCACACTGGCCGTGTAATCTCAGTGTGCGAGAGTCCAGATTCACACTGGCCGTGTAATCTCAGTGTGCGAAAGTCCAGATTCCCACTGGCCGTGTAATCTCAGTGTACGAGAGACCCGATTCACACTGGCCGTGTAATCTCAGTGTACGAGAGTCCAGATTCACACTGGCCGTGTAATCTCAGTGTACGAGAGTCCAGATACACACTGGCCGTGCAATCGCAGTGTACGAGAGTCCAGAATCACACTGGCCGTGTAATCTCAGTGTACGAGAGTCCAGATTCACACTGGCCGTGTAATCTCAGTGTACGAGATTCCCGATTCAGACTGGCCGTGTAATCTCAGTGTACGAGAGTCCAGATTCACACTGGCCGTGTAATCTCAGTGAACGAGAGTCCCGATTCACACTGGCCATGTAATCTCAGTGTACGAGAATCCTGATTCTCACTGGCCGTGTAATCTCAGTGTACGAGAGTCCCGATTCACACTGGCCGTGTAATCTCAGTGTACGAGAGTCCAGATTCACACAGGTCGTGTAACCACAGTGTACGAGAGTCCAGATTCACACTGGCCGTGTAATCTCAGTGTACGAGAGTCGCGATTCACACTGGCCGTGTAATCTCAGTGTACGAGAGTCCCGATTCACACTGGCCGTGTAATCTCAGTGTACGAGAGTCCAGATTCACACTGGCCGTGTAATCTCAGTGTACGAGAGACCCGATTCACACTGGCCATGTAATCTCAGTGTACGAGAGTCCAGATTCACACTGGCCATGTAATCTCAGTGTACGAGAGTCCAGATTCACACTGGCCATGTAATCGTAGTGTACGAGAGTCCAGATTCACACTGACTGTGTAATCTCAGTGTACCAAAGTCCAGATTCACACTGGCTGTGTAATCGCAGTGTATGAGAGTCCAGATTCACACTGGCTGTGTAATCTCAGTGTACCAAAGTCCAGATTCACACTGGCTGTGTAATCACAGTGTACGAGTGTCCAGATTCACACTGGCCATGTAATCGCAGTGTACGAGAGTCCAGATTCACACAGGCCAGGTAATCGCAGTGTATGAGAGTCCAGATTCACACTGGCCGTGTAACCTCAGTGTACGAGAGTCCCGATTCACACTGGCCGTGTAATCTCAGTGTACGAGAGTCCCGATTCACACTGGCCGTGTTACCTCAGTGTACGAGAGTCCAGATTCACACTGGCCGTGTAACCTCAGTGTACGAGAGTCCAGATTCACACTGGCCGTGTAACCTCAGTGTACGAGAGTCCAGATTCACACTGGCCGTGTAACCTCAGTGTACGAGAGTCCAGATTCACACTGGCTGTGTAACCTCAGTGTACGAGAGTCCAGATTCACACTGGCCGTGTAATCTCAGTGTACGAGAGTCCAGATTCACACTGGCCGTGTAATCTCAGTGTACTAGAGTCCCGATTCACACTGGCCGTGTAATCTCAGTGTACGAGAGTCCAGATTCACACTGGCTGTGTAATCTCAGTGTGTGAGAGTCCAGATTCACACTGGCCGTGTAATCTCAGTGTGTGAGAGTCCAGATTCACACTGGCCATGTAATGTCAGTGTACGAGAGTCCCGATTCACACTGGCCATGTAATCTCAGTGTACGAGAGTGCAGATTCACACTGGCCGTGCAATCTCAGTGTGTGAGAGTCCAGATTCACACTGGCCGTGTAATGTCAGTGTACGAGTGTCCAGATTCACACCGGCCGTGTAATCTCAGTGTGTGAGAGTCCAGATTCACACTGGCCGTGTAATCTCAGTGTACGATAGTCCAGATTCACACTGGCCGTGTAATAGCAGTGTATGAGAGACCAGATTCACACTGGCCGTGTAATCTCAGTGTCCGAGAGTCCCGATTCACACTGGCCGTGTAATCTCAGTGTACTAGAGTCCAGATTCACACTGGCCGTGTAATCTCTGTGTACGAGAGTCCAGATTCACACTGGCCGTGTAATCTCAGCGTGTGAGAGTCAAGATTCACACTGGCCGTGTAATCTCAGTGTGTGAGAGTCCAGATTCACGCTGGCCGTGTAATGTCAGTGTACGAGAGTCCCAATTCACACTGGCCGTGTAATAGCAGTGTATGAGAGTCCAGATTCACACTGGCCGTGTAATCTCAGTGTCCGAGAGTCCCGATTCACACTGGCCGTGTAATCTCAGTGTACGAGAGTCCCGATTCACACTGGCCGTGTAATCTCAGTGTACGAGAGTCCAGATTCACACTGGCCGTGTAATCTCAGTGTGTGAGAGTTCAGATTCACACTGGCCGTGTAATCTCAGTGTGTGAGAGTCCAGATTCACACTGGCCGTGTAATCTCAGTGTACGAGAGTCCAGATTCACACTGGCCGTGTAATCTCATTGTACGAGAGTCCAGATTCACACTGGCCGTGTAATAGCAGTGTATGAGAGTCCAGATTCACACTGGCCGTGTAATCTCAGTGTCCGAGAGTCCCGATTCACACTGGCCGTGTAATCTCAGTGTACGAGAGTCCAGATTCACACTGGCCGTGTAATCTCTGTGTCCGCGAGTCCAGATTCACACTGGCCGTGTAATCTCAGTGTGTGAGAGTCAAGATTCACACTGGCCGTGTAATCTCAGTGTGTGAGAGTCCAGATTCACGCTGGCCGTGTAATGTCAGTGTACGAGAGTCCCGATTCACACTGGCCGTGTAATAGCAGTGTATGAGAGTCCAGATTCACACTGGCCGTGTAATCTCAGTGTCCGAGAGTCCCGATTCACACTGGCCATGTAATCTCAGTGTACGAGAGTCCCGATTCAGACTGGCCGTGTAATCTCAGTGTACGAGAGTCCAGATTCACACTGGCCGTGTAATCTCAGTGAACGAGAGTCCCGATTCACACTGGCCATGTAATCTCAGTGTACAAGAATCCTGATTCTCACTGGCCGTGTAATCTCAGTGTACGAGAGTCCCGATTCACACTGGCCGTGTAATCTCAGTGTAATGGAGTCCAGATTCACACAGGTCGTGTAACCACAGTGTACGAGAGTCCAGATTCACACTGGCCGTGTAATCTCAGTGTACGAGAGTCGCGATTCACACTGGCCGTGTAATCTCAGTGTACGAGAGTCCCGATTCACACTGGCCGTGTAATCTCAGTGTACGAGAGTCCAGATTCACACTGGCCGTGTAATCTCAGTGTACGAGAGACCCGATTCACACTGGCCATGTAATCTCAGTGTATGAGAGTCCAGATTCACACTGGCCATGTAATCGTAGTGTACGAGAGTCCAGATTCACACTGACTGTGTAAGCTCAGTGTATGAGAATCCCGATTCACACTGGCCATGTAATCTCAGTGTACGAGAGTCCAGATTCACACTGGCCGTGTAATCGCAGTGTATGAGAGTCCAGATTCACACTGGCCGTGTAATCTCAGTGTACCAAAGTCCAGATTCACACTGGCTGTGTAATCGCAGTGTACGAGAGTCCAGATTCACACTGGCCATGTAATCGCAGTGTACGAGAGTCCAGATTCACACAGGCCAGGTAATCGCAGTGTATGAGAGTCCAGATTCACACTGGCCGTGTAACCTCAGTGTACGAGAGTCCCGATTCACACTGGCCGTGTAATCTCAGTGTACGAGAGTCCCGATTCACACTGGCCGTGTAATCTCAGTGTACGAGAGTCCAGATTCACACTGGCCGTGTAACCTCAGTGTACGAGAGTCCAGATTCACACTGGCCGTGTAACCTCAGTGTACGAGAGTCCAGATTCACACTGGCCGTGTAACCTCAGTGTACGAGAGTCCAGATTCACACTGGCCGTGTAACCTCAGTGTACGAGAGTCCAGATTCACACTGGCTGTGTAACCTCAGTGTACGAGAGTCCAGATTCACACTGGCCGTGTAATCTCAGTGTACGAGAGTCCAGATTCACACTGGCCATGTAATCTCAGTGTACTAGAGTCCCGATTCACACTGGCCGTGTAATCTCAGTGTACGAGAGTCCAGATTCACACTGGCTGTGTAATCTCAGTGTGTGAGAGTCCAGATTCACACTGGCCGTGTAATCTCAGTGTGTGAGAGTCCAGATTCACACTGGCCATGTAATGTCAGTGTACGAGAGTCCCGATTCACACTGGCCATGTAATCTCAGTGTATGAGAGTGCAGATTCAAACTGGCCGTGTAATCTCAGTGCGTGAGAGTCCAGATTCACACTGGCCATGCAATCTCAGTGTGTGAGAGTCCAGATTCACACTGGCCGTGTAATGTCAGTGTACGAGAGTCCCGATTCACACTGGTCGTGTAATCTCAGTGTGTGAGAGTCCAGATTCACACTGGCCGTGTAATCTCAGTGTACGAGTGTCCAGATTCACACCGGCCGTGTAATCTCAGTGTGTGAGAGTCCAGATTCACACTGGCCGTGTAATCTCAGTGTACGATAGTCCAGATACACACTGGCCGTGTAATCTCATTGTACGAGAGTCCAGATTCACACTGGCCGTGTAATAGCAGTGTATGAGAGTCCAGATTGACACTGGCCGTGTAATCTCAGTGTCCGAGAGTCCCGATTCACACTGGCCGTGTAATCTCAGTGTACCAGAGTCCAGATTCACACTGGCCGTGTAATCTCTGTGTACGAGAGTCCAGATTCACACTGGCCGTGTAATCTCAGCGTGTGAGAGTCAAGATTCACACTGGCCGTGTAATCTCAGTGTGTGAGAGTCCAGATTCACGCTGGCCGTGTAATGTCAGTGTACGAGAGTCCCGATTCACACTGGCCGTGTAATAGCAGTGTATGAGAGTCCAGATTCACACTGGCCGTGTAATCTCAGTGTCCGAGAGTCCCGATTCACACTGGCCGTGTAATCTCAGTGTACGAGAGTCCCGATTCACACTGGCCGTGTAATCTCAGTGTACGAGAGTCCAGATTCACACTGGCCGTGTAATCTCAGTATGTGAGAGTTCAGATTCACACTGGCCGTGTAATCTCAGTGTGTGAGAGTCCAGATTCACACTGGCCGTGTAATCTCAGTGTACGAGAGTCCAGATTCACACTGGCCGTGTAATCTCATTGTACGAGAGTCCAGATTCACACTGGCCGTGTAATAGCAGTGTATGAGAGTCCAGATTCACACTGGCCGTGTAATCTCAGTGTCCGAGAGTCCCGATTCACACTGGCCGTCTAATCTCAGTGTACTAGAGTCCAGATTCACACTGGCCGTGTAATCTCTGTGTACGCGAGTCCAGATTCACACTGGCCGTGTAATCTCAGTGTGTGAGAGTCAAGATTCACACTGGCCGTGTAATCTCAGTGTGTGAGAGTCCAGATTCATGCTGGCCGTGTAATGTCAGTGTACGAGAGTCCCGATTCACACTGGCCGTGTAATAGCAGTGTATGAGAGTCCAGATTCACACTGGCCGTGTAATCTCAGTGTCCGAGAGTCCCGATTCACACTGGCCGTGTAATCCCTGTGTACGAGAGTCCCGATTCACACTGGCCGTGTAATCTCAGTGTACGAGAGTCCAGATTCACACTGGCCGTGTAATCTCAGTGTCTGAGAGTCCAGATTCACACTGGCCGTGTAATGTCAGTGTACGAGAGTCCCGATTCACACTGGCCATGTAATCTCAATGTACGAGAGTCTAGATTCACACTGGCCGTGTAATCTCAGTGTGTGAGAGTCCAGATTCACACTGGCCGTGCAATCTCAGTGTGTGAGAGTCCAGATTCACACTGGCCGTGTAATGTCAGTGTACGAGCGTCCCGATCCACACTGGCCGTGTTATCTCAGTGTGTGAGAGTCCAGATTCACACTGGCCGTGTAATCTCAGTGTCCGAGAGTCCCGATTCACACTGGCCGTGTAATCTCAGTGTACTAGAGTCCCGATTCACACTGGCCGCGTAATCTCAGTGTACGAGAGTCCAGATTCACACTGGCCGTGTAATCTCAGTGTGTGAGAATCCAGATTCACACTGGCCGTGTAATCTCAGTGTACGAGAGTCCAGATTCACACAGGCCGTGTAACCTCAGTGTACGAGAGTCCAGATTCACACTGGCCGTGTAATCTCAGTGTACGAGAGTCGCGATTCACACTGGCCGTGTAATCTCAGTGTACGAGAGTCCCGATTCACACTGGCCGTGTAATCTCAGTGTACAAGAGTCCAGATTCACACTGGCCATGTAATCTCAGTGTACGAGAGACCCGATTCACACTGGCCATGTAATCTCAGTGTACGAGAGTCCAGATTCACACTGGCCATGTAATCTCAGTGTACGAGAGTCCAGATTCACACTGGCCATGTAATCGTAGTGTACGAGAGTCCAGATTCACACTGACTGTGTAACCTCAGTGTATGAGAGTCCCGATTCACACTGGCCATGTAATCTCAGTGTACGAGAGTCCAGATTCACACTGGCCGTGTAATCGCAGTGTATGAGAGTCCAGATTCACACTGGCCATGTAATCTCAGTGTACCAAAGTCCAGATTCACACTGGCTGTGTAATCGCAGTGTACGAGAGTCCAGATTCACACTGGCCATGTAATCGCAGTGTACGAGAGTCCAGATTCACACAGGCCAGGTAATCGCAGTGTATGAGAGTCCAGATTCACACTGGCCGTGTAACCTCAGTGTACGAGAGTCCCGATTCACACTGGCCGTGTAATCTCAGTGTACGAGAGTCCCGATTCACACTGGCCGTGTAATCCCAGTGTACGAGAGTCCAGATTCACACTGGCCATGTAACCTCAGTGTACGAGAGTCCAGATTCACACTGGCCGTGTAACCTCAGTGTACGAGAGTCCAGATTCACACTGGCCGTGTAATTGCAGTGTACAAGAGTCCAGATTCACACTGGCCGTGTAACCTCAGTGTACGAGAGTCCCAATTCACACTGGCCCTGTAATCTCAGTGTACGAGAGCCCCGATTCACACTGGCCGTGTAATCTCAGTGTACGAGAGTCCAGATTCACACTGGCCGTGTAACCTCAGTGTACGAGAGTCCAGATTCACACTGGCCGTGTAACCTCCGTGTACGAGAGTCCAGATTCACACTGGCCGTGTAACCTCAGTGTACGAGAGTCCAGATTCACACTGGCTGTGTAATCTCAGTGTGTGAGAGTCCAGATTCACACTGGCCGTGTAATAGCAGTGTATGAGAGTCCAGATTCACACTGGCCGTGTAATCTCAGTGTACGAGAGTCCAGATTCACACTGGCCGTGTAATCTCAGTGTACGAGAGTCCAGATTCACACTGGCTGTGTAATCTCAGTGTGTGAGAGTCCAGATTCACACTGGCCGTGTAATCTCAGTGTGTGAGAGTCCAGATTCACACTGGCCGTGTAATGTCAGTGTACGAGAGTCCCGATTCACACTGGCCATGTAATCTCAGTGTACGAGAGTGCAGATTCAAACTGGCCGTGTAATCTCAGTGTGTGAGAGTCCAGATTCACACTGGCCGTGCAATCTCAGTGTGTGAGAGTCCAGATTCACACTGGCCGTGTAATGTCAGTGTACGAGAGTCCCGATTCACACTGGTCGTGTAATCTCAGTGTGTGAGAGTCCAGATTCACACTGGCCGTGTAATCTCAGTGTACGAGTGTCCAGATTCACACCGGCCGTGTAATCTCAGTGTGTGAGAGTCCAGATTCACACTGGCCGTGTAATCTCAGTGTACGAGAGTCCAGATTCACACTGGCCATGTAATCTCATTGTACGAGAGTCCAGATTCACACTGGCCGTGTAATAGCAGTGTATGAGAGTCCAGATTCACACTGGCCGTGTAATCTCAGTGTCCGAGAGTCCCGATTCACACTGGCCGTGTAATCTCAGTGTACTAGAGTCCAGATTCACACTGGCCGTGTAATCTCTGTGTACGAGAGTCCAGATTCACACTGGCCGTGTAATCTCAGTGTGTGAGAGTCAAGATTCACACTGGCCGTGTAATCTCAGTGTGTGAGAGTCCAGATTCACGCTGGCCGTGTAATGTCAGTGTACGAGAGTCCCGATACACACTGGCCGTGTAATAGCAGTGTATGAGAGTCCAGATTCACACTGGCCGTGTAATCTCAGTGTCCGAGAGTCCCGATTCACACTGGCCGTGTAATCTCAGTGTACGAGAGTCCCGATTCACACTGGCCGTGTAATCTCAGTGTGTGAGAGTCCAGATTCACACTGGCCGTGTAATGTCAGTGTACGAGAGTCCCGATTCACACTGGCCATGTAATCTCAGTGTACGAGAGTGCATATTAAAACTGGCCGTGTAATCTCAGTGTGTGAGAGTCCAGATTCACACTGGCCGTGCAATCTCAGTGTGTGAGAGTCCAGATTCACACTGGCCGTGTAATGTCAGTGTACGAGAGTCTCGATTCACACTGGTCGTGTAATCTCAGTGTGTGAGAGTCCAGATTCACACTGGCCGTGTAATCTCAGTGTACGAGTGTCCAGATTCATACCGGCCGTGTAATCTCAGTGTGTGAGAGTCCCGATTCACACTGGCCGTGTAATCTCAGTGTACGAGAGTCCAGATTCACACTGGCCGTGTAATCTCTTTGTACGAGAGTCCAGATTCACACTGGCCGTGTAAAAGCAGTGTATGAGAGTCCAGATTCACACTGGCCGTGTAATCTCTGTGTACGAGAGTCCAGATTCACACTGGCCGTGTAATCTCAGTGTGGGAGAGTCAAGATTCACACTGGCCGTGTAATCTCAGTGTACTAGAGTCCCGATTCACACTGGCCGTGTAATAGCAGTGTATGAGAGTCCAGATTCACACTGGCCGTGTAATCTCAGTGTCCGAGAGTCCCGATTCACACTGGCCGTGTAATCTCAGTGTACGAGTGTCCCGATTCACACTGGCCGTGTAATCTCAGTGTACGAGAGTCCAGATTCACACTGGCCGTGTAATCTCAGTGTGTGAGAGTCCAGATTCACACTGGCCGTGTAATGTCAGTGTACGAGAGTCCCGATTCACACTGGCCATGTAATCTCAATGTACGAGGGTCTAGATTCACACTGGCCGTGTAATCTCAGTGTGTGAGAGTCCAGATTCACACTGGCCGTGCAATCTCAGTGTGTGAGAGTCCAGATTCACACTGGCCGTGTAATGTCAGTGTACGAGCGTCCCGATTCACACTGGCCGTGTTATCTCAGTGTGTGAGAGTCCAGATTCACACTGGCCGTGTAATCTCAGTGTCCGAGAGTCCCGATTCACACTGGCCGTGTAATCTCAGTGTACTAGAGTCCCGATTCACACTGGCCGTGTAATCTCAGTGTACGAGAGTCCAGATTCACACTGGCCGTGTAATCTCAGTGTGTGAGAGTCCAGATTCACACTGGCCGTGTAATCTCAGTGTGTGAGAGTCCAGATTCACGCTGGCCGTGTAATCTCAGTGTACGAGAATCCCGATTCTCACTGGCCGTGTAATCTCAGTGTACGAGAGTCCCGATTCACACTGGCCCTGTAATCTCAGTGTACGAGAGTCCAGATTCATACAGGCCGTGTAACCTCAGTGTACGAGAGTCCAGATTCACACTGGCCGTGTAATCTCAGTGTACGAGAGTCGCGATTCACACTGGCCGTGTAATCTCAGTGTACGAGAGTCCAGATTCACACTGGCCGTGTAATCTCAGTGTACGAGAGTCCAGATTCGCACTGTCCGTGTAATCTCAGTGTACGAGAGTCCCGATTCACACTGGCCGTGTAATCTCAGTGTACGAGAGTCCAGATTCACACTGGCCGTGTAATCTCAGTGTACGAGAGTCCCGATTCACACTGGCCGTGTAATCTCAGTGTACGAGAGTCCAGATTCACACTGGCCGTGTAATCTCAGTGTACAAGAGACCCGATTCACACTGGCCATGCAATCTCAGTGTACGAGAGTCCAGATTCACACTGGCCATGTAATCTCAGTGTACGAGAGTCCAGATTCACACTGGCCATGTAATCGTAGTGTACGAGAGTCCAGATTCACACTGACTGTGTAACCTCAGTGTATGAGAGTCCCGATTCACACTGGCCATGTAATCTCAGTGTACGAGAGTCCAGATTCACACTGGCCGTGTAATCGCAGTGTATGAGAGTCCAGATTCACACTGGCCATGTAATCTCAGTGTACCAAAGTCCAGATTCACACTGGCCGTGTAATCGCAGTGTACGAGAGTCCAGATTCACACTGGCCATGTAATCGCAGTGTACGAGAGTCCAGATTCACACAGGCCATGTAATCGCAGTGTATGAGAGTCCAGATTCACACTGGCCGTGTAACCTCAGTGTACGAGAGTCCCGATTCACACTGGCCGTGTAATCTCAGTGTACGAGAGTCCCGATTCACACTGGCCGTGTAATCTCAGTGTACGAGAGTCCAGATTCACACTGGCCGTGTAACCTCAGTGTACGAGAGTCCAGATTCACACTGGCCGTGTAACCTCAGTGTACGAGAGTCCAGATTCACACTGGCCGTGTAACCTCAGTGTACGAGAGTCCAGAGTCACACTGGCCGTGTAATTGCAGTGTACGAGAGTCCAGATTCACACTGGCCGTGTAACCTCAGTGTACGAGAGTCCCAATTCACAATGGCCCTGTAATCTCAGTGTACGAGAGTCCCGATTCACACTGGCCATGTAATCTCAGTGTACGAGAGTCCAGATTCACACTGGCCGTGTAACCGCAGTGTACGAGAGTCCAGATTCACACTGGCCGTGTAACCTCAGTGTACGAGAGTCCAGATTCACACTGGCCGTGTAATGTCAGTGTACGAGAGTCCCGATTCACACTGGTCGTGTAATCTCAGTGTGTGAGAGTCCAGATTCACACTGGCCGTGTAATCTCAGTGTACGAGTGTCTAGATTCACACGGGCCGTGTAATCTCAGTGTGTGAGAGTCCAGATTCACACTGGCCGTGTAATCTCAGTGTACGAGAGTCCAGATTCACACTGGCCGTGTAATCTCATTGTACGAGAGTCCAGATTCACACTGGCCGTGTAATAGCAGTGTATGAGAGTCCAGATTCACACTGGCCGTGTAATCTCAGTGTCCGAGTCTCCCGATTCACGCTGGCCATGTAATCTCAGTGTACTGGAGTCCAGATTCACACTGGCCGTGTTATCTCAGTGTACGAGAGTCCAGATTCACAGTGGCCGTGTAATCTCAGTGTGTGAGAGTCAAGATTCACACTGGCCGTGTAATCTCAGTGTGTGAGAGTCCAGATTCACACTGGCCGTGTCATGTCAGTGTACGAGAGTCCCGATTCACACTGGCCGTGTAATAGCAGTGTATGAGAGTCCAGATTCACACTGGCCGTGTAATCTCAGTGTCCGAGAGTCCCGATTCACACTGGCCGTGTAATCTCAGTGTACGAGAGTCCCGATTCACACTGGCCATGTAATCTCAGTGTATGAGAGTCCAGATTCACACTGGCCGTGTAATCTCAGTGTGTGAGAGTCCAGATTCACACTGGCCGTGTAATGTCAGTGTACGAGAGTCCCGATTCACACTGGCCATGTAATCTCAATGTACGAGAGTCTAGATTCACACTGGCCGTGTAATCTCAGTGTGTGAGAGTCCAGATTCACACTGGCCGTGCAATCTCAGTGTATGAGAGTCCAGATTCACACTGGCCGTGTAATGTCAGTGTACGAGAGTCCCGATTCACACTGGCTGTGTTATCTCAGTGTGTGAGAGACCAGATTCACACTGGCCGTGTAATCTCAGTGTCCGAGAGTCCCAATTCACACAGGCCGTGTAATCTCAGTGTACTAGAGTCCCGATTCACACTGGCCGTGTAATCTCAGTGTACGAGAGTCCAGATTCACACTGGCCGTGTAATTTCAGTGTGTGAGAGTCCAGATTCACACTGGCCGTGTAATCTCAGTGTGTGAGAGTCCAGATTCACACTGGCCGTGTAATGTCAGTGTACGAGAGTCCAGATTCACACTGGCCGTGTAATCTCAGTGTACGAGAGTCCAGATTCACACTGGCCGTGTAATCTCAGTGTACGAGAGTCCAGATTCACACTGGCCGTGTAATCTCAATGTACGAGAGTCCAGATTCACACAGGCCGTGTAATCTCAGTGTACGAGAGACCCGATTCACACTGGCCGTGTAATCTCAGTGTACGAGATTCCCGATTCACACTGGCCGTGTAATCTCAGTGTACGAGAGTCCAGATTCACACTGGCCTTGTAATCTCAGTGTACGAGAGTCCTGACTCACACTGGCCGTGTAATCTCAGTGTACGAGAGTCCCGATTCACACTGGCCGTGTAATCTCAGTGTACGAGAGTCCCGATTCACACTGGCCATGTAATCTCAGTGTGCGAAAGTCCAGATTCACACTGGCCGTGTAATCTCAGTGCACGAGAGACCCGATTCACACTGGCCGTGTAATCTCACTGTACGAGAGTCCAGATTCACACTGGCCGTGTAATCTCAGTGTACGAGAGTCCAGATTCACACTGGCCGTGCAATCGCAGTGTACGAGAGTCCAGAATCACACTGGCCGTGTAATCTCAGTGTACGAGAGTCCAGATTCACACTGGCCGTGTAATCTCAGTGTACGAGAGTCCCGATTCACACTGGCCGTGTAATCTCAGTGTACGAGAGTCCAGATTCACACTGGCCGTGTAATCTCAGTGAACGAGAGTCCCGATTCACACTGGCCGTGTAATCTCAGTGTACGAGAATCCCGATTCTCACTGGCCGTGTAATCTCAGTGTACGAGAGTCCCGATTCACACTGGCCATGTAATCTCAGTGTACGAGAGTCCAGATTCACACCGGCCGTGTAACCTCAGTGTACGAGAGTCCAGATTCACACTGGCCATGTAATCTCAGTGTACGAGAGTCGCGATTCACACTGGCCGTGTAATCTCAGTGTACGAGAGTCCAGATTCACACTGGCCGTGTAATCTCAGTGTACGAGAGTCCAGATTCACACTGTCCGTGTAATCTCAGTGTACGAGAGTCCCGATTCACACTGGCCGTGTAATCTCAGTGTACGAGAGTCCAGATTCACACTGGCCGTGTAATCTCAGTGTACGAGAGTCCCGATTCACACTGGCCGTGTAATCTCAGTGTACGAGAGTCCAGATTCACACTGGCCGTGTAATCTCAGTGTACGAGAGACCCGATTCACACTGGCCATGTAATCTCAGTGTTCGAGAGTCCAGATTCACACTGGCCATGTAATATCAGTGTACGATAGTCCAGATTCACACTGGCCATGTAATCATAGTGTACGAGAGTCCAGATTCACACTGACTGTGTAACCTCAGTGTATGAGAGTCCCGATTCACACTGGCCATGTAATCTCAGTGTACGAGAGTCCAGATTCACACTGGCCGTGTAATCGCAGTGTATGAGAGTCCAGATTCACACTGGCCGTGTAATCTCAGTGTACCAAAGTCCAGATTCACACTGGCTTTGTAATCGCAGTGTACGAGAGTCCAGATTCACACTGGCCATGTAATCGCAGTGTACGAGAGTCCAGATTCACACAGGCGAGGTAATCGCAGTGTATGAGAGTCCAGATTCACACTGGCCGTGTAACCTCAGTGTACGAGAGTCCCGATTCACACTGGCCGTGAAATCTCAGTGTACGAGAGTCCCGATTCACACTGGCCGTGTAATCTCAGTGTACGAGAGTCCAGATTCACACTGGCCGTGTAACCTCAGTGTACGAGAGTCCAGATTCACACTGGCCGTGTAACCTCAGTGTACGAGAGTCCAGATTCACACTGGCCGTGTAACCTCAGTGTACGAGAGTCCAGATTCACACTGGCCGTGTAATTGCAGTGTACGAGAGTCCAGATTCACACTGGCCGTGTAACCTCAGTGTACGAGAGTCCCAATTCACACTGGCCCTGTAATCTCAGTGTACGAGAGCCCCGATTCACACTGGCCATGTAATCTCAGTGTACGAGAGTCCAGATTCACACTGGCTGTGTAACCTCAGTGTACGAGAGTCCAGATTCACACTGGCCGTGTAACCTCAGTGTACGAGAGTCCAGGTTCACACTGGCCGTGTAACCTCAGTGTACGAGAGTCCAGATTCACACTGGCCGTGTAACCTCAGTGTACGAGAGTCCAGATTCACACTGGCTGTGTAACCTCAGTGTACGAGAGTCCAGATTCACACTGGCCGTGTAATCTCAGTGTACGAGAGCCCAGATTCACACTGGCCGTGTAATCTCAGTGTACTAGAGTCCCGATTCACACTGGCCGTGTAATCTCAGTGTACGAGAGTCCAGATTCACACTGGCCGTGTAATCTCAGTGTGTGAGAGTCCAGATTCACACTGGCCGTGTAATCTCAGTGTGTGAGAGTCCAGATTCACACTGGCCGTGTAATGTCAGTGTACGAGAGTCCCGATTCACACTGGTCATGTAATCTCAGTGTGTGAGAGTCCAGATTCACACTGGCCGTGTAATCTCAGTGTACGAGTGTCCAGATTCACACCGGCCGTGTAATCTCAGTGTGTGAGAGTCCAGATTCACACTGGCCGTGTAATCTCAGTGTACGAGAGTCCAGATTCACACTGGCCGTGTAATCTCATTGTACGAGAGTCCAGATTCACACTGGCCGTGTAATCGCAGTGTATGAGAGTCCAGATTCACACTGGCCGTGTAATCTCAGTGTCCGAGAGTCCCGATTCACACTGGCCGTGTAATCTCAGTGTACTAGAGTCCAGATTCACACTGGCCGTGTAATCTCTGTGTACGAGAGTCCAGATTCACACTGGCCGTGTAATCTCAGTGTGTGAGAGTCAAGATTCACACTGGCCGTGTAATCTCAGTGTGTGAGAGTCCAGATTCACGCTGGCCGTGTAATGTCAGTGTACGAGAGTCCCGATTCACACTGGCCGTGTAATAGCAGTGTATGAGAGTCCAGATTCACACTGACCGTGTAATCTCAGTGTCCGAGAGTCCCGATTCACACTGGCCGTGTAATCTCAGTGTACGAGAGTCCCGATTCACACTGGCCGTGGAATCTCAGAGTACGAGAGTCCAGATTCACACTGGCCGTGTAATCTCAGTGTGTGAGAGTCCAGATTCACACTGGCCGTGTAATGTCAGTGTACGAGAGTCCCGATTCACACTGGCCATGTAATCTCAATGTACGAGAGTCTAGATTCACACTGGCCGTGTAATCTCAGTGTGTGAGAGTCCAGATTCACACTGGCCGTGCAATCTCAGTGTGTGAGAGTCCAGATTCACACTGGCCGTGTAATGTCAGTGTACGAGCGTCCCGATTCACACTGTCCGTGTTATCTCAGTGTGTGAGAGTCCAGATTCACACTGGCCGTGTAATCTCAGTGTCCGAGAGTCCCGATTCACACTGGCCGTGTAATCTCAGTGTACTAGAGTCCCGATTCACACTGGCCGTGTAATCTCAGTGTACGAGAGTCCAGATTCACACTGGCCGTGTAATCTCAGTGTGTGAGAGTCCAGATTCACACTGGCCGTGTAATCTCAGTGTGTGAGAGTCCAGATTCACACTGGCCGTGTAATCTCAGCGTACGACAATCCCGATTCTCACTGGCCGTGTAATCTCAGTGTACGAGAGTCCCGATTCACACTGGCCGTGTAATCTCAGTGTACGAGAGTCCAGATTCATACAGGCCATGTAACCTCAGTGTACGAGAGTCCAGATTCACACTGGCCGTGTAATCTCAGTGTACGAGAGTCGCGATTCACACTGGCCGTGTAATCTCAGTGTACGAGAGTCCAGATTCACACTGGCCGTGTAATCTCAGTGTACGAGAGTCCAGATTCACACTGTCCGTGTAATCTCAGTGTACGAGAGTCCCGATTCACACTGGCCGTGTAATCTCAGTGTACGAGAGTCCAGATTCACACTGGCCGTGTAATCTCAGTGTACGAGAGTCCCGATTCACACTGGCCGTGTAATCTCAGTGTACGAGAGTCCAGATTCACACTGGCCGTGTAATCTCATTGTACGAGAGACCCGATTCACACTGGCCATGTAATCTCAGTGTACGAGAGTCCAGATTCACACTGGCCATGTAATCTCAGTGTACGAGAGTCCAGATTCACACTGGCCATGTAATCGTAGTGTACGAGAGTCCAGATTCACACTGACTGTGTAACCTCAGTGCATGAGAGTCCCGATTCACACTGGCCATGTAATCTCAGTGTACGAGAGTCCAGATTCACACTGGCCATGTAATCGTAGTGTACGAGAGTCCAGATTCACACTGACTGTGTAACCTCAGTGTATGAGAGTCCCGATTCACACTGGCCATGTAATCTCAGTGTACGAGAGTCCAGATTCACACTGGCCGTGTAATCGCAGTGTATGAGAGTCCAGATTCACACTGGCCATGTAATCTCAGTGTACCAAAGTCCAGATTCACACTGGCCGTGTAATCGCAGTGTACGAGAGTCCAGATTCACACTGGCCATGTAATCGCAGTGTACGAGAGTCCAGATTCACACTGGCCGTGTAATCGCAGTGTATGAGAGTCCAGATTCACACTGGCCGTGTAATCTCAGTGTACGAGAGTCCAGATTCACACTGGCCGTGTAATCGCAGTGTACGAGAGTCCAGATTCACACTGGCCATGTAATCGCAGTGTACGAGAGTCCAGATTCACACAGGCCATGTAATCGCAGTGTATGAGAGTCCAGATTCACACTGGCCGTGTAACCTCAGTGTACGAGAGTCCCGATTCACACTGGCCGTGTAATCTCAGTGTACGAGAGTCCCGATTCACACTGGCCGTGTAATCTCAGTGTACGAGAGTCCAGATTCACACTGGCCGTGTAACCTCAGTGTACGAGAGTCCAGATTCACACTGGCCGTGTAACCTCAGTGTACGAGAGTCCAGATTCACACTGGCCGTGTAACCTCAGTGTACGAGAGTCCAGATTCACACTGGCCGTGTAATTGCAGTGTACGAGAGTCCAGATTCACACTGGCCGTGTAACCTCAGTGTCCGAGAGTCCCAATTCACACTGGCCCTGTAATCTCAGTGTACGAGAGTCCCGATTCACACTGGTCGTGTAATCTCAGTGTACGAGAGTCCAGATTTACACTGGCCGTGTAACCTCAGTGTACGAGAGTCCAGATTCACACTGGCCGTGTTACCTCAGTGTACGAGAGTCCAGATTCACACTGGCCGTGTAATGTCAGTGTACGAGAGTCCCGATTCACACTGGTCGTGTAATCTCAGTGTGTGAGAGTCCAGATTCACACTGGCCGTGTAATCTCATTGTACGAGAGTCCAGATTCACACTGGCCATGTAATCTCAGTGTGTGAGAGTCCAGATTCACACTGGCCGTGTAATCTCATTGTACGAGAGTCCAGATTCACACTGGCCGTGTAATAGCAGTGTATGAGAGTCCAGATTCACACTGGCCGTGTAATCTCAGTGTCCGAGAGTCCCGATTCACACTGGCCGTGTAATCTCAGTGTACTAGAGTCCAGATTCACACTGGCCGTGTAATCTCAGTGTACGAGAGTCCAGATTCACAGTGGCCATGTAATCTCAGTGTGTGAGAGTCAAGATTCACACTGGCCGTGTAATCTCAGTGTGTGAGAGTCCAGATTCACGCTGGCCATGTAATGTCAGCATACGAGAGTCCCGATTCACACTGGCCGTGTAATAGCAGTGTATGAGAGTCCAGATTCACACTGGCCGTGTAATCTCAGTGTCCGAGAGTCCCGATTCACACTGGCCGTGTAATCTCAGTGTACTAGAGTCCAGATTCACACTGGCCATGTAATCTCAGTGTACGAGAGTCCAGATTCACAGTGGCCGCGTAATCTCAGTGTGTGAGATTCAAGATTCTCACTGGCCGTGTAATCTCAGTGTGTGAGAGTCCAGATTCACGCTGGCCGTGTAATGTCAGTGTACGAGAGTCCCGATTCACACTGGCCGTGTAATAGCAGTGTATGAGAGTCCAGATTCACACTGGCCGTGTAATCTCAGTGTCCGAGAGTCCCGATTCACACTGGCCGTGTAATCTCAGTGTACGAGAGTCCCGATTCACACTGGCCGTGTAATCTCAGTGTATGAGAGTCCAGATTCACACTGGCCGTGTAATCTCAGTGTGTGAGAGTCCAGATTCACACTGGCCGTGTAATGTCAGTGTACGAGAGTCCCGATTCACACTGGCCATGTAATCTCAATGTACGAGAGTCTAGATTCACACTGGCCGTGTAATCTCAGTGTGTGAGAGTCCAGATTCACACTGGCCGTGCAATCTCAGTGTGTGAGAGTCCAGATTCACACTGGCCGTGTAATGTCAGTGTACGAGCGTCCCGATTCACACTGGCCGTGTTATCTCAGTGTGTGAGATTCCAGATTCACACTGGCCGTGTAATCTCAGTGTCCGAGAGTCCCGATTCACACAGGCCGTGTAATCTCAGTGTACTAGAGTCCCGATTCACACTGGCCGTGTAATCTCAGTGTACGAGAGTCCAGATTCACACTGGCCGTGTAATCTCAGTGTGTGAGAGTCCAGATTCACACTGGCCGTGTAATCTCAGTGTGTGAGAGTCCAGATTCACACTGGCCGTGTAATGTCAGTGTACGAGAGTCCAGATTCACACTGGCCGTGTAGTCTCAGTGTACGAGAGTCCAGATTCACACTGGCCGTGTAATCTCAGTGTACGAGAGTCCAGATTCACACTGGCCGTGTAATCTCAATGTACGAGAGTCCAGATTCACACTGGCCGTGTAATCTCAGTGTACGAGAGACCCGATTCACACTGGCCGTGTAATCTCAGTGTACGAGATTCCCGATTCACACTGGCCGTGTAATCTCAGTGTACGAGAGTCCAGATTCACACTGGCCTTGTAATCTCAGTGTACGAGAGTCCTGACTCACACTGGCCGTGTAATCTCAGTGTACGAGAGTCCCGATTCACGCTCGCCGTGTAATCTCAGTGTACGAGAGTCCTGACTCACACTGGCCGTGTAATCTCAGTGTACGAGAGTCCAGATTCACACTGGCCGTGTAATCTCAGTGTACGAGAGTCCTGACTCACACTGGCCGTGTAATCTCAGTGTACGAGAGTCCAGATTCATACTGGCCGTGTAATCGCAGTGTACGAGAGTCCAGATTCACACTGGCCGTGTAATCGCAGTGTACGAGAGTCCAGATTCACACTGGCCGTGTAATCTCAGTTTACGAGAGTCCCGATTCACACTGGCCATGTAATCTCAGTGTACGAGAGTCCAGATTCACACTGGCCGTGTAATCTCAGTGTACGAGAGACCCGATTCACACTGGCCGCGTAATCTCAGTGTACGAGAGTCCAGATTCACACTGGCCGTGTAATCTCAGTGTACGAGAGTCCAGATTCACACTGGCCGTGTAATCGCAGTGTACGAGAGTCCAGATTCACACTGGCCGTGTAATCTCAGTGTACGAGAGTCCAGATTCACACTGGCCGTGTAATCTCAGTGTACGAGAGTCCAGATTCACACTGGCCGTGTAATCCCAGTGTGTGAGAGTCCTGACTCACACTGGCCGTGTAGAGTTAGTTTCAGATCCCAGTTCTATTAGGTAAAAGGTCTCCAAGGGAAGGTGTTTGTTTACAGCTCTTAGCTCTGGAGATGACTGTACAAAGTCTTTTATATACATGCACTGACCATCTTGGGGAGTCCCACTGGGTTTAGGTGCAGTCTTGAAAATGGAGGGTGGCAGAAGAAACACACAAAACGGAGTTATTCTGAAATCGATTGGGGGAGGGGGGTGTGCGGTGGGGGACACTGAATCGAACTTCAGGCCCCCGGTAGTGGTTTCATGAGGCCCATAGGAACACGAGGCCATTCAGCCGCTCGTGCCTGCTCCGCCGTTCAATTAGATCATAGCTGATCTGTACCTCAACTCCATTTCCCTCGATAGCCTTACTGAACACACAGCTATCGATCTCCCAATGAAACCTTCTGTTGCCAGTGTCTAACCCAAGCTATGCCCAGATTAGAGAAAAAGAACTTACATTTATATAGCACCTTTCATGCCGTCAGGATGTCTCAAAGCACATTAAAGCCAGAGAAGTACTTTTTGAAGTGTAGTCACTGTTGTAATGTAGGAAATGCGGCAGCTAATCTGCGCACAGCAAGCTCCCATAAACAGCAATGTGATCATGACCAGATAATCTGTTTTAGTGATGTTGATTGAGGGATAAATATTGGCCCCAGGACCACAGGAGAACTCCCCTGCTCTTCTTTGAATAGTGGCCATGGGATCTTTTATGTCCACTTGAGAGGGTTAACGTCTCATCCGAAAGACTGCGCCTCCGATAGTGCAGCACTCCCTCAGTACTGCACTGGGAGTGTCAGCTTGGATTATGTGCTCAAGTCTCTGGAGTGGGGCTTGAACCCTCCATCTTCTGACTCTGAGGTGAGAGTGCTGCCCTCTGAGGTGAGAGTGCTGCCCTCTGAGGTGAGAGTGCTGCCCTCTGAGGTGAGAGTGCTGCCCTCTGAGCCACGGCTCACACCCAGGGCTCACTGGGATCCAAAGCTGCTTACAGCCTCTGATTGGCCAGCCTGTAAACATTACTACTGGAGACAAATGAAAGTGCTGTTGCCGGGGCATGGAAGTGTTACAGTGCGATAGTAAAGGCAGGCACATCGACCCCGTTCAGAGCGGCCCAAGATGGCAGTGATGCATGTTCTGGCTTTGGCCAGAATTGTGTGTGGATTGGGGATTGGGTTTCTGCTCTTTTAGATGATCTGTTTGTTGTGTGTACGTGAGTGCTTCATCTAACAGGCTCCCTCGGGAGATGGTGGAGACAGATAGTATTGATTCAAATGCAAATTAGAGAAATTTCTTTCAGAGATTAACATTTGGTGATACAGAATATGTGTAATTTGAGACGTGACATGTGGTAGTGTAGCATGGTTAGGAGGAACAGGTGACTTTGGACCTACGGTCCCAGTGTCTGCCAATGGTGGTTTTCCACGCCTCATGTCTAGGTCTGTTGTAGACTAACTGATAGCGATTGATCGCCCTCATTAGTCAACAATTCCATTGTTATTTTTTGACTGGTCTTCAGACAAGGTTAAACCTCAAAAAGGCAACCAGCCAATCAGCTGCCAGACGAGCAGCAGCGGCAAGCTGCCCAATCAAAGTTCGCAGATTTTTTTTTCTTTTTCTTTAATAACTTTCAAAAAAACAAAGGGAAGCTCGAAGCTAAATTCTAATACGGTGCAAGGTGAGCTAGACGGGCATTGGTAATTTTTCATCTTGTACAGAAAGCAGGAGGCTGTGGAGATCGTGAGCGAGAACACTCCGAGAGAACAGTGTGGCCACCCAGCTGGTCTTAAACCGGATGGTCCAGCTTCAGCCAATGAAGTACTTTCTATAGTAATCTGGGATGTAATGTTTAAGTTATCCACCAGATGGAGCCAAATATTAAGGGTTCACATTCACCAGTATTTAAGGTAATGGGTCATGTATTCAATGTCCTGGTACACCAGTTTATACGGTAATGTGGCATTGCATTATAGGTATGACTCAGAGGTTCACCCTCCATCTTGGCTCGTCCAGTAAGAATTGTGTGCTTGCCTCCAGCTTGTAAGAGCTATGGCCTAGAAATTCAGTGGGCTGCGCCACCAGTTAGCGCCCAAAGAGGGCACTCAGTGGCTTTAGCGCCACTGGCCACACCTCCCGCAATATTTAGCGGGGCGCTAATGGCGGCGTTAGCCTGTAGCGCTGCGCCGCCACTGATGACATCATCGGTGTGCGCAGCGCCCCGCTCCCGCCCCAATCACCATATTTGGTCGCGCCCGCCTCTTTAATGCCGGTCGCAAATCGCGACCGGTTCACAGGGCCTACCTGTGGCGGTAGTGGTGCAAGTTAAGGTGGAGGTGGGGGGCGGCCGCTTTTTCGGTGGCCGCCTGCCAGCACCTCCGTCCCCGGCCTCCTAAACCCCCCCCCCCGCGGCATTGCCGGCTGTTTCCCGAGAGCCCGGCACTTCTCCTTGGTGCCGGGCTCATTTGCCGGCACTCGCGAGCGGGGATCGAGCTGTTGCAGGCACCTCCCCCTTAACAGTGGGAGGAAGGCCTGCAGTACCGCAGCGTGCCGTGCCGCAGCGTGTGGCGCTGTGGCCCTTTGCGCGGCGATATTCAGGGTGAGCGCCCCAAGCGGGGCGCGGGGAGCCTCGAGTAGCGGCCCGCTTCCGTTTGGGGCGCAGAAACTGAATATCGGGATGACGCAAGTGGCTCCGCTCGCAGCGGTAGTTCCGGCGCCCAGGCGAGCTTGGCGCCCCAAACGGCGCCCAACTGAATTTCTAGGCCTATGTCTCTCTGCTACACCGTGTAAATACACAGTTGGGTTTTGTTCCTACTATCTCGCTTCTCTCAGTTTCTGACCTTACCACTCGGATATCACACTTTCAAAGTGGAGTCACTGTTGTAACGTAGGATAAACGGCAGCCACTTTGCGCACAGCAAGCTCCCAAAAACAGCAATATATTAATGACTGGATAATCTGTTTGAATGATGTTAGTTGAGGGATAAATATTGGCCAGGACACCGGGGAGAGCTCTCCTGTTCTTCTTCCAATAGTGCCATAGGATCTTTTATATTCACCGGAGAGGGCAGATGGAGCATCAGTTTAACATCTCATCTGAAAGACGGCACCTCTGACAGTGCAACACTCCTTCAGCACTGCACTGGAGTGTCAGCCTAGATTATGTGCTCAAGTCCCTGGAGTGGGACTTGAACCCACGACCTGAGCCTCACCTCCATCTCATCCCTGTCCAACCCTGTGACACACCGATTCCAGGGACCACCAGCTCTGCATTGCTCACAGATCACATTCTGAAATGACGGCGACAGTTAAGAGGACAGGGAATGATGACTCTGTACAGCAGGTCGGGCCACAGGTGGAGCAACCTGGGCGAGAAAGAAAGAACTTGCAGGAGACATTTTACTACCTTACTGGTGCTATATAAATGCAAGTTGTTGTTGCATCGAGCACCTTCCATATTCTCAGGACGTCCCAAAGCAGTTCACAGCCAATGAATTGATTTTGAAGTACAATCATTGTTATTCTGTCAGCAATTGTGGCAGACAACTGTCCCGCAAACAGCAACAAGATAAATGGCCAGTTAATCTGTTTTGGTGATGTTGCTTGAGGGAAGAGTGTTGACCAGGACACGGAGAATGTCCCCTGCACTTCTTTGCCATGCCGTGGGATCCTGAACAGTCAGACACAGGGCCTCAGTTTACCTTGGTATCATGAAGACGGCACCTCCGACAGCGTAGCACTCTGTCAGTCCTGCGCTCCCTCAGCACAGCGCTCCCTTTTAGAAAGTACACTGAAGCCACAGAAAAGGTGTGCCTGTAGATTTACTGGGATTATGCTGGGGTAAGGGGACACAGTTATGGGGGAAAATGTAAAAAATACATTTGTACTCACTGGATCATTGTAGGTTAACAGGGAATCCAACAAAATGATCAAATGGATTGAAAAGATAAATAGTGAAAGATTATTCTATTGGTTAATGGCTCAATGACAAGGGTCTATAACCTTAAAAACCATCGAATCTTACAGCACAGAAGGAGGCTATTCGGCCCATCGTGCTTGTGCCGGCTCTTTGAAAGAGCTCTCCAATTAGTCCCACTCCCCTGCTCTTTCCCCATAGTCCTGAAAATATTTCCTTTTCAATTGCCTTTTGAAAACGATGATTGAATCTGCTTCCACCACCCTTTCAGACAGTGTATTGCAGATCACAACAACCCGCTGCGTAAAACAAATCTCTCGTCATCTCCCCTCTGGTCCCTTTGCCAATGATCTTAGGGTTAGTATTAGAAACATGAAGGGGCTATGCTACGTTATTGTTCATATAAAGGGTTACTTGAACCTGGAACTCCTGCAGCGATGTCGCTGGGTCAAAATCCTGGAACTCCCACCCTAACAGCACTGTGGGAGTAGCTTCACCACACGGACTGCAGCGGTTCACCACTACCTTCTCAAGGGCAGTTAGGGATGGGCAATAAATGCTGGCTTTGCCAATGACATCCTCATCCCAGGAACAAATTTAAAAAATTACAAGGGGAAATCCAATAAAAAAAACGTGACGCAGAAACACATTTACGGCTACAAGGGAAACATCAGGAGACTGGGTTACCTGTAGCTAGCTGCGGTGTGGAGCAGCACAGGCACGCTGGGCTGACATGGATTTCTAGCATTCTGTCAGTGAGATTAATCATGGAATAGAGTCTGCAGTGTCACCAAGTGCCTGCAGGTGGCGGTGCTGAGATTGGTCCTGTGTGGTGACGGTACATTGCGCCACCACCAGGAACACAGAGTTACTGCAGCCACAACGGAAGAGGTCAAAGTGCAGTAAATGGAAAACATTAATACTGGGATAGCAAAATACTGCGGATGCTGGAAATCCGAAATAACAACAGAAAATAGTGCCTGTGCCGGCTCTTTGAAAGAGCTCTCCAATTAGTCCCATTCCCCTGCTCTTTCCCCATAGTCCTGAAAATATTTCCTTTTCAATTCCCTTTTGAAAATGATTATTGAATCTGCTTCCACCACCCTTTCAGACAGTGTATTGCAGATCACAACAACCCGCTGCGTAAAAACAAATCTCTCGTCATCTCCCCTCTGGTCCCTTTGCCAATGATCTTAGGGTTAGTGTTAGAAACATGAAGGGGCTATGCTACGTTATTGTTCATATAAAGGGTTGAAGGTGGTGGTGAACCGCTGCAGAAATAACAACAGAAATAACAACTAGTCCTATCACCATCTTGTCTGGTTTTGAATACCTCTCAATGCCTCTTCACTTCTTTTGTTCTCTCATCCCCATTTCCCAGCCCCCGAACTGGCCTTTTAATCTGTTTCATTTCCTGTGCTTTCTCAGTCCTGACGAAGGGTTTCGAGCTGAAACGTTAACTCTGTTTCTCTCTCCACGGATGTTGCCTGGCCTGCAGAGTTTTTCCAGCATTTTCTGTTGGAAAACATTAATGCCTGGCTCAGAAAGTTTGCACCATGAAAGTGATTTGTGCCATTTGTGTCACAAATCGCCCCCTTTCCAACTATCACACCAACAGCGGATAGCACACAACAGTAAAACCAGAGACCACTGCAGCTTTTAAGCAAGGCTGAGTGGTGACCTAATAAGAACATAAGGATTAGGAGCAGGAGTAGGCCATTCGGCCCCTCGAGCCTGCTCCGCCATTCAATAAGATCAGGGCTGATCATTGACCTCACCTCCACCTTCCCGCCCGATCCCCATACCCCTCGATTCCAAAAAATCTATCGATCTCAGCCTTGAATATACTCAATGACTGAGCATCCACAGCCCTCCGGGACACAGAATTTCAACCTTTAAGATTATGAAGGAGTTCAATAGGGTAGATGTAGAGAAGATGTTTTCACTTGTGGGGAAGACCAAACCTAGGGGTCATAAATAGAACATGAAAGCAAAATACTGCGGATGCTGGAAATCTGAAATAAAAACAGAAAATGCTGGAAATACTCAGCAGGTCAGGCAGCATCTGTGGAGAGAGAAACAGAGTTAACGTTTCAGGTCGATGACCTGTCGTCAGCACTGACATCAACCTGAAACGTTAATTCTGTTTCTCTCTCCACAGATGCTGCCTGACCTGCTGAATGTTTCCAGCATTTTCTGTTTTTATGTCATCAATATAAGATAGTCACCAATAAATGAAATGGGGACTTCAGGAGAAACTTCTTTACCCAGAGAGTGGTGAGAATGTGGAACTCGCTACCACTGACTGATTGAGGCAAGTAGCATAGATACATTTAAGGGGAAGTTAGATAAGTACCTGTGGGAGAAAGGAATAGAAGGAGATGCTGATAGAGTGAGATGAAGTAGGATGGGAGGAGACTGGTGTGGAACATAAACACTGGCACAGACCAGTTGGGCCGAATGGCCCGTCTCTGTGCTGTACATTCTAGGTAAGTAAACATTTGGCACAGAAGTTGATACAGGGCTATGGAGAGAGCAGGGTAGTGAGGTTAGTTTGGGATTGCTCGAGCAAAAAGGCAGCACACTTTCAGTAAGGGCAGTGAGTGACAGAGCAAACACTGGCAGTGAGTGACAGGGCATACACTGGCAGTGAGTGACAGAGCATACACTGGCAGTGAGTGACAGGGCATAAACTGGCAGTGAGTGACAGGGCATACACTGGCAGTGAGTGACAGAGCATACACTGGCAGTGAGTGACAGGGCATAAACTGGCAGTGAGTGACAGGGCATACACTGGCAGTGAGTGACAGAGCAGACACTGGCAGTGAGTGACAGGGCATACACTGGCAGTGAGTGACAGGGCATACACTGGCAGTGAGGGCAGTTCAGGGTGACACTGGCAGTGAGGGCAGTTCAGGGTGACACTGGCACTGAGGGCAGTTCAGGGTGACACTGGCAGTGAGGGTAGTTCAGGGTGACACTGGCAGTGAGGGCAGTTCAGGGTGACACTGGCAGTGAGGGCAGTTCAGGGTGACACTGGCAGTGAGGGCAGTTCAGGGTGACACTGGCAGTGAGGGCAGTTCAGGGTGACACTGGCAGTGAGGGCAGTTCAGGGTGACACTGGCAGTGAGGGCAGTTCAGGGTGACACTGGCAGTGAGGGCAGTTCAGGGTGACACTGGCACTGAGGACAGTTCAGGGTGACACTGGCAGTGAGGGCAGTTCAGGGTGACACTGGCAGTCAGCGCTTTGTTTCGCGGCTTGTGCTCAGATAGCTCTCTGGGGCCACAGCCCAGAACTGTATGTACATTCCGCACACACTGCAGTCTGTTCCTACTGGAATTGGAGGAGGGAGTGGAAACCCATTGAGTGCAATGAACCCCAAAGAGATGTGTTAATGGATCAGAGTGAGAGATCTCAGAATTAGTCACATTTAATGCTGAAAGCCAGAGCACCTCACTCCTGTGCATGAGAGCTTCCCACCTTAGTGCCTGTCGGCTGCTTGGGGAGGTAGATGCAACGCTTGCAGTTTACTGTGCCACGGGTATCAGAAAGGTCCAGCTCAGTGTTTTGCTGAGTGAGTTGATCTCAACTGGGACATCATTTGGGGGTGCTGCAATTTGCCTCAGTGCCCCCCGCCCTCCCCCCCCCCCCGGAGAAATAACCAGCTGGGATTCCTACTCCCGATAGATGAGGGAAAGCAGCACCTGTGGAACCTTACGCCAGCAAGAGTTAGTGAGCAGGAGGGAGGAGGGGAGAGGCCAATTATTTCTTAAATTATTCCAGGGTTTTTGTGCCCACTACTCTATCTGAGTCCAATCTATGGCCCTGAAATTAGGATCGGGAACTTGCCGCACGTGCAAGCCCCCGATGTGCACTCACCCTGCGCGCTGACATCTGAAGCCTGGGCCTGCTTGCATTTCCTGTCACTGGCCCGGTTCAGATGTCGGCGCGATGTGCTTACCTGATCCAGCGGCGCAGTTAGTGGATCAGGTGAGCACTGTGCAGCCAATCAGGGGAGGGGAAACTCATTCATGCGTTTGAGAGTAAGAACTGTCAAACTCATGAAAAGTATGGGCTGCCAAAACACTACTTAAACTTTAAATAAAATGTTAAAAAAAATCCCACTGATTATATTAACTATAAATAAGTTTAAAAAAATGTTTTAAACAATTAATCAATTTTTTGAAAAAAATAAATTTTTTAAAAGTATGGTCTAAAACTAAACTTACCTTACTGTAAATTCTTTAAAAATAATAAACCTGTGGAAAAAAAATTTCTACATTGTACTAAAAGCCCACTTACCTGAAAAACTAAATACTTACGTCTGGTTTTTCCACGTGTAAAGACCGGAGGCCTTTACACGCGGGCAACCCTGAAAAAAAAAAGGAATTTCACTGGGCACGCGCTGCATCACAAGTCGCACGCGCTCTGCCTCTTAACCCCTTGGGTCAGAGGACAGGAAATGCCGGTTTTCAGCGCATGCGCTGTGCATACTGAAAACCGGCAATTCCTCCGGGCACACGCGTGAGTACCCCGTCCGTACTCACGCGTTGTGACAGGAATTACTGGGCCAGTGTGTTGTTCCATGCCTGTATCACCCTCGCTTGAGAGTCAGAAGGTCGTGGGTTCAAGTCCCACTCCAGAGACTCCAATCCAGGCTGACACTCCAGTGCAGTGCTGAGGGAGTGCTGCACTGTCGGAGGTGCCGTCTTTCAGATGAAACATTAAACCGAGGCCCCGCCTGCCCTCTCAGGCGGACGTAAAAGATCCCATGGTTTTATTCAAAGAAGAGCAGGGGAGTTTCCTAGCCTATATTTATCCCTCAGTCAACCTCACTAAAACAGATTAGCTGGTCATTATCACATTGCTGTTTGTGGGATCTTGCTGCGCACCGCGTTTCCTACATTACAATAGTGACTACACTTCAAAAGTTTTCATCGGCCGTGATACTCTTTGGGATATAAAGGTGCAGAATATAAATATATAAATGGAATTAACTTCTTTCTTTATGTTAATCACTCTCTGTTCCTGGGACTAGGGACAGGGTCACTGGCAAGGCTTGGAAGTTAAGCAGAGCCAGGCCTGGTTAGTACCTGGAGTGAGTGACCATCAGGGAAGACCAGGTGCAGAAGGTCATAAAAGGAGCCCCGAGGAGGGGCAGCTGGTGAGAAGGTCACGGAAGGAGCCCCTAGAGGGGCGGCTGGTGAGCAGGCCCAGGCGTTGGGCTGAAGATTGTCGGACAGGAGGAATGGTGGAAATGGAATGGCGGCGCGCACAGACGCAGCGGCTTTGCTTCTCCCAGGACGGTGCTATTTACGTTTAATGTTATTTGTACTGGACTCATGGGAGCTTGCAAGATCACATTTTGTTGTGCATTGTACAATGACAATAAAGTTGAATTATTATTATTATTATAAAGTAGAACTTCCTGATACTAGTCCTAAATTTACTTTTTCCTAGCTTACGCTAACATTCACGAATTACCTTGAGCAGAACAGGAGTCTGTGTCCATTTACAACCAGACTGTCTGATACAGTCCCACAGGTCACTGAGACTGTCCCACCATGCTGAATATGGGGGAGGGGTAGAGCAGGGGCACAACAGGGGTAGTTATATACTGCCGCTCCGACTGGATGTGCATGCTGTTTATATACTGCCGCTCCGACTGGATGTGCATGCTGTTTATATACTGCCGCTCTGACTGGATGTGCATGCTGTTTATATACTGCCGCTCCGACTGGATGTGCATGCTGTTTATATACTGCCGCTCCGACTGGATGTGCATGCTGTTTATATACTGCCGCTCTGACTGGATGTGCATGCTGTTTATATACTGCTGCTCTGACAGGATGTGCATGCTGTTTATATACTGCAGCTCTGACTGGATGTGCATGCTGTTTATATACTGCCGCTCCGACTGGATGTGCATGCTGTTTATATACTGCCGCTCTGACTGGATGTGCATGCTGTTTATATACTGCTGCTCTGACAGGATGTGCATGCTGTTTATATACTGCAGCTCTGACTGGATGTGCATGCTGTTTATATACTGCCGCTCCGACTGGATGTGCATGCTGTTTATATACTGCCGCTCCGACTGGATGTACATGCTGTTTATATACTGCCGCTCCGACTGGATGTGCATGCTGTTTATATACTGCCGCTCCGACTGGATGTGCATGCTGTTTATATACTGCCGCTCCGTCTGGATGTGCATGCTGTTTATATACTGCAGCTCCGACTGGATGTGCATGCTGTTTATATACTGCCGCTCCGACTGGATGTGCATGCTGTTTATATACTGCCGCTCCGACTGGATGTGCATGCTGTTTATATACTGCAGCTCCGACTGGATGTGCATGCTGTTTATATACTGCAGCTCCGACTGTATGTGCATGCTGTTTATATACTGCAGCTCCGACTGGATGTGCATGCTGTTTATATACTGCCGCTCCGACTGGATGTGCATGCTGTTTATATACTGCCGCTCCGACTGGATGTGCATGCTGTTTATATACTGCCGCTCCGACTGGATGTGCATGCTGTTTATATACTGCCGCTCCGACTGGATGTGCATGCTGTTTATATACTGCCGCTCCGACTGGATGTGCATGCTGTTTATATACTGCTGCTCTGACAGGATGTGCATGCTGTTTATATACTGCAGCTCTGACTGGATGTGCATGCTGTTTATATACTGCCGCTCTGACAGGATGTGCATGCTGTTTATATACTGCCGCTCCGACTGGATGTGCATGCTGTTTATATACTGCAGCTCTGACTGGATGTGCATGCTGTTTATATACTGCTGCTCTGACAGGATGTGCATGCTGTTTATATACTGCCGCTCCGACTGGATGTGCATGCTGTTTATATACTGCCGCTCCGACTGGATGTGCATGCTGTTTATATACTGCAGCTCCGACTGGATGTGCATGCTGTTTATATACTGCCGCTCTGACAGGATGTGCATGCTGTTTATATACTGCCGCTCCGACTGGATGTGCATGCTGTTTATATACTGCAGCTCTGACTGGATGTGCATGCTGTTTATATACTGCTGCTCTGACAGGATGTGCATGCTGTTTATATACTGCCGCTCCGACTGGATGTGCATGCTGTTTATATACTGCCGCTCCGACTGGATGTGCATGCTGTTTATATACTGCAGCTCCGACTGGATGTGCATGCTGTTTATATACTGCCGCTCCGACTGGATGTGCATGCTGTTTATATACTGCCGCTCCGACTGGATGTGCATGCTGTTTATATACTGCCGCTCCGACTGGATGTGCATGCTGTTTATATTCTGCCGCTCCGACTGGATGTGCATGCTGTTTATATACTGCAGCTCCGACTGGATGTGCATGCTGTTTATATACTGCAGCTCCGACTGGATGTGCATGCTGTTTATATATATTCTCCTCGCCTGAAGATTTGACTCAGGGTATGGGATCCACAAGTGTTGGGTACCTCCAGTAACTGCCCTAAGTTCTCATTCTTCATGCGTGAGTCTAGAATGAATGTCAATGGGCGATTTTAGCACAGGGAGCATCACGTTGATCCTACTCCTGTCCTCACTCAACATCTGTACACATACTTTCCACGAGTAGGTCCCTGGACAGCCACCAGGAGCAGGAATCCTGCCTGACACTCCTCTCCCTGGTGCAGTGATGTTGAGGCCAAGTCTGAGGCCCCTATCTATCACTGCGATTGGCCACATGGGCCATAATGGTCTCATCAAGTCCTGTATATTCCTATGTACCACAACCCTGCGACGAGCTAACTCAGCACGGACCAGGGGCCTTCCTGCTGCAACACTCGGCTACTCACTGGATCAATCTGCTGAATTATTTCTGTACTTGCTCTGGTGCAGTCGTTTCCCTCTCTCTGTACTTTCAGTGGGTGAGGGCACTATCAGCTGGTTCAGTTTCCTCTCTCTGTACTTTCAGTGGGTGAGGGCACTATCAGCTGGTTCAGTTCCCTCTCTGTACTTTCAGTGGGTGAGGGCACTATCAGCTGGTTCAGTTTCCTCTCGCTGTACTTTCAGTGGGTGAGGGCACTATCAGCTGGTTCAGTTCCCTCTCTGTACTTTCAGTGGGTGAGGGCACTATCAGCTGGTTCAGTTTCCTCTCGCTGTACTTTCAGTGGGTGAGGGCACTATCAGCTGGTTCAGTTTCCTATCTCTGTACTTTCAGTGGGTGAGGGCACTATCAGCTGGTTCAGTTCCCTCGCTGTACTTTCAGTGGGTGAGGGCACTATCAGCTGGTTCAGTTTCCTCTCTGTACTTTCAGTGGGTGAGGGCACTATCAGCTGGTTCAGTTTCCTCTCGCTGTACTTTCAGTGGGTGAGGGCACTATCAGCTGGTTCAGTTTCCTCTCTCTGTACTTTCAGTGGGTGAGGGCACTATCAGCTGGTTCAGTTTCCTCTCTGTACTTTCAGTGGGTGAGGGCACTATCAGCTGGTTCAGTTTCCTCTCTCTGTACTTTCAGTGGGTGAGGGCACTATCAGCTGGTTCAGTTTCCTATCTCTGTACTTTCACTGGGTGAGGGCACTATCAGGTGGTTCAGTTTCCTATCGCTGTACTTTCAGTGGGTGAGGGCACTATCAGCTGGTTCAGTTTCCTCTCTCTGTACTTTCAGTGGGTGAGGGCACTATCAGCTGGTTCAGTTTCCTATCTCTGTACTTTCAGTGGGTGAGGGCACTATCAGCTGGTTCAGTTTCCTCTCTGTACTTTCAGTGGGTGAGGGCACTATCAGCTGGTTCAGTTTCCTCTCTCTGTACTTTCAGTGGGTGAGGGCACTATCAGCTGGTTCAGTTTCCTCTCTGTACTTTCAGTGGGTGAGGGCACTATCAGCTGGTTCAGTTTCCTCTCTCTGTACTTTCAGTGGGTGAGGGCACTATCAGCTGGTTCAGTTTCCTATCTCTGTACTTTCAGTGGGTGAGGGCACTATCAGCTGGTTCAGTTCCCTCTCTGTACTTTCAGTGGGTGAGGGCACTATCAGCTGGTTCAGTTCCCTCTCTCTGTACTTTCAGTGGGTGAGGACACTATCAGCTGGTTCAGTTCCCTCTCTCTGTACTTTCAGTGGGTGAGGGCACTATCAGCTGGTTCAGTTTCCTCTCTGTACTTTCAGTGGGTGAGGGCACTATCAGCTGGTTCAGTTCCCTCTCTCTGTACTTTCAGTGGGTGAGGGCACTATCAGCTGGTTCAGTTTCCCTCTCTCTGTACTTTCAGTGGGTGAGGGCACTATCAGCTGGTTCAGTTTCCTCTCGCTGTACTTTCAGTGGGTGAGGGCACTATCAGCTGGTTCAGTTTCCTCTCTGTACTTTCAGTGGGTGAGGGCACTATCAGCTGGTTCAGTTTCCTCTCTGTACTTTCAGTGGGTGAGGGCACTATCAGGTGGTTCAGTTTCCTATCGCTGTACTTTCAGTGGGTGAGGACACTATCAGCTGGTTCAGTTTCCTCTCTCTGTACTTTCAGTGGGTGAGGGCACTATCAGCTGGTTCAGTTTCCTCTCTGTACTTTCAGTGGGTGAGGGCACTATCAGCTGGTTCAGTTTCCTCTCTCTGTACTTTCAGTGGGTGAGGGCACTATCAGCTGGTTCAGTTTCCTCTCTGTACTTTCAGTGGGTGAGGGCACTATCAGCTGGTTCAGTTTCCTCTCTGTACTTTCAGTGGGTGAGGGCACTATCAGCTGGTTCAGTTTCCTCTCTCTGTACTTTCAGTGGGTGAGGGCACTATCAGCTGGTTCAGTTCCCTCTCTGTACTTTCAGTGGGTGAGGGCACTATCAGCTGGTTCAGTTTCCTATCTCTGTACTTTCAGTGGGTGAGGGCACTATCAGCTGGTTCAGTTTCCTCTCTGTACTTTCAGTGGGTGAGGGCACTATCAGCTGGTTCAGTTTCCTCTCTCTGTACTTTCAGTGGGTGAGGGCACTATCAGCTGGTTCAGTTTCCTCTCTGTACTTTCAGTGGGTGAGGGCACTATCAGCTGGTTCAGTTTCCTCTCTGTACTTTCAGTGGGTGAGGGCACTATCAGCTGGTTCAGTTTCCTCTCTCTGTACTTTCAGTGGGTGAGGGCACTATCAGCTGGTTCAGTTTCCTCTCTCTGTACTTTCAGTGGGTGAGGGCACTATCAGCTGGTTCAGTTTCCTCTCTGTACTTTCAGTGGGTGAGGGCACTATCAGCTGGTTCAGTTTCCTCTCTCTGTACTTTCAGTGGGTGAGGGCACTATCAGCTGGTTCAGTTTCCTCTCTCTGTACTTTCAGTGGGTGAGGGCACTATCAGCTGGTTCAGTTCCCTCTCGCTGTACTTTCAGTGGGTGAGGGCACTATCAGCTGGTTCAGTTTCCTCTCTGTACTTTCAGTGGGTGAGGGCACTATCAGCTGGTTCAGTTTCCTCTCTGTACTTTCAGTGGGTGAGGGCACTATCAGCTGGTTCAGTTTCCTATCGCTGTACTTTCAGTGGGTGAGGGCACTATCAGCTGGTTCAGTTTCCTCTCTGTACTTTCAGTGGGTGAGGGCACTATCAGATGGTTCAGTTTCCTCTCTGTACTTTCAGTGGGTGAGGGCACTATCAGCTGGTTCAGTTTCCTATCTCTGTACTTTCAGTGGGTGAGGGCACTATCAGCTGGTTCAGTTTCCTCTCTCTGTACTTTCAGTGGGTGAGGGCACTATCAGCTGGTTCAGTTTCCTCTCTGTACTTTCAGTGGGTGAGGGCACTATCAGCTGGTTCAGTTTCCTATCTCTGTACTTTCAGTGGGTGAGGGCACTATCAGCTGGTTCAGTTTCCTATCTCTGTACTTTCAGTGGGTGAGGGCACTATCAGCTGGTTCAGTTTCCTCTCTCTGTACTTTCAGTGGGTGAGGGCACTATCAGCTGGTTCAGTTTCCTCTCTGTACTTTCAGTGGGTGAGGGCACTATCAGCTGGTTCAGTTTCCTATCTCTGTACTTTCAGTGGGTGAGGACACTATCAGCTGGTTCAGTTTCCTCTCTCTGTACTTTCAGTGGGTGAGGGCACTATCAGCTGGTTCAGTTTCCTCTCTGTACTTTCAGCGGGTGAGGGCACTATCAGCTGGTTCAGTTTCCTATCTCTGTACTTTCAGTGGGTGAGGGCACTATCAGCTGGTTCAGTTTCCTCTCTCTGTACTTTCACTGGGTGAGGGCACTATCAGCTGGTTCAGTTTCCTCTCTCTGTACTTTCAGTGGGTGAGGACACTATCAGCTGGTTCAGTTCCCTCTCTGTACTTTCAGTGGGTGAGGGCACTATCAGCTGGTTCACTTTCCTATCTCTGTATTTTCAGTGGGTGAGGGCACTATCAGCTGGTTCAGTTTCCTCTCGCTGTACTTTCAGTGGGTGAGGGCACTATCAGCTGGTTCAGTTTCCTCTCGCTGTACTTTCAGTGGGTGAGGGCACTATCAGCTAGTTCAGTTTCCTCTCGCTGTACTTTCAGTGGGTGAGGGCACTATCAGCTGGTTCAGTTCCCTCTCTCTGTACTTTCAGTGGGTGAGGGCACTATCAGCTGGTTCAGTTTCCTCTCTCTGTACTTTCAGTGGGTGAGGGCACTATCAGCTGGTTCAGTTTCCTCTCTCTGTACTTGCAGTGGGTGAGGGCACTATCAGCTGGTTCAGTTTCCTCTCGCTGTACTTTCAGTGGGTGAGGGCACTATCAGCTGGTTCAGTTTCCTATCTCTGTACTTTCAGTGGGTGAGGGCACTATCAGCTGGTTCAGTTTCCTCTCTCTGTACTTTCAGTGGGTGAGGGCACTATCAGCTGGTTCAGTTCCCTCTCTCTGTACTTTCAGTGGGTGAGGGCACTATCAGGTGGTTCAGTTCCCTCTCTGTACTTTCAGTGGGTGAGGGCACTATCAGCTGGTTCAGTTCCCTCTCTCTGTACTTTCAGTGGGTGAGGGCACTATCAGCTGGTTCAGTTCCCTCTCTGTACTTTCAGTGGGTGAGGGCACTATCAGCTGGTTCAGTTTCCTCTCTGTACTTTCACTGGGTGAGGGCACTATCAGCTGGTTCAGTTCCCTCTCTCTGTACTTTCAGTGGGTGAGGGCACTATCAGCTGGTTCAGTTCCCTCTCTGTACTTTCAGTGGGTGAGGGCACTATCAGCTGGTTCAGTTCCCTCTCTCTGTACTTTCACTGGGTGAGGGCACTATCAGCTGGTTCAGTTTCCTATCTCTGTACTTTCACTGGGTGAGGGCACTATCAGCTGGTTCAGTTTCCTCTCTCCACTTTCAGTGGGTGAGGGCACTATCAGCTGGTTCAGTTTCCTCTCGCTGTACTTTCAGTGGGTGAGGGCACTATCAGCTGGTTCAGTTTCCTCTCGCTGTACTTTCAGTGGGTGAGGGCACTATCAGCTGGTTCAGTTTCCTCTCTGTACTTTCAGTGGGTGAGGGCACTATCAGCTGGTTCAGTTTCCTCTCGCTGTACTTTCAGTGGGTGAGGGCACTATCAGCTGGTTCAGTTCCCTCTCGCTGTACTTTCAGTGGGTGAGGGCACTATCAGCTGGTTCAGTTTCCTATCTCTGTACTTTCAGTGGGTGAGGACACTATCAGCTGGTTCAGTTCCCTCTCTCTGTACTTTCAGTGGGTGAGGGCACTATCAGCTGGTTCAGTTCCCTCTCTGTACTTTCAGTGGGTGAGGGCACTATCAGCTGGTTCAGTTTCCTATCTCTGTACTTTCAGTGGGTGAGGGCACTATCAGCTGGTTCAGTTTCCTATCTCTGTACTTTCAGTGGGTGAGGGCACTATCAGCTGGTTCAGTTTCCTCTCGCTGTACTTTCAGTGGGTGAGGGCACTATCAGCTGGTTCAGTTTCCTCTCTGTACTTTCAGTGGGTGAGGGCACTATCAGCTGGTTCAGTTTCCTCTCGCTGTACTTTCAGTGGGTGAGGGCACTATCAGCTGGTTCAGTTCCCTCTCTGTACTTTCAGTGGGTGAGGGCACTATCAGCTGGTTCAGTTTCCTCTCTCTGTACTTTCAGTGGGTGAGGGCACTATCAGCTGGTTCAGTTTCCTCTCTCTGTACTTTCAGTGGGTGAGGGCACTATCAGCTGGTTCAGTTCCCTCTCGCTGTACTTTCAGTGGGTGAGGGCACTATCAGCTGGTTCAGTTTCCTCTCTCTGTACTTTCAGTGGGTGAGGGCACTATCAGCTGGTTCAGTTTCCTATCTCTGTACTTTCAGTGGGTGAGGGCACTATCAGCTGGTTCAGTTTCCTCTCTCTGTACTTTCAGTGGGTGAGGGCACTATCAGCTGGTTCAGTTTCCTCTCTCTGTACTTTCAGTGGGTGAGGGCACTATCAGCTGGTTCAGTTTCCTCTCTGTACTTTCAGTGGGTGAGGGCACTATCAGCTGGTTCAGTTTCCTCTCTGTACTTTCAGTGGGTGAGGGCACTATCAGCTGGTTCAGTTTCCAATCGCTGTACTTTCAGTGGGTGAGGGCACTATCAGCTGGTTCAGTTTCCTCTCTGTACTTTAAGTGGGTGAGGGCACTATCAGCTGGTTCAGTTCCCTCTCTGTACTTTCAGTGGGTGAGGGCACTATCAGCTGGTTCAGTTTCCTCTCTGTACTTTAAGTGGGTGAGGGCACTATCAGCTGGTTCAGTTCCCTCTCTGTACTTTCAGTGGGTGAGGGCACTATCAGCTGGTTCAGTTTCCTCTCTCTGTACTTTCAGTGGGTGAGGGCACTATCAGCTGGTTCAGTTTCCTCTCTGTACTTTCAGTGGGTGAGGGCACTATCAGCTGGTTCAGTTTCCTATCTCTGTACTTTCAGTGGGTGAGGGCACTATCAGCTGGTTCAGTTTCCTATCTCTGTACTTTCAGTGGGTGAGGGCACTATCAGCTGGTTCAGTTTCCTCTCTCTGTACTTTCAGTGGGTGAGGGCACTATCAGCTGGTTCAGTTTCCTCTCTGTACTTTCAGTGGGTGAGGGCACTATCAGCTGGTTCAGTTTCCTATCTCTGTACTTTCAGTGGGTGAGGGCACTATCAGCTGGTTCAGTTTCCTCTCTCTGTACTTTCAGTGGGTGAGGGCACTATCAGCTGGTTCAGTTTCCTCTCTGTACTTTCAGTGGGTGAGGGCACTATCAGCTGGTTCAGTTTCCTATCTCTGTACTTACAGTGGGTGAGGGCACTATCAGCTGGTTCAGTTTCCTCTCTCTGTACTTTCACTGGGTGAGGGCACTATCAGCTGGTTCAGTTTCCTCTCTCTGTACTTTCAGTGGGTGAGGACACTATCAGCTGGTTCAGTTTCCTCTCTCTGTACTTTCACTGGGTGAGGGCACTATCAGCTGGTTCAGTTTCCTCTCTCTGTACTTTCAGTGGGTGAGGGCACTATCAGCTGGTTCACTTTCCTATCTCTGTATTTTCAGTGGGTGAGGGCACTATCAGCTGGTTCAGTTTCCTCTCGCTGTACTTTCAGTGGGTGAGGGCACTATCAGCTGGTTCAGTTTCCTCTCGCTGTACTTTCAGTGGGTGAGGGCACTATCAGCTGGTTCAGTTTCCTATCGCTGTACTTTCAGTGGGTGAGGGCACTATCAGCTGGTTCAGTTTCCTCTCTGTACTTTCAGTGGGTGAGGGCACTATCAGCTGGTTCAGTTTCCTATCTCTGTACTTTCAGTGGGTGAGGGCACTATCAGCTGGTTCAGTTTCCTCTCTCTGTACTTTCAGTGGGTGAGGGCACTATCAGCTGGTTCAGTTTCCTATCTCTGTACTTTCAGTGGGTGAGGGCACTATCAGCTGGTTCAGTTTCCTATCTCTGTACTTTCAGTGGGTGAGGGCACTATCAGCTGGTTCAGTTTCCTCTCGCTGTACTTTCAGTGGGTGAGGGCACTATCAGCTGGTTCAGTTTCCTCTCGCTGTACTTTCAGTGGGTGAGGGCACTATCAGCTGGTTCAGTTTCCTCTCTGTACTTTCAGTGGGTGAGGGCACTATCAGCTGGTTCAGTTTCCTCTCGCTGTACTTTCAGTGGGTGAGGGCACTATCAGCTGGTTCAGTTTCCTATCTCTGTACTTTCAGTGGGTGAGGGCACTATCAGCTGGTTCAGTTCCCTCTCGCTGTACTTTCAGTGGGTGAGGGCACTATCAGCTGGTTCAGTTTCCTATCTCTGTACTTTCAGTGGGTGAGGACACTATCAGCTGGTTCAGTTCCCTCTCTCTGTACTTTCAGTGGGTGAGGGCACTATCAGCTGGTTCAGTTCCCTCTCTGTACTTTCAGTGGGTGAGGGCACTATCAGCTGGTTCAGTTTCCTATCTCTGTACTTTCAGTGGGTGAGGGCGCTATCAGCTGGTTCAGTTTCCTATCTCTGTACTTTCAGTGGGTGAGGGCACTATCAGCTGGTTCAGTTTCCTCTCGCTGTACTTTCAGTGGGTGAGGGCACTATCAGCTGGTTCAGTTTCCTCTCTGTACTTTCAGTGGGTGAGGGCACTATCAGCTGGTTCAGTTTCCTCTCGCTGTACTTTCAGTGGGTGAGGGCACTATCAGCTGGTTCAGTTCCCTCTCTGTACTTTCAGTGGGTGAGGGCACTATCAGCTGGTTCAGTTTCCTCTCTCTGTACTTTCAGTGGGTGAGGGCACTATCAGCTGGTTCAGTTTCCTCTCTCTGTACTTTCAGTGGGTGAGGGCACTATCAGCTGGTTCAGTTTCCTCTCTCTGTACTTTCAGTGGGTGAGGGCACTATCAGCTGGTTCAGTTTCCTCTCTCTGTACTTTCAGTGGGTGAGGGCACTATCAGCTGGTTCAGTTTCCTATCTCTGTACTTTCAGTGGGTGAGGGCACTATCAGCTGGTTCAGTTTCCTATCTCTGTACTTTCAGTGGGTGAGGGCACTATCAGCTGGTTCAGTTCCCTCTCGCTGTACTTTCAGTGGGTGAGGGCACTATCAGCTGGTTCAGTTCCCTCTCGCTGTACTTTCAGTGGGTGAGGGCACTATCAGCTGGTTCAGTTCCCTCTCTGTACTTTCAGTGGGTGAGGGCACTATCAGCTGGTTCAGTTTCCTATCGCTGTACTTTCAGTGGGTGAGGGCACTATCAGCTGGTTCAGTTCCCTCTCTGTACTTTCAGTGGGTGAGGGCACTATCAGCTGGTTCAGTTCCCTCTCTCTGTACATTCAGTGGGTGAGGGCACTATCAGCTGGTTCAGTTCCCTCTCTCTGTACTTTCAGTGGGTGAGGGCACTATCAGCTGGTTCAGTTCCCTCTCTCTGTACTTTCAGTGGGTGAGGGCACTATCAGCTGGTTCAGTTCCCTCTCTCTGTACTTTCAGTGGGTGAGGGCACTATCAGCTGGTTCAGTTTCCTCTCTGTACTTTCAGTGGGTGAGGGCACTATCAGCTGGTTCAGTTTCCTCTCTTTACTTTCAGTGGGTGAGGGCACTATCAGCTGGTTCAGTTCCCTCTCTGTACTTTCAGTGGGTGAGGGCACTATCAGCTGGTTCAGTTCCCTCTCGCTGTACTTTCAGTGGGTGAGGGCACTATCAGCTGGTTCAGTTTCCTCTCGCTGTACTTTCAGTGGGTGAGGGCACTATCAGCTGGTTGAGTTTCCTCTCGCTGTACTTTCAGTGGGTGAGGGCACTATCAGCTGGTTCAGTTTCCTATCTCTGTACTTTCACTGGGTGAGGGCACTATCAGCTGGTTCAGTTTCCTCTCTCTGTACTTTCAGTGGGTGAGGGCACTATCAGCTGGTTCAGTTCCCTCTCTCTGTACTTTCACTGGGTGAGGGCACTATCAGCTGGTTCAGTTTCCTCTCTCTGTACTTTCAGTGGGTGAGGGCACTATCAGCTGGTTCAGTTCCCTCTCTCTGTACTTTCACTGGGTGAGGGCACTATCAGCTGGTTCAGTTTCCTATCTCTGTACTTTCAGTGGGTGAGGGCACTATCAGCTGGTTCAGTTTCCTCTCGCTGTACTTTCAGTGGGTGAGGGCACTATCAGCTGGTTCAGTTTCCTATCTCTGTACTTTCAGTGGGTGAGGGCACTATCAGCTGGTTCAGTTTCCTCTCTCTGTACTTTCAGTGGGTGAGGGCACTATCAGCTGGTTCAGTTTCCTCTTGCTGTACTTTCAGTGGGTGAGGGCACTATCAGCTGGTTCAGTTTCCTATCTCTGTACTTTCAGTGGGTGAGGGCACTATCAGCTGGTTCAGTTTCCTCTTGCTGTACTTTCAGTGGGTGAGGGCACTATCAGCTGGTTCAGTTTCCTCTCTCTGTACTTTCAGTGGGTGAGGGCACTATCAGCTGGTTCAGTTTCCTCTCGCTGTACTTTCAGTGGGTGAGGGCACTATCAGCTGGTTCAGTTTCCTCTCGCTGTACTTTCAGTGGGTGAGGGCACTATCAGCTGGTTCAGTTTCCTATCTCTGTACTTTCAGTGGGTGAGGGCACTATCAGCTGGTTCAGTTTCCTCTCTCTGTACTTTCAGTGGGTGAGGGCACTATCAGCTGGTTCAGTTTCCTCTCTCTGTACTTTCAGTGGGTGAGGGCACTATCAGCTGGTTCAGTTTCCTATCTCTGTACTTTCAGTGGGTGAGGGCACTATCAGCTGGTTCAGTTTCCTCTCTGTACTTTCAGTGGGTGAGGGCACTATCAGCTGGTTCAGTTTCCTCTCGCTGTACTTTCAGTGGGTGAGGGCACTATCAGCTGGTTCAGTTCCCTCTCTGTACTTTCAGTGGGTGAGGGCACTATCAGCTGGTTCAGTTTCCTCTCTCTGTACTTTCAGTGGGTGAGGGCACTATCAGCTGGTTCAGTTTCCTCTCTCTGTACTTTCAGTGGGTGAGGGCACTATCAGCTGGTTCAGTTCCCTCTCGCTGTACTTTCAGTGGGTGAGGGCACTATCAGCTGGTTCAGTTTCCTCTCTCTGTACTTTCAGTGGGTGAGGGCACTATCAGCTGGTTCAGTTTCCTATCTCTGTACTTTCAGTGGGTGAGGGCACTATCAGCTGGTTCAGTTTCCTCTCTCTGTACTTTCAGTGGGTGAGGGCACTATCAGCTGGTTCAGTTTCCTCTCTCTGTACTTTCAGTGGGTGAGGGCACTATCAGCTGGTTCAGTTTCCTCTCTGTACTTTCAGTGGGTGAGGGCACTATCAGCTGGTTCAGTTTCCTCTCTGTACTTTCAGTGGGTGAGGGCACTATCAGCTGGTTCAGTTTCCAATCGCTGTACTTTCAGTGGGTGAGGGCACTATCAGCTGGTTCAGTTTCCTCTCTGTACTTTAAGTGGGTGAGGGCACTATCAGCTGGTTCAGTTCCCTCTCTGTACTTTCAGTGGGTGAGGGCACTATCAGCTGGTTCAGTTTCCTCTCTGTACTTTAAGTGGGTGAGGGCACTATCAGCTGGTTCAGTTCCCTCTCTGTACTTTCAGTGGGTGAGGGCACTATCAGCTGGTTCAGTTTCCTCTCTCTGTACTTTCAGTGGGTGAGGGCACTATCAGCTGGTTCAGTTTCCTCTCTGTACTTTCAGTGGGTGAGGGCACTATCAGCTGGTTCAGTTTCCTATCTCTGTACTTTCAGTGGGTGAGGGCACTATCAGCTGGTTCAGTTTCCTATCTCTGTACTTTCAGTGGGTGAGGGCACTATCAGCTGGTTCAGTTTCCTCTCTCTGTACTTTCAGTGGGTGAGGGCACTATCAGCTGGTTCAGTTTCCTCTCTGTACTTTCAGTGGGTGAGGGCACTATCAGCTGGTTCAGTTTCCTATCTCTGTACTTTCAGTGGGTGAGGGCACTATCAGCTGGTTCAGTTTCCTCTCTCTGTACTTTCAGTGGGTGAGGGCACTATCAGCTGGTTCAGTTTCCTCTCTGTACTTTCAGTGGGTGAGGGCACTATCAGCTGGTTCAGTTTCCTATCTCTGTACTTTCAGTGGGTGAGGGCACTATCAGCTGGTTCAGTTTCCTCTCTCTGTACTTTCACTGGGTGAGGGCACTATCAGCTGGTTCAGTTTCCTCTCTCTGTACTTTCAGTGGGTGAGGACACTATCAGCTGGTTCAGTTTCCTCTCTCTGTACTTTCACTGGGTGAGGGCACTATCAGCTGGTTCAGTTTCCTCTCTCTGTACTTTCAGTGGGTGAGGGCACTATCAGCTGGTTCACTTTCCTATCTCTGTATTTTCAGTGGGTGAGGGCACTATCAGCTGGTTCAGTTTCCTCTCGCTGTACTTTCAGTGGGTGAGGGCACTATCAGCTGGTTCAGTTTCCTCTCGCTGTACTTTCAGTGGGTGAGGGCACTATCAGCTGGTTCAGTTTCCTATCGCTGTACTTTCAGTGGGTGAGGGCACTATCAGCTGGTTCAGTTTCCTCTCTGTACTTTCAGTGGGTGAGGGCACTATCAGCTGGTTCAGTTTCCTATCTCTGTACTTTCAGTGGGTGAGGGCACTATCAGCTGGTTCAGTTTCCTCTCTCTGTACTTTCAGTGGGTGAGGGCACTATCAGCTGGTTCAGTTTCCTATCTCTGTACTTTCAGTGGGTGAGGGCACTATCAGCTGGTTCAGTTTCCTATCTCTGTACTTTCAGTGGGTGAGGGCACTATCAGCTGGTTCAGTTTCCTCTCGCTGTACTTTCAGTGGGTGAGGGCACTATCAGCTGGTTCAGTTTCCTCTCGCTGTACTTTCAGTGGGTGAGGGCACTATCAGCTGGTTCAGTTTCCTCTCTGTACTTTCAGTGGGTGAGGGCACTATCAGCTGGTTCAGTTTCCTCTCGCTGTACTTTCAGTGGGTGAGGGCACTATCAGCTGGTTCAGTTTCCTATCTCTGTACTTTCAGTGGGTGAGGGCACTATCAGCTGGTTCAGTTCCCTCTCGCTGTACTTTCAGTGGGTGAGGGCACTATCAGCTGGTTCAGTTTCCTATCTCTGTACTTTCAGTGGGTGAGGGCGCTATCAGCTGGTTCAGTTTCCTATCTCTGTACTTTCAGTGGGTGAGGGCACTATCAGCTGGTTCAGTTTCCTCTCGCTGTACTTTCAGTGGGTGAGGGCACTATCAGCTGGTTCAGTTTCCTCTCTGTACTTTCAGTGGGTGAGGGCACTATCAGCTGGTTCAGTTTCCTCTCGCTGTACTTTCAGTGGGTGAGGGCACTATCAGCTGGTTCAGTTCCCTCTCTGTACTTTCAGTGGGTGAGGGCACTATCAGCTGGTTCAGTTTCCTCTCTCTGTACTTTCAGTGGGTGAGGGCACTATCAGCTGGTTCAGTTTCCTCTCTCTGTACTTTCAGTGGGTGAGGGCACTATCAGCTGGTTCAGTTTCCTCTCTCTGTACTTTCAGTGGGTGAGGGCACTATCAGCTGGTTCAGTTTCCTCTCTCTGTACTTTCAGTGGGTGAGGGCACTATCAGCTGGTTCAGTTTCCTATCTCTGTACTTTCAGTGGGTGAGGGCACTATCAGCTGGTTCAGTTTCCTATCTCTGTACTTTCAGTGGGTGAGGGCACTATCAGCTGGTTCAGTTCCCTCTCGCTGTACTTTCAGTGGGTGAGGGCACTATCAGCTGGTTCAGTTCCCTCTCGCTGTACTTTCAGTGGGTGAGGGCACTATCAGCTGGTTCAGTTCCCTCTCTGTACTTTCAGTGGGTGAGGGCACTATCAGCTGGTTCAGTTTCCTATCGCTGTACTTTCAGTGGGTGAGGGCACTATCAGCTGGTTCAGTTCCCTCTCTGTACTTTCAGTGGGTGAGGGCACTATCAGCTGGTTCAGTTCCCTCTCTCTGTACATTCAGTGGGTGAGGGCACTATCAGCTGGTTCAGTTCCCTCTCTCTGTACTTTCAGTGGGTGAGGGCACTATCAGCTGGTTCAGTTCCCTCTCTCTGTACTTTCAGTGGGTGAGGGCACTATCAGCTGGTTCAGTTCCCTCTCTCTGTACTTTCAGTGGGTGAGGGCACTATCAGCTGGTTCAGTTTCCTCTCTGTACTTTCAGTGGGTGAGGGCACTATCAGCTGGTTCAGTTTCCTCTCTTTACTTTCAGTGGGTGAGGGCACTATCAGCTGGTTCAGTTCCCTCTCTGTACTTTCAGTGGGTGAGGGCACTATCAGCTGGTTCAGTTCCCTCTCGCTGTACTTTCAGTGGGTGAGGGCACTATCAGCTGGTTCAGTTTCCTCTCGCTGTACTTTCAGTGGGTGAGGGCACTATCAGCTGGTTGAGTTTCCTCTCGCTGTACTTTCAGTGGGTGAGGGCACTATCAGCTGGTTCAGTTTCCTATCTCTGTACTTTCACTGGGTGAGGGCACTATCAGCTGGTTCAGTTTCCTCTCTCTGTACTTTCAGTGGGTGAGGGCACTATCAGCTGGTTCAGTTCCCTCTCTCTGTACTTTCACTGGGTGAGGGCACTATCAGCTGGTTCAGTTTCCTCTCTCTGTACTTTCAGTGGGTGAGGGCACTATCAGCTGGTTCAGTTCCCTCTCTCTGTACTTTCACTGGGTGAGGGCACTATCAGCTGGTTCAGTTTCCTATCTTTGTACTTTCAGTGGGTGAGGGCACTATCAGCTGGTTCAGTTTCCTCTCGCTGTACTTTCAGTGGGTGAGGGCACTATCAGCTGGTTCAGTTTCCTATCTCTGTACTTTCAGTGGGTGAGGGCACTATCAGCTGGTTCAGTTTCCTCTCTCTGTACTTTCAGTGGGTGAGGGCACTATCAGCTGGTTCAGTTTCCTCTTGCTGTACTTTCAGTGGGTGAGGGCACTATCAGCTGGTTCAGTTTCCTATCTCTGTACTTTCAGTGGGTGAGGGCACTATCAGCTGGTTCAGTTTCCTCTTGCTGTACTTTCAGTGGGTGAGGGCACTATCAGCTGGTTCAGTTTCCTCTCTCTGTACTTTCAGTGGGTGAGGGCACTATCAGCTGGTTCAGTTTCCTCTCGCTGTACTTTCAGTGGGTGAGGGCACTATCAGCTGGTTCAGTTTCCTCTCGCTGTACTTTCAGTGGGTGAGGGCACTATCAGCTGGTTCAGTTTCCTATCTCTGTACTTTCAGTGGGTGAGGGCACTATCAGCTGGTTCAGTTTCCTCTCTCTGTACTTTCAGTGGGTGAGGGCACTATCAGCTGGTTCAGTTTCCTCTCTCTGTACTTTCAGTGGGTGAGGGCACTATCAGCTGGTTCAGTTTCCTATCTCTGTACTTTCAGTGGGTGAGGGCACTATCAGCTGGTTCAGTTTCCTATCTCTGTACTTTCAGTGGGTGAGGGCACTATCAGCTGGTTCAGTTTCCTATCTCTGTACTTTCAGTTGGTGAGGGCACTATCAGCTGGTTCAGTTTCCTCTCGCTGTACTTTCAGTGGGTGAGGGCACTATCAGCTGGTTCAGTTCCCTCTCTGTACTTTCAGTGGGTGAGGGCACTATCAGCTGGTTCAGTTCCCTCTCTGTACTTTCAGTGGGTGAGGGCACTATCAGCTGGTTCAGTTTCCTCTCGCTGTACTTTCAGTGGGTGAGGGCACTATCAGCTGGTTCAGTTTCCTATCTCTGTACTTTCAGTGGGTGAGGGCACTATCAGCTGGTTCAGTTTCCTCTCTGTACTTTCAGGGGGTGAGGGCACTATCAGGTGGTTCAGTTTCCGCTCTCTGTACTTTCAGTGGGTGAGGGCACTATCAGCTGGTTCAGTTCCCTCTCGCTGTACTTTCAGTGGGTGAGGGCACTATCAGCTGGTTCAGTTTCCTATCTCTGTACTTTCAGTGGGTGAGGGCACTATCAGCTGGTTCAGTTTCCTCTCTCTGTACTTTCAGTGGGTGAGGGCACTATCAGCTGGTTCAGTTTCCTCTCGCTGTACTTTCAGTGGGTGAGGGCACTATCAGCTGGTTCAGTTTCCTCTCTCTGTACTTTCAGTGGGTGAGGGCACTATCAGCTGGTTCAGTTTCCTCTCGCTGTACTTTCAGTGGGTGAGGGCACTATCAGCTGGTTCAGTTTCCTCTCGCTGTACTTTCAGTGGGTGAGGGCACTATCAGCTGGTTCAGTTCCCTCTCTCTGTACTTTCAGTGGGTGAGGGCACTATCAGCTGGTTCAGTTTCCTCTCGCTGTACTTTCAGTGGGTGAGGGCACTATCAGCTGGTTCAGTTCCCTCTCTCTGTACTTTCAGTGGGTGAGGGCACTATCAGCTGGTTCAGTTTCCTCTCGCTGTACTTTCAGTGGGTGAGGGCACTATCAGCTGGTTCAGTTCCCTCTCTCTGTACTTTCAGTGGGTGAGGGCACTATCAGCTGGTTCAGTTCCCTCTCTGTACTTTCACTGGGTGAGGGCACTATCAGCTGGTTCAGTTTCCTATCTCTGTACTTTCAGTGGGTGAGGGCACTATCAGCTGGTTCAGTTTCCTCTCTCTGTACTTTCAGTGGGTGAGGGCACTATCAGCTGGTTCAGTTTCCTCTCTCTGTACTTTCAGTGGGTGAGGGCACTATCAGCTGGTTCAGTTCCCTCTCTCTGTACTTTCAGTGGGTGAGGGCACTATCAGCTGGTTCAGTTTCCTCTCTCTGTACTTTCAGTGGGTGAGGGCACTATCAGGTGGTTCAGTTTCCTCTCTCTGTACTTTCAGTGGGTGAGGGCACTATCAGCTGGTTCAGTTTCCTCTCTGTACTTTCAGTGGGTGAGGGCACTATCAGCTGGTTCAGTTTCCTCTCTCTGTACTTTCAGTGGGTGAGGGCACTATCAGCTGGTTCAGTTTCCTCTCTGTACTTTCAGTGGGTGAGGGCACTATCAGCTGGTTCAGTTCCCTCTCTCTGTACTTTCAGTGGGTGAGGGCACTATCAGCTGGTTCAGTTTCCTATCGCTGTACTTTCAGTGGGTGAGGGCACTATCAGCTGGTTCAGTTCCCTCTCTGTACTTTCAGTGGGTGAGGGCACTATCAGCTGGTTCAGTTCCCTCTCTCTGTACTTTCAGTGGGTGAGGGCACTATCAGCTGGTTCAGTTTCCTATCGCTGTACTTTCAGTGGGTGAGGGCACTATCAGGTGGTTCAGTTCCCTCTCTGTACTTTCAGTGGGTGAGGGCACTATCAGCTGGTTCAGTTTCCTCTCTCTGTACTTTCAGTGGGTGAGGGCACTATCAGCTGGTTCAGTTTCCTCTCTCTGTACTTTCAGTGGGTGAGGGTACTATCAGGTGGTTCAGTTCCCTCTCTGTACTTTCAGTGGGTGAGGGCACTATCAGCTGGTTCAGTTTCCTCTCTCTGTACTTTCAGTGGGTGAGGGCACTATCAGCTGGTTCAGTTTCCTATCGCTGTACTTTCACTGGGTGAGGGCACTATCAGCTGGTTCAGTTCCCTCTCTCTGTACTTTCAGTGGGTGAGGGCACTATCAGCTGGTTCAGTTTCCTATCTCTGTACTTTCAGTGGGTGAGGGCACTATCAGCTGGTTCAGTTTCCTCTCTCTGTACTTTCAGTGGGTGAGGGCACTATCAGCTGGTTCAGTTCCCTCTCGCTGTACTTTCAGTGGGTGAGGGCACTATCAGCTGGTTCAGTTCCCTCTCTCTGTACTTTCAGTGGGTGAGGGCACTATCAGCTGGTTCAGTTTCCTCTTTCTGTACTTTCAGTGGGTGAGGGCACTATCAGCTGGTTCAGTTTCCTCTCGCTGTACTTTCAGTGGGTGAGGGCACTATCAGCTGGTTCAGTTCCCTCTCTCTGTACTTTCAGTGGGTGAGGGCACTATCAGCTGGTTCAGTTTCCTCTCTCTGTACTTTCAGTGGGTGAGGGCACTATCAGCTGGTTCAGTTTCCTATCTCTGTACTTTCACTGGGTGAGGGCACTATCAGCTGGTTCAGTTTCCTCTCGCTGTACTTTCAGTGGGTGAGGACACTATCAGCTGGTTCAGTTTCCTCTCTCTGTACTTTCAGTGGGTGAGGGCACTGTCAGCTGGTTCAGTTCCCTGTCTGTACTTTCAGTGGGTGAGGGCACTATCAGCTGGTTCAGTTCCCTCTCTGTACTTTCAGTGGGTGAGGACACTATCAGCTGGTTCAGTTTCCTCTCTCTGTACTTTCAGTGGGTGAGGGCACTATCAGCTGGTTCAGTTTCCTATCTCTGTACTTTCAGTGGGTGAGGGCACTATCAGCTGGTTAATGTTGTGTATGTAATATGTGTGCTACTTTGAACCTATGGACAGGACTGCACTACTTGTTGGGCGTAGTGATACGCAGTACCACTCCTGGCCATAGGGGTATAAATAGTACTGTGGGTACTGATCCCCCTCAGTTCCCGCCTGTGGGCATGAAGTAAAGACCTATGTGCAGTCCCTACCTCCAACCAGTAAAGGCCTGTTTGAGTTATACGTTTAAGTCTTTGTGTTAATTGTTCAATACAATACACATACTTAACACTGGCGACGAGTCAGGCTCTTACCCTGCGGCAGTTATTCCAGGCGGCTTCGTCCAAAGACAGGACGTTGAAGAGAGGTTTCAATCCTCAACACCCCACTCAAAACTGAAGGGCAGCAGAAATCCTGACAGCTTCCAGCGACTGGAAGCGACAGGCATTAGGACCCTGAAGCCTCCATCAGCTTGTGAACCGGAGTAAAGACAGGACTGGGGAAGAGAGAGAGGTAGGGCGATAGCGATCGGCAGATAAGGGCCGGGCCGCTTTGAAGTGAGGGGCGCAGCCGGGCCAGCGATCGGGACCAAAGATAAGAGCCGCACTCGGACTGAAAGGCGCGGCGGCTGCAGAAGCTCAAGGTGCGAGAGTCGCGGTGCACAGCGCGGGCTATCGATCGCGGCGAAGATAAGGGCCGCACTCGAGGGCTGAAGGGAGACGGCGTCGGGGGACGGGTGAAGACCGCCAAGCGCGGGAAAACCGCCATTTTGTGGGCGGAGGACGACGGCAAGAGCGGGAAGCCGCCATCTTTGATAACAAGTAAAGAAAATAAAATCTGAGAAATTGCAAATCTACAATGCCTAAACACGGGAATATTAGCACCTTTGATAGTGACCTCGAAGATTGGGCCATATATGTTGAAAGAGTAAAAAATTATTGTAAGGCCAATAAAATTCGTGACCAAGATAAAGCTCTAACATTATTAAATTTAATGGGTGCGAAGACGTACGGGCAATTGAAACACCTGTTATCACCAGATGAACCGGCGGATAAGACGTTCGATGAGATTGTTACTGTCCTGAAAGATCATCTAAACCCCACGCCGCTGATGCTAGCGGAACGATTTAAATTTTACGACAGAAGGCAGCTACAGCATGAAAGCAATGCTGAATATTTGCTGGAATTGCGTAAATTAGCGAAATATTGCCAGTTTGGAACGGGATTGACAGATGCACTACGAGACAAATTTGTGTGTGGTTTATTTAAACAGGATACACAAAAGCGACTGCTCGAGGAGAATGAGCTGACGCTTGAGAAGGCGGTCACTATGGCAGCAGCACACGAAGCCGCAGCGAGAGGCACGGCAGTAATGCAGCTACGGTCACCGGAGCTCAGTGCACACAAATTGGGTGTGAGTTCTGGCAAATGTTATCGTTGTGGAAAGACAACGCATGATCAGAACCAGTGTTGGTTTAAAAACCAAGAATGTAGAACTTGTGGTAGGCTTGGACATATAGCTAGAGTATGCAGGTCAGGGAAGAAGACCAGCAACAAGAAGTCACCGCAAGGAAAATACGCAAAGGTACACAAGGTGACCGAACAGGAGTCCGATTCAGACGCTAGCAGTAATGAACTGGCTAGCTTAAGCTGTAATGAACTGGCTAGCTTAAGAGTACTCAACGCTGGTAAGGGTGCAGACCTCCAGACAATTTGGGTCACTCTTCAGATAGAAGGAGTCCAAGTAAAACTGGAATTGGACACTGGATCGGCATTGACGGTCATAAATAAGAAAGATTACGGAAAGTTATTCCAACATATTCCCCTACAGGATACGGGGATTATATTGAAAACATACACGGGGCAAAGAGTGTACCCCATCGGGAAAATAGAGGTTGCAGTGGCCCACAAGGGCGAAGACAGTCAAATAATGGACTTATATGTGATATCTGAAGGAGGTCCTCCACTACTAGGACGGGAGTGGATTAGGAAAATGAATATGGACTGGCATTTCCTACAAACAATAACGAGTGAGAACTCGGTGAAGATAGTCGGCCCAGACTCTGGAACGGATGATGGTAAGCCCAACTCAGGTGCAAAAGACAAAGTTTCAGCACAGAATTCCACTGAGCAACAACAACATAGTTTAACTGTGGATTCTGAGTCTGGCAAGTCTACTGATGTGCCCATTTCTGAGGGACACCGGGCTCGAACTCAACTCCATTTCAAACTACAACAGCAATTAGAACAAATGCTTCGCCGTTTTGAGCAAGAGTTGAATGCAACGAAAGAGTTCTTTGATATAGAGTTGGAGAATCTGGAAAGACAACAGAAGCAGCTGATGGAGAAAATGGAGCAGGAGCACACAAAACGTCTGATGTCAGAGGAGTTAACGGTCAGCCAACTCCTGCATATGCTGAAGGACAGGACTCTGAAATGGGAAAAACTTGAACATGAACTTCAATATTCAAACGAAAGGGGTTCGGAGCTCTCAAAGGTTATTGGAAGAGCTGAGGTGGCAACACAGACTGAGATGACTGCAACAGAGCAGCCCTTGGATGCCAAAAGTACGCTGACTCACGTCAACGTAGAACAACAGACCGCTGAAACAGCTGCTCCAGTAGAGGGATTGCATAGTCCGATCAATCAATCTCCAAAGGAAGTTGAAGTATTAAAATCACAAATGAGGTCACTAGTAAACGACTTGCTGAAAGCCCAGAAAAAGCTGGATGCAGAGGTACACATGAAGAAGTCTCTTCAGGAAAGATGTCTGGATTTGGAACAAGAGCTGGCTAACGTCCAGCTGGGTATGGAGGAAATAGACGACCCTCTCACTGGTCTAGCTCAGGACGACACCGAATATTACGATGTCCTGTCCTGCCCAGCTTGTAACTTCGACTCCCAAAGTGCAGAAATCATGGAGGAGCACCAAAAGTCTACGGAACATTGGGAGAAGCTGGCTCTACGACGGAAACAGGAGGAAGAGAAGGAGGAACTGCGCATGCAGCTGGCAGCTGTGGCAGCTGACAATGGAGCCCAGAGAGTCTCCAAGAAGCAGAAAAGGAAAAGTAAAAACAGAAGATGACCCATCTGAACCATTATCACCTCTACCAGATCACACACGTGGTCCCTCCGAACGGAGCCAATTCAGTTCGGAAGTTCAAACTGTTAAATCCATGGAAGGACTATTGAATGAGTCACTCCAGCAACGTGAACCGACTACACCACAGAGATTGAATCTGTGAACTGTTTTCCACAGAGACTGAATCTGTGATCTGTTTTGACATGAAGTTATCTATGTATCTATGTTATTCTGTTATGTAAACCTGAAGTTATATATGTATATATGTTATTACGTTATGTTAAATGGGGAGATGACTGTAAAGCTAGGAAGGGAGGAATGTTGTGTATGTAATATGTGTGCTACTTTGAACCTATGGACAGGACTGCACTACTTGTTGGGCGTAGTGATACGCAGTACCACTCCTGGCCATAGGGGTATAAATAGTACTGTGGGTACTGATTCCCCTCAGTTCCCGCCTGTGGGCATGAAGTAAAGACCTATGTGCAGTCCCTACCTCCAACCAGTAAAGGCCTGTTTGAGTTATACGTTTAAGTCTTTGTGTTAATTGTTCAATACAATACACATACTTAACAGGTGAGGGCACTATCAGCTGGTTCAGTTTCCTCTCTCTGTACTTTCAGTGGGTGAGGGCGCTATCAGCTGGTTCAGTTTCCTCTCTCTGTACTTTCAGTGGGTGAGGGCGCTATCAGCTGGTTCAGTTTCCTCTCTCTGTACTTTCAGTGGGTGAGGGCACTATCAGCTGGTTCAGTTTCCTATCTCTGTACTTTCAGTGGGTGAGGGCACTATCAGCTGGTTCAGTTCCCTCTCTGTACTTTCAGTGGGTGAGGGCACTATCAGCTGGTTCAGTTCCCTCTCTGTACTTTCAGTGGGTGAGGGCACTATCAGCTGGTTCAGTTCCCTATCTCTGTACATTCAGTGGGTGAGGGCACTATCAGCTGGTTCAGTTCCCTCTCTGTACTTTCAGTGGGTGAGGACACTATCAGCTGGTTCAGTTTCCTATCTCTGTACTTTCAGTGGGTGAGGGCACTATCAGCTGGTTCAGTTCCCTCTCGCTGTACTTTCAGTGGGTGAGGGCACTATCAGCTGGTTCAGTTTCCTATCTCTGTACTTTCAGTGGGTGAGGGCACTATCAGCTGGTTCAGTTCCCTCTCTCTGTACTTTCAGTGGGTGAGGGCACTATCAGCTGGTTCAGTTTCCTCTCGCTGTACTTTCAGTGGGTGAGGGCACTATCAGCTGGTTCAGTTTCCTCTCGCTGTACTTTCAGTGGGTGAGGGCACTATCAGCTGGTTCAGTTCCCTCTCTGTACTTTCAGTGGGTGAGGGCACTATCAGCTGGTTCAGTTTCCCTCTCGCTGTACTTTCAGTGGGTGAGGGCACTATCAGCTGGTTCAGTTTCCTCTCGCTGTACTTTCAGTGGGTGAGGGCACTATCAGCTGGTTCAGTTCCCTCTCGCTGTACTTTCAGTGGGTGAGGGCACTATCAGCTGGTTCAGTTTCCTATCGCTGTACTTTCAGTGGGTGAGGGCACTATCAGGTGGTTCAGTTCCCTCTCTGTACTTTCAGTGGGTGAGGGCACTATCAGCTGGTTCAGTTTCCTCTCTCTGTACTTTCAGTGGGTGAGGGCACTATCAGCTGGTTCAGTTTCCTCTCTCTGTACTTTCAGTGGGTGAGGGTACTATCAGGTGGTTCAGTTCCCTCTCTGTACTTTCAGTGGGTGAGGGCACTATCAGCTGGTTCAGTTTCCTCTCTCTGTACTTTCAGTGGGTGAGGGCACTATCAGCTGGTTCAGTTTCCTATCGCTGTACTTTCACTGGGTGAGGGCACTATCAGCTGGTTCAGTTCCCTCTCTCTGTACTTTCAGTGGGTGAGGGCACTATCAGCTGGTTCAGTTTCCTATCTCTGTACTTTCAGTGGGTGAGGGCACTATCAGCTGGTTCAGTTTCCTCTCTCTGTACTTTCAGTGGGTGAGGGCACTATCAGCTGGTTCAGTTCCCTCTCGCTGTACTTTCAGTGGGTGAGGGCACTATCAGCTGGTTCAGTTCCCTCTCTCTGTACTTTCAGTGGGTGAGGGCACTATCAGCTGGTTCAGTTTCCTCTTTCTGTACTTTCAGTGGGTGAGGGCACTATCAGCTGGTTCAGTTTCCTCTCGCTGTACTTTCAGTGGGTGAGGGCACTATCAGCTGGTTCAGTTCCCTCTCTCTGTACTTTCAGTGGGTGAGGGCACTATCAGCTGGTTCAGTTTCCTCTCTCTGTACTTTCAGTGGGTGAGGGCACTATCAGCTGGTTCAGTTTCCTATCTCTGTACTTTCACTGGGTGAGGGCACTATCAGCTGGTTCAGTTTCCTCTCGCTGTACTTTCAGTGGGTGAGGACACTATCAGCTGGTTCAGTTTCCTCTCTCTGTACTTTCAGTGGGTGAGGACACTATCAGCTGGTTCAGTTCCCTCTCTGTACTTTCAGTGGGTGAGGGCACTATCAGCTGGTTCAGTTCCCTCTCTGTACTTTCAGTGGGTGAGGGCACTATCAGCTGGTTCAGTTCCCTCTCTGTACTTTCAGTGGGTGAGGGCACTATCAGCTGGTTCAGTTTCCTATCTCTGTACTTTCAGTGGGTGAGGGCACTATCAGCTGGTTCAGTTTCCTCTCTCTGTACTTTCAGTGGGTGAGGGCACTATCAGCTGGTTCAGTTTCCTCTCTCTGTACTTTCAGTGGGTGAGGGCGCTATCAGCTGGTTCAGTTTCCTCTCTCTGTACTTTCAGTGGGTGAGGGCACTATCAGCTGGTTCAGTTTCCTATCTCTGTACTTTCAGTGGGTGAGGACACTATCAGCTGGTTCAGTTCCCTCTCTACTTTCAGTGGGTGAGGGCACTATCAGCTGGTTCAGTTCCCTCTCTGTACTTTCAGTGGGTGAGGGCACTATCAGCTGCTTCAGTTTCCTATCTCTGTACTTTCAGTGGGTGAGGGCACTATCAGCTGGTTCAGTTCCCTCTCTGTACTTTCAGTGGGTGAGGGCACTATCAGCTGGTTCAGTTCCCTCTCTGTACTTTCAGTGGGTGAGGGCACTATCAGCTGGTTCAGTTCCCTATCTCTGTACTTTCAGTGGGTGAGGGCACTATCAGCTGGTTCAGTTCCCTCTCTGTACTTTCAGTGGGTGAGGGCACTATCAGCTGGTTCAGTTTCCTATCTCTGTACTTTCAGTGGGTGAGGGCACTATCAGCTGGTTCAGTTTCCTCTCTCTGTACTTTCAGTGGGTGAGGGCACTATCAGCTGGTTCAGTTTCCTCTCTCTGTACTTTCAGTGGGTGAGGGCGCTATCAGCTGGTTCAGTTTCCTCTCTCTGTACTTTCAGTGGGTGAGGGCACTATCAGCTGGTTCAGTTTCCTATCTCTGTACTTTCAGTGGGTGAGGACACTATCAGCTGGTTCAGTTCCCTCTCTGTACTTTCAGTGGGTGAGGGCACTATCAGCTGCTTCAGTTTCCTATCTCTGTACTTTCAGTGGGTGAGGGCACTATCAGCTGGTTCAGTTCCCTCTCTGTACTTTCAGTGGGTGAGGGCACTATCAGCTGGTTCAGTTCCCTCTCTGTACTTTCAGTGGGTGAGGGCACTATCAGCTGGTTCAGTTCCCTATCTCTGTACTTTCAGTGGGTGAGGGCACTATCAGCTGGTTCAGTTCCCTCTCTGTACTTTCAGTGGGTGAGGACACTATCAGCTGGTTCAGTTTCCTATCTCTGTACTTTCAGTGGGTGAGGGCACTATCAGCTGGTTCAGTTCCCTCTCGCTGTACTTTCAGTGGGTGAGGGCACTATCAGCTGGTTCAGTTTCCTATCTCTGTACTTTCAGTGGGTGAGGGCACTATCAGCTGGTTCAGTTCCCTCTCTCTGTACTTTCAGTGGGTGAGGGCACTATCAGCTGGTTCAGTTTCCTCTCGCTGTACTTTCAGTGGGTGAGGGCACTATCAGCTGGTTCAGTTTCCTCTCGCTGTACTTTCAGTGGGTGAGGGCACTATCAGCTGGTTCAGTTCCCTCTCTGTACTTTCAGTGGGTGAGGGCACTATCAGCTGGTTCAGTTTCCCTCTCGCTGTACTTTCAGTGGGTGAGGGCACTATCAGCTGGTTCAGTTTCCTCTCGCTGTACTTTCAGTGGGTGAGGGCACTATCAGCTGGTTCAGTTCCCTCTCGCTGTACTTTCAGTGGGTGAGGGCACTATCAGCTGGTTCAGTTCCCTCTCTCTGTACTTTCAGTGGGTGAGGACACTATCAGCTGGTTCAGTTTCCTCTCTCTGTACTTTCAGTGGGTGAGGACACTATCCGCTGGTTCAGTTTCCTCTCGCTGTACTTTCACTGGGTGAGGGCACTATCAGCTGGTTCAGTTTCCTATCGCTGTACTTTCAGTGGGTGAGGGCACTATCAGCTGGTTCAGTTTCCTATCGCTGTACTTTCAGTGGGTGAGGGCACTATCAGCTGGTTCAGTTTCCTCTCGCTGTACTTTCAGTGGGTGAGGGCACTATCAGCTGGTTCAGTTTCCTATCGCTGTACTTTCAGTGGGTGAGGGCACTATCAGCTGGTTCAGTTTCCTATCGCTGTACTTTCAGTGGGTGAGGGCACTATCAGCTGGTTCAGTTTCCTATCTCTGTACTTTCAGTGGGTGAGGGCACTATCAGGTGGTTCAGTTTCCTATCGCTGTACTTTCAGTGGGTGAGGGCACTATCAGCTGGTTCAGTTTCCTATCTCTGTACTTTCAGTAGGTGAGGGCACTATCAGCTGGTTCAGTTTCCTATCTCTGTACTTTCAGTGGGTGAGGGCACTATCAGCTGGTTCAGTTTCCTATCTCTGTACTTTCAGTGGGTGAGGGCACTATCAGCTGGTTCAGTTTCCTATCTCTGTACTTTCAGTTGGTGAGGGCACTATCAGCTGGTTCAGTTTCCTCTCGCTGTACTTTCAGTGGGTGAGGGCACTATCAGCTGGTTCAGTTCCCTCTCTGTACTTTCAGTGGGTGAGGGCACTATCAGCTGGTTCAGTTCCCTCTCTGTACTTTCAGTGGGTGAGGGCACTATCAGCTGGTTCAGTTTCCTCTCGCTGTACTTTCAGTGGGTGAGGGCACTATCAGCTGGTTCAGTTTCCTATCTCTGTACTTTCAGTGGGTGAGGGCACTATCAGCTGGTTCAGTTTCCTCTCTGTACTTTCAGGGGGTGAGGGCACTATCAGGTGGTTCAGTTTCCGCTCTCTGTACTTTCAGTGGGTGAGGGCACTATCAGCTGGTTCAGTTCCCTCTCGCTGTACTTTCAGTGGGTGAGGGCACTATCAGCTGGTTCAGTTTCCTATCTCTGTACTTTCAGTGGGTGAGGGCACTATCAGCTGGTTCAGTTTCCTCTCTCTGTACTTTCAGTGGGTGAGGGCACTATCAGCTGGTTCAGTTTCCTCTCGCTGTACTTTCAGTGGGTGAGGGCACTATCAGCTGGTTCAGTTTCCTCTCTCTGTACTTTCAGTGGGTGAGGGCACTATCAGCTGGTTCAGTTTCCTCTCGCTGTACTTTCAGTGGGTGAGGGCACTATCAGCTGGTTCAGTTTCCTCTCGCTGTACTTTCAGTGGGTGAGGGCACTATCAGCTGGTTCAGTTCCCTCTCTCTGTACTTTCAGTGGGTGAGGGCACTATCAGCTGGTTCAGTTTCCTCTCGCTGTACTTTCAGTGGGTGAGGGCACTATCAGCTGGTTCAGTTCCCTCTCTCTGTACTTTCAGTGGGTGAGGGCACTATCAGCTGGTTCAGTTTCCTCTCGCTGTACTTTCAGTGGGTGAGGGCACTATCAGCTGGTTCAGTTCCCTCTCTCTGTACTTTCAGTGGGTGAGGGCACTATCAGCTGGTTCAGTTCCCTCTCTGTACTTTCACTGGGTGAGGGCACTATCAGCTGGTTCAGTTTCCTATCTCTGTACTTTCAGTGGGTGAGGGCACTATCAGCTGGTTCAGTTTCCTCTCTCTGTACTTTCAGTGGGTGAGGGCACTATCAGCTGGTTCAGTTTCCTCTCTCTGTACTTTCAGTGGGTGAGGGCACTATCAGCTGGTTCAGTTCCCTCTCTCTGTACTTTCAGTGGGTGAGGGCACTATCAGCTGGTTCAGTTTCCTCTCTCTGTACTTTCAGTGGGTGAGGGCACTATCAGGTGGTTCAGTTTCCTCTCTCTGTACTTTCAGTGGGTGAGGGCACTATCAGCTGGTTCAGTTTCCTCTCTGTACTTTCAGTGGGTGAGGGCACTATCAGCTGGTTCAGTTTCCTCTCTCTGTACTTTCAGTGGGTGAGGGCACTATCAGCTGGTTCAGTTTCCTCTCTGTACTTTCAGTGGGTGAGGGCACTATCAGCTGGTTCAGTTTCCTCTCTGTACTTTCAGTGGGTGAGGGCACTATCAGCTGGTTCAGTTCCCTCTCTCTGTACTTTCAGTGGGTGAGGGCACTATCAGCTGGTTCAGTTTCCTATCGCTGTACTTTCAGTGGGTGAGGGCACTATCAGCTGGTTCAGTTCCCTCTCTGTACTTTCAGTGGGTGAGGGCACTATCAGCTGGTTCAGTTCCCTCTCTCTGTACTTTCAGTGGGTGAGGGCACTATCAGCTGGTTCAGTTTCCTATCGCTGTACTTTCAGTGGGTGAGGGCACTATCAGGTGGTTCAGTTCCCTCTCTGTACTTTCAGTGGGTGAGGGCACTATCAGCTGGTTCAGTTTCCTCTCTCTGTACTTTCAGTGGGTGAGGGCACTATCAGCTGGTTCAGTTTCCTCTCTCTGTACTTTCAGTGGGTGAGGGTACTATCAGGTGGTTCAGTTCCCTCTCTGTACTTTCAGTGGGTGAGGGCACTATCAGCTGGTTCAGTTTCCTCTCTCTGTACTTTCAGTGGGTGAGGGCACTATCAGCTGGTTCAGTTTCCTATCGCTGTACTTTCACTGGGTGAGGGCACTATCAGCTGGTTCAGTTCCCTCTCTCTGTACTTTCAGTGGGTGAGGGCACTATCAGCTGGTTCAGTTTCCTATCTCTGTACTTTCAGTGGGTGAGGGCACTATCAGCTGGTTCAGTTTCCTCTCTCTGTACTTTCAGTGGGTGAGGGCACTATCAGCTGGTTCAGTTCCCTCTCGCTGTACTTTCAGTGGGTGAGGGCACTATCAGCTGGTTCAGTTCCCTCTCTCTGTACTTTCAGTGGGTGAGGGCACTATCAGCTGGTTCAGTTTCCTCTTTCTGTACTTTCAGTGTGTGAGGGCACTATCAGCTGGTTCAGTTTCCTCTCGCTGTACTTTCAGTGGGTGAGGGCACTATCAGCTGGTTCAGTTCCCTCTCTCTGTACTTTCAGTGGGTGAGGGCACTATCAGCTGGTTCAGTTCCCTCTCTGTACTTTCAGTGGGTGAGGGCACTATCAGCTGGTTCAGTTCCCTCTCTGTACTTTCAGTGGGTGAGGACACTATCAGCTGGTTCAGTTTCCTCTCTCTGTACTTTCAGTGGGTGAGGGCACTATCAGCTGGTTCAGTTTCCTATCTCTGTACTTTCAGTGGGTGAGGGCACTATCAGCTGGTTAATGTTGTGTATGTAATATGTGTGCTACTTTGAACCTATGGACAGGACTGCACTACTTGTTGGGCGTAGTGATACGCAGTACCACTCCTGGCCATAGGGGTATAAATAGTACTGTGGGTACTGATCCCCCTCAGTTCCCGCCTGTGGGCATGAAGTAAAGACCTATGTGCAGTCCCTACCTCCAACCAGTAAAGGCCTGTTTGAGTTATACGTTTAAGTCTTTGTGTTAATTGTTCAATACAATACACATACTTAACACTGGCGACGAGTCAGGCTCTTACCCTGCGGCAGTTATTCCAGGCGGCTTCGTCCAAAGACAGGACGTTGAAGAGAGGTTTCAATCCTCAACACCCCACTCAAAACTGAAGGGCAGCAGAAATCCTGACAGCTTCCAGCGACTGGAAGCGACAGGCATTAGGACCCTGAAGCCTCCATCAGCTTGTGAACCGGAGTAAAGACAGGACTGGGGAAGAGAGAGAGGTAGGGCGATAGCGATCGGCAGATAAGGGCCGGGCCGCTTTGAAGTGAGGGGCGCAGCCGGGCCAGCGATCGGGACCAAAGATAAGAGCCGCACTCGGACTGAAAGGCGCGGCGGCTGCAGAAGCTCAAGGTGCGAGAGTCGCGGTGCACAGCGCGGGCTATCGATCGCGGCGAAGATAAGGGCCGCACTCGAGGGCTGAAGGGAGACGGCGTCGGGGGACGGGTGAAGACCGCCAAGCGCGGGAAAACCGCCATTTTGTGGGCGGAGGACGACGGCAAGAGCGGGAAGCCGCCATCTTTGATAACAAGTAAAGAAAATAAAATCTGAGAAATTGCAAATCTACAATGCCTAAACACGGGAATATTAGCACCTTTGATAGTGACCTCGAAGATTGGGCCATATATGTTGAAAGAGTAAAAAATTATTGTAAGGCCAATAAAATTCGTGACCAAGATAAAGCTCTAACATTATTAAATTTAATGGGTGCGAAGACGTACGGGCAATTGAAACACCTGTTATCACCAGATGAACCGGCGGATAAGACGTTCGATGAGATTGTTACTGTCCTGAAAGATCATCTAAACCCCACGCCGCTGATGCTAGCGGAACGATTTAAATTTTACGACAGAAGGCAGCTACAGCATGAAAGCAATGCTGAATATTTGCTGGAATTGCGTAAATTAGCGAAATATTGCCAGTTTGGAACGGGATTGACAGATGCACTACGAGACAAATTTGTGTGTGGTTTATTTAAACAGGATACACAAAAGCGACTGCTCGAGGAGAATGAGCTGACGCTTGAGAAGGCGGTCACTATGGCAGCAGCACACGAAGCCGCAGCGAGAGGCACGGCAGTAATGCAGCTACGGTCACCGGAGCTCAGTGCACACAAATTGGGTGTGAGTTCTGGCAAATGTTATCGTTGTGGAAAGACAACGCATGATCAGAACCAGTGTTGGTTTAAAAACCAAGAATGTAGAACTTGTGGTAGGCTTGGACATATAGCTAGAGTATGCAGGTCAGGGAAGAAGACCAGCAACAAGAAGTCACCGCAAGGAAAATACGCAAAGGTACACAAGGTGACCGAACAGGAGTCCGATTCAGACGCTAGCAGTAATGAACTGGCTAGCTTAAGCTGTAATGAACTGGCTAGCTTAAGAGTACTCAACGCTGGTAAGGGTGCAGACCTCCAGACAATTTGGGTCACTCTTCAGATAGAAGGAGTCCAAGTAAAACTGGAATTGGACACTGGATCGGCATTGACGGTCATAAATAAGAAAGATTACGGAAAGTTATTCCAACATATTCCCCTACAGGATACGGGGATTATATTGAAAACATACACGGGGCAAAGAGTGTACCCCATCGGGAAAATAGAGGTTGCAGTGGCCCACAAGGGCGAAGACAGTCAAATAATGGACTTATATGTGATATCTGAAGGAGGTCCTCCACTACTAGGACGGGAGTGGATTAGGAAAATGAATATGGACTGGCATTTCCTACAAACAATAACGAGTGAGAACTCGGTGAAGATAGTCGGCCCAGACTCTGGAACGGATGATGGTAAGCCCAACTCAGGTGCAAAAGACAAAGTTTCAGCACAGAATTCCACTGAGCAACAACAACATAGTTTAACTGTGGATTCTGAGTCTGGCAAGTCTACTGATGTGCCCATTTCTGAGGGACACCGGGCTCGAACTCAACTCCATTTCAAACTACAACAGCAATTAGAACAAATGCTTCGCCGTTTTGAGCAAGAGTTGAATGCAACGAAAGAGTTCTTTGATATAGAGTTGGAGAATCTGGAAAGACAACAGAAGCAGCTGATGGAGAAAATGGAGCAGGAGCACACAAAACGTCTGATGTCAGAGGAGTTAACGGTCAGCCAACTCCTGCATATGCTGAAGGACAGGACTCTGAAATGGGAAAAACTTGAACATGAACTTCAATATTCAAACGAAAGGGGTTCGGAGCTCTCAAAGGTTATTGGAAGAGCTGAGGTGGCAACACAGACTGAGATGACTGCAACAGAGCAGCCCTTGGATGCCAAAAGTACGCTGACTCACGTCAACGTAGAACAACAGACCGCTGAAACAGCTGCTCCAGTAGAGGGATTGCATAGTCCGATCAATCAATCTCCAAAGGAAGTTGAAGTATTAAAATCACAAATGAGGTCACTAGTAAACGACTTGCTGAAAGCCCAGAAAAAGCTGGATGCAGAGGTACACATGAAGAAGTCTCTTCAGGAAAGATGTCTGGATTTGGAACAAGAGCTGGCTAACGTCCAGCTGGGTATGGAGGAAATAGACGACCCTCTCACTGGTCTAGCTCAGGACGACACCGAATATTACGATGTCCTGTCCTGCCCAGCTTGTAACTTCGACTCCCAAAGTGCAGAAATCATGGAGGAGCACCAAAAGTCTACGGAACATTGGGAGAAGCTGGCTCTACGACGGAAACAGGAGGAAGAGAAGGAGGAACTGCGCATGCAGCTGGCAGCTGTGGCAGCTGACAATGGAGCCCAGAGAGTCTCCAAGAAGCAGAAAAGGAAAAGTAAAAACAGAAGATGACCCATCTGAACCATTATCACCTCTACCAGATCACACACGTGGTCCCTCCGAACGGAGCCAATTCAGTTCGGAAGTTCAAACTGTTAAATCCATGGAAGGACTATTGAATGAGTCACTCCAGCAACGTGAACCGACTACACCACAGAGATTGAATCTGTGAACTGTTTTCCACAGAGACTGAATCTGTGATCTGTTTTGACATGAAGTTATCTATGTATCTATGTTATTCTGTTATGTAAACCTGAAGTTATATATGTATATATGTTATTACGTTATGTTAAATGGGGAGATGACTGTAAAGCTAGGAAGGGAGGAATGTTGTGTATGTAATATGTGTGCTACTTTGAACCTATGGACAGGACTGCACTACTTGTTGGGCGTAGTGATACGCAGTACCACTCCTGGCCATAGGGGTATAAATAGTACTGTGGGTACTGATTCCCCTCAGTTCCCGCCTGTGGGCATGAAGTAAAGACCTATGTGCAGTCCCTACCTCCAACCAGTAAAGGCCTGTTTGAGTTATACGTTTAAGTCTTTGTGTTAATTGTTCAATACAATACACATACTTAACAGGTGAGGGCACTATCAGCTGGTTCAGTTTCCTCTCTCTGTACTTTCAGTGGGTGAGGGCGCTATCAGCTGGTTCAGTTTCCTCTCTCTGTACTTTCAGTGGGTGAGGGCGCTATCAGCTGGTTCAGTTTCCTCTCTCTGTACTTTCAGTGGGTGAGGGCACTATCAGCTGGTTCAGTTTCCTATCTCTGTACTTTCAGTGGGTGAGGGCACTATCAGCTGGTTCAGTTCCCTCTCTGTACTTTCAGTGGGTGAGGGCACTATCAGCTGGTTCAGTTCCCTCTCTGTACTTTCAGTGGGTGAGGGCACTATCAGCTGGTTCAGTTCCCTATCTCTGTACATTCAGTGGGTGAGGGCACTATCAGCTGGTTCAGTTCCCTCTCTGTACTTTCAGTGGGTGAGGACACTATCAGCTGGTTCAGTTTCCTATCTCTGTACTTTCAGTGGGTGAGGGCACTATCAGCTGGTTCAGTTCCCTCTCGCTGTACTTTCAGTGGGTGAGGGCACTATCAGCTGGTTCAGTTTCCTATCTCTGTACTTTCAGTGGGTGAGGGCACTATCAGCTGGTTCAGTTCCCTCTCTCTGTACTTTCAGTGGGTGAGGGCACTATCAGCTGGTTCAGTTTCCTCTCGCTGTACTTTCAGTGGGTGAGGGCACTATCAGCTGGTTCAGTTTCCTCTCGCTGTACTTTCAGTGGGTGAGGGCACTATCAGCTGGTTCAGTTCCCTCTCTGTACTTTCAGTGGGTGAGGGCACTATCAGCTGGTTCAGTTTCCCTCTCGCTGTACTTTCAGTGGGTGAGGGCACTATCAGCTGGTTCAGTTTCCTCTCGCTGTACTTTCAGTGGGTGAGGGCACTATCAGCTGGTTCAGTTCCCTCTCGCTGTACTTTCAGTGGGTGAGGGCACTATCAGCTGGTTCAGTTTCCTATCGCTGTACTTTCAGTGGGTGAGGGCACTATCAGGTGGTTCAGTTCCCTCTCTGTACTTTCAGTGGGTGAGGGCACTATCAGCTGGTTCAGTTTCCTCTCTCTGTACTTTCAGTGGGTGAGGGCACTATCAGCTGGTTCAGTTTCCTCTCTCTGTACTTTCAGTGGGTGAGGGTACTATCAGGTGGTTCAGTTCCCTCTCTGTACTTTCAGTGGGTGAGGGCACTATCAGCTGGTTCAGTTTCCTCTCTCTGTACTTTCAGTGGGTGAGGGCACTATCAGCTGGTTCAGTTTCCTATCGCTGTACTTTCACTGGGTGAGGGCACTATCAGCTGGTTCAGTTCCCTCTCTCTGTACTTTCAGTGGGTGAGGGCACTATCAGCTGGTTCAGTTTCCTATCTCTGTACTTTCAGTGGGTGAGGGCACTATCAGCTGGTTCAGTTTCCTCTCTCTGTACTTTCAGTGGGTGAGGGCACTATCAGCTGGTTCAGTTCCCTCTCGCTGTACTTTCAGTGGGTGAGGGCACTATCAGCTGGTTCAGTTCCCTCTCTCTGTACTTTCAGTGGGTGAGGGCACTATCAGCTGGTTCAGTTTCCTCTTTCTGTACTTTCAGTGGGTGAGGGCACTATCAGCTGGTTCAGTTTCCTCTCGCTGTACTTTCAGTGGGTGAGGGCACTATCAGCTGGTTCAGTTCCCTCTCTCTGTACTTTCAGTGGGTGAGGGCACTATCAGCTGGTTCAGTTTCCTCTCTCTGTACTTTCAGTGGGTGAGGGCACTATCAGCTGGTTCAGTTTCCTATCTCTGTACTTTCACTGGGTGAGGGCACTATCAGCTGGTTCAGTTTCCTCTCGCTGTACTTTCAGTGGGTGAGGACACTATCAGCTGGTTCAGTTTCCTCTCTCTGTACTTTCAGTGGGTGAGGACACTATCAGCTGGTTCAGTTCCCTCTCTGTACTTTCAGTGGGTGAGGGCACTATCAGCTGGTTCAGTTCCCTCTCTGTACTTTCAGTGGGTGAGGGCACTATCAGCTGGTTCAGTTCCCTCTCTGTACTTTCAGTGGGTGAGGGCACTATCAGCTGGTTCAGTTTCCTATCTCTGTACTTTCAGTGGGTGAGGGCACTATCAGCTGGTTCAGTTTCCTCTCTCTGTACTTTCAGTGGGTGAGGGCACTATCAGCTGGTTCAGTTTCCTCTCTCTGTACTTTCAGTGGGTGAGGGCGCTATCAGCTGGTTCAGTTTCCTCTCTCTGTACTTTCAGTGGGTGAGGGCACTATCAGCTGGTTCAGTTTCCTATCTCTGTACTTTCAGTGGGTGAGGACACTATCAGCTGGTTCAGTTCCCTCTCTGTACTTTCAGTGGGTGAGGGCACTATCAGCTGGTTCAGTTCCCTCTCTGTACTTTCAGTGGGTGAGGGCACTATCAGCTGCTTCAGTTTCCTATCTCTGTACTTTCAGTGGGTGAGGGCACTATCAGCTGGTTCAGTTCCCTCTCTGTACTTTCAGTGGGTGAGGGCACTATCAGCTGGTTCAGTTCCCTCTCTGTACTTTCAGTGGGTGAGGGCACTATCAGCTGGTTCAGTTCCCTATCTCTGTACTTTCAGTGGGTGAGGGCACTATCAGCTGGTTCAGTTCCCTCTCTGTACTTTCAGTGGGTGAGGGCACTATCAGCTGGTTCAGTTTCCTATCTCTGTACTTTCAGTGGGTGAGGGCACTATCAGCTGGTTCAGTTTCCTCTCTCTGTACTTTCAGTGGGTGAGGGCACTATCAGCTGGTTCAGTTTCCTCTCTCTGTACTTTCAGTGGGTGAGGGCGCTATCAGCTGGTTCAGTTTCCTCTCTCTGTACTTTCAGTGGGTGAGGGCACTATCAGCTGGTTCAGTTTCCTATCTCTGTACTTTCAGTGGGTGAGGACACTATCAGCTGGTTCAGTTCCCTCTCTGTACTTTCAGTGGGTGAGGGCACTATCAGCTGCTTCAGTTTCCTATCTCTGTACTTTCAGTGGGTGAGGGCACTATCAGCTGGTTCAGTTCCCTCTCTGTACTTTCAGTGGGTGAGGGCACTATCAGCTGGTTCAGTTCCCTCTCTGTACTTTCAGTGGGTGAGGGCACTATCAGCTGGTTCAGTTCCCTATCTCTGTACTTTCAGTGGGTGAGGGCACTATCAGCTGGTTCAGTTCCCTCTCTGTACTTTCAGTGGGTGAGGACACTATCAGCTGGTTCAGTTTCCTATCTCTGTACTTTCAGTGGGTGAGGGCACTATCAGCTGGTTCAGTTCCCTCTCGCTGTACTTTCAGTGGGTGAGGGCACTATCAGCTGGTTCAGTTTCCTATCTCTGTACTTTCAGTGGGTGAGGGCACTATCAGCTGGTTCAGTTCCCTCTCTCTGTACTTTCAGTGGGTGAGGGCACTATCAGCTGGTTCAGTTTCCTCTCGCTGTACTTTCAGTGGGTGAGGGCACTATCAGCTGGTTCAGTTTCCTCTCGCTGTACTTTCAGTGGGTGAGGGCACTATCAGCTGGTTCAGTTCCCTCTCTGTACTTTCAGTGGGTGAGGGCACTATCAGCTGGTTCAGTTTCCCTCTCGCTGTACTTTCAGTGGGTGAGGGCACTATCAGCTGGTTCAGTTTCCTCTCGCTGTACTTTCAGTGGGTGAGGGCACTATCAGCTGGTTCAGTTCCCTCTCGCTGTACTTTCAGTGGGTGAGGGCACTATCAGCTGGTTCAGTTTCCTATCTCTGTACTTTCAGTGGGTGAGGGCACTATCAGCTGGTTCAGTTTCCTCTCGCTGTACTTTCAGTGGGTGAGGGCACTATCAGCTGGTTCAGTTTCCTATCTCTGTACTTTCAGTGGGTGAGGGCACTATCAGCTGGTTCAGTTTCCTCTCTCTGTACTTTCAGTGGTGAGGGCACTGTCAGCTGGTTCAGTTTCCTCTCTGTACTTTCAGTGGGCGAGGACACTGTCAGCTGGTTCAGTTTCCTATCTCTGTACTTTCAGTGGGTGAGGGCACTATCAGCTGGTTCAGTTTCCTCTCTCTGTACTTTCAGTGGGTGAGGGCACTATCAGCTGGTTCAGTTCCCTCTCGCTGTACTTTCAGTGGGTGAGGACACTATCAGCTGGTTCAGTTTCCTCTCGCTGTACTTTCAGTGGGTGAGGGCACTATCAGCTGGTTCAGTTTCCTCTCGCTGTACTTTCAGTGGGTGAGGGCACTATCAGCTGGTTCAGTTCCCTCTCGCTGTACTTTCAGTGGGTGAGGACACTATCAGCTGGTTCAGTTCCCTCTCTCTGTACTTTCAGTGGGTGAGGGCACTATCAGGTGGTTCAGTTCCCTCTCTCTGTACTTTCAGTGGGTGAGGGCACTTTCAGCTGGTTCAGTTTCCTCTCGCTGTACTTTCAGTGGGTGAGGGCACTATCAGCTGGTTCAGTTTCCTCTCTCTGTACTTTCAGTGGGTGAGGGCACTATCAGCTGGTTCAGTTTCCTCTCTGTACTTTCAGTGGGTGAGGGCACTATCAGCTGGTTCAGTTTCCTCTCGCTGTACTTTCAGTGGGTGAGGGCACTATCAGCTGGTTCAGTTTCCTCTCGCTGTACTTTCAGTGGGTGAGGGCACTATCAGCTGGTTCAGTTTCCCTCTCTCTGTACTTTCAGTGGGTGAGGGAACTATCAGCTGGTTCAGTTTCCTCTTGCTGTACTTTCAGTGAGTGAGGGCACTATCAGCTGGTTCAGTTTCCTCTCTCTGTACTTTCAGTGGGTGAGGGCACTATCAGCTGGTTCAGTTTCCTCTCTGTACTTTCACTGGGTGAGGGCACTATCAGCTGGTTCAGTTTCCTATCTCTGTACTTTCAGTGGGTGAGGGCACTATCAGCTGGTTCAGTTTCCTCTCTGTACTTTCACTGGGTGAGGGCACTATCAGCTGGTTCAGTTTTCTCTCTGTACTTTCAGTGGGTGAGGGCACTATCAGCTGGTTCAGTTTCCTCTCGCTGTACTTTCAGTGGGTGAGGGCACTATCAGCTGGTTCAGTTTCCTCTCGCTATACTTTCAGTGGGTGAGGGCACTATCAGCTGGTTCAGTTTCCTCTCGCTGTACTTTCAGTGGGTGAGGGCACTATCAGCTGGTTCAGTTCCCTCTCTCTGTACTTTCAGTGGGTGAGGACACTATCAGCTGGTTCAGTTTCCTCTCTCTGTACTTTCAGTGGGTGAGGGCACTATCAGCTGGTTCAGTTTCTTCTCGCTGTACTTTCAGTGGGTGAGGGCACTATCAGGTGGTTCAGTTTCCTCTCTGTACTTTCAGTGGGTGAGGGCACTATCAGCTGGTTCAGTTTCCTCTCTCTGTACTTTCAGTGGGTGAGGGCACTATCAGCTGGTTCAGTTTCCTCTCGCTGTACTTTCAGTGGGTGAGGGCACTATCAGCTGGTTCAGTTTCCTATCGCTGTACTTTCAGTGGGTGAGGGCACTATCAGCTGGTTCAGTTTCCTCTCTCTGTACTTTCAGTGGGTGAGGGCACTATCAGCTGGTTCAGTTCCCTCTCTCTGTACTTTCAGTGGGTGAGGGCACTATCAGCTGGTTCAGTTCCCTCTCTCTGTACTTTCAGTGGGTGAGGGCACTATCAGCTGGCTCAGTTCCCTCTCTGTACTTTCAGTGGGTGAGGGCACTATCAGGTGGTTCAGTTTCCTATCTCTGTACTTTCAGTGGGTGAGGGCACTATCAGCTGGTTCAGTTCCCTCTCTCTGTACTTTCAGTGGGTGAGGGCACTATCAGCTGGTTCAGTTCCCTCTCTCTGTACTTTCAGTGGGTGAGGGCACTATCAGCTGGTTCAGTTTCCTCTCTGTACTTTCAGTGGGTGAGGGCACTATCAGCTGGTTCAGTTTCCTCTCGCTGTACTTTCAGTGGGTGAGGGCACTATCAGCTGGTTCAGTTTCCTATCTCTGTACTTTCAGTGGGTGAGGGCACTATCAGCTGGTTCAGTTTCCTATCTCTGTACTTTCAGTGGGTGAGGGCACTATCAGCTGGTTCAGTTTCCTCTCTCTGTACTTTCAGTGGGTGAGGGCACTATCAGCTGGTTCAGTTCCCTCTCTCTGTACTTTCAGTGGGTGAGGGCACTATCAGCTGGTTCAGTTTCCTCTCTCTGTACTTTCAGTGGGTGAGGACACTATCAGCTGGTTCAGTTTCCTCTCGCTGTACTTTCAGTGGGTGAGGGCACTATCAGCTGGTTCAGTTTCCTCTCGCTGTACTTTCAGTGGGTGAGGGCACTATCAGCTGGTTCAGTTTCCTCTCGCTGTACTTTCAGTGGGTGAGGACACTATCAGCTGGTTCAGTTCCCTCTCTCTGTACTTTCAGTGGGTGAGGACACTATCAGCTGGTTCAGTTTCCTCTCTCTGTACTTTCAGTGGGTGAGGACACTATCCGCTGGTTCAGTTCCCTCTCTCTGTACTTTCAGTGGGTGAGGACACTATCAGCTGGTTCAGTTTCCTCTCTCTGTACTTTCAGTGGGTGAGGACACTATCCGCTGGTTCAGTTTCCTCTCGCTGTACTTTCACTGGGTGAGGGCACTATCAGCTGGTTCAGTTTCCTATCGCTGTACTTTCAGTGGGTGAGGGCACTATCAGCTGGTTCAGTTTCCTATCGCTGTACTTTCAGTGGGTGAGGGCACTATCAGCTGGTTCAGTTTCCTCTCGCTGTACTTTCAGTGGGTGAGGGCACTATCAGCTGGTTCAGTTTCCTATCGCTGTACTTTCAGTGGGTGAGGGCACTATCAGCTGGTTCAGTTTCCTATCGCTGTACTTTCAGTGGGTGAGGGCACTATCAGCTGGTTCAGTTTCCTATCTCTGTACTTTCAGTGGGTGAGGGCACTATCAGGTGGTTCAGTTTCCTATCGCTGTACTTTCAGTGGGTGAGGGCACTATCAGCTGGTTCAGTTTCCTATCTCTGTACTTTCAGTAGGTGAGGGCACTATCAGCTGGTTCAGTTTCCTATCTCTGTACTTTCAGTGGGTGAGGGCACTATCAGCTGGTTCAGTTCCCTCTCTCTGTACTTTCAGTGGGTGAGGGCACTATCAGCTGGTTCAGTTCCCTCTCTGTACTTTCAGTGGGTGAGGGCACTATCAGCTGGTTCAGTTCCCTCTCTGTACTTTCAGTGGGTGAGGGCACTATCAGCTGGTTCAGTTCCCTCTCTGTACTTTCAGTGGGTGAGGGCACTATCAGCTGGTTCAGTTTCCTCTCTGTACTTTCAGTGGGTGAGGGCACTATCAGCTGGTTCAGTTCCCTCTCGCTGTACTTTCAGTGGGTGAGGGCACTATCAGCTGGTTCAGTTTCCTATCTCTGTACTTTCAGTGGGTGAGGGCACTATCAGCTGGTTCAGTTTCCTCTCTGTACTTTAAGTGGGTGAGGGCACTATCAGCTGGTTCAGTTCCCTCTCTCTGTACTTTCAGTGGGTGAGGGCACTATCAGCTGGTTCAGTTTCCTATCTCTGTACTTTCAGTGGGTGAGGGCACTATCAGCTGGTTCAGTTTCCTCTCTGTACTTTAAGTGGGTGAGGGCACTATCAGCTGGTTCAGTTCCCTCTCTCTGTACTTTCAGTGGGTGAGGACACTATCAGCTGGTTCAGTTTCCTCTCTCTGTACTTTCAGTGGGTGAGGGCACTATCAGCTGGTTCAGTTCCCTCTCTCTGTACTTTCAGTGGGTGAGGGCACTATCAGCTGGTTCAGTTCCCTCTCTCTGTACTTTCAGTGGGTGAGGGCACTATCAGCTGGTTCAGTTCCCTCTCTGTACTTTCAGTGGGTGAGGGCACTATCAGGTGGTTCAGTTTCCTATCTCTGTACTTTCAGTGGGTGAGGGCACTATCAGCTGGTTCAGTTCCCTCTCTCTGTACTTTCAGTGGGTGAGGGCACTATCAGCTGGTTCAGTTCCCTCTCTCTGTACTTTCAGTGGGTGAGGGCACTATCAGCTGGTTCAGTTTCCTATCTCTGTACTTTCAGTGGGTGAGGGCACTATCAGGTGGTTCAGTTTCCTCTCTGTACTTTCAGTGGGTGAGGGCACTATCAGCTGGTTCAGTTTCCTCTCTCTGTACTTTCAGTGGGTGAGGGCACTATCAGCTGGTTCAGTTTCCTCTCGCTGTACTTTCAGTGGGTGAGGGCACTATCAGCTGGTTCAGTTCCCTCTCTGTACTTTCAGTGGGTGAGGGCACTATCAGCTGGTTCAGTTCCCTCTCGCTGTACTTTCAGTGGGTGAGGGCACTATCAGCTGGTTCAGTTTCCTCTCTGTACTTTCAGTGGGTGAGGGCACTATCAGCTGGTTCAGTTTCCTCTCGCTGTACTTTCAGTGGGTGAGGGCACTATCAGCTGGTTCAGTTTCCTCTCTCTGTACTTTCAGTGGGTGAGGGCACTATCAGCTGGTTCAGTTTCCTCTCTGTACTTTCAGTGGGTGAGGGCACTATCAGCTGGTTCAGTTTCCTCTCGCTGTACTTTCAGTGGGTGAGGGCACTATCAGCTGGTTCAGTTTCCTCTCGCTGTACTTTCAGTGGGTGAGGGCACTATCAGCTGGTTCAGTTTCCCTCTCTCTGTACTTTCAGTGGGTGAGGGCACTATCAGCTGGTTCAGTTTCCTCTCGCTGTACTTTCAGTGAGTGAGGGCACTATCAGCTGGTTCAGTTTCCTCTCTCTGTACTTTCAGTGGGTGAGGGCACTATCAGCTGGTTCAGTTTCCTCTCTGTACTTTCACTGGGTGAGGGCACTATCAGCTGGTTCAGTTTCCTATCTCTGTACTTTCAGTGGGTGAGGGCACTATCAGCTGGTTCAGTTTCCTCTCTGTACTTTCACTGGGTGAGGGCACTATCAGCTGGTTCAGTTTTCTCTCTGTACTTTCAGTGGGTGAGGGCACTATCAGCTGGTTCAGTTTCCTCTCGCTGTACTTTCAGTGGGTGAGGGCACTATCAGCTGGTTCAGTTTCCTCTCGCTATACTTTCAGTGGGTGAGGACACTATCAGCTGGTTCAGTTCCCTCTCTCTGTACTTTCAGTGGGTGAGGACACTATCAGCTGGTTCAGTTTCCTCTCTCTGTACTTTCAGTGGGTGAGGACACTATCCGCTGGTTCAGTTTCCTCTCGCTGTACTTTCACTGGGTGAGGGCACTATCAGCTGGTTCAGTTTCCTATCGCTGTACTTTCAGTGGGTGAGGGCACTATCAGCTGGTTCAGTTTCCTATCGCTGTACTTTCAGTGGGTGAGGGCACTATCAGCTGGTTCAGTTTCCTCTCGCTGTACTTTCAGTGGGTGAGGGCACTATCAGCTGGTTCAGTTTCCTATCGCTGTACTTTCAGTGGGTGAGGGCACTATCAGCTGGTTCAGTTTCCTATCGCTGTACTTTCAGTGGGTGAGGGCACTATCAGCTGGTTCAGTTTCCTATCTCTGTACTTTCAGTGGGTGAGGGCACTATCAGGTGGTTCAGTTTCCTATCGCTGTACTTTCAGTGGGTGAGGGCACTATCAGCTGGTTCAGTTTCCTATCTCTGTACTTTCAGTAGGTGAGGGCACTATCAGCTGGTTCAGTTTCCTATCTCTGTACTTTCAGTGGGTGAGGGCACTATCAGCTGGTTCAGTTCCCTCTCTCTGTACTTTCAGTGGGTGAGGGCACTATCAGCTGGTTCAGTTCCCTCTCTGTACTTTCAGTGGGTGAGGGCACTATCAGCTGGTTCAGTTCCCTCTCTGTACTTTCAGTGGGTGAGGGCACTATCAGCTGGTTCAGTTCCCTCTCTGTACTTTCAGTGGGTGAGGGCACTATCAGCTGGTTCAGTTTCCTCTCTGTACTTTCAGTGGGTGAGGGCACTATCAGCTGGTTCAGTTCCCTCTCGCTGTACTTTCAGTGGGTGAGGGCACTATCAGCTGGTTCAGTTTCCTATCTCTGTACTTTCAGTGGGTGAGGGCACTATCAGCTGGTTCAGTTTCCTCTCTGTACTTTAAGTGGGTGAGGGCACTATCAGCTGGTTCAGTTCCCTCTCTCTGTACTTTCAGTGGGTGAGGGCACTATCAGCTGGTTCAGTTTCCTATCTCTGTACTTTCAGTGGGTGAGGGCATTGTCAGCTGGTTCAGTTTCCTCTCTGTACTTTAAGTGGGTGAGGGCACTATCAGCTGGTTCAGTTCCCTCTCTCTGTACTTTCAGTGGGTGAGGACACTATCAGCTGGTTCAGTTTCCTATCTCTGTACTTTCAGTGGGTGAGGGCACTATCAGCTGGTTCAGTTTCCTATCTCTGTACTTTCAGTGGGTGAGGGCACTATCAGCTGGTTCAGTTTCCTATCTCTGTACTTTCAGTGGGTGAGGGCACTATCAGCTGGTTCAGTTTCCTATCTCTGTACTTGCAGTGGGTGAGGGCACTATCAGCTGGTTCAGTTTCCTATCTCTGTACTTTCAGTGGGTGAGGGCACTATCAGGTGGTTCAGTTCCCTCTCGCTGTACTTTCAGTGGGTGAGGGCACTATCAGCTGGTTCAGTTTCCTATCTCTGTACTTTCAGTGGGTGAGGGCACTATCAGCTGGTTCAGTTTCCTCTCTGTACTTTCAGTGGGTGAGGGCACTATCAGCTGGTTCAGTTTCCTCTCTGTACTTTCAGTGGGTGAGGGCACTATCAGCTGGTTCAGTTTCCTCTCGCTGTACTTTCAGTGGGTGAGGGCACTATCAGCTGGTTCAGTTTCCCTCTCTGTACTTTCAGTGGGTGAGGGCACTATCAGCTGGTTCAGTTTCCTCTCTCTGTACTTTCAGTGGGTGAGGGCACTTTCAGCTGGTTCAGTTCCCTCTCTCTGTACTTTCAGTGGGTGAGGGCACTATCAGCTGGTTCAGTTTCCTCTCTGTACTTTCAGTGGGTGAGGGCACTATCAGCTGGTTCAGTTTCCTCTCTCTGTACTTTCAGTGGGTGAGGGCACTATCAGCTGGTTCAGTTTCCTATCTCTGTACTTTCAGTGGGTGAGGGCACTATCAGGTGGTTCAGTTTCCTCTCTGTACTTTCAGTGGGTGAGGGCACTATCAGCTGGTTCAGTTTCCTCTCTCTGTACTTTCAGTGGGTGAGGGCACTATCAGCTGGTTCAGTTTCCTCTCTCTGTACTTTCAGTGGGTGAGGGCACTATCAGCTGGTTCAGTTTCCTCTCTGTACTTTCAGTGGGTGAGGGCACTATCAGCTGGTTCAGTTTCCTCTCGCTGTACTTTCAGTGGGTGAGGGCACTATCAGCTGGTTCAGTTTCCTCTCGCTGTACTTTCAGTGGGTGAGGGCACTATCAGCTGGTTCAGTTTCCCTCTCTCTGTACTTTCAGTGGGTGAGGGCACTATCAGCTGGTTCAGTTTCCTCTCGCTGTACTTTCAGTGAGTGAGGGCACTATCAGCTGGTTCAGTTTCCTCTCTCTGTACTTTCAGTGGGTGAGGGCACTATCAGCTGGTTCAGTTTCCTCTCTGTACTTTCACTGGGTGAGGGCACTATCAGCTGGTTCAGTTTCCTATCTCTGTACTTTCAGTGGGTGAGGGCACTATCAGCTGGTTCAGTTTCCTATCGCTGTACTTTCAGTGGGTGAGGGCACTATCAGCTGGTTCAGTTTCCTCTCGCTGTACTTTCAGTGGGTGAGGGCACTATCAGCTGGTTCAGTTTCCTATCGCTGTACTTTCAGTGGGTGAGGGCACTATCAGCTGGTTCAGTTTCCTATCGCTGTACTTTCAGTGGGTGAGGGCACTATCAGCTGGTTCAGTTTCCTATCTCTGTACTTTCAGTGGGTGAGGGCACTATCAGGTGGTTCAGTTTCCTATCGCTGTACTTTCAGTGGGTGAGGGCACTATCAGCTGGTTCAGTTTCCTATCTCTGTACTTTCAGTAGGTGAGGGCACTATCAGCTGGTTCAGTTTCCTATCTCTGTACTTTCAGTGGGTGAGGGCACTATCAGCTGGTTCAGTTCCCTCTCTCTGTACTTTCAGTGGGTGAGGGCACTATCAGCTGGTTCAGTTCCCTCTCTGTACTTTCAGTGGGTGAGGGCACTATCAGCTGGTTCAGTTCCCTCTCTGTACTTTCAGTGGGTGAGGGCACTATCAGCTGGTTCAGTTCCCTCTCTGTACTTTCAGTGGGTGAGGGCACTATCAGCTGGTTCAGTTTCCTCTCTGTACTTTCAGTGGGTGAGGGCACTATCAGCTGGTTCAGTTCCCTCTCGCTGTACTTTCAGTGGGTGAGGGCACTATCAGCTGGTTCAGTTTCCTATCTCTGTACTTTCAGTGGGTGAGGGCACTATCAGCTGGTTCAGTTTCCTCTCTGTACTTTAAGTGGGTGAGGGCACTATCAGCTGGTTCAGTTCCCTCTCTCTGTACTTTCAGTGGGTGAGGGCACTATCAGCTGGTTCAGTTTCCTATCTCTGTACTTTCAGTGGGTGAGGGCACTATCAGCTGGTTCAGTTTCCTCTCTGTACTTTAAGTGGGTGAGGGCACTATCAGCTGGTTCAGTTTCCTATCTCTGTACTTTCAGTGGGTGAGGGCACTATCAGCTGGTTCAGTTTCCTATCTCTGTACTTTCAGTGGGTGAGGGCACTATCAGCTGGTTCAGTTTCCTATCTCTGTACTTTCAGTGGGTGAGGGCACTATCAGCTGGTTCAGTTTCCTATCTCTGTACTTGCAGTGGGTGAGGGCACTATCAGCTGGTTCAGTTTCCTATCTCTGTACTTTCAGTGGGTGAGGGCACTATCAGGTGGTTCAGTTCCCTCTCGCTGTACTTTCAGTGGGTGAGGGCACTATCAGCTGGTTCAGTTTCCTATCTCTGTACTTTCAGTGGGTGAGGGCACTATCAGCTGGTTCAGTTTCCTCTCTGTACTTTCAGTGGGTGAGGGCACTATCAGCTGGTTCAGTTTCCTCTCTGTACTTTCAGTGGGTGAGGGCACTATCAGCTGGTTCAGTTTCCTCTCGCTGTACTTTCAGTGGGTGAGGGCACTATCAGCTGGTTCAGTTCCCTCTCTCTGTACTTTCAGTGGGTGAGGGCACTATCAGCTGGTTCAGTTCCCTCTCTGTACTTTCAGTGGGTGAGGGCACTATCAGCTGGTTCAGTTTCCTCTCTCTGTACTTTCAGTGGGTGAGGGCACTATCAGCTGGTTCAGTTTCCCTCTCTGTACTTTCAGTGGGTGAGGGCACTATCAGCTGGTTCAGTTTCCTCTCTCTGTACTTTCAGTGGGTGAGGGCACTTTCAGCTGGTTCAGTTCCCTCTCTCTGTACTTTCAGTGGGTGAGGGCACTATCAGCTGGTTCAGTTTCCTCTCTGTACTTTCAGTGGGTGAGGGCACTATCAGCTGGTTCAGTTTCCTCTCTCTGTACTTTCAGTGGGTGAGGGCACTATCAGCTGGTTCAGTTTCCTATCTCTGTACTTTCAGTGGGTGAGGGCACTATCAGCGTGGTTCAGTTTCCTCTCTGTACTTTCAGTGGGTGAGGGCACTATCAGCTGGTTCAGTTTCCTCTCTCTGTACTTTCAGTGGGTGAGGGCACTATCAGCTGGTTCAGTTTCCTCTCGCTGTACTTTCAGTGGGTGAGGGCACTATCAGCTGGTTCAGTTCCCTCTCTGTACTTTCAGTGGGTGAGGGCACTATCAGCTGGTTCAGTTCCCTCTCGCTGTACTTTCAGTGGGTGAGGGCACTATCAGCTGGTTCAGTTTCCTCTCTGTACTTTCAGTGGGTGAGGGCACTATCAGCTGGTTCAGTTTCCTCTCGCTGTACTTTCAGTGGGTGAGGGCACTATCAGCTGGTTCAGTTTCCTCTCTCTGTACTTTCAGTGGGTGAGGGCACTATCAGCTGGTTCAGTTTCCTCTCTGTACTTTCAGTGGGTGAGGGCACTATCAGCTGGTTCAGTTTCCTCTCGCTGTACTTTCAGTGGGTGAGGGCACTATCAGCTGGTTCAGTTTCCTCTCGCTGTACTTTCAGTGGGTGAGGGCACTATCAGCTGGTTCAGTTTCCCTCTCTCTGTACTTTCAGTGGGTGAGGGCACTATCAGCTGGTTCAGTTTCCTCTCGCTGTACTTTCAGTGAGTGAGGGCACTATCAGCTGGTTCAGTTTCCTCTCTCTGTACTTTCAGTGGGTGAGGGCACTATCAGCTGGTTCAGTTTCCTCTCTGTACTTTCACTGGGTGAGGGCACTATCAGCTGGTTCAGTTTCCTATCTCTGTACTTTCAGTGGGTGAGGGCACTATCAGCTGGTTCAGTTTCCTCTCTGTACTTTCACTGGGTGAGGGCACTATCAGCTGGTTCAGTTTTCTCTCTGTACTTTCAGTGGGTGAGGGCACTATCAGCTGGTTCAGTTTCCTCTCGCTGTACTTTCAGTGGGTGAGGGCACTATCAGCTGGTTCAGTTTCCTCTCGCTATACTTTCAGTGGGTGAGGGCACTATCAGCTGGTTCAGTTCCCTCTCTGTACTTTCAGTGGGTGAGGGCACTATCAGGTGGTTCAGTTTCCTATCTCTGTACTTTCAGTGGGTGAGGGCACTATCAGCTGGTTCAGTTCCCTCTCTCTGTACTTTCAGTGGGTGAGGGCACTATCAGCTGGTTCAGTTCCCTCTCTCTGTACTTTCAGTGGGTGAGGGCACTATCAGCTGGTTCAGTTTCCTCTCTGTACTTTCAGTGGGTGAGGGCACTATCAGCTGGTTCAGTTTCCTCTCGCTGTACTTTCAGTGGGTGAGGGCACTATCAGCTGGTTCAGTTTCCTATCTCTGTACTTTCAGTGGGTGAGGGCACTATCAGCTGGTTCAGTTTCCTATCTCTGTACTTTCAGTGGGTGAGGGCACTATCAGCTGGTTCAGTTTCCTCTCTCTGTACTTTCAGTGGGTGAGGGCACTATCAGCTGGTTCAGTTCCCTCTCTCTGTACTTTCAGTGGGTGAGGGCACTATCAGCTGGTTCAGTTTCCTCTCTCTGTACTTTCAGTGGGTGAGGACACTATCAGCTGGTTCAGTTTCCTCTCGCTGTACTTTCAGTGGGTGAGGGCACTATCAGCTGGTTCAGTTTCCTCTCGCTGTACTTTCAGTGGGTGAGGACACTATCAGCTGGTTCAGTTTCCTCTCGCTGTACTTTCAGTGGGTGAGGACACTATCAGCTGGTTCAGTTCCCTCTCTCTGTACTTTCAGTGGGTGAGGACACTATCAGCTGGTTCAGTTTCCTCTCTCTGTACTTTCAGTGGGTGAGGACACTATCCGCTGGTTCAGTTTCCTCTCGCTGTACTTTCACTGGGTGAGGGCACTATCAGCTGGTTCAGTTTCCTATCGCTGTACTTTCAGTGGGTGAGGGCACTATCAGCTGGTTCAGTTTCCTATCGCTGTACTTTCAGTGGGTGAGGGCACTATCAGCTGGTTCAGTTTCCTCTCGCTGTACTTTCAGTGGGTGAGGGCACTATCAGCTGGTTCAGTTTCCTATCGCTGTACTTTCAGTGGGTGAGGGCACTATCAGCTGGTTCAGTTTCCTATCGCTGTACTTTCAGTGGGTGAGGGCACTATCAGCTGGTTCAGTTTCCTATCTCTGTACTTTCAGTGGGTGAGGGCACTATCAGGTGGTTCAGTTTCCTATCGCTGTACTTTCAGTGGGTGAGGGCACTATCAGCTGGTTCAGTTTCCTATCTCTGTACTTTCAGTAGGTGAGGGCACTATCAGCTGGTTCAGTTTCCTATCTCTGTACTTTCAGTGGGTGAGGGCACTATCAGCTGGTTCAGTTCCCTCTCTCTGTACTTTCAGTGGGTGAGGGCACTATCAGCTGGTTCAGTTCCCTCTCTGTACTTTCAGTGGGTGAGGGCACTATCAGCTGGTTCAGTTCCCTCTCTGTACTTTCAGTGGGTGAGGGCACTATCAGCTGGTTCAGTTCCCTCTCTGTACTTTCAGTGGGTGAGGGCACTATCAGCTGGTTCAGTTTCCTCTCTGTACTTTCAGTGGGTGAGGGCACTATCAGCTGGTTCAGTTCCCTCTCGCTGTACTTTCAGTGGGTGAGGGCACTATCAGCTGGTTCAGTTTCCTATCTCTGTACTTTCAGTGGGTGAGGGCACTATCAGCTGGTTCAGTTTCCTCTCTGTACTTTAAGTGGGTGAGGGCACTATCAGCTGGTTCAGTTCCCTCTCTCTGTACTTTCAGTGGGTGAGGGCACTATCAGCTGGTTCAGTTTCCTATCTCTGTACTTTCAGTGGGTGAGGGCACTATCAGCTGGTTCAGTTTCCTCTCTGTACTTTAAGTGGGTGAGGGCACTATCAGCTGGTTCAGTTCCCTCTCTCTGTACTTTCAGTGGGTGAGGACACTATCAGCTGGTTCAGTTTCCTATCTCTGTACTTTCAGTGGGTGAGGGCACTATCAGCTGGTTCAGTTTCCTATCTCTGTACTTTCAGTGGGTGAGGGCACTATCAGCTGGTTCAGTTTCCTATCTCTGTACTTTCAGTGGGTGAGGGCACTATCAGCTGGTTCAGTTTCCTATCTCTGTACTTGCAGTGGGTGAGGGCACTATCAGCTGGTTCAGTTTCCTATCTCTGTACTTTCAGTGGGTGAGGGCACTATCAGGTGGTTCAGTTCCCTCTCGCTGTACTTTCAGTGGGTGAGGGCACTATCAGCTGGTTCAGTTTCCTATCTCTGTACTTTCAGTGGGTGAGGGCACTATCAGCTGGTTCAGTTTCCTCTCTGTACTTTCAGTGGGTGAGGGCACTATCAGCTGGTTCAGTTTCCTCTCTGTACTTTCAGTGGGTGAGGGCACTATCAGCTGGTTCAGTTTCCTCTCGCTGTACTTTCAGTGGGTGAGGGCACTATCAGCTGGTTCAGTTCCCTCTCTCTGTACTTTCAGTGGGTGAGGGCACTATCAGCTGGTTCAGTTCCCTCTCTGTACTTTCAGTGGGTGAGGGCACTATCAGCTGGTTCAGTTTCCTCTCTCTGTACTTTCAGTGGGTGAGGGCACTATCAGCTGGTTCAGTTTCCCTCTCTGTACTTTCAGTGGGTGAGGGCACTATCAGCTGGTTCAGTTTCCTCTCTCTGTACTTTCAGTGGGTGAGGGCACTTTCAGCTGGTTCAGTTCCCTCTCTCTGTACTTTCAGTGGGTGAGGGCACTATCAGCTGGTTCAGTTTCCTCTCTGTACTTTCAGTGGGTGAGGGCACTATCAGCTGGTTCAGTTTCCTCTCTCTGTACTTTCAGTGGGTGAGGGCACTATCAGCTGGTTCAGTTTCCTATCTCTGTACTTTCAGTGGGTGAGGGCACTATCAGGTGGTTCAGTTTCCTCTCTGTACTTTCAGTGGGTGAGGGCACTATCAGCTGGTTCAGTTTCCTCTCTCTGTACTTTCAGTGGGTGAGGGCACTATCAGCTGGTTCAGTTTCCTCTCGCTGTACTTTCAGTGGGTGAGGGCACTATCAGCTGGTTCAGTTCCCTCTCTGTACTTTCAGTGGGTGAGGGCACTATCAGCTGGTTCAGTTCCCTCTCGCTGTACTTTCAGTGGGTGAGGGCACTATCAGCTGGTTCAGTTTCCTCTCTGTACTTTCAGTGGGTGAGGGCACTATCAGCTGGTTCAGTTTCCTCTCGCTGTACTTTCAGTGGGTGAGGGCACTATCAGCTGGTTCAGTTTCCTATCTCTGTACTTTCAGTGGGTGAGGGCACTATCAGCTGGTTCAGTTCCCTCTCGCTGTACTTTCAGTGGGTGAGGGCACTATCAGCTGGTTCAGTTTCCTATCTCTGTACTTTCAGTGGGTGAGGGCACTATCAGCTGGTTCAGTTTCCTCTCGCTGTACTTTCAGTGGGTGAGGGCACTATCAGCTGGTTCAGTTTCCTCTCGCTGTACTTTCAGTGGGTGAGGGCACTATCAGCTGGTTCAGTTTCCTCTCGCTGTACTTTCAGTGGGTGAGGGCACTATCAGCTGGTTCAGTTTCCTATCTCTGTACTTTCAGTGGGTGAGGGCACTATGGGGTAGTTCAATCTAGTGAGCTTTATACCAAGTTTGACGTGTTTAGTGCTGTCACCTACTCACAGCCACCAATTCAGTGCGGTAGTTGGGAGCAATCGTGGTGCTAAAGGGTTAAAGGCTGGAGCTAACATAAAGGACACTGCACTACTCCTTACCCCAGAGATTCAGTATTGTCTTTCCAATGTACTCCTTGGCAGTCTGTTGTGGATGTAATAAAGGCTGTAACCCAACCCCAAAGGTCCATGATCGGCCGATGGGGAACAATGGGAGAATGAGCTGTCAAAAAGAAACTTGAAGCTTTCAACTCGGAGAGACAGAAAGAGACACAAAGGCATAGATAGAGAATGTAAACAGATGAACGCCCTACCGTTGACAAGAAAGAACATGGAGACGAGCAGGATCCCCGTCTTCTAGCTCAGGAGCAGCAGAGCGCAAGCTGCGATATCGGTCTGTTTCGAAGGGCCTTGGCCTGGTAATGCTTTATGTATCTGCCTATTGGAGCCATCTTTTCTCTTTTGCCCTGGGTATTACAGGAGTTACAAGTTGAGAGCTGTCCAGTCTGATACTGAAGCCACGTCTGCTGCCTGCCATGTTCCAGAGGCTGAACTATTACAGGATATTACTGTCTCGGATCGCACCTAATAAATCACAAGAGCTGGTTGACTGCCACTAACATTGTCTACTGTGTTGCAGTGAAGAGTCTGTGCAGGCCTCAGCTGTCCTAAACACGCCAAGAGCAAAATAGAAGGATGGCTGGCACCAGTACGGCCTCTGAGAATCGTACCCTGTGATGAGCCGCACAACAGCAACAAGCACTGGAGATAGGAGAGCAAAGGAGTGAGTACCACCCACATTCTGAGCATGGAGGCAGAAGGAATTGTGTTACGCAGAAGTAAAGGTTAGGAATGGGTTCCCTCGAGCAGGATCAGAAACCGTATGAATTGTTTGGAGTCACATTGGGTAGTGACGCCAAGTACACACTGTGCCCAAATTTGAAGAGTGAAAGGCAATCAAATACCTTCAGATGCACAATCACACCAGAAGGACAATTAGCGCAGTCGGAATCCAGTGCAGTTTAACAACAAGCCCCTTAAAGCGAAGGAATGCCCGTGGAGCGTCACCAAGATCATCAGAAAGGGGGCATAGGGAGCTTCATTTTCAGTTTCATAAAATTAAAACCGGGGTTAGTTATCAATACACCTTGGGTGACTGGTTTATCAACAAATCTAACAGACTAGTTATTAAACCTGCCCCAGGCAGCCTCTCCCAGTGATAGTGTAACACCTCCTCCCCTCCAACCGATCGAGCTGAGCAATATTCAGGCACTAAGGTGGAGCAGCTGTTTGTGACCAGTGACCAGTGCCCGGGTGACGATGTTTTCTACTTCCATAACACCACCGTGCCCCTTTACCTCTTTCTCCCTCTCCTCCTTTATCAGCCAACTCTGACCAAACATATGGTTACCCCTCCTCATGTCTCCTGCCTTGGCTCAGCATCCGTTGATGCATCCACCCCTGTGATGTTCCTTGGCATATTTTTCTATGTTAAAAGCATTCTAAAAATATGAATTGTTGTGTTTTCACGTGGGAAGGTTAGACATCCTGGTTAGGTGTTAGTGTCTGATCTGCCCACAATTGTCTGTACATTTTACATTTTTTTATTAGCTAACTATAAATCTTCCAAAGTTCTCTCAATTCAAGGAGTTTGCACATTCTCCCCGTGTTTGCGTGGGTTTTCTCCGGGTGCTCCGGTTTCTTCCCACAGTCCAAAGATGTGCGGGTTAGGTTGATTGGCCATGATAAAAATTGGCCCTTAGTGTTAGGGGGGATTAAATACATGGGGTTATGGGGTTACGGGGATAGGGCTTGGGTGGGATGGTTGTCGGTGTAGGGACCGGGTGCTAGGGTTTGGATGATCAGCCATGATCTCGTTGAATGGCGGAACAGGCTCGAAGGGCCGAATGGCCTACTCCTGCTCCTATCTTCTATGTTTCTATGTCCCTTTAGATTGGAAAATTGAGCCTGTAACTCCACTTTTTAATAATGGCAAGAGAGGGAAACCAGGGAATTATAGACCAGTTAGCCTAACATCTGCTGTCAGGAAATTGCTAAAGTCTATAATTAAGGTTAGAGTGACTGAACACCTTGAAAATTTTCAGTTGATCAGCGAGAGCCAGCATGGATTTAAGAACATAAGAAATAGGAACAGGAATAGGCCACTTGGCCCCTCGAGCCTGCTCCGCCATTCAATAAGATCATGGCTGATCTTGGGCTCAAAGCCACTTCCCTGCCCGCTCCCCATAACCCTTCACTCCCTTATCTTGCAAAAAATTATCTATCTCCACCTTAAATGTATTTAATGACCCAGCCTCCACGGCTCTCTGGGGCAGAGAATTCCACAGATTTACGACCCTCTGAGAGAAGAAATTCCTCCTCATCTCAGTTCTAAAAGGGTGACCCTTTATTCTAAAACTGTGCCCCCGAGTTCTAGATTTCCCCACGAGGGGAAACATCCTCTCTGCATCTACCCTGTCGAGCCCCCTCAGTATCTTATATGTTTCAATAAGATCATCTCTCATTCTTCTAAATTCCAATGAGTATAGGCCCAACCTGCTCAACCTTTCCTCATAAGGCAACCCCCTCATCTCTGGAATCAACCGAGTGAATCATCTCTGAACTGCCTCCAATGCAAGTATATCCTTCCTTAAATAAGGAGACCAAAACTGTACGCAGTACTCCAGGTGTGGTCTCACCAATACCCTGTACAGTTGTAGCAGGACTTCCCTGCTGTTATACTCCAACCCCCTTGAAATAAAGGCCAACATTCCACTTGCCTTTTTGATTACTTGCTGTACCTGCATGCTAACTTTTTGTATTTCATGCACAAGGACCCCCAGGCCCCTCTGGACTGTAGCATTTTGTAGTCTCTCTCCATTTAAATAATAATTTGCTTTTTTATTTTTCCTGCCAAAGTGGATAACCTCGCACTTTCCCACATTATATTCCATCTGCCAAATGTTTGCCCACTCACTTAGCCTGTCTATATCCCTTTGCAGGTTCTTTGAGTCCTCTGCACAACTTACTTTCCCACCCATCTTTGTATCATCCACAAACTTGGCTACATTACACTCGGTCCCTACATCCAAGTCATTAATGTAGATTGTAAATAGTTGAGGCCCCAGCACCGATCCCTGTGGCACCCCACTAGTTACAGTTTGCCAAGCGGAAAATGACCCATTTATCCCGACTCTCTGCTTTCTGTTAGTTAGCCAATTCTCTACCCATGTTAATATATTACCCCCAATTCCGTGAGCTCTTATCTTATGCAGTAACCTTTTATGTGGCACCTTATTGAATGCCTTCTAGAAATCCATATACACCATATCCACATGTTCACCCTTGTCCACCCTGCTTGTTACCTCCTCAAAGAACTCCAGCAAATTTGTTAAACATGATTTCCCTTTCATAAAACCATGCTGACTCTGCTTGACTGCATTATGATTTTCTAAATGCCCTGCTACTGCTTCCTTAATGAAGGACTCCAGCATTTTCCCCAACGACAAATGTTAGGCTAACTGGTCTATAGTTTCCTGCTTGCTGACTCCCTCCTTTCTTAAATAGGGGTGTTACATTTGCGGTTTTCTAATCCGATGGGAACTTTCCAGAGTCCAGGGAATTTTGGTATATTGCAACCAATGCATCCATTATCTCTGCAGCCACTTCTTTTAAGACCCTGGAATGCAGGCCATCTGGTCCAGGGGACTTGTCATCTTTTAGTCCCATTATTTAACAAGTACTATTTCCTTAGTGATAGTGATTGTCTTTAGTTCCCCCCTCCCTGTGGCCCCTTGATTATCCATTATTGGGATGTTGTTAGTGTCTTCTACCGTGAAGACAGATACAAAATATCTGTTCAGAGTCTCTGCCATTTCACCGTTCCCCATTATTAATTCCCTAGTCTCATCCTCTAAGGGACCAACATTTACTTTAGCTACCCTCTTCCTTTTTATATACCTGTAGAAGCTCTTACTATCTGTTTTAATGTTTCTTGCCTGTTTACTCTCATAATTCATCTTCTCTCTCTATTATCTTTTTAGCCATCCTTTGCTGGTTTTTAAATATTTCCCAATCCTCTGGTCTCCCACCAATCTTGGCAACATTGTATGCCTTCGTTTTCAATTTGATACCATCCTTTACTTCCTTAGATTGGTTGGTAAGTGTTTCTCTCTTTTTTAAACTTTAACTCTGTGGGTTGTAGTTACTAAGGTCTCTCTGGTATAGCGGGGACTGTTGGTAAACCATTTAACTGTAGTGTAATTAGTGGGATTGATTGATTTAATTTAAATTCAATTAATTAAAGGGTAAGTCATGGCAGGACAGCCCGACCACGTGATATGCTCCTCCTGCGCTATGTTGGAACTCAGGGACACTTCCTGTGTCCCTGAGAACTACATGTGCAGGAAGTGCATCCAGCTGCAGCTACTGACAGACCGCATTGCAGCACTGGAGCTGCGATTGGATGCATACTGGAGCGTTCACGATGCTCAGGACATCGTGAATAGCACGTTTACAGAGTTGGACACACCGCAGGTACAGGTTGGACAGGAAGAAAGGGAATGGGTGACCAACAGGTGAAGTACTAGGCGCAGGCAGGTAGTGCAGGGGTCCCCTGCGGACATCCCCCTCTCAAACAGATACACCACTTTGAGTGCTGTTGGGGGGGATGGCTTATCAGAGGAAATTATCAGCAGCCAGGGGTGGCTCTGCTGCACAGCACGGGAGGAAAAAGAGTGGGAGAGCTATAGTAATAGGGGATTCAATTGTAAGGGGAATAGATAGGCGTTTCTGCGGACGCAAACGAGACTCCAGGATGGTGTGTTGCCTCCCCGGTGCAAGGGTCAAGGATGTCTCAGAGCGGCTGCAGAACATCTTGGAAGGGGAGGGTGAACAGCCAGCTGTCGTGGTGCATATAAGCGCCAACGATATAGATAAAAAGCGGGATGAGGTCCTAAAAGCAAAACATAGGGAGTTAGGAGGTAAATTAAAAAATAGGACCTCAAAGGTAGTAATCTCAGGATTGCTACCAGTGCCACGTGCTAGTCAGAGTAGAAATAGAAGGATATTTCAGATGAATACGTGGCTAGGGGAATGGTGCAAGGGGGAGGGATTCAAGTTCCTGGGACATTGGAACCGGTTCTGGGGGAGGTGGGACCAGTTCAAACCGGACGGTCTGCACTTGGGCAGGGCTGGAACCGATGTCCTAGGGGGAGTGTTTGCTAGTGCTCTGGGGGAGGGTTTAAACTAAAATGGCAGAGGGTTGGGAACCTGAGCAGGGAGACAGAGGAAAGGGAAACAAGGATAAAAGCAAAAGATAGGAAGGAGAAAAACAAAAGTGGCAGTCAGAGAAATCAGCAGTTTAAATCAAAACTGGCCACAGTAAATAATAATTCTAATAGGCCTAAGAGCGTTAAAAAAACAAGCCTGAAGGCTTTGTGTCTTAATGCGAGGAGCATTCGTAATAAGGTGGATGAATTGGCTGCACAAATAGAGGTAAACGAATATGATTTGGTTGGGATTACGGAAACGTGGCTCAAGGATGGCCAAGGCTGGGAACTCAACATCCAGGGGTATTCGATATTCAGGAAAGATAGGCAAAAAGGAAAAGGAGGTGGGGTAGCATTACTGGTTAAAGAAGGGATTAACATAATTGTAATGAAGGATATTAGCTCTGATGATGTGGAATCTGTATGGGTAGAATTTAGAAATACTAAGGGGAAGAAAACGTTAGTGGGAGTGGTATATAGACCTCCAAACAGTAAGGCGGAGGTTGGGGGTGGCATTAAAAGGGAAATTAAAGAAGCGTGCAATAAGGGCACAGCAGTCATCATGGGTGACTTTAATCTACATATAGATTGGGCTAACCAAATTAGTAACAATACTGTGGAGGAGGAATTCCTGGAGTGTTTACGGGATGGTTTCTTGGACCAATATGTCGAGGAACCAACCAGAGATCAGGCCATCTTAGACTGGGTATTATGTAACGAGAAAGGATTAATTAGCAATCTTGTTGTACGAGGCCCCTTGGGTCAGAGCGATCATAATATGATCGAATTCTTCATTAAGATGGAGAATGAAGTAGTTGATTCAGAGACTAGGGTCCTCAATTTAAATAAAGGAAACTACGATGGTCTGAGGAGCGAGTTGGGTAGGATTGATTGGGGAATGTCACTCAAAGGGTTGATGGTGGATAGGCAATGGCAAACATTCAAAGACCGAATGGATGAACTGCAGAATTTGTTCATCCCAGTTTGGCACAAAAATAAAACAAAAAAGGTGACTCAACCATGGCTAACAAGGGAAATTAGGGATAGCATAAGATCCAAGGAGACGACATATAAATTGGCCAGAAAAGGCAATAATCCTGACGATTGGGAGCAGTTTAGGATTCAACAAAGGAGGACAAAGGGATTAATTAAGAAAGGGAAAATAGATTATGAGAGTAAGCTTGCAGGGAACATAAAAACTGACTGTAAAAGCTTTTATAGATATGTGAAGAGAAAAAGATTGGTGAAGTCAAGCGTAGGTCCCTTGCAGTCAGAATCAGGGGAATTTATAATGGGAAACAAAGAAATGGCAGGCCAATTAAATACATATTTTGGTTCTGTCTTCACAAAGGAGGACACAAATAACCTCCCAGAGATGCCGGGGAACATAGGGTCTGATGAAAGGGTGGAACTGAAAGAAATCAGTATTTGTAGGGAAATGGTGTTAGGAAAATTGATGGGACTGAAGGACGATAAATCCCCAGGGCCTGATAATCTGCATCCTAGGGTACTTAAGGAAGTGGCCCTAGAAATAGTAGATGCATTGCTGGTCATCTTCCAGAACTCGATAGATTCTGGAACAGTACCCATCGATTGGAGGGTAGCTAATGTTACCCACTGTTCAAAAAAGGTGGTAGAGAAAAAGCGGGGAATTATAGACCGGTAAGCCTGACATCAGTAGTGGGGAAAATGCTAGAGTCCATTATAAAAGATGTAATAGCAGAGCACTTGGAAAGCAGTGACAGGATCGGACAAAGTCAACATGGATTTACAAAAGGTAAATCATGCTTGACTAATCTACTGGAATTTTTTGAGGATGTAACTGGTAAAATAGATAAGGGAGAACCAGTGGATGTGGTGTATTTGGACTTTCAGAAGGCTTTCGATAAGGTCCCGCATAAGAGATTAGCATGCAAAATTAAGGCACATGGGATTGGGGGCAAGGTATTGACTTGGATAGAGAACTGGTTGGCGGACAGAAAGCAAAGAGTTGGAATAAACGGGTCGTTTTCCGAGTGGCAGTCAGTGACTAGTGGGGTACCGCAAGGATCGGTCCTAGGACCCCAGCTGTTCATAATATATATTAATGATCTGGACGAGGGAATTGGATGTAACATCTCCAAATTTGCAGACGACACAAAGCTGGGTGGGAGGGTATGCTGTGAGGAGGATGTCGTGAAACTCCAGTACGATTTGGACAGGTTGGGTGATTGGGCAGAAACATGGCAAATGCACTATAATGTGGATAAATGTGAGGTTATCCACTTTGGTGGCAAAAACAGGAAGGCAGATTATTTTTTGAATGGCAATAGATTGGGAGAAGGGGAAGTGCAAAGAGACCTGGGTGTTCTTGTGCACCAGTCGCTGAAGGTAAGCATGCAGGTGCAGCAGGCGGTTAAGAAGGCAAATGGTATGTTGGCCTTCGTAGCAAGAGGGTTCGAGTACAGGAACAAGGATGTCTTGCTGCAGTTGTACAGGGCCTTGGTGAGACCGCACCTTGAGTATTGTGTGCAGTTTTGGTTGCCTTATCTGAGGAAGGACGTTCTTGTCATGGAAGGAGTGCAGCGAAGATTCACCAGGCTGATACCTGGGATGGCAGGAATGACGTATGAGGAGAGATTGTGTCGATTGGGCTTAAAGTCACTGGAGTTCAGAAGATTGAGAGAGGATCTCATCGAAACCTATAAAATTCTGTCAGGCCTGGACAGACTAGATGCAGGAAGGATCTTTCTGATGGCCAGGGAGTCCAGAACCAGGGGTCATAGTCTAAGGATAAGGGGTAAGCCATTTAGGACTGAAATGAGAAGGAATTTCTTCACCCAGAGAGTGGTGAACCTGTGGAATTCTCTGCCACAGAGGGCGGTGGAGGCCAGTTCATTAAATATATTCAAGGAGGAGTTGGATATATTTCTTAAGGCTAAAGGGATCAAGGGAAAATGGGGAGAAGGCAGGGACAGGGTACTGAATTTGAATGATCAGCCAAGATCTCATTGAATGGCGGAGCAGGCTCGAAGGGCCGAATGGCCTACTCCTGCTCCTATCTTCTATGTTTCTTAGTTAGCCACGGATGGTGCTCCCTTCTCTTAAAATCTTTCTTTGTCACTGGAATATATTTTTGTTGAGAGTTATGAAATGTCTCCTTAAATGTCCGCCACTGCATTTCAACTATCTTACCCTTTAATTTATTTTTCCAGTCCACTTTAGCCAGTTCTGCCCTCATGCCACTGTAATTGCCTTTGTTTAAGATCAGGACACTGGCTTGAGATACAACTTTCTCACCCTCCAACTGAATTTGAAATTCAACCATGCTATGATCACTCTTTCCTAGAGGAACCTTTACTATGAGATCATTTATTAATTCTATCTCATTACATCGTACCAGATCCAAGATAGCCTGCTCCTTGGTTGGTTCCATTACATACTGCTCTAGGAAACCATCCCGGATGCACTCTATGAACTCCTCCTCAAGGTTACCATGGCCAATTTGATTTGTTCAATCAATATGGAGATTAAAATCACCCATGATTATTACCGTACTTTGTGTGCCTGACAAACCTGATTGAATTTTTTGAAGAGATGACTAAAGTAGTGGACAGGGGAATGTCTATGGATGTTATTTATATGGACTTCCAGAAGGCATTTGATAAAGTCCCACATACAAGACTGTTAACGAAGGTAGAAGCCCACGGAATTGAGGACAAATTATTGACCTGGTTAGGAAATTGGCCGAGCGGTAGGAGAAAGGCAGTAGGGATAATGGGCAGGTCCTCAAATTGGCAGGATGTGACTAGTGGTGTCCTGCAGGGATCTGTGTTGGGGCCTCAACTATTCACAACATTTATTAACGACTTAGATGATGTCATAGAAAGTCATATATTCAAATTTGCCGATGACCCAAAGATAGGCGGCATTGTAGGCAGTGTAGATGAAAGCATAAAATTACAAAGGGATATTGATAGATTAAGTGAATGGGCAAAACTGTGGCAAATGGATTTCAATGTAGGCAAATGTGAGGTCAACCACTTTGGACCTAAAAGGGATAGAACAGGGTGAAAAGCTAAAATCAGTGGATGTCCAGAGACTTGGGGGTCCAGGTGCATCGATTAAAATGTCATGAACAGATACAGAAAATAATTTAAAAGGTTAATGCTGGCCTTTATATCTAGAGGACTAGAATACAAGGGGGTAGAAGTTATGCTGCAGCTGTACAAAACCCTGGTTAGACCACACCTGGAGCACTGGGAGCAGTTCTGGGCACCACACCTTAGGAAGGAGATACTGGCCTTGGAGGGAGTGCAGCGTAGGTTTACCAGAATGATACCCAGACTTCAAGGGTTAAGCTATGAGGCGAGATTACACAAATTATGGTTATATTCCCTGGAATTTAGAAGGTTAAGGGGTGATCTGATCGATGTTTTGAAGATATTAAGGGGAACAGATAGGGTAGATAGAGAGAAACTATTTCCGCTGGTTGGGGATTCTAGGACTAGGGGGCATAGTCTAAAAATTAGAGCCAGACCTTTCAGGAGTGAAACAAACACGCGCACACACACAGCGGTAGAAGTTTGGAACTCTCTTCCGCAAACGGCAATCGATGCTGTATCAATTGTTAATTTTAAATCGGCGATTTTTGTTAACTAAAGGTATTGAGGGAGATGGACCAAAGGCGGTTATATGGAGTTAGGTCGCAGATCAGCCATGATCTCATTGAATGGCGGAACAGGCTCGAGGGGCTCAATGGCCTCCTCCTGTTCCTGTGTTTAAATTTTAAAGCTGTTGGAGGAATAATGTTGGTAGCAAGCGAGTGAGCCCATTCTATGTTACGATGTGATTGCATTAATTAGCACCTGATCATCAGCATCACTGCTACTGCACGGCGGGTACCAGACTGCCCCTGTGGGACTTGGTGGCCCAGGTGCCATACCTCCAGCAACTCGTCAAGGCTTCTTCAACCGCACCTCTCAAACCCGCAACCTCCACTACTCAGAAGGCCAAGGGCAGCAGGTGCATGGGAACACTATCACTTCCCCAAGTTCCCCTGCAAGTCACACACCGTCCTGACTTGGATATATATCTCCGATCCTTCATCGTCGCTGGGTCAAAATCCTGGAACTCCCTCCCGAACAGCACTGTGGGAGTACCTTCACCACACGGACTGCAGGGGTTCAAGAAAGCGGCTCACCACCACCTTCTCGAAGGCAACTAGGAATGGGCAATAAATGCTGGCCTGGCCAGCGACGCCCATAAGCTGTGAATGGCAAAAAAACTGGAGGATACCATTTCTCTAGAGTTACAAATACAAAAGCAAAATACTGCGGATGCTGGAAATCTAAAATAAAAACAGAAAATGCTGGAAATACTCGGCAGGTCAGGCAGCATTTGTGGAGAGAGAAACAGAGTTAACGTTTCAGGTCTTTCCTCCCCTCCCCCCTTTCCCTGCCTCTGTACTTGCTTAAAAACCTGTTACAGGAAACTTTGGTTTATCCGGAGGTTAACTGTCCGGAATGCTCGAGCCACCGGCAAAAATCAGGAGCCGTTTCGTTAGTTTTTTTTTCTTTTCGTTGCTTTTTTTTCACCAGTCAGGCTCTGCAAGGTCTCGCTGAAGCTGTTGCTAAGCTACAGAGACGCTTGCAAGGTACAGCCGACTGTTTAGTAGCTGTTACAGGGTTTGTTGCCAGATACGGAGCTCAAAATCACCGTATGTTTCAACATTAGCGCTGGTTTGTCCGGCAGTTTTGATGGGACGGCAACAGCTCGGTCCCGTCGGTGCCGGATAGCACAAAGTTTCCTGTACATCTCTAACTTTTTCCAGTTCTGACGAAGGGTCATCGACCTGAAACGTTTACTCTGTTTCTCTCTCCACAGATGCTGCCTGACCTGCAGAGTATTTCCAGCATTTTCTGTTTTTATCTCTAGAGTTACTGTTTGGTTGAATATTATTTTTTTATGTAAGTGCATCCCTGAATTATTAATGCAGTATAATTTCTAACTTAGCATAGTGGGAAGCTGTAACTAAATATCCTTTTGACAAATTAGTGTCTTTATCTTAAACACATCCAGGGATCAACATTAATCATTGCCCACTTACTAGGGTTAAGTGCATGCAACTGTCCTTTGTACAGCTCTTATCTACTCAGACAATAAGTGATGAATTATCTGACCTGGTCACTGATATAACTGTTGCAGCTTTAGGGTTTTGCTTTAGATATTCTCTCGGGTACAGTGGGAATGGTCATTCACGTGGGTGGTTTGAGCATCTTACATGTAGGCCTAGAAATTGGGTTTTGGCTTAGCCAGGGCTTTAGCGCCGGAAATTAGTGCCGGCGCTAAGTCCCCTGCGCGCGCCAAAAATTCAGTGGCGCCGCGCCCAAACGGCTGCCGGCGCTACTGAAGGGTCTTAGCGCCTGGAAAAGGGCGCTAACTGCCGTTTCGCGCCGGAATTCCGGCGCTGCGGCACCCGATGCGGTGCGGCAGGCTGGGGAAGTGCAGGCCTCCTCCTTCCGTTAAGGAGGAGCTGCCTGCACCCGGCCGCGGCCCACGCAAATCTGCTTAAAAATGAGCCCGGCACCTCGGACAAGTGCCGGGCTTGCATCTGTTCCGGGGGGGGGGGGGGGGGGGAAGAGAAGTCCGGGGAGGGAGCTGCGGGCAGGCGGCCGGCGGGAAAGCGGCCGGCCGCCGCGGGGCCTTTAATGCGCCGGCGCTAACTGCAGTAAGGCACCTCTGACAAAACGCTGGTTGCGGCTGCCACGGGCGAGGCGGCCGCAACTCAATTTCGGAGTTCGGGCGGGTTACCACGGCAACCGGGACGCTGCGCACACCGATGACGTCATCGGTGCCGGCGCAGCACTACCAGAGCAATGCCGATTTAGGGCCCCAGGGAATTTCACTACTGGCCATAACTCCGGCGCAAGGCCCTCTAGCGCCTCAAATGAGGCGCTAAGGCTACTGAATTTTCAGCCGGTAGTATCTAACTTTAGGATAACGCAATCCAGGGTGAAACAGTAGGACCGCAGTGTGATCTGAACTGGATATTCGCTTCCTTTGTCCCCACGTGGCTCTCCGGTCTTCTCAAAGGCAGACTGAGCAAACACTTGGTAAGACAAGGCCAGATACGAATCATTAAGCGGCTTTATTTGAGAACAAATGAACATACAACTATGACCAGACTCACTTAGTTCAGTCAGTACAACTTGTCTTTGCATAGAAACGTAAACTACACTACACTTGCCCACATGAGCAGGTCATCTTACTTGACTTGAACAAAATAATTCCTAACTACCCTCCTGCATACTAATCTGAGCCTGGGCAAAGCTTGCTATCACAGTTTTGTGTTTCAAAAACCTGACGGACTGCCTGTGTCTCTGTCTCTGTTTTCATCAACTGGTGATTACAGCCAGAAGGAAAGGCCTCCCAGACCACCCTGGACCAGAGACTTCCCAACTCAGTGGGTGTGAGCTGTTTACTTGAGACAATGAAGAAGAATTTGCACAGGAAAAATGTACTGGAAAGTGTTCTGTTTATTGAGCAGAAATACCGTAGAGATTCCCTCTGCCGCCTGGGCAGGCTCCTTGTCTCTCTCAGTAGGACTTTGACTCAGCGTTACTAATCGATTCAGGCAGCAGTATATTCCCACCACCTCCATTTTTCTAACCAATCTAAATTGTTCACTACAAAAACGTGACAAGCTGTACACTATCCACGCACACTGTGCACTATGGTTACCACTGAATCCAGAGGCTTGAGCACATAACCTAGGCTGACACTCCAGCGCAGTACTGAGGGAGTGCTACACTGTCGGAGGTGCCATCTCTCGGAAACCGAGGCTCCGTCTACCCACTCAGGTGGACGTAAAAGATCCCATGGTGGTATTTTAAAGAAGAGCAGGGGCATTCTTCATGGGGTCCTGGCCAATACTTATCCCTCAATCAACATCACGAAAAACTCTCTCTCTCTCTCTCATTGCTGTTTGTGGGAACTTGCTGTGCACAACACTGGTTGCTGGGTTTCCCTACCTTACAACTGTGGCTACAATGTAAAAGTACTTCATTGGCTGTGAAGCGCTTTGGGTCATGGAAGGTTACTCTATAAATGCAAGACTTTTTGTTTTTTTGTAACAGGCGCCATGACTTGGTGCTTCTGACTCTGTGTTTCTGCGTCTCTTCTCAGATGTTCCGCAGGGAGGAGCTGACTGAGGCTGTCCCGATCGAGGGTTCAGATCGCACCCCAGACAGAGACCTGTCGGACAGTCGTCCTCCAGCTCAACACAAGAACATCGATTGCATCGTCTGCTACTCCGCCCACAACCTATACGACAGGCTGCCTCGGAAGCTCTACTGTGGCCACACCTTCTGCCAGGCCTGCCTGCGGAGACTGGATACCGTGTTAAATGAGCAGAGGTGGATCCCGTGCCCACAGTGCCGTCAGAATACCCCGTGTCCTCGCGGTGGTGTCGCCATGCTCGAACTGGACTTGGGCATTTTTCTGACCCTTAAAACAGAAATGGAGTCTGTAAAAACAGCAGTGAGACAGGACATGGAATTACAGCACAAAGTGACAGCCAAAGATCATCACACCTCACAGCCGATCACTGAGCAGCCTGCAGCTCTGTGTCAAGACACCCCACAAGAGCCGCACTTTCCCAGAAGCCCTTGCTGTGCTGGCTGCTGCTGCATCTAACAGGATTCCTCACAAGGATTACTAATGGAGGCGGACAACAGGAATCGATCTTAACCCAGCACAAAACCACTGCCACACATCAACGAAAACCACACATCTCACTGTGCCTTATCTGATGTCAATAAAAGTGGATATCCAGCAGCAGTATAACTGCACAAACTGGACCGTCTATTACAAAGGGAGCTGTGTGTACTGGACAGTGTGTTACACAGGGAGAGCTGTGTGTACTGGACAGTGTGTTAGACAGGGAGAGCTGTGTGTACTGGACAGTGTGTTACACAGGGAGATCTGTGTGTACTGGACAGTGTGTTACACAGGGAGAGCTGTGTGTACTGGACAGTGTGTTAGACAGGGAGAGCTGTGTGTACTGGACAGTGTGTTACACAGGGAGATCTGTGTGTACTGGACAGTGTGTTACAGAGAGAGCTGTGTGTACTGGACAGTGTGTTACACAGGGAGCTGTGTGTACTGGACAGTGTGTTACACAGGGAGAGCTGTGTGTACTGGACAGTGTGTTACACAGGGAGCTGTTTGTACTGGACAGTGTGTTACACAGGGAGCTGTGTGTACTGGACAGTGTGTTACACAGAGAGCTGTGTGTACTGGACAGTGTGTTACACAGAGAGAGCTGTGTGTACTGGACAGTGTGTTACACAGGGAGCTGTGTGTACTGGACAGTGTGTTACACAGGGAGCTGTGTGTACTGGACAGTGTGTTACACAGGGAGCTGTGTGTACTGGACAGTGTGTTACACAGGGAGAGCTGTGTGTACTGGACAGTGGGTTACACAGGGAGCTGTGTGTACTGGACAGTGTGTTACACAGGGAGAGAGCTGTGTGTACTGGACAGTGTGTTACACAGGGAGCTGTGTGTACTGGACAGTGTGTTACACAGGGAGCTGTGTGTACTGGACAGTGTGTTACACAGGGAGCTGTGTGTACTGGACAGTGTGTTACACAGGGAGAGCTGTGTGTACTGGACAGTGTGTTACACAGAGAGCTGTTTGTACTGGACAGTGTGTTACACAGGGAGCTGTGTGTACTGGACAGTGTGTTACACAGAGAGCTGTGTGTACTGGACAGTGTGTTACACAGAGAGAGCTGTGTGTACTGGACAGTGTGTTACACAGGGAGCTGTGTGTACTGGACAGTGTGTTACACAGGGAGCTGTGTGTACTGGACAGTGTGTTACACAGGGAGAGCTGTGTGTACTGGACAGTGGGTTACACAGGGAGCTGTGTGTACTGGACAGTGTGTTACACAGGGAGAGAGCTGTGTGTACTGGACAGTGTGTTACACAGGGAGCTGTGTGTACTGGACAGTGTGTTACACAGGGAGCTGTGTGTACTGGACAGTGTGTTACACAGGGAGAGCTCTGTGTACTGGACAGTGTGTTACACAGGGAGCTGTGTGTACTGGACAGTGTGTTACACAGGGAGAGCTGTGTGTACTGGACAGTGTGTTACACAGAGAGCTGTGTGTACTGGACAGTGTGTTACACAGGGAGAGCTGTGTGTACTGGACAGTGTGTTACACAGGGAGAGCTCTGTGTACTGGACAGTGTGTTACACAGGGAGCTGTGTGTACTGGACAGTGTGTTACACAGGGAGCTGTGTGTACTGGACAGTGTGTTACACAGGGAGAGCTCTGTGTACTGGACAGTGTGTTACACAGGGAGCTGTGTGTACTGGACAGTGTGTTACACAGGGAGCTGTGTGTACTGGACAGTGTGTTACACAGGGAGAGCTCTGTGTACTGGACAGTGTGTTACACAGGGAGCTGTGTGTACTGGACAGTGTGTTACACAGGGAGAGCTGTGTGTACTGGACAGTGTGTTACACAGGGAGATCTGTGTGTACTGGACAGTGTGTTAGACAGGGAGAGCTGTGTGTACTGGACAGTGTGTTACACAGGGAGCTGTGTGTACTGGACAGTGTGTTACACAGGGAGAGCTGTGTGTACTGGACAGTGTGTTACACAGGGAGAGCTCTGTGTACTGGACAGTGTGTTACACAGAGAGCTGTGTGTACTGGACAGTGTGTTACACAGGGAGCTGTGTGTACTGGACAGTGTGTTACACAGGGAGAGCTGTGTGTACTGGACAGTGTGTTACACAGAGAGCTGTGTGTACTGGACAGTGTGTTACACAGAGAGCTGTGTGTACTGGACAGTGTGTTACACAGGGAGCTGTGTGTACTGGACAGTGTGTTACACAGGGAGCTGTGTGTACTGGACAGTGTGTTACACAGGGAGAGCTGTGTGTACTGGACAGTGTGTTACACAGGGAGCTGTGTGTACTGGACAGTGTGTTACACAGGGAGAGCTGTGTGTACAGGACAGTGTGTTACACAGGGAGCTGTGTGTACTGGACAGTGTGTTACACAGGGAGCTGTGTGTACTGGACAGTGTGTTACACAGGGAGAGCTGTGTGTACTGGACAGTGTGTTACACAGGGAGCTGTGTGTACTGGACTGTGTGTTACACAGGGAGCTGTGTGTACTGGACAGTGTGTTACACAGGGAGAGAGCTGTGTGTACCGAACAGTGTGTTATGCAGGGAGAGAGCTGTGTGTACTGAACAGTGTGTTACACAGGGAGCTGTGTGTACTGGACTGTGTGTTACACAGGTAGCTGTGTGTACTGGACAGTGTGTTACACAGGGAGAGCTGTGTGCACTGGACAGTGTGTTACACAGGGAGCTGTGTGTACTGAACAGTGTGTTACACAGGGAGAGAGCTGTGTGTACTGGACAGTGTGTTACACAGGGAGAGCTGTGTGTACTGGACAGTGTGTTACACAGGGAGCTGTGTGTACTGGACAGTGTGTTACACAGGGAGCTGTGTGTACTGGACAGTGTGTTACACAGGGAGCTGTGTGTACTGGACAGTGTGTTACACAGAGAGAGCTGTGTGTACTGGACAGTGTGTTACAAAACTAAAGATTGAATTGTCTTTGAAAAAATTTGTGTAAAGTAAGAAATTAAATGATTAATTACTGTAAACTAATACATGGATTCTCTATATTTTTCAAAATGATATACATATCACCGAGTCTGATTCTCCCTTTGGGAGCATGACTCGGAGTCTGATTCCCCTTTGAGGAATGTCATGTGTAGAGCACCTCTTGTCTGAGAATGTCATTCAGAAAGTGCTTTCCTCTCTGGGAATGTCACTCATCAGTGACAAGGATGATGAGGATGTGAGCCAGAGTGTCGATAAGGACACGGCCACGGCATGCCAGGTAACTTGTAGTGTTTGGATGGTGGAAGTGAGGACCCTGGCCAGGAGATTCTTGGGCGTGTCCAGCGATGAGGCGATAGGATTACTATTTCGGTAGCAGAGGTAGGAATGGAGGCAGGCAATCTTGTGGAGCTGAAAGTGTGGTGTATGTAACCTGTTCCACCTTAAGAGAACTTAAGCCTGTTCCACCTTAAGAGATGTACTACTTTCTCTGGCTGCTGTATACGTAATACCGGTGGTGACCACCGGTATATAAGCACTGTGTAGTAATATTGTATTTAGTTTTAGTCCTGACCTCCAACCAGTAAAGACCTGTTGAACTTTAATCTTGTAGTCTGTGTTAGTAATTACAACTAGAACACACTGACTTAACAGTGGCGACGAGTCCGATTCTTACCCTGCGGCAGTTTATATCCACGGCGGCTTCGTCCACAGAACGGACGTCGAAGAGAGGCTTCCACCCTCATCACCCTGCTGGAAGACACGTCGCGCGGCAGACATCGAGAAACCAGAGTGCAGAAGACATCCTGAACTCGAAGCCTCCATCAGCGGCTGTCAGCTATCTTCTTTCTACCTCGGTGGTGGGTAAGCCGGGCAGCGACGCGACCAGAAAGTCGGCCGCGTTGGCTGTACAAACGGGGAGGGAAGACGGAGGAATAAGGGCGGTGAGATCAATCGCGACCGGAGATAAGGGCCGGGCCGCATTCGGGCCGAAAGGCGCAGCGCGGGGACATCGATCGCGGCTGGTGATAAGGGCCGGGCCGCATTCGGGCTAAAAAGGTGCAGCGTCTGGGGCAACTGAAGGCGCGAGAGCCGCGGTGAAGCGGAGACAGCGTCGGGGGACGGGTGAAGACCGCCAAGCGCGGGAAAACCGCCATTTTGTAGGCGGAGGACGAAGACAAGAGCGGGAAGCCGCCATCTTGGATAACAATAAAAATAAATTAAATTGCAACGATGCCTAAACATGGGAATATTAATACCTTTGATAGCGACATTGAAGATTGGGCCATGTATGTAGAACGCATACAAAATTATTGTAAAGCAAATAAAATCCCAGATGAAGAGAAAGCACTAACATTATTAAACTTAATGGGTGCGAAGACATACGGGCAATTGAAACACCTTTTATCACCAGATGAACCGGCGGATAAGACGTTCGAGGAGATTGTTACTGTCCTGAAAAATCATCTAAACCCCACGGCGCTGATGCTAGCGGAACGATTTAAATTTTACAGCAGAAGGCAGCTGAAGGATGAAGGCAATGCTGAATATTTAATGGAATTGCGTAAGCTAGCAAAGTACTGTCAGTTTGGAACGAGACTGACAGAGGCGCTACGAGATAAATTTGTGTGTGGTTTATTAAAAGAAGATACACAAAAGCGACTGCTCGAGGAGAATGAGCTGACGCTTGAGAAAGCGGTCACTATGGCAGCAGCACACGAAGCCGCAGCGAGAGGCACGGCAGTAATGCAGCTACGGTCACCGGAACTCAGTACAAATAAATTGGATTTGAGTACTGTAAAATGTTATCGTTGTGGAAAGACAACGCACGATCAGAACCAGTGTTGGTTTAAAAACCAAGAATGCAGAACGTGTGGCAGGCTTGGCCACATAGCTAAAGTATGCCGGTCAGGAAAGAAGACCAGCAACAAAATGTCACTGCAAGGAAAATACATAAAGGTACACAAGGTGACAAAGAACAGTTCGACCGAACAGAAGTCAGATTCAGACGCTAGCAGTAATGAACTGGGTAGCTTAAGAGTACACAACGTTGGTAAGGATGCAGATCTCCAGACAATTTGGGTCACCCTTCAGATAGCAGGAGTCCAAGTAAAGATGGAATTGGACACTGGATCGGCATTGACGGTCATGAATAAGAAAGATTACAAAAGGTTATTCCAACATATTCCCCTACGGGATACGGAGATTATATTGAAAACATACACGGGGCAAAGAGTGTACCCCATCGGAAAGATAGAGGTAAAAGTGGTCCACAAGGGCGAAGAAAGCCAAGTAATGGACTTATATGTGCTACCTGAAGGTGATGAAGAACACCTCGCAAACTTGGAACTGGTGCTCAACAGACTGAAAGAGTATGGACTTAGAGTTAATCGGCAGAAATGTGAGTTCTTCCAGAAGCGGATCTCGTACTGTGGTCATGTCATTGACCGGGAGGGGCTTCATAAGTCTCCTGACAAGATAGAGGCAGTTGTAAAGGCTCCTGCTCCGGATAATGTCTCTCAGTTGAGGTCGTTTCTAGGATTGATTAACTATTACCATAAATTTCTACCAAATCTATCCACGGTACTGCACCCGCTAAACGCTCTTTTACAGAAGGGGGTACCATGGGAATGGAGTGAAAACTGTAAGAAGGCATTTCGCAAAAGCAAAGAATTGATCACCTCAGAGGAAGTGTTGGCTCACTTCAACCCGACACTGCCTATTCGGTTGGCTTGTGATGCTTCTCCATATGGTATTGGGGCAGTACTCTCACACAAGTTGCCAAATGGCACGGAAAGGCCAGTCGCGTTTGC